>NC_134037.1:218587162-219187162 GCF_965140245.1 Athene noctua
ATTCTTCCTGCCCTTTTTGAAATGGATAGAACACCTGCTTTTCCCAGTCATCAGGGACCTCCTTCAGTCACTATGACTATTCAAAGATAATAAAGAGTGGCTTCACAGTGGTATCAGTAAGCCCTTCAACCTTTCCTCATAGATAAGCTTTTCTAACCCTCTTATCATTCTTCTTTTTTCATTCATCTCATTTCCTCTGAATTCTTTCCAGTTCTTCTAAAGATTTAGAAAAACATAGTGACCAAAATAGGACATGGTTTTCCTAGTATTACTCTAAAATGAAAAGCAACATTGCATTGTTGACAAATGCGCCATTTAATTCATGATAGATCCCACGCTAGCAAATTGGAGACTGCACTGAAGTCTGGTAAGGCAAAACAAAGATATTTCTGATTTATGATTCAGAGCTCAGATTACCAGGCAGTGCCTTTCTCTCAGGAGAGACTCAGGTTTCTAAGATATTGAGTTCAGTGAGATCTGATGATTTATAGCATCCATCATGATCAGAATGATAAGATTCAATGTCCCTGACCAAGAATTTTGTAACACAGATTTACTACAGATGAGCTAATAAAAATAATTCATTTTTTATATTAGACTCATTATGTCTGTCCTACCATAAAATGTGAAAATATTCCATTTCTTCCCCAATTTAGATCACAGAAGTATTTCAGCAGCTCTGTTTTAGTTAATTTTGCATCTAATGTTAAACAAGTACTCTGAACTCCAAAGTCTCTCCATTTATTGAATATAGATTTTAAATGCTCAACACAAAGCAAAACCATACCAATTAATTAATAATAATGATCTTTGGACAATAAAACAGAGAACACAGCTAGCATTGACCATCATAATGATTGCTGAAATATGTATTTAAAAATAATTTATTTTGATTCAAAACATTGTGGTGGGTTAACCTTGGCTAAAGGCCAAACACCATGCCAGTTTCTCACTCACTCCCCCTCCTCAATGGGACAGGGGAAGAAAGTGGGATGTGAGAGCTCCTGGGTCAAGATAGAAACAGGGGGATCACTTACCAGTTACTGTTATGGGTAAACCAGACTCGACCTGGGGAAAATTGCTTTAATTTATTGGCAATTAATATAGACTCAGGCAGTAAGAAACAAAGATAAACATTAAAGCTAAGCCCTTCCTCCTGCCTTTTTCAGGCTCAACTTCACTTCCAACACCTCTATCTTTCCTCACCCCAAGCACTGCAGGGGGTGTGGTAGGATGGTGTTTTCTCTCTGCTACTATTTCCCTCTCACACATTTTCCCTGATCCAGTATGGGTTCTCCCATGGGCTGCAGTCCCTCAAGAAAATCGACTTGCTCCATCATGGTCCTCCCCTCCATGGCTGAAGGGGAATCTCTGCTTCCACACCTGGAGCAGCTCCTCCCCTCTTCTGATCTTTGTGTTCCATCTGTTGTTTCTTACTCTTTTTGTTCCCTTCTCCACTCTCTGTATTGTTTTTCTGCCTTTTCTTAAGCACATTTTCCCCGGGGCACTGCAGTCTTAGCTGATGGGCTCACCTGTGCCCTGCGGTGTGTCTGTTAAAGCTGGCAGGAACTGGCTGTGTCCGCCACGGGGCCTCTCCTTGCTGAGGCAATGTCTGTCATCACTGGCTGCTGATACCTTGCTATGGACATCCAATATAAACTTGTGCACATTCAGTTGGATGCAACATTTAATCCTGTCCTATCACTCAGCAGGTAACTATTTCAGGTGTTCATCTGACCATCTATTTAAAATAGCATTTCAATTTCTCCCAGAAACATACCATCAATGACAATATATCCAAGAAATTATTTGACATGGGTTTTGTACAAGACAAGTAAACAAGCAGGCTGTCATAATCTTCAGGAAGGGACCTCAAAAGATCATCTGGTCCAACATTTCATGGGAAAGGGAGCCTAAATTAAATTATCTGGCACCCTGTCCAATTGCATCTTGAAAGCCTCCAGTGATGGGGAATTTACCATGTCCCTGGGGAGATTGTTCCAGTGAATGATTGTTCTCACTGTAAAAAATTTCTTTCCTATATCAAGATGAAACCTCTCCTGGTACAACTTGTACCCATTGCCCCTCTCCAGTCTGTCTTCATCTTTCTGGAATTGTGGGACTAGATCTGGACACGGTACTCTTCATACATGTTGAGTACAGTGGGGTGATCACATCTCTATCTCTGCTAGTAGTATCCCTTCAGACGCAGCCCAGGACCCGGTTTGCCTTTGTTGCTGCAGCAGTACACTGTTGAATGATGTTCAGCTTGTTGTCCACCAGGACAGCCAGTTCCCTTTCAGCAAGGCTGCTCCCCAGCCACACAGATCCTAGCCTGTGCTGGGCTCTTTGGTTATGTCACCCCAGGTGTAGGACTTTGAACTTGTCTTTGTTAAACTTCATACTGTTCTTGCCAGCCCACTCTTCCAGCTTGTCTAGGTCTCTCTGTCAGATGACTCTCCCTTCTGACATGTCCACCTCACCGCCCAGTTTGGTGTCATCAGCAAACTTTGTGAGGGTGCTTTCAACCGCACCATCCAGATCATTTATGAAGACATTGAACAGCGTGGGGCCCAGTATCAATCCCTAGAGGGCCCCACTTGTGACAGGCTGCCAGCCTGTGTAAAAACCATTGATCAGCACCTTCTGAGTGCAGCCTGTTAGCAAGTTTCCTACCTATCTCATTGACCATGCATCCAATCAGTACCTTGCCAGTTTGTCTAGCAGAGGCTGTAGGAAACTGTGTCAAATGCTTTATTGAAGACCAGGTAAACAACATCCACTGCTCTCCCAAAGTTGACAGAAGATGTTATTTTGTTGTAGGTGATCAAGTTAGTCTGGCATGATTCACCTTTGACAAATTTGTGCTGACTTTTCCCAATCACTTGCTTCATTTGGATAGTAATAATTTCTAGGAGGACTAATCCCATTATTTTCCCAGTGATTGAAGTACGACTAATGGGCCTGTAGTCTCCTGGGTTTTCTCTTGGGCCCTTCTTGTATGGGTATGACAATGCATTTTAAAATGCTTACACTAAAATCAAACTACAAATCAAGTATAAACTGACAAATAAAAAAGATTGATTTATCTTACACTTTCTAATATTATTGATTCTTCCCCAGTTATGACTACTGATAAGTGCTTTTTCACTGAATTTTTCTTTCCTTACCTGTCTCAAATGTTAGATTTGGGAAACTGGGTTTTGATTGTGCTTGTTATTTAAAAATTGTTTCATGAGCATTTATGAAGAAATTTCAGTGTTTTGAGTTAATTTTAGTATGATCGATATTACTGTAATGGGTTTCATGCTAATGTCAGATGTTAATCCTTTCATGTTTATTTTAAAATAATGAATTTATAAATGTACTACTGGTTGTAAACAAAACCGAAATTCAAACGGATCTTCACATTCAATAAAAAGATCCTTAGAAAATCTCTATTTAAGATGTAGAAGCAAACTCTAGAGTGGTTTATTTCTCCAACCTTCTACTCTCATACAGTTTCTAAGGCAGTCATATAAGAAATAACCTGTACCATATTTTTTATGATATTGAGGTAGACTGATAGGAGATCACCACCTTTTATCTGTTCTCCCATTTGCAGGTGAGATAAACTTGATAAAGAGCTCAAATCCAAAGGATTGTCTGCATGTTTGGAACATCCTGGATCTATTTCCTCCATAATAATATAAAAACCCATCTAGAATTTTCAAAACAGTCTAAGTGGTTAAAATGCTTTGAAAAATCTCATACTTTAATTCTAAACAGTCTCTCCAATTATACGCTATTGTATCTGTCTTTCATATGTCAAAAAGACCTCTAGTATCACCTTACTAGAAATTAGCGAGAGCTGGGAACAATTCTTTTCTCTCACTATTCAACAGCAAACTGGCATATCCTTTCATATATCCATAGCATAAGACTGGAATCTGTAAACTACAGACAAATCAGTTTCTGAGGCAATTTAGATCAATTAAAATAGTTAAGCTTTCAAAACCATAGCGAGTTGGTTTGGGGGTTTTGTTTGTTTGTGGATTTGGGTTTTTTTGGGGGGTGTGGTGGGTTTTTTTTTTGGAAAGGTGTTCTTCATTTATACTAAATAATTTTTCAGCCTCAGGCTTATAGTGGAAAGTTTCAGGAGCAGAAACAACCACCTCTATAGCCACTGAGTTGACAATTTACACATCCCCTCTCCTGCACAGCACCAAAGTGTCTCTCTGGCTTTGCCAAAGCTGAGAAATAATTAAAAAAAACCAAACTATTGCCATGTAGCTGCCAAGAACATACCTGTGGTGTACAGACATACTCCAGTCCTCTCTGTATCATAGGGTTGTTTCAATACTTTGATACAACATGGAAACATGCCTGGTGAGGAAAGTGGAGATCAGCTGGTGAGTTCTCATTTACATAACAGATGCTTCTGCCCCACTACATGAGTCTTTTTGAAAGTCATTTTCTCCTGAGCTCCAAATGAGCTACCTTTATCATAAAGTGATTTATTCTCTGTGTTTTTTTATTTCTAAATAGTCACAGTGGAACCTGAAAAATTAAGTGATATTTTGTATTGCTTCATTATTCACAGTTATGCTTGGCCTTAACATTTAGAATAGTTATTCATACTGTTTTCTTTGCTTGTAATGTAACTTGCTGTATTGAAAACAAATGTATTACTATTACCGGAAACCTTTCCTGGCAGGGACTGAAGGTACCACTCACAGGTAAGCAATAAAAATGCATCTTTTTCAGACATAGGAGGGATTCCATTTCTTTGCTCTGTGAGAAAAAGTCAATACATTGTCACCATAGCAATGCTTGCTCTGAGCTTAACAGTTTCTGTGAGGAGAGGAAATACATGCATTGGTTTGTTATGGATGAAAAAGTACTCCAAACAGGCCTCCTAAGAAACATAGCACCCAATGCTGAATCTTGCTTTGTTCCTCTTGATATTAACAAGAGAACAGCAGACTGTTGAAAATTGCCAGGATGCTAAAATTGACTGAAATTTTGTGCATTATTTAAATGTCTAAATACTACAAGTGATAACTTTTTCTTTCTCTCTTCATATATTTAGTTTCTCCTTTTACACAGATGGAGGAAACTCATCCCCCAGACAATTAATTCACTGAAGAACCTATTCTTTAGGAATTTTTGTGTTCTTTTGTATTGAATGGGAATGACATGAAGGTTATTTTAGCAAAGATGGCTATTTCCTTCATTCCACTACTATCTTCCAGTTCCAAAAGGGCAATGAACTGCCATTTTACCTAAGAACAAGTTTATATTTTGTGCTTTTGGAACAGTGGCAAGCAAAAATCTTTCCCAAAAGCAGTATTCTGTCATGAAATTTTCTGAAAAACACTCACTGCAATCTTTAGATGCTCTGTTTAATTAAAACTCCCTGGAATCTAGGGCACATAATGCATGTGAATAAAACTGGACTGTAATGGACTGTAATTAAGCAATGTTTGCAACAAATACTCCACTCCCATTGTTCATGATTATATGGATTACAAGAATACTCTGAAAACATGTTCCTGTTAACTGTTAACACTGTAGCATTGTCTTTTCTATCAGACAACCATTTTCTTCATAACTATTGGCAAGTAGCATAGGACAGATATTATTGAGTGATAACTCTTAGCTATTTTGGACCTAAGCTACTGAATTCTGGACACAGTCTACAACTTCAAACTGAATACAAAGGTTGAGAGTTTGCGATTTTATATGACATCATGTAAACACTGTAATAAAAAATCTTATGTGCAGGAAGTCCAGAGTTTTTAGGTCTCTGAGACTGTGGGTTGACTTCCCATAGGGACTTAGGTCCATCATTTTCTACTCAAGACATGAGACAAAGAGAAAGAAATCAAGAGACTATCACAGCAAGGGAAATGATACATCATGGGATTTTGAGGGTTAAGCAATATGTGCAAAACTCAAAGAACACATTTTTGGTTAGCTAAACTGTTTCAGTATGTTTAATATATTCTAGGAATAATTTGGGGGAAAAAAAATCCACAAACTGCCAGTTCTATTAAAAGAGAGACATACAGCACCAGTGAAACACTCATTAAAGAAAATATAGAAAATATCCTGTGACTTGGACTGTGGTGTTCTGCCATACAAGTGGGTGCCTCACACCTTAGACTTCAAAATTAAATATCCTTCTGCTATTTTTACATGGCTCTTAAGAAAGAGGAAGGTTTTTCTCTGTAATTTTGAAGACTATCCCCATATCCAGTCTTTTGATACATTCTCCCGGGAAGTTTAGGTTTACAGCCCTTTCAGCTAAAGGAGGTAATAGGATATAAGTCTCTCATTTCCTTGGCAACCCTGCTAACCATTAGGTTATTCTATGAAAGAAAAGCATGATCCCAGCTGAGTTCTCTAAGGAAGAGACTGTTGGTGCCTACCTTCAAGTAAAAGCTTTCCCAGGCACTCTGTGCTGCTCACTAAGCTTTCAGTCTAATAAATACATTTTGCTGCAAATGGATAAGATGATAAGATAATGGAAACCATAAAAGAAGCCACAAACTATAAAGAATGTATTTGGCCTGGTCACTAACAGAAGAGGATTTAATACTGCTGTTAACAGCATTTAAATAAATATATTTAAACAATAACTTGGCTTATAGTGTTAACCTACATAAAGGGCCAGGAATCCAAGGGCATATGGCACTAACCACCTCGAATCTGCACTGCTTAGTGCTGGCCTCTTGATGAGCAGGTATGTCTTGGGTGGAGGTCCAACACAGAGCCAGCAACTGAGCTAACATTTAGGCAGCATGTTGAAGATTACTTTATGGCGTGATACAGAATACGGATAAGTTAGTGCTTATATTTTCTCAGTGTTTCCAAAATCTTAACGGCTTCAAAAAATATTCAGTTAAGAGTTAAAGTTAGAAGTTTCTTAGATTTTCCTTTAACCTTTGGGCTTTTCTTTTTTCTTTTCTTTTCTTTTCTTTTCTTTTCTTTTCTTTTCTTTTCTTTTCTTTTCTTTTCTTTTCTTTTCTTTTCTTTTCTTTTCTTTTCTTTTCTTTTCTTTTCTTTTCTTTTCTTTTCTTTTCTTTTCTTTTCTTTTCTTTTCTTTTCTTTTCTTTTCTTTCCTTTCCTTTCCTTTCCTTTCCTTTCCTTTCCTTTTCTTTCCTTTCCTTTCCTTTTCTTTTCTTTCCTTTTCTTTTCTTTAATCCAGTAGTCCTACCTTGAATAAATTCAGAGTATTCTGGTTCATAAAAGGGCTTCACAGTTGAAGGATGACCTTGTAACTGAATACAGCTACACCAAAGACAGTATCAGTTCAAATGTTGCCACAATGATAAGCTAGTGTACTAGAGACATTGTTTTCAACACTTTCTGCTTCTGGAAGCTTAGCCATTTTTCAGTAGCATATAGAAGAATATAAGCTCACTGAAAAAGAATCATCCTGCCTTTCTTAATTGCCTGGGGTTTTTTATTCTTTAGAAGGAATTTACAGTCCCCAGAAGTCTAGGTATCACAGTTTAAAACCCATGTTCTACATCTCTACATCTCATACTGCAGTCCTTTCTCATGCACAATTTCTTTTTGATTTAAATAAGACTTGTGCTTGATGTGGTTTTCGGGTTTGGTTGGCCTCCTGTTTCCTTTTTTTTTTTTTTTTTCATGGAGAAGGTGCTTCCTCACAGCTTGTTTCCAGATGGTGGCTAAATACTTGTCTCTTCTTTCCAGGGCAAATACTTTCTTAAAGTCTGTAACAGGAAAGTCAACTGACAGATGTGTGTAAGATAAAAGCATTCTTCTCTCACAAACATAGCAAATAAAAATTATACAGGAACCTATACTCACCTAGTTTCACTCCACCTATAAAATATTCCATTTTGCATTTGATTTACTCTCAAGGTACCATAAAATTACAATTACAATTATCCTGAAAAGCAACTGAATAATGAGTTAATGTGAACTACACTGAACTACCCCATGACATTTATTCCATCATTTTCACTAGTTTTAAATCTAATACAGTCTTCAGCATAACAATCTCTTCCCAGTCTTCTTTTAAGAGCAAAACCTGATATTTTTCTATGGCTAAGGGATGCCACTTTCACAGGAAAAAACTGTAATGGGCACAATAGAATATGAAATCTACCTGACAGTTCTTTTAGGGAAAAGAGCTGTAGAAAAACTTTTAAAATATGACTTGTTCTTCAAAACAGTGACATTGGTTGCTCATTTGTCTTTCTGGGAGGTATTACCAGGGAATCCAGCCATGCTGGAGATACGTTCAGTAGCAGTGAGTTAATGAATCCAAAAGGGAAACAGGAAAAGAGCAGACTCCAAAGCAAAACCTAGCACCCTGAGAAACTTGTCCTAAATAACTTTATCTTCCAATGAACAAGGGAAACTTTTTTTAAAAGAATTCTTCTCAGCCTGTAGGACATTTTTATTGTCTTTTTTGATCATGCACAGTTTGGTTTTTTTTTTTAATTTATTAAAAATATTGTCTTGTAAAAGTCCTTGAAAAGTTATTTGATTTCTGGAATTTAAAGCTAATCAGAAGTACAGAGTCAACATTTAACTCTTCACTGCAGAAAGAAGAGCCACCTACCAGGCTTCAACCCATAATCTATGCATATCCTCTGAAATAAATATCCAAGTTTAGGAATATCTTCTGAATAGAGCTGAATCCAAGCTCGAATCACAAAGACTGGACTCAAAAGGTGCTCACTTTCACAGACATTAACATCAACAGCTCTGTTGTTTCTTATTTACATTCTTATGAAGAGATAGACTATTTTCTCCCAGCTCACTTCCAACTATTTAGTTTTAATTCTGCTTTCTGAGTGGGGCACAGAGGATAAGTGCATTGCACAGCAGTAGTTTTAGAAGGTTCCTATGGTCTACCTGCTCTTAGTGTTACATGTAGACCCCAAACCATTCCTTGTCCTCCTGTTTGAAATGTCCACATAGAACTTGGTATGCTTCCAGTAGCAGTGCTAATACCACCTATTAATCTGGTTATTAATGTCCTAATTGCATTTGGTCCTTTCAGGAAAGGGAGAGGTCATTTTGGATGAGAGTTTACAATCCTCTTCATTAAATAATATTTTACCAATTTTGTTCCCCTTTAATGGCTAAATACTCCTTCAGCAAATATTCTCCCATGGGAACAGCCTGACTCACAATCAATAGCCCTTCTCCATTAACCTTCTGAGTTAACATGCCCTGCTCCCTATCTCTGAAGTGACTGTAAAACTGAGTTGGAAAGCTATATACAGCTGTGGACAAAACAGTGTTTCAAAGGTTTCTAAGGCTTTGTGGAAGACTTTCCTCTCTGTTACTTTCCTGAAACCATCAAAGTCAGTCAAAGAAGCAATAAGGATGTAAACACAATGATTTCTTTTATCAAGAGGTCAGTTATGTATTTTTCAAGTCTTTCAGAGAGATCTCCCTTAAGATACGAGCAGAATTGAACAGTCCAGTGGGATGATTTGAACTTTATCCCTGAGCTGAGCTTCATGGTGTTTGGCTGGGTCAGAGAGCAAGGCAGATGACTGCCAAGCCAGGAACAGTTGGCTTGCAGCAGTTGCAAGATGCATGACTCGCCACTGAGTGTCCTGACTCAGCAGGCAAAGTAGAAACTGGACATGCATCCAAGTGACCAAACTCAGCCTGGGGTTTTGTGGGGATGTGGAGCGAGAAGTAAGTTGTTCCCTTTCTTCTTTGCATTCCTGGACAGCTGTTGCACAATTTGAGCTGTGGTGAAATTATCAGATTGACCTTTCCAGCCTGCTAAATGGAATGAAGATACTGAGTAAACTGCTTTCAGACTACTAAATCCCACCGCTGAGCAATGCTGAGATGACTAGTTTCAGACAGCCCCAGGCAGAGTCTCAGAAACTCTGCGTTAAATTTGCATGGGACTAGACAACGGGATTCCCCACAAAGGACTGTCATGAGTATCATTAGTATCCAAACAGGCTAATCTTTCAGTTTTAACTGACCAAAACAGTCTGCTCTGGGACTTCACAGGCAACTCGTGTTTTTCTCTCAACTATGGAGCAACCTGCAGAGTATACAAGTTCATAAGTCCAATTACATTATTAAGGCCTCTTATCTCACAGTCTGTTGTCATTTTTGGGATGACAGTTGCAGGGAGAATCACTTGAAGCACAGTTATCCCAATGCCAGCCACTCTGCCAGACTTCTGTTTCTCCATCTCTGACATATTCTGAATGATTTGCTGGGTTCAGAAAGCATTTCAAGACACCATTTCTGCTTATGACAGAAATCTGCTGTGTCAGCCCATTGATTTGAGATCCATCCTGAACATGTATTCATTTCAATGGTCAACATGGGTCTGATTCAGTTTCCTAAATAAAGGCTCCAAGGGTACCTCCCTGCCTCCATCTGCCACTGAAGAAAGGTGCAGGTCTCTCACAGGACTTGTGTCATAACCTGCTGGTTCTCTGTATAGGATACCAAAGGCATCCTGAATTCTCTAGGGCATCTCACATGACACTTCTTAGTTATGTTTGGGAAACAACTCTGTTTCTGCCATGAGACCAGAGCTAATCTCACTCCTAGCAAAGGCTGCCAGTTCCTTCAGTACTTTTGCAACAAAAGGGCTGGTCTCCAGTCAGATCTTGAGCCAGAAGAGTCTCAGGCTATCACTTGAAACATCTAAATTAAAATTAAAGCTGAAACCATGACAAAAATCCTGGAGAATATATTATGAATAAGATACAGGAGAATATGTGGAGCCAAACACATTAATTGTTTTATGATTTTGCTGTTTCCTCTCATGTTTCTTATAGAGGGGACACAGTTAGATGAACTCATCCCCTCCCCTCAAAATGGAGCATTAGGCACAAAAAGTAGTGCTGGGGTAAATCTGGTCTTTACACCTCTATTCGGGACTACAACGTCCAGATGACAGGACTCTTTAGTGATGTAGCTGAACCCAGTTTATATAAGGTGTGAGAAGCTGTATCCAGTTGCAACAGTTATTGTGTTTCAGCAAGAATTCCCCATGTGTATAACCTGTTTTGGAAAATAGATTTATCATGCAGATTTCCTCATCAACTCAAACTCTGATTGGAAAGACAAGAAGAAGCCTTCTTTCATAGGAAATATTCCAGCAAGATGATTTTTGCTGTGATACTAATTGAAACACCTCCTTTAACAGACTAAGATTTTGTCTTTCTACTACTGAAACCTGAGAAACATTATGGTACTTTCAGAAGATCCTGTAGTCTGAATGACACCAGAAAAAGCCTGTGGATTTACCCTATCTAATAATATACTTGTAATTTAGGTCATCATAGCCTCCATTTAAAGACATAGGAAAAGAGACAGAAGACTCATGCATGTCCTCATGTAGTCTCAGTAGCATCTCCAGATGGCAAACTAGCCCACCTGTCATCTGAGTCACCCACTGACTGTTGAGAGTCAAAGGTAATTATGTTCCTGATACTGGATCTTTGGTTATTTGTCTCAAAGTAGTTTGGACACTAAAATGTTTCAACATGTTGGCTGGATAAAATACCGTTGACTCTTACAGAATGAACTGCAATCTGCAGAGCAGAAAGCAGAGTTGGAAAAAGCAGAAATTCCTCTATTTCTTCTGTATAAGTGAACCAAATATTCAGATGAAGCACCCTTTCAAGTTCAGCAGTCCTAAAAGTTTTCCACTCTTGACATCACCATCAATCTTAAAAGCAGTACCTTAACTGGGATCTCAAAAATTTTTTTTAACAAAATGCCTTAGGTTTTGCCCAAAGCAGTTGAGCTAATCTAGTTTGCAACTGTATTTCTTTGGTTAATTTTATCAAACTGGCTGATCTCTCTTTAATTTGCTTATATTCTTAACATGTTACTAATCAGTTTTTCTGTTCTTAATCATTTTTTCTTGTTGAATGTCCTTGTTTTTTATTATCTCCTGATAAATTATGTTGCAAGGCATGCCTTCATGGTTTTTAAAAAAATTCCCACATGCCAGTACTTGTGAGCATTGGCTGTATGGTTGTTACACAGATAGGTCACTTCCTGTCCCCTAAGCTTTCATAAACAAACAAGGCGGGAAGAGAAGAGTGATGAAGGCTTGCTCTCCATCTGACATGAAGCTAGAAAGCAACTGGAGTTTGTAGCTGCACCCAGACTTTGGAACATGCCCCCATGTTCCACAGTTTAGATTGACTTATGTGTTATTAGTATAGCAGAAAAGAAGTCAAAGAAGAAAACAAAGAGTATAAATTTGTTTTTCTTATGAGGCTTCCTGTGACCTACCTTTCCAAAGTGTAGTAACTGCTGATCCATCTCTCTCCAGAACCAATGTTTAAAGCTCTAAAATTTTGGCTGTCAGTTCAGATTTTTACTAGATAGGACTCAGTCAACACTTGTTTCTTTTGTTGCATTCATCCTGGACTAGCCACTTTAGGATTATTAAAGGAAAGTTATAGGCTTAGTTCAGTAGAAATCAAGAAGTGAGTTTAAATGTATTTAATTACTAGAACCAAAGCTCCAGCTTGGTTGTTTGTTTACCTCTAAAATGACCTGGCAGAAAGCATAGCTTCATGTTAATAAACAAATTATGAGGAAACATATGTCTTCAAAGAAATAGATTTCTTTTCTCTTCATACCTTTTAGACTTCCTAAACTATCCAACATATTAATTTCTAAAGCATTTCTGAAACATAAGATTACCTATTAGCTACACTCATTTAAACTGAATTTATATTAGCTTCTATTACCAAATCACCATAGCTAAGTTACTAATATAACCTAACATTGAACTTGGGTGCTTTCAGAAACAAATTACTAAGCATTCAAGACATTCCAACTTCATAAAGACATAGTTTTCCTTTCCTTACTAGATAACAAGTAAGATGTTAAAATGTTAACTAGTCCTTCCGCTAGTAAACTAACTTCTATTTATCAGCATGCCCAGAATTCAGTTCATTTTATCCAAATAAAGCAAACTTCTTAAACCCTAATTTTCCCTCATTGCATTTCTGCAGAGACAAATACCCTTAGTATCTTCATCATACTTTTTATACAGAGCTCTTGCTAAGTAAAAAAGTAATTCAGAAGTTCTTGAATTTTTAAGAGCTATTCCTAGGCTTTTCTTCAATATTAGAGAAAAGTCTACGCCACAGGTGGCATCACCTTATCTTCACATATATTTAAAAATTGCATGGCCTACAGCCTCAGCCTAAACATATTAACTGAGGTTCAGACAAGAATAAATTAAGCCCAAGTTTTCTATTTTTCTCAGAACATAGCAGAAGTAAAATTCTGGAAATTCATGAGGTAAAAAAGATCTAGCAAAACCAAAATTATAAATTTTAGAAGCAAAGGAAACTTGTTGCAGAACTTCCCAGTTTTGCATGGGACAGGTTAAGGGATCAGCTGACACAGTAACCTAAAGCAGCAGCCAAAAGCAGTTCCTATATAAAAAAAAAGCTCAAACACAAACTGCTTTAAGTGCAATGGAAAATTAGTAATATGAGCTGCAACTGGCAGATTTCTAATAATTAAGGTCTGAGAACTACACTGGGATATAGCTTCAGCTAAAGGTTAACTGGTGTGGAAAATGAAATAACAGTAGCTGTTCAGCAAGATTCTTGAACTTTGAAATTCAGCTTTTTCTATTGTGGAGGTCAAGATATATAGTAGGGCTTGCCAGAAATGACTAAGAGTTCAAGGGCTAAAGAAAATTAATATATTTTGATTTTACTTACTCATACAACAGAACAGAGCTATAGCCAAATGTAAACTGCATTTAGTGCTCACATGTAATCAAAGTCTTCTAGCAGCACAAACCAAAAGCATGGCTCCATCACGCCATTCTAGAAAGACTTGCACCATAAGCCATATCTGCTTTCATATTTTGCTACTTTGCAGTGCATCAAGATGAGTAAAGAAACTGGAAAATCACCATAACCGCTTCATTAAAAGATGTCCAAAGCTTTTATGTACTAACTATCTGTTTCAAGCTCTAAAATATGGTGGGCACCTCTGGAGGGCAATTCATTCCACCATAAACCCAGATGCCTAACGGATACTTGTGTGTTTTCATTTACAATGGAAAGAGCTTGTCTAGTATAGGCAACACAGTTACAATGAGTGAATCCTTCCTGGAAGACTGATTATTAGCTACTAGTGATAGACTAAGACATGTTATGTACTTAGTTAAATTTCAAGACAGATTAGTCTGAGATGCCTAAGCTTTCGAAGACTAGTAGATAAAATAAGCCTTCCTATTTTACGACAATAACAACTACCCTAGAGAAGGGGTTGTAAGTCATCTTCCAGCTTATTCCAAGTGTGAATATTGGGAGCAAGAAATACTTGAAAATTTCATTAAAATGTAGCTAGCTAACTAAATTCAAATTCATTGCTTTAAAATCATTATTCCAGTAACTATTTTGAATGGAGAGAGGTGCTAAGAGGCTTGTCAGGTTCTCCTAAATTCAACAGTTACACATGGCACTTCCAGATTATTTCTGTGTTGCTAACAGTCCTAGTTTCACATCACCTGTAAGTGGCCCTGGAAGAAAGGAGTGGAGATAGTTCATCTGTATATGACTATTTATTTTGTATGTTGCTCAAAATACCTGTATCTATACGGCTTTATACAGACATAAGGATATAGCATTCACAAAGCTGATGATTCATTTCTGGGTAAAACTTCTTGTATTTCTGTTCTTTGAGTTGTTGGGGTTTTTTGGGTTTTTTAGGTAGAAAATGCGCTACACCAGTTTTAAACAAGGAGAGCATTCAAAATTAAAGTAAAATTGGCTAATAATCCACCTGCTCTATAGCTACTCAGTAGTCGATCAGTCATAAATTAAAGTTTGTTTAAAAAATCTAGAAGAGCAAGATATCAATATTAAATTTTATAACATAGAAATTCATTCCACTTTTTGCTCTGTAGACTATAAAAATATACGGTATGTAAACACATACAGATGTAACCCAAATAGATAAATTTCTACTTAAAAAGCATGGCTGCTCCTTCACCAGATGTCTAACAATTTCTACAACACAGAATATTAGCCTGGCATTAAATTTATATAACAAGAATGCGATTTAGTGAACACTTTTTTTCACAGAATATTTGAGAAGTCATCATCTTTGATTCCTAATTGCATTAATGCAACAGGCATTATAATGTAGTTTACACATTTGTTACTCTGAAAGTTGCTATTTTTAAGACATTAAATTTTGTGACCAGAGCTTATACTTGCCTGTATCGATGCTTGCTGATGAATCATTTGTTTCTAAATACTTCTTTAACGTCTTCATAGAAACATATAAAAGATATACATGAATAGTGGTTTTGATATACCAACAAATATACAATATTATAAGATTCTACATGTCTTCACTGATCTTTGGGGCATGGACAATGGATAGGGTCAGATGTATTCCTTGTGCCATCTAAGCACTTTTGTATAGCAACCTGGACGATGTTTCTATCTTGCTAGCAGGTATCCAAACTTTTTTCTGGCAATCTGAACCGCTACTAAGTTCAATGGCAGCAGGAATAGGTATGACTAAACAACATGGTATACTGTGGTGGTTTGACCTTGGCTAAATGCCAGGTACTCACCAAGTCACTCTATCACTTCCCCCCCTTCCCCTTTTTTTCTCAACAGGGCAACGAGGGGAAAGAAAATAAGATAGGAAAAAAAAACAACCAACCCTTGTGAGGGAAAAAAAAAAAAAAAACAAAACAAAAAACCCAAACAGTTTTAATATAAGCAAAGTGAAGCAAAGGTTTGTGTGCGGAAGCAAAAAAATAAGAAAACAGATTTATTCTCTCCTTCCCATGAAGAGGCGATGTGGGGCCTTCTCAGGATCAGGGCTCCCATACGCAGAGTGGTTGCCTCGGAGGACCAAGGGTGACCCCACCCCCTTCCTCCTTTCTCCCAGCTTTATCCTGAGCAGATGTCATATGGTCTGGAGTGTCCCTTTGGTCAGTTCGGGTCAGCTGTCCTGGCTGTGTCCCCTACCAAGATCTCGCCCACCCCGTCCCACTGAGGGGGAAATGTTGGAAAGAGCCTTGGTGCTGTGTAAGCCCTGCTCAGCAGTAGCCACAACACCAGGGTGCTGCCAACACCCTGCCAGCTCCAACATGAAACACAGCACCGTGAGGGCAGACACAGTACATGTACAAAGATAGAATCACTTGTTCACTTCTTCATTCTGTAATCAGGGATTACATTAAATCCTTTTTGATACACACTGTGCTTAGATGTTATGGTTACAGACTATGGATTCTTTAAGAAGTTAGGAAAATAGCCTGCCTCCCTTTGTGAAAAAACAGTACATAGCTGTGAATCAGCTAAGCTGATAACCTTAAAGGCAGTCCAAGCTCAGAGACGATGGTGTTATTGGGGTGAGAAAAGGAAGGAAAAGAAGGTGAGAGATTGTGTGTGAACTGAGGGCTAGTAGTAGGCTTTTGTCTGCTTGATGAACAGAATAATACTTTATTTTTGAGTTTGTTTGAAAAATAAAGCCTGTCTGTTTAATTTCAGTAATCATGCAGGCTGGAAGCTATCACAGTTATGCTACTTCTGTGGTATTGTTTCTCTTTTAAAAAAACTAAGTAAATGCAATAAAGGTAATATATTTTTTAATATTGGTATTAAAAATAATATTCTTTTTTTGGGGAAAAAAACCCTAATAAGTAACCTGAGTTTAAAAATGAAAATATCATGTATCTTTGTGGATTTCTTTTTATGGTTTTGTTTTTTGGGGGTGGTTGGGTGGGGGTTTTTTGGGTTTTTTTGTTGTTGTTGTTGGTTTGTTTGTTTTGGTGTGGGGTTTTTTTGTACAGCATCAATTTTTGAGTTACTGTATAGTATAAGAGTGAAATTGGAATCTGGTCAATAGTAGAACTTTCTGGTAGAAGTAAATTCTTTTAAAGAATAAACCACATGTACTGGTACATCTTAAGAAGTACTTGTTAATGAGCTTGTTAATAATTTATTTGTTTTATAGTCTATATGGTGTTGATATCTGAGTTGGAATATTGTGTAGTACTAACCTGGAAGCCTATACTTGTAGTTCTGTCAGAGAAAGAAGACTTATTTAATGAGACCTACTTTTATATAACAGCACAGTTAATGCTATTTCATCTTTGGTTGTCTAGCACTGCAGTCTTTTCTGTTATCTAAGGGATGACAATAAAATAGAGTAATTACTGTCATCATTCTGTTTGTACTTCTGATACTAGCACAAACTTAGTGTTCTAATTCTCTTCTTTTAAAAGATCTTTGCACCAGGACAGTTCTAGGGGGGAAAAAAAAAAAAAAAATCTTTGAATCTTGAGACAGGGTTTTAGAGTTCTTACTGTGGCTCATCTCTGTGATCAGTTCATTTTAAAAAGCTTAGTCCTGTAGATCTTTCTAATACCTGTCTTAAGTGTTAATGGAACATAAAGTGCCTGACTTTTCAATGTAGTGTAAGTACTCCAAGAAAATAAATTTGTGTAGGTGGGTCAGTGGCATTTGAGTCATAAGAAATGTTAATGGATGCTGATATTTTTTGAGTGTATGTATATATATACCATCGCACTCGGGTGGGACCTTCCTCTTCTTGTTTGTCATAGCTCTGTTTACTGTACTATCATTTATTCCTTGTGATTTTTATCTATTTGCAGGAATTTTAGTTTTTCCTTTCTTGTGTCAACCCTCTTTTAGGAGGTTTCTTGATTTTTCTGTTTTCAGGAGTTCCTCCCTCTAAGACAGAAGCTATTTTAAAAAAGATAGCAAAACTGAGGACTGTTTAGTAGGTTACAACTGGTGTTAAGGCACTTCCTCAATAAATTGTATTTAGTTCTCAGACATCCAAATTAGGATGAATCTTTCCAAAGACTGATCATGTTACCTCTCTGTTTTCATAATTATTCTTTATCTTAAAACTCTTAATGGCATTTGAAATACAAATTTAAATATCCATTAGAATTAAGCATATGTTCCATTTATATTCAGAAAAACATTTTAGTTGCTGGCTATAGTTTCTTGGAAAATTCGCTTAATTTGTGTTATAGCTACAACTCTGGTCCAAAGAGGATTTGAATATGTTCTAAGATACATGTTTGTTTAAGGCATTGTCTAAATTTCTTCAATTTGGTTGTTGGTTCTCCCAAATACAGAAGCTCTGTTCAAATGGAGAATGGTGCTTAGGTCTGCTTCTTCTCATACTATATGCTCTGGTTCTTGCAAAGATGCTTCTGTTTGTATGTTTAACTCTTGGTGTATGAGTTTCATTTAATCCCTGCATGTATCTGTAGTTTTGCTAGCTCAGTCTGCTGTGCTATCAATTTAGTTTATTTTCAGAACTTGTTATCTAAGATATAGATGTACTTCGATTACTGAAGTCCACACTTAATCCTTAAGTCTGATGGAGAATCTTGACAGTTTTCTTCTCTGTTTGTTGGGTTTTGATTCATATTACAATTTGGTCCCAAATTAGAGATTTCATGGTCCTCCAAAAGCATATCTCTGACTGAACTCTCATTTATTTAATAAATGCTTTAAAAAATTCTCACTTGGATTTCTCATATGAATCTAGTAACTTTTCAAAAGCAGCTTTCCTTAAAATGTGACATTCTTCAAATAGGTTACTCTGTTCTTCCTCATGAGCAACTCAAGTTGAATGCTTCAGACTGTACAATTTCACATCAAAAATAATAAAAAAAAAAATTCCAACTTTTCTTTTGATCCTTGAGGTTTTAGGTATTTTTGGGGGGTTGGGTGTTCTTAGTGTTTTTTCTTGTTGTTTTATTAGTGTGATGCCTATATGAAGGTGAATGGAACTAGATTCTTATTGAATCTCTCCTGTTGTAGTAACTTCTACAAGAATATTTAGACTGGGTTCCTGAACTACCGTCTTCTCGTGCCCTCCACCCCCCCGACCTCCCCCCCCCCATTTTAAGTTTCTTCTCCCCCGTTACAGTGCACATCCTTCATATTCTTGTGCTTCTTCGTTTTCTTATATTACCAGAGAACTTTTTTTGAAGGAACTGATGGCAGATATTTGGCGGTTTTTTGGGAGTGGGAAGGGAGAGGTGGTTACTTTGTTTGCTCATCTGTTGTTCTAAACTCCTGTAGGGTTATGTCCTGGTTTTGGCTAGAATAATTTCCTTCCCAGTAGCTGGTATAGTGCTGTGTTTTAGATTTAGGATGAGAATAATGTTGATAACACACTGATGTTTTAGTTCTTGCTAAGCAGTGTACTCAGTCAAGGACTCTTCAGCTTTTCATACTGCCCTGCCAGTGGAGACTGGGAGTGCACAAGAATCTGGGATGGGACAAGGACAGCTGACCCAAATGAGCCAAAGGGATATTTCATACCATATGACATCATGGCCAGTATAAGAACTAGGGGGTGTTAGCTAGGGGGCACCGCAGCTTGAGGATTGGCTGGGCATCAGTCAATGGGTGGTGAGCAATTGGACTGTGCATCACTTGTTTTGTATGTTCTATTACTATTATTTTCCCTTTCTTTTCTGTCCTGTTAAACTGTCTTTATCTCAACCCACAAGTTTTACTGTCTTTTATAATTGTATCCACCATCCCACTGACGGGGAGGGAGAGTGAACAAGCAGTTGTGTGGTACTTAATTGCTGGCTGGGGTAAGATCACAACAGGTTAGAAGGGGAGGAACACATCTTGTTCTGTTAAATCTACCTCTGCAAATGATTTCACTAGTCACGCTACAACATGCTGAAATATGGTGTACCTAGAATTATGTCAGTGTAGATGTTCTTTCATTAGGGATCCACTAACCTAGTGATTACAGCATTCTTCTAAATGTGAAATACTGAAGCACACTGAAATTCACTGATTCAAATACTCAACTCGAAGAGCTTATATTCATTGTATTTCTTCAGATAGGTGAATAAAGAGGCTGTGGAGTCTTGGTTTGGGGTTTTTTTAAATTTTTTTTTTTTAATATCCTGCCTTCTCACATCTCCGGCATGGCTATATATTTAAATAGTCCATGAAGAAATAGAACAAATTCAGCAAGAAATTGGAGGAAAAAACAAACAATCATGAAGATAACTTTTTGTTTATGGCGACCAGAAAAATTTCCTGGGAAGTGGAAGATATGGCATAGGATGCAGATGATCATTTCTCAAGGTCATCCGTGGGGAGCATGAGCATTAAACCGATCTTGTGAAGACATACCAGTTTCTTTGTATGGTGTTACAAATGACTGGATAATAAAACATTATTTCTGAGTTGAGAAAATACTTCTTTCCACCACCACCCCGGTGAGAGAACTTTAAAAATCATCCCAACCTAATGTGAGTGGACTTGCACAGCTTCTACAGAGCCACATAGCTCTGTTTTGACTCATGTGTGCATATGCACGTGATGGGGGGAAGTAAACAAAAGATCCGATCTATTCCACTCAGTACTTGGTCCCTTCATGGGGCTTAATAAGTCGAACAAGTCAATTTAGCTGTACTGCCTAGGACTTACTTCCCAATGGAGAGGTTTTTTTCTTGAGTGGGCCTAAGCTGGTAGTAAAGAGAGAGGAGGCACTTTCCCAGTATGGACTTTAAGGTTAGGATTGCTGTCACATTTAATAACGTGTTATCAGGAAGGATCTGTGCCCTGTTTGCTCTGTAAAAAGGCTAGCAAAGAAGATGAATAAGGAATGGTGGAGTTATGCTCCGTGTCAGAGATAAAGAAATAGAGGAGAACTCTGACCCCAGAAAACAAAGATGCAAGAAAGTAGCCCATGGCCATGCACTCAGACTACTAGCTTTGAAACGCACTTCTAGCAGAGGGAAGGTGACTTTACAGAGGCTTTCCTGATGTATTTTGAGATGCCATGTACCATGCTGGTTATGAAAATACCCACAGTTTTTTACCCCTAATTTTTCAACTAAGGGAAGAGATCTTGTATAGCATCTCCTGCTGATGGATTATCATTATAAACAATTCATGGGTCCTGCATATGTAGATGTCAAATTATGCTAAACCGCAAGATCTGAGATTTCAGAGATCCAGAATCTATGCCTCTACATAAATCATGCTAAGGCTTTAAAAAAAGCAAATGAAAGAAAGTAAAACATACAACAGCAATCGGACTTGGATCTATCTATGGCAGACAGTGATCTGAAATAAATGTTTCAAAACAAAGTCTTCAGAATTGTTGTAGGCACAGCATCTGATGCTTCTAAATACAGATTAGCAAAGCCACTTGTAGCACAAGAGTTTTGGGAAGAAAATAAGGGAATTGAATGGATTCCTAGTTCTGAATTAGAGGAATGGAAGCGGAAGGCAGAGGCTTTCTCAATCGCCAGTTGGGTAAGATCCATTCCTTGTCTTATCAGGTCAGTCACAAGCCTCCAGAACAAAGACCCAATTCCCAATGTACTATAAGCATATTACTAAACTGTATAAGAAACTGAAATATCTTATAGCAGGCCTGGCAAAATCCACCCCTTCAGATGCAGAGTCTAGTATGGGAAGCAGTAGAGGTGGAGAATGTCCCACAAATAATGGCCAAATAGGCTTTGTCCAAATGCTTTGAAAGATGTTAAAATCTAAGTAGAATAATAAATTGTGGGTTGCATGCTTCCCTCATGGTTTAACTGTTTGCTGTATGCTCCTAGAAATACCAGGAACAGTGCTTGTTCTTGGGACCAGTTGAAACTGAAAGTTGCTTTTGGCTGCCCTATTACATAATACTGAGAAAATCATCTGTCAAATGACTAATGTGGTAGTCCTTAGTAATTATAAATATATAGTGGAGAAAAAATTCCCGCAGGAAATAATGTGGCTAGTGCAGCAACAGGTATATGCATAGAGCTCAGAGTTCAGTAAATGCAATGTGATGATCCACGTGTAGAAAGTCTCTGTGTGTTTGAACTTACAGCTGAGAAAGTTCACCAAGCTATTAATTTAACTGAACCCTGGGACTCTGCATTTTAAAACAAACACAAAGCCTGAAAGGGCTTCATTTACTTTACAGTTGCTCAAGAAAACTGTTTTAAGTAACTTACAGCTACTAAAATATGTTTATGGATATCTGTGTGGGTTTTTAAGCAGTTGCACCCTAGACTGCTTTTTTTTTTTTTTTTTTTCTGTGATCACAGCACCATCCCTTCAGTTTCCGAGCTAGGCTTCCAAAGCTTTTCACTGACAACATGATTGTCCTAAATATATCCCTGGCACCCTGTTCTGAGTCTGCAATTTGAATTTAAAATTGACCTATTTTATCCTTTTGAGAAGTCTCAACAATGTGATTTCAGTCATGTTAAAATGCAGTAGAAATGGAAATATAATCTCATCCCATTTTTCTCCTTGGGATACACAAGATTATTACTTGCAGATTAGCATGTTTGAACTGCTAGGGTCTTTTTTCTGCCAAGCCAATTTAGTTTCCAATACAGTTCAGGTGTTCAGTGCCTTGTAAAGATGCAGGATTTATAGTTCTCATGTATATTGCATCATTTCTGGCAGAAGACTTGTCCTGATGACCCACGTGAATTTTTCCAGTCCCGTGTTTCTATGGTAGGACTTTTCAATGGGATTGTATCCTAGTCTGTATTTTGTTTCTTCATTCTATGTGACAATCCAATAAACAGTATTCCATATGTTATATTGGAGAGGACTTGAGGTTTCCAAGTTTCAGTCCAGTTTCAGTCTAAGGTCTGGTTTCAAAACTTACTGGCATATATAAATCTGAACATCAACTCATGCTCTATCTTCCTTTTAACCTATACAATATTTTCAAAGCAATAACATTTTATAAAACATTGTTAATATGTCTTTTTTTGTGGGTTTCTAATACTTTTTTTTTTTTTGTTCTTTGATTTTTTTCCACTTCAGTAACACACTACAGTGCTGTTGGTTAAAATGTTTTGGATAACTTTTCTTCCTCTTCAGGCTGGTTGCAGATTATGCCCTGGTAATAATACTTCAACTGTATTTCTCTTCATGTAATGCATAACTGGTTTGGACAAATATATGTAGAAAAAGTCCGAATTTCTATGTAAGGGGAAATCTGGTGGAGTAAATACCGTTAAATAATTATTTGCTACAGTCTCGAAAGGAACGTTACTCATGAATACCACATTAACTTGAACATGTACCTATTTTTATTTATTCTAACGCCAGTTACATCACCATGGCAGAAATTGTTGGGGTTTTCTTTGTTGATCTCCCCACCTGAAAGAAGTAATTATCTTAAGAGCTGATATATATGGTTAAATACAATGAAATATTGGAGCTGTAAGCTTTTACTTTGCATAATTTTTTTTTTGGTGTGTACTAACTGAGTTTTAAAGAAAGCATTTAAAGGAGAAGACAACAGAGTTTGGCTAAGGTAGAATTAAAGTCTAAACATTAGCACAATAGAAAGTATAAAGACAAAAATGGGTGAACAGGTGCACAGAGGGACCTTTTGATTAGCAAGTTCTTTGGGATTTGTGATAGCTGGCAGAAAAAATAAAGTGGTTTTTTTTTGTTTTCTTTTAGCATGTCTCTACAATTAAGATTAGGAAGATTTTACTTTCAAAAAACATGAAAAAGCAACTACATTTGGAGAGTTGAATTTTTAATTTTTTTAAAAAAATATTTTTATTTTTTAAATATGTGAGCTTTGTTTTCCTTCACTTGTGCTGTATATAGAAACTAAAGGTGACTAAGCATAAGTTGGTGTCATTATTTGACCTGGAAAACAATTGGATAGGGTGGAACAATCCTCCTCATTGTAGAAATGGAGAAGAAAGCCTTGTTTCTAATATGAAGGCAGTATAGTGCCTGACCTGTCTTTTTTATCGTTAAAGAACTCCTTATAATAGAAAAACACGGCACAAGAATTATGTTGTAAAGTTTTGTGGTTCTGGTGTGTTTGTCCGCTGTTGTGTCCCCCGCCCCGCCCATACTAATGAAGCCTCAGAAAAAATGCTGACAGCTTAAAATAAAGGTAGATGTACATTACAGAGTAAGAACGCCAAAATAGACTTTAGCTTTGTGGAACTATGTGATGAGAAATGGTCCTTTTAACTAATCATATTAGCAGCCTCACAACACATCTTAGCAGTCACAGAAGCTTAGTGGCCAAGAGATTTTTTTTTTTTTTTTTTTTTTTTTTCACCCCCCCATTACTGGTTTCAGTCCTATTTGTGGAGAAAGTATGATGGTAAGAGCTAGTTGCTTCAGGTGAACAAAGAACTCTAACATCATCTGATTGTAGTAAATAGCAAGTTTTATTGCAGAAGTACTGAATTCTGTGGTTCATAACTCCCTGGCTACAATTTAATACATAAACTGTCTAGTTAACTATTTGGAAGTTAACTTATTCCAGACTCCCTGCTTGCTTGTCAAGAAATTACTGTATTGGTTGATATCATATTTTGAAAGCTTGAAAAAACAAGGCATGGAAATAAAATTTAAAAGTATAAGGGTTAGGTTATGAAATCATGAAACTTTCTCCTTTATGTCCAGTCATGCAGGATATGGGAGCTTTCAAATTACCTGGTGGAAATTCTTGTTCTGCTGTGTTGAAACTCACATTTGTACAATGCTGATCCATGTGAGCAGTGATAGTGAACAAGACAGACTGTCAGACTCTGATTCTGGAGGACTTCTGAACAATTTGTTCTGCTAAACCTTATTTATAAAGGTGCCAAATGAACAAATGCAACTGCTGAAAACCCCACCTTAAAGTAAAAGGGAGAGACTGACTGGCAAAGTGCTTCAGTCTGTAACAGCAAGCAGATGCTAGCAAACAGGGAAAGAGTTGAGTGTCATCAGAAGTAAGACACATTCTGGTTGCAAAGCACTTAACAGTAGCTTTTGGTTGACTGAGTTTGTTTTGATGGTATAATAAATCCATCTTTCAAACATACTACTAGATCAAAAACTCTGCAGCTACATAAAGCAAAGGGCTAATCTGGTGCAGAGTCTCCAAAACTATACTAACACTTTTTTTTTTTTTTTTTTTAACCCAAAGAAAAAACCCAACTAAACAAAAAAACCTTGAACCTGTAATAATTTTAAGCTAACTATAGGAGTATAGTCAATATCATATCTGGTCCAGATGAAATGTGTACTCTTGAATGTCCTTACATGGCACAGTACTGGTATTATTGCTCAGAATCAGTCTCAGAGGAAGAATATGAAATATGAGTACAACAGTCATATTAAAAAAAAAAAAAAAAAAAAAAAAAAGGTAGCTTCCTCTGAGGACCAAACAAAAAGTGAAAATATGGCTATGAATGAGGACTGAACATCCAGCTCCCAACTGGTGCCATTAACCACCTCATAAGTTGGACACTACTTAATATTTTGAGTGAAGAGAGAGAGCTTGGAAGTGGACTACGTGAAGGTGCAAAGTTATTCTTGCTTGGAAAATCCTAGTTACATTGTGATGAGCAATAGTGTTTGACAGGCTGAAGTTTATGGAGGGTGGATGTGGACACTTAGCAAGATTCTCTCTCCCCCCCCCCCCCCCCCCAAAAAAAAAAAAAAAAAAAAAGCAAAAAGACTTGAGTTAAACATATGTGGAGTAGCAGCTGCAGCTTGCAAAGAATACTCTGTGTGGCTCTGTACAACACAAGCCCAGACAAATTCTAGGGTTTGGAGCAATATGCAAGAATTGCAAGAAATTGCATCACTTTCAAAAAAGTTTGCCAGCTCTTAGCTTCTGTGGTGTGTACATTAACATGGTTACAACAAGGTTAGGGCAGAAGAATAATTTAGAGATGTGACAATGTTACACCAGAAGATAGACCATTTGTCAGACAGCTGTGTGTTTGGTGAAGGAAAAAGTACTATTTGGATATTAAGTAGCAGCTTACAACAAAACACAAAAATGAGCTAAGAAGGTGTTTCTTGGTTTTGGGGTTTTTTGTTGTTGTTTTTGGTTGTGCTTGGTTTGGTTGTTTTGTTTTTTTTTTTTTTTTTTTTTTTTTTTCCCCTGGTTCTTGCCTGTATGAATAATTTTAGATAATCCCTAAGAGAGGAGCTAGAAAGACTTATTACTCAGATTCTCAGAGAGAATGCAATTTGGTGGTAGTAATCATCATAAGACATGGTGCTTGCTTTCTTATGGCTTCTTTTATCACTGTTGGATGGGTTTTTTCTTTTTTTTCTCCCCTCCCATATGGTGTAAGAATTATAACTGAAAGTTTTTTATGTACTGAGTATTTTAAATAGTATTTGGATGGCCCACGGTGCCTTTAACTGCATTCAGACAGTAGCTTTTTCTTCAGGGATGGCACTAATCTGGCTGTCTTTCTGCTACCTGGGTCCCTACCTGTGAGAAAAAAACTGTATGAATTTATTGGTTTTGACATTCCCAGTTCTCTGCAAAAAAGCGCTTGAAATTTGGCTTGAATGCTTAAGCATTGGTGGGTGATACACAGTTTAAGAAAGATGACGGTTGCACGGTTCACTTGGATTTGCTGTTATGCAGAAAGAAACTTTTTGCAAAATATATTTATCGATATTCAGAATCAGCAGAATGCCAGGCTCTATTTAGGCCCGCTTTTGGAAGGGAGATGAAAAAAGAAGATGACAGCATACACCTTCTTTGGCAGACAGTTTTCTGAAGACTGCAATCCAAGTCATATTTGGCATGCAGGAGTTTTTTGTTTTTTTTTTTTTTTAATAACATGTACTCTGGTCCGTACACCTGAAGCTTTCAGCTGTGTAGAGCAGTACAGCGCCTGGCAAAACTGCAGGGCTACAATTCCAACAGATAAAAAAGTAATGATGTGTAAGACTCGACGATACAGGTAATGTGGGCGAAGGAGGTAATATATCAAGATATACCGTCAGAGTGCCTACTGCCATGCTTCCTTCTGCTCCAAAAGCAGGTAAGGAACCAGTGAGGACAACTTAAGGAAATCTTGGACTAATGCGGCACCAGGGTTTGCTGAACTCTGCGTTAAGTACGAAAGAGAGGCGACGGCCGGCCGCTCCCAAGAGGGCGAAGGCCAGGCTCCGTGCGAAGCGCTCCCGGCCCCTCGGCGGGCTCGGGGGACCCGCCCGGCCCGGCCCGGCCCGCAGCCTCCCGCGGCAGGTGCGCCGCGCGCCCGCCCGCTCCCTCGTTCCCGGATTTCCCGGGGGCCGCGCGCGGCGGGGGCGGGGCGGGGCCGCGCGGCGCATGCGCCCGCCGGCCGGGCTGGCGGCGGGAGGGAGGAGGGAGGTGGGGCCGGGGCGGCCGTGCGGAGAGAGGGCGGCGGCGGCGAGAAACTCCGGAGGGAAAGCGGCAGCCGCCGGCCTCCGCCCCCCGCCTCCCCCCCGCCCTGCCCTGCTCCCCGACCCGCCGTAGCGGGAAGGGAGAAGCGAGCGGCCGCCCCCCCTCCCGCCCCCCCGGCACACGGTCCCGCCCAGAGCCCGGCGCGCCTGCCGGCGGGAGGAAGCGGCGGCCGGCGCTGCGCCCGGGGCGGAGGGCGAGGCAGCCGGGGCCCCCGGCCGCCGCTTGAGGGGAGGAGAGGGGGGTGTTCCCGCACCCCCGGCCCCGGCGCGGGTGGATGAGGAGCCTCCGGGGCGGTGGCGGCGGCTTTTGCGGCCTCTCCATGGCTGGGCCCCGGCGGTGAGGGCAGCGGGAGCCGCCTGTGTCCGCGTCGCGCCGGGAGGCGGCGCAGCCACCAGGGGGCGGGCGGGGAGGGGGATGAGCGCCGCAGCCGCCTCTGCGGGAGCCGCCGTCGCCGCCTGCGCCGGGGCCGAGGGCGGCTTCTTCTTCTTTTCCAGCGGCTCTGGTCCTGCGGGGCCCATGGGGCCCGAAGAGGGCTCAGCCGGCGGGCTGGGAGCCCTGCCCGGCGCTCTGGCGCCGCCGCCGCCGGGCTGCCGGAGCCGCTACCAGCTGCTGCTCTCCGGGAAGGCCCTGGCCGACAGATACCGGAAGATTTACACGGCGGCGCTGAGCGACCGGGAGCTGGGGAGCCACCCGGCCAGGTAACGCGCGCCGAGCTCCCTCCCGGGCGAGACGGGGCAGCCCTTCCCATCGCCGCCTGGGAGCGGCCCTTTCCCCGGCGGCTCCCCCCGGCCCCGTGCGTGCACCTTCTTCCCGGCAGCGGCACGCCTCCCCACCCCCCTCCCCCCAGCCGCCGCCCTCCTCATCCTCCCTCCTCGTCCCCTTGCCAGGCAGCGTGGTTGTCCCCGCTGCCATGTGGTGGCCGCCGCCGGGCCCCGGGGGACGGAGGGAGCGGTGATGTAACCCGGCGGCTGCCCAGGTGCCACCCCGTCCTTCCTCGCCGCCCGGGCCCTGCCGCTCGCTTGGCCGGCGTTACCGTGCAGATGGCGCTGCCACCCCCTTTCCCGTGGGTACCTGTGCCCGCTCCCCTCCCCCAGCGCGGAGGCCCGTCACGCCCTGGCGGCGGGGGGTAGCGGTGTGAGCCGCCCGCCCTGCCGCGGCACGGAGGGACCGCTTCCTCGCGGTGTCCATGTTGAGCCCTCGCTCTGGCCGGGGCCTGTCGCGCCGCTGGAACGGGCTGAACCCCGCGGTCCGTGCCGAGACCCGCCGCTGCCCGCTGTGCAGCGCACCCGCGGGTCCCGCTGGCGGCCTCGCCCGAGTGAGGGGCCTCGGTGCTTTGCCCTGTGTCGGAGCAGCCTTTGGCTGCCCTGCCTCGGGTTTCCTCCTCTCAGTAATCTCTGCCGCCTTGTAGGCGGCCTCGGTATCTGGAGGGAGGCTGCGTCCTAGGCAGCGCTTTCCAGGGGAAGCCGGGGGGTTGGGAGGGGTGTGCCGCCGCGCCCCCCCCCCCCTCCCTCCTCCCCGGTTCCTGAGTGCCGCCCCCCGGGGATGGTGCCCCTCGGGGCTTCCTCTCCCGCCGCCGGCCCTGCCAGCCGCCCCTCGGGCTCCCTCCCCGGGCCGCAGCAGGGTGCCTGTTGCTCCTGTCGCCCGCGGTGTCTCGCCGCTCTCCCCTCAGTCTGGGGGCGGCGGGGACGAAGCGGCGGCTGCGGGCTGAGGCGGGGGGGATGGGAGGGGTGGCCGTTACCCCCGGCCCCTCCCGCCGGCGGAGGCGAAGGCGGGGTGCCCTGCCGGAGCCCCGGCCTGGCGGCTGTTCTGTGTGAGGGGGGCGAGGGGCGGGCGCCCGGGCGCTCCCCATTGTTTCCCTCCGGAGGTCGCTGAGGATGTGGATGACACGGAGCCGGCACCTTCCTGTGTTCTCAGCCTCCGCTGGCCTTACGCCGTGATGTGGGTGGCCAGATCGTAAGGAGAGCTTTCAGTCGCTGTTGTTTCAAGTTTGTAAACGGTTGTAAAGCCCTAGGTGGTTGGCTTCTTCGGGTTTGGTCTTTTTATTTCAGCCTGACTGGAACAGCAGGGCTTATTTCCAGCCTCCCCCCCGCCCCCGAAAGGCTGTGTCTAGGAGTGGAATTAACATAAGAAACTAAAAGAATAACGTAACTTTCTAAGTTCGCTTATGGCAAATGCTGGACACGTGGACTGTTAACATTGGCATTTGACATCTTTGCAATTACTGAGTTGTTCTTATCAGAGTGTATGACAGGGAAACTAATAGTTCTTGTTTTCCCTGTGTAGACCAGTGAGTGCCTTTTTTCCCCATATATTCCTTAGTTCACTACTCATGCTTTTTCCTTTAAGTCTTCTCTTCATACTTTTGAGCTTTGCATCATTTAATCCTGCAACTGCAAGTGCTAAGTGTAAGGAAACTACTAAATGTAAGGAAATCAGCTGTGCAGTCGCTCCATGGTGTCAGATGTTTGTCTGAATTTTGCCTTAATGTGTCCGTATTTTTTAAAGCAGTAGTTTTGAATTCATTGTGTTCTCCATGGTTTTTGGTTTCAGGATAGTTAACTGGTATCTCTTGTACTTAACATTGTAGAAAATACTAGCTTTAGGTGGGTGTAAATGTTAATGTTCTTTTAATTGATGTTCTTAAAATAATTACTTTTAACTCCAAGATACCATAGATTGCATTCTTTTGGGTTTTATTTCTAATTAGCAGTTTCTTATGAGATTGCCAGTTAAAAGTAACAGTGACATTTGCAGTTATTGTATGTCTTTATTCTTGAAGGCTAGACTTAGTCATATATCTTGGCTGCATTCTGTCATCTTAGAGCAAATGAAAGAAGCCAGACTCCTCGTAGAGAGGGAACAGGTTGTATTAAACTACTTGAAAGTAAATGTCAGCTAGGTAATACAGGTGAATACAGCCAGTGTGTACTGTAGTACCTTTGAGAGGAGGAATATTTAATAATCAGCTAGTTGCCCTCTACCTCTTGGTACTCACCCACAACATCTCATGTATCAGACTGATGGCTGTCAAGGTTTCTCTACTCTCCATGTTAGTGTCAAAATATTGCAATTTAAGGTTTGAGAACTTCAGCCACCTGGTAGTCTTAAACAGAAATGGTCAAAAATACTTTTTTACAAATATGGTAGTATCCCAAACGTTTTCTGAAGAGATGCTTTAAAGTGATTTGTGACTGCATCTAGTTGCTACAGTAGATGACAGTGCCAGATAAACTATATTACTTTAACCTCCAATTAATTTATAACAAGGGCCTTAAGCAGATTTTTATCTACGTGGAAAAGCTAAAGCCTCTTAATCTGTCAGTAAGAGTGTTTGTGACTAGAAAAAGATCTTGAAAGTAGTTTAAAAAACTAAACAAATGGAGTTACGAACATTAATGAAATTATTTCTGTGCTCCAGGAAGACTAATGCGAAGAATGACAATGCAGCCTACTTGCAGTATGTCAACACAGAATTTTTACTTCAAGTCTGAAAAATTGTACTCTGCACTTCATAATGGTGTGACCAGTGCCTGGCTCAGTGAGTGCTTTTATTCCAGTATTTATGAATAACTAGAAAGCAGTATGAAAATGCTTGTGTATAGGCAGGGAAATTAAACATTGTGGAGATTATCTGAAAGTCACAAGTAAGGTTAATAAAACATTTGGAAGGTGTTTGTGCTGGCTGTCATCTGAAATTGAGGAATATCACGTGTTTAGTAGGCTGCAGTAATTGGCTTTGAAACAGAACTAGCAGTGCTTTGCATTTCTTCATGTGATACTGGCTGCTGTGTCATGAGCACTTCAGACTCCAAAGGAGGCGGTTCGGTCACTGTGCTTGTTCCCCCTGCCACGTTGACGACATTATTTATATAGTCTCTTGCAGTAACAGATTAGAGACTCGCTCTGGGTTAATTTTAACTTGGCGAAAATGGTTTGTTGTAATCCAGACTAATTCCCTGATCTGGCTCACCTTGCGATGGTGCTTGTGCAGCGTGAGGCGGAGGGTTGCAGAGGGTTGCACGATATATGTGCAGAGAAGCGGGAGCAAGGAAGCTGCTGGTTTTGTCACTAGTGCCAGCCTAATAGTTTTATGAAAGGAAACAGAAAAAATAGCTAATCCTGCAATCTAACATACAGCTGTGTTTGCTCAGATAGCAATGCTAAGAATCTGTTACAGTGCTACTAGCAGTGGGAAATTTGCTTGTCAAGCCAAGATTGGTTTGGAAGATAAATCTACTCTGTGCCTAGTTTGTAGTCTCTGCTTTGTGGCTACTTAAATACACGAAAATGACTAGTAATGGCGTAATGGCTAGTGTAGCCATGAAAGTCTGTAAAATACTAGTGGGAAGTATGAGCCTCTGCAGAGGGCAAGTAAAAACTTCACGTTGTTTGAGTGTTGTATCATACGCTGGGTTCTGAGTGGATGAAACTGGAAGTCTGCTCTCTGTTGCTGATGTAATGTAAGTTGCTAATTGCTTTTAGTCCTGAAGCTTTGTATTTTAAAAGTAAGGTATTTCTGATTTCCACGTTTTTGTTGTCTTCAAATACACCTTTTTTCTATTGTATAACTTCATTCTAACAAGCCTCCCTATCCAGTTGAATTGCTACTATTATCTGTTGTGCATCTCAGGGTTTTCCCTGAACTGTCAGTCCTTTTGCTCTTCTATTACCTACGTATGTACTACCAGAAGTATCAGTCAGGCTCAGTGTGTTCTTTGAGACTTTGCGCCAAAGACGGGTAGATGTACAGATTTGTAACGGCTTTAGTGTGGCCGGTTTTGTAATGAAAAATTTTCACTACATAATTTTGACTAACTTGAAATTTTAATATTACACTGACAATATACTCTAAAATTGCAGTAATTTCATACTCATGTCAAAGTTTTTTTCATCTGTTTTACAGCTTATTGAGTGATCATTACTAAAAAGATCATCATATCTTTTTTTTTGTCTGTAGGACATCAACTTGGCAACTGTAAAAGTAGCATCATGCAGATCCAAGAATAATTTCTGAATAGGTGGTTCTTTGGTTCCATTTGCACTTTAAATTACCTGAGGACTGCATCTAGATTTCAGTAGTAGTAACATTAGGTATTTGAGATGCAGCAGTATTTATTGAATAATATTCAATATTGAAAATTTCTTATGTTCCTTACTCATCATACAGAGCTTGTCAGGTGCTTTATTTGTTTGCTTCATAAAGTTCAGTAAAAACATTCTGTCGATTAGTTTAAAAACATTAACCTTTTAAAACTACAAATGGTTTTTGAAAGTTTGGGGTTTTTTGTGCAACATGGCTAAAGTTGTGGTTTTTAACTTAGGTCCTTCAGAGGAGAAAAGCTTCTGTTTGTATTGTGGGGACAAAAAGTCCAAACAAATCTAATAATGTCAAGTGGCTTGACTGACATCAAGAAAAATTTCAGTCATGACTGGAATGTAAGATTTCTGCTATTAACCAGAAATCAGATGGCTGTTTTCCCAGCCATTTTGGCTAAAGAAGAGGTAGCCAACTTTCATTTTATGGTGATTCTTTCTACTGGATGATGAAAGAAAGTTTTGCAGCTGGTCCACACTCACATTCGCACATTATATGTTGTCTGGAGAAAATTGATTATTAGGTTAGCCTTTAGGCTTTTCAAGGTTGACACAAAGTCTTCCATTACGCTTCTGTTTATACTTAGTAATGCAATGCTTATTTGGCCCTGAAATGTTTTAAGTATGTATTTTTCAAAATTTACTGGAGAAACATGACCGAAACACTTCACCTTTGCGCTACCAGTTATTAAAGAATTTGTAGAAAATATGTTTAGTAAATTCATATATGTGACATTTGATTTGGTTGTTGGTACACCAGAAGGTCTTAATTTCTTCAGATCTGAAGCCTTTAAAAAAGCTGTAAGGTTTTTTTTTTTCTTTTTTGTCTGGGACTTGATGCTTTTTAAAAATGGACTTATAATTGTAGAAAGTTTGGAAGCATTCATTTGATTGAAAAAATAAAGACTAACAAATTGATAGCAGTACTTCTTGCAAAGTGTTCTGCATTATGTATTATATTTTCCTGCTTATTCCTGTGAAAAGGATTGCTCCGTAGGTCCTTTCCAACTGAAATATTCTAGTCTAGTCTATGCTATTCTTCTGTGTTTTCCAATTCTTATGTTTTGTAAATGTCATTTTACCAAAAAAAAAAAAGTCTAAGTCCTTATGTAAACTTTATTTCATTGGAAAATTGATGGGCTGTTGAGTCTTACATGAAGCTAACCTGTGCATTAGAAAAGCTGATAGGAGTTGCTGTCTGCAGTAGGATTTTTAGCTGCAGTATAGTAATATTTTAATACTATATTGTGCTGTTGGTTAATAGGGATTAACTAATGACTAAACCCGTGTATTTTTACTTCATTACCTTGTATTTTGATAAGGAAAATAGTTTTGCATAGTAGTTCTTTTAAAAATCTGTAGTGGTCACTTGCTCTTGTTTGTATTTGGGCAGTGTTAGTGCAGAAAACATAATAATAGAAGCTTGGAAAGAAGCTAATATGTTGAGAGGATTGAGATGTTTATTTGTGTATATATATGTAAATAATATATCATAATTTTTATAAATTATTTGAAATTTTTAAAAAAATGGTATCCATGAGAATATTCAGGTTTTGTGGGCTGATAGAAATAGATCCCCTTTTCACAAAAATGGAGGCTGAAGCAGCCTTAGATGTCTAGTGATGCTAAAAGACACCTTTGTCTTGTAGTCATGCGTCCTTCTGCTTCTTTGTTTAGAGGGAAAGTGTGCAGTTTGGAAAGGAGTTAGTGCATGTGATCACATTGTGTGATTATTTTTTTTCTTTCCCTGCTGTTCGTTTTGGGTGACAAAATAATACTGTGTGGAACCTTTTGCTCTTCAGTTAAAAGTTCAGTTATAAGCCAAACTGGAATTGAAAGAAGTTACAAAAAACTGTTAGGCTATATTTTTTTTTTTTTTAGCTATGAGTCTGTGCTTGTGTAAGAGTGTGTCAAATAGCAGCATCTGTGGTTGTACTGTTAAATAGTAACAGTCTGAATGTTCACCTATGGAGAAAAATGACACTTTTCTACATAATCTATTTGTTACCGAATCATTTGTATTGGGTACCAAACTGTTTAGCTGTAATATTTTGGTCATTATTGGTGTTAAGCCTTTTTGGTGTTCATATGGCAATTGTCAGAGAAAGTGTCTGTTTAGTAAGTTAAATAACAGCAAATTATTACCTCTTTTTCAATTCCCATTACCTGCTCTTTCAGCATTCTTGTAGATGCTTTTCAAGCATAGATAAGGCCTTACATAATCTTTCTTCATGGCTAGATTAATTCTGGATGTTTGATGATCTCTTGATATTGTTGCCACCTTTGAGGATCTTGGATGTACAGCCGTGTTCCAAAATGCTGTATTTAATGTGTTTTACACTTCTAAAATATTGTATCCTTTCTGAATGTCAGATTGGGGCTTACTGATTGGAATATTTGTGGGAATATGATTATAGGTGTTGGTATCTCTAAAATGGCAGTTCTTAACAGTGGCAACACGTCTAGCTCACATGTTAGTGTTACACTTTTAGTAATTTAATCCACATGAAGTCATTGTATGAATTTTGTGGGTTTTTTTCCTATGGATAGCAAAGTCTTTTTCACTTTAAACCAGCAAACATTGTCCGAATATTCTGCTGAAGTTCAGAAGAATTTTGAATTTCAATATGCAAGCATAAGTAAATACAACACCTAAGTGGGACAGGAGAGGAATCAGTGTTATTAGATTAGCAACGATTGTGGTTTATTCCGCTTAATATTTTAACCAGTGAATGACTCTTTTTCTAATTTATTTTAAAATGGGTACAGCTGGTAATTTGAGGAATAATAGGAGAGTTATTTTTGCTTAGCTGAAATTGGACTTCGCTTCCATTTTTTTTTTAAGACATATGAGTTCTGTTGGCCATTTTCATATAAAGCCTGATTTCATGTTCTCAATCTTCAGACTTTCTAATCTATGCGTCACTGGGATTCTTACACCTACTGGTTTGAAACCATCTGTGTGTATGTTCTATTTTTTGTTTCCTTTTATGTTGTTGGCTTGTGGTGGGGTTTTTGGGTGTTCTTTTTTTTTGTTTTTATACTGAGATGAAATGCCAGTTAAAGTTTTAGTTTCAATTATGCTATCTGCTCTGGCATGCTGATGGTCTGTTAGGTGGCAAATACAAGCAGTTAAAGTTAGGCTGGAGCAATTTAAAAGGTTACTATTCCTCACTGCTAGCTGTGCTAAATGTAGTAAATGTGCTTCCTCCATACTTAAAAACTCGATGTTGAATTTTGTGTTTCTGCTATGTTAACCATCAGCTGTGGGATTTGGTTTTGTTTTTCCTCTGTATTATGATCTTCCTCCTGCCCAAAATATTTTGAAGATGTTTCTTTAGTAAATTCTTCTGAAATATGACTACATATGTTTCACCAAATCCATAATTTAAAGCCTATTTATGTCTTTATAGAAAGCACAATGACATATCAGTAATAGAGTCTTCAGTACTGAAGTTCTTCCTGCAAACTCTTTTTCACATCCTTGGTTTACATTGGAAACTTGATGTCTTGCAGCATCTCTTAAATACCTGGTTGCATGTTTGTCTTTTTCTTTCTTACCTTGCTTGCCATAAACTCTGCTTCACACTGAGATGCTGGTTGGAATACTAGTGTTATAATTAATTAAAGTTTTTACATTGTAAGTACACTCTTTCACCACTAATCTTTCCCAGTGGTCTTTCACAGCCAGTTCCTACCGCTGTGTCCCTCCAAAGGATGAATACTGGAAACTGGCACAGGAGAATGGGCTTCTTGTGCTCTAAGTGGCTAAATTAAGGTTTATGGTTTCTGTACATTTAGATTTAATGTTTCATAGGGTATGAAGCATATTAATATGCTTAATACACTTCTTTCTTAGTAGCAAGTATTTCATAGTAAATAGCATGTTACAGCTTACTGCCTCCCTTCAGACTGATGAATGTGTTGATGGACTTAATTAGTTTTTATTGTTATAACTCTGTGATACTTTTTTCTTTCCATCTAGTATATCTATGACTACATTGGCCTGAGAATACTGTGAGGACTTTCGCTTTCTTATTATTTTAATCTAAATCTATGCCAGTTCTAGACCTTAGAAGAGAGTCAAAAGTTCAGCTTCCTTGTCCCCACATAAAACTGGAGCCCAGTGATTAGATTAGTGCCGTTCCTTACTTTAATTTTCTTTCCTTGGTTTGTTTTCCCAGGTGTAGTTGTCTAAAGTAATGGTTTTTGAACTCCTGGGAAATACTTTATAGATTCTGAGAAAGGATGTTACGGTTTAACTGTTAAGCACTACACGGCTGCTCGGTCATTCCCCCAGCAGTGGGATCGGGGAGACAGGTGCACGGATAAGAGTGAGAAAACTCGTGCGTTGAGATAAAGACAGTTTAATAGGTAAAGCAAAACCTGTGTGCACAAGCAAAGCAAAATATGGAATTAATTAACTAGTTCCCATCTGCAGGCCAGTGTTTAGCCGTCTCCAGGAAAGCAGGGCTCCATTGTGCATAATGGTTACTTGGGAAGACAAGCCCCGTAATTGCAAGTGTTCCCCCTTCCTCCCTCTTCCCCCAGCTTTATATGCTGGGCATAACATCATATGCTATGGAATATCCCTTTGGTTAGTTGGGGTCAGCTGTCTTGACTGTATCCCCTCCCAACTACTTGTGCATACCCAGCCTACTTACTGGTGAGGTGGGGTAAGAAACAGAAAAGGCGCTGACTCAGTGTAAGCACTGCTCAGCAACAGCTAAAGCATAAGTGTGTTATTGACACTGTTTCCACCAGAAATCCAAAACATACAAGCCCTGTACAAGCTACTGTGAAGAAAATTAATTCTATCCTAGCCAAAGCCAATACAAAGTAAGATAAGGTCAAAAAGTATAAGCCCATTGTTTGTAGTTCATTAGAATGGTCAAAACCACTACTGAAAAATTTTATAAGTTTGCAAATGAAAATAATTGGAAGTCTCTTCTCTAACTTGTGCTACAGTGTCATAGTATTTAGATTATTTTAGTCATGATCTCTGTCAGTCTGGAAAAATGTCTGGCTGAGAGTTTTAACCTTAACAGGGTCAAACCCTGAACTCTTCATTTTACTTTTCCAGTGTTCTCCTTGTTGCAGTTGGTAACATCACTCATCTCTTCTATTACTGAGCCTTTAAGCCAACATCTGTATTTATACAGATCTGCAGCCATTTATATTACATTGCGATGAACTTGTTTGTAAATAAATACCTTATTCACCTGTTTTTATTATTTCAGTCTCTTCTTTCTTATTTTCATTGTTTCACCATGACTTGTGTATGCTGTTGACTCACCTCTTACCTGCTTTTGCCTTTCCTTTCCCTCCCACTAGCCAATGCATTATTCTTTCTAACAGATGTGCTCATATGTCTTATGCTTGTATGTTTTCAGAGTAGTCATGTCTGTTCCATTTCTCTTCAAACCAATCAATTATCTATTCCATTTTATTTCTAGAATATACTCTTATACAGGGTAGACCATTGACAGCTGTACACTGGTGAGTTTTCAGTTGTTTGCACTATGTGGTTGCATTTTTTGCTATTCAATGAAGACAACATAGAATTTCTTTGGTTTAGTTGCGATAGTGATGAGACTAAGGATGTTATACTGTCATTAACCACTAGTAATGTGCTTTTTCTTAAAAAGTACAGTTCTTCCTAAACTTCATGGAGTGTCTTCCCTAAATTAAAGTTCTGCTGGTATGATTCTATGTGAGATGGCTTTGTATGCACTTTGGTTTTGGTGGTTGCATTTAGATAGGAAGGTGGCCAATGGTCCAGATACTGACATCTTTGCTATGGTTGAATGACTTTTTAAAATAGAGCCCTAAAAATTTTTTAAGTATAAGAGATACAGAGATACTTTACACTGAAAAACGTGAAGTAGAATATTTTTCTTGCATGTGTTCTTATAGATCAAATTTAATAGATAATGCAACAGATGAAGAAAAATTGGATAATTACAGAAAAGAAACTACAGCTGTCAGTGGTTGTAGTGCGAGACCATTCTTTTTGTGTGGAGAACACTTTGTAGGGGTGCTTTTTTGCAGGTTCTCTTTGTTTGTATGAGATAGATTTATGCTGTTTCAGAAGCCTTTTCAGTTATAAAAGTACTTTTGCTCTTTTGTCCTGTTTAAATTTAACTTAATCATTGTACTTGTGTAGTTGGGTTTTAATTTCATTTATAGAACCTGCAGTATTTAGGTTTCGGACTCAATTGGAGAGGCCTTAGAAAGGATATTCCAGCAGCTGGAATGTGACCCCTTTCTTTCTTAAGCATTTTTAAAAAGGCTAGTTATTTAAAAAGTTAATGTGGTGGTAAAGATAATACAGATTGATGTCATAGGCTTGAAAAATAGTTCTGAGTTATGATACTAAAGTCATGATTAAAAAGATGTGCAGTATCAGATCACAAACAGTAGCACATTAAAGTCCCAGCTGAACAATCAAGTAGAAAGATGGCCTTTCTCTTCTGAATTAGGGCATGTGGAAGGGAGTTCCAGACTGTAAGAATGTGGCTGTTACCCATTTTCCAGATGTTTGATATCTTAAATATATGTAGCTCTATATTCATTCCCAGGCAGTTGTTCTCTCAAATCCATCAGTCTCCTTTTTGTTTTGAGTTTTCTTAACCTTTTATTTTCGGATGCTTTAGAAACCCAGTATAACTTATCCTAATAGTCTGCCTCTGTTTTCCTCTAAGCCTGTGTTAATTGGATTAATCGGATTGTTCAATTGATGTTCCTTACCCTGATTTACGGATTTAGGTGTCAGGATTTTTATTATTTTTCCATTTGTAGATATACTGCTTAAGTCCCTTAATTTCCTTTTATATTGTCATGAATGAACATTCACATCAGAATGCTTGATTAATAATTCCAAGAAGATGGTGCATAAGCTGTTAATGCTTTGGAGGGCACACACAATGGCTATTAGAATGACAGTTGAGCTGTTGCCCACTTCACTAAAAATTTGAGTTCCTTAAGCATTAGATCTTAGGCTGACTAAATGAAGATGATATCAATAATTTTAAGTATTTGAGGTTGTCTGACATTAATATTGTCAATTGACAATCAAAAAATACCAAGCTTTTATTGTTTGGGGAAGAAATTGATTGTGTTTGCTAGTGTTATGTTGAGATCTGCCTATCAAGCTGAGGAGTGATTCTTAGTGATTATCCCTTTTGAGTTTCTTAAATCTGTAGCCCTTGATGAAAAGTAATAGTGCTCCCATTAGTTTTCATATCTTCAGGGCAGGGAAAGCAGTGGATGTTTAACTCAACGTGAGTAAGGCTTTTGACACTGTCTCCTGTGTCTAACAAAGTACAGGTTAGATAAGTGGACAGTAAAGTAAATTGAGAGCAGCTCGAATAATGACCTGAAGGTTTGTGATCAGTGACACAAAGTCCAGCTGCAGGTAAGTCATCAGTGCTATATCATAGGAGGTGATACTGGGGCCAGTACTGTTTACAATCTTCATTAATGAGCTGGATGCAGTGACACAGTGTGTCCCCAGCAGGTTCACAGATAATATAAAATTGAGAGGAGTTCCTCATGCATCACATGGTTGTGTTTCCATTCAGAGGAATCTGGACAGGCTGGAGAATTGGACTAAGAGGAATCTCGTGAAGCACAAGAGGTAATGCAGAATCCTGCATCAGAGGAGGAATAACTCCAGGGGGGCTGACCAGCCAGAAGGCACCTCTGAAGAGTAGTAGCTTTGTGTACTGGTGAATAACAGTCTGACCATGGGCTAGTAATGCACTGCCGTGTTAGGGAAGGCAGGCAGCCTCCTGAGCTGCAGTAGGAAGAGTGTTGCCAGAAGATTGAAGAAGGTGTTCTCTGCTTAGCACTGTGAGGCTGCACCTGGAGTGTCCAGTTCTAGACTTCCCAGTACAGGAGAGACAGAGATACTTGAAAGAGTCCAATGCAGGGCCACAGTGATTAAGGGTCTGGAGCATTTCTCCTATATGGAAAGGCTGAGAGAGCTGGGACTGTTCAGCCTGGAGAAGAGAAGGCTTAGGGGGGATCTTATCAATGTAGGGAGGGGATGAAGAAGAGGGAGCCAACTCTTCTCAGTAGTGCCCACTGATAAGACAAGGGGTAATGGGCACAAATTAAAAATTATGAAATTCCAGTGTGTTCCAAAAAAGTGTTTCTTCACTGTGGGAGAGGTCAAGCACTGGCACAAGTTGTCTGGATAGGTTTAATATCTCCTTGGAGATACTAAAAATCCAACTGTACATGGACTGGGGAACCTACTGTATCTGACCTTGCTTGAGCAGCAATCTTCATAGAATCAGTCACAGAATCACAGAATGGTTGAGGTTGGAAGAGACCTCCAAGGTTCATCTGGTTCACCTCCCTACTCAAGCAGGGCCACCTGGAGCCAGTTGCCCAGGTTTCCAGACAGTTTTGAATATCTCCAAGAATGGAGACTCCACAACCTTGCTGGGCAGCCTGTGCAAGTGCTCAGACACCCTCACAGTAAAAAAAGGTGTTGTGTCAAGAGGTCCCTTCTAACCTGAATGATTTTGTGATGCTGTAATTCTTAGGAAAACAGACCACAAGGAGAAAGAATCTATATGAGGTTTACCTGTCTGTCTTCTGACAGGAGGTGTCACAGGGAACAAACACACAGAGTGTTAAATAATCAGTTCCTGCAGCAGAGCTGTGTTGAAAGATGCAGTCGCTGGGTTGCTCAAAACATAGAATCCCTGGGCAGCCTGTTCCAATGCTTAACAGCCCTTTCAGTGAAGAAATTCTTCCTGATACCCAGTAAAAACCTCCCCTGGTTCAACTTGAGGCTATTTCCTTTCATCCTATTGTTTGTTACAGGGAAAAAGAGACACCTACTTTGTTACAGCCTCCTTTCAGGTAGCTGTAGAGGGCAATGAGGTCTCCCCTCACCCTCCTTTTCTTCCAGCTAAACACCCCCAGTTCCTTCAGCCGCTCCTCGTACGACCTGTGCTCCAGACCCTGCACCAGCTTCGTTGCCCTTCTCTGGACACGCTCGAGTCATTCAATGTCCTTTTTGTAGTGAGGGGCCCAAAACCGAACGCAGGAATCGAGGGGCGGCCTCACCAGTGCCGAGGACAGGGGTAAGATCCCTTCCCTGTCCCTGCTGGCCATGCTATTGCTGACACAAGCCAGGATGCCATTGGCCTTCTTGGCCCCCTGGGCACACTGCTGGCTTATCTTCATCTGGCTGTTGACGAAGACCCCCAGGTCCTTTTCTGCTGGACAGCTATCCAGCTACTCTTCCCCAAACCTGTAGCATTGCATAGTGTTGTTGTGACCCAAGTGCAGGACCTGGCACTGAGCCTTGTTGAACCTCATGCAATTGTCCTTGGCCCATTGATCCAGCCTGTCCAGATTCCTCTGTAGAGCTTTTCTACCCTCAAACAGATCAACACTTCTCCCCAACTTGGTGTCAACTGCGAATTTACTTAGTGTGCACTCAATCCCCTTGTCCAGATCTTTGATAAAGTTATTAAACAAACTGGACACAATACTGAGCCCTGGGGAACCCCACTTGTGACCAATTTCCAACTGGATTTAACTCCATTCACCACAATTCTTTGGGCCTGGCCATCCAGCCAATTTTTATCAGGGGAAGAGTATGACCTGTCTAAGCCATGAACAGTCAGTTTCTCCAGGAGAATACTGTGGGAAACAGTGTCAAAGGCTTTATTAAAGTTCAGTTAAACAGCATTCACAGCCTTTCCCTCATCCACTAAGCGGGTCACCTTGTCATAGGAGGAGATCAGGTTTGTCAAGCAGAACCTGCCTTTCACAAACTCATGCTGACTGGGCCTGATCACCTGGTTTTCCTGTATGTTCTGTGTGATGACACTCAAGACGATCTGCTCTATAACCTTCCCTGGTACTGAGGTCAGAGTGACAGGCCTGTGGTTCCCTGGATCCTCCTTCTGACCCTTCCTGTAGATGGGCAACACATTTGCTAACTGCCAGTCAGCTTGGACCTCCCCAGTTAGCTGAGACTGGTGATAAATGATGGAAAGTGGCTTGGTGAGCACATCTGCCATCTCCCTCAGTTCCCTTGGGTGGGTCCCACCTGGCCCCATAGACTTGTGTGTGTCTAAGTGGTGTAGCAGGTCACTAACCATTTTCCCTTGTCTTCCAGCTCAGGGGGCAGGGTATCCTGAGAACAACTGGTGTTACTATTAAAAGACTGAGGCAAAGAAGGCATTAGGTACCTCAGCATTTTCCTCAGCCTTTGTCACTGTCTTTCTCCCTGTATCCAATAAAGGATGGAGATTCTCCTTACCCTTCATTTTGCTGGTAATATGTTTACAGAAACATGTATTAGAATTCCATGCTGTAGCTCAGTCAAAGTAAAAGGAATGTGAGGGGAACTGAAAAGGTAGCAGTAGTTGCAATTTTAAATTAAGTTAAAGCTATATGTTTGCCCTAACATTCTTGTAGGAAGAGCTTCACGGTAACAAGATCCCAATGTAAGTAATTTATCAGAGTATTTTTAAGCTTGTTTAAGGTCTTGTGTATTAGAGTCTTGCTGGAGTAGTGGGTAGGTGTCTAGTGGCAATTAGTCCCGTTAGGGGATATTATTCCAAAAATCTTAGCTTTCCTTTTCTGTAGTCTGTCGTCCACTTTTCTTCTGTTTTTTGTTTTGCTAGCAAATATCATATTCAAACTTATAATGTATCACAACAGGCAAAAATATGGTCTATGAGCCAACTGCCATGTGATTGTTCTGCTTTGGCTGTGATTTTGGCAGAAGCAATAACTGTTATTTTTCCTAGTCTGCCTGCAACTGTACAAAGATGAAGGGGAAGGTCAAGCAACTGCTTCATGGAGGTATTTTTTATTAAGTACTTCACAGAGCAAGTGTTCCTTTGTCAGAGATACTCTAAAACCCAGGAATACTAACCAGTATTAGCAAAAGGCATTTTTTCTGAAGAGCTCTGTAGATTTTGTTGCCAAGTTACAGTGAAAGGATTTAGATGAGTGTGTGTATTTCTTCCTTCAGAAATGTACATTCTTGGATTTTATTGTATTTTTGTTTGTGAATTGTAAGGTAAAATTTTGGGTCAGTTTGTGATGGAAGTATATAATGTGCACATATATTTCATAACGCTTGCTAATACTTAGTTTTGCATGCCATTTAGAGAGTTTATGTATATTTGATACATATTTGTCTGCCAGGTTTCAGTTCATGTATGTGTATTTTGTCCCCTGTCAACTGTACTATACAAGTCCTTTTGGAAACTTGATAGGTATTATTGTAGGTGATGTGAAAATGAAGCATTAAAAGCTTTTGACACTATTGTTTGTAAGCAGACCATTTGTTTATCAAGGCAAGAACAGATTTTTGAGTGCTATTTGTTTTCTTTCTTTATTCTTGCATTCTACTGACACTGCCACCATGGTTGAAAGCATTTTGGATATTTCAGTATTAGGAGTAATGATTAGCTGTGGCCACTTAGTCATCGAAGGGAGGTATCTGCCAAGGCAAAAAATAAAGCAAGGAAAGCCTTAGGGAAGTTCAGTTGTAGGGCAACCTCTAAACATGATGAAACATTTGTTGGCTCCAATTGACTTGAACCACTTTCACACTAATTGGTAGATTTGTGTTGGAGAGAGTTAGATGGAGTAACCCACAAGCGAGCTATGGACAGAATCGGGAGTAAAGTAGTATAGATTGGACCTGGTACTTGAGATGTTTTCTGAGCATCTCTCATTTTACAGTTATAGATGTAATCTTAAAGTACCTACTCTTAAGTGACACAATCTGTATGCCAACTTTGTAGAAGGTATACAGTGTTTTGATTATATGGGTTGTTTACTTTGAGTTGCTTTATGTGGTTGCATAGTAAGGCAGTTTCTCATTGTAGATGCTCAGGATTGTTGGTGCTGAAATAAGCATAGTGCAGAGATCACATTGAGGTTGGAGAAATCACAGGGGATTTTCACTGGAAACACTTATTGCTTAGCTAAATGTAGGAGGTTTTGTACATGGAGGCTCTTAAGAGAAGTAGCTGCTTTCAAGAAAAAGTATTTCTCCAGTTTGTATAAGTAAGGCTGCTGAAGACTGTAGCTTTTGTGAATGCAGAGAGGTATTAAAATAGGGACTATGCAAGACAAGCAGCAACTCTGATACGTTTTACAAAAGTATTCAGTGTTTAAATTTTGTCACTGGTACCTCTTCATCTTGCCAATGTCCAAATTCCACATATTTTTCTTGCTATTTAGTCATAAAATCTCTATCTATTGATTAGCCCATTAAAGCTCTGACCACTTCCTTGGTTTTGTTTCTTATCATTGTCAACTCCCTCATTTGAGCCATTGCTTATTTGTCCCAAACTTTTGTTGAACTTTCTCTTTTCTTTGTTTAATCTTTGGCTTTGTTTGCCAAATGGTTTTCAGTTGTTAACAGCAAGTCTGGATGCCCTGTAAAATAAGATTAAAAAGCAACTTATTTCTAGCATTAAGGGAGAAGATGCAGTCCCACAATTTTGAGATCTCTTCACATCTTCTAATCAGCCTTGATACTCTTTTTTTCTTCAGTATTTCCTTTTCTATATTTTGAATCCCTTATAGTTAAGCTTCTGTAGCAATGAGACAGTGAATAGTACGTTTGTTGCCTACAAATGCACTGGTATTAATCAGCTGTGGTTCTCCGTTATTGTATTTGATATTAAGATGCCTTGAAGCTAGGTTACAAATTAACAGCTGTTTTGGAGCACTTTGGGAAATGGAGTAAATGGTATGGGAGATAGGAAGGTCCAGCAGAGGCTGAGATTGCTCTAATGTCTCTCCATAATGGCTCTGTTCTTCATCTGTGTGATCACGTGTCAGGTAGTTCATCTGCTTACAGAAGATAAGGAAGAAACCTCAAAATGCATGTTGTTGTAGTTCATCAGAAGAGTTTTTCTCTCTTCTGAAAGAGAGAAGACAGTTCACCCTGGTTTTCTGCATGAGTCAAAACTGATGCAGATTTGATAGAAAAGTAGCTCTGCAATCAGTGATGAATGCAAGGATAGAGAGAGAACAGGCTTGAAAGTAGGTATTTTCGTAAGTATGATGAAATTCCCCTTTAGACTGGTTGGAAAAACTGGCTGAGGCAATTTCAGAGCTTAGGAATTATCTTGGGGAAATCATAGAAGATATATAAGGTTCTAAAAGACTAGTGAAACAAATTGGTAAACAGTGCCTAACTAAAAAATGGATAAAGACTCAAGGTACTCTAGTACAGTTTCTGTTGACTAAATTTTAGATATACTATAAAAATTACATGTTATATAAATGAAGATGAAAAATTAGACACAAAATGGCTTTATGATAGGCCATGTATGGGAAATTAAGTAGTGTTATTAAGAGTTGTCTAAAACTTAATTTTTCAAAAATTATGGAAAATAGCACTTCACAGAAAAAGTCGTGCTAAGCTTGTTCTAAAATCAGATGATGGTTAAGTTAGGACCCAGTGCCAGATAGTCTGTACTTCAACTCAGACCTTGCTCTGAACTGAACCAAATGTTAGAATATCTTGTTATAGCAGATCATTTAGGAGCATACCAGAACTCTGGTTCTAGCCTTGGGCCTGCACCAAGAAGCATGGTCTGATCTTCAAGCAGATGCAAGTGTGCAAAGCTGATGTTGCTCCTGTTGTCTCATTGGCTGGACTCTAGCCTTCCTCAAGTGGAATTTTTGGGTGTGCCGCCTTTCACCTGTCGATTTGGCTACCCCTTTTGTAGACAGAACTGTTGTATGGTCGATTTAAAACTACACAGAAGACCACCCTGGAGAGGTGCTGGGGAAGAGCTAGCTGTCAGGGGGGAAGGAAGCCTGCGAGAAGAGGGGGTGGTTCCTGGTCTGCATCTGGATCTGTCCTAGGTCCTGAACGGTTCTGTCCCATCTTTGGCAACTTCACTGTTGGAATTGAGATTGTAGATGGAAAAGTTCATAGAGGACGCAGAACTGGGAAAGATTACAGATATACTGAACGTAATCTCAGCAAATATTTAGCTTAAAAACAAAACAAAACAAAAAAAAACCCAAACCAAAAAGCCCGAACAAACGTAAATGTAAACAATTGTAAAAACAACAGTGAATAAAAGGTGAGGTAGAATTCCTTGTGACAGGTTCTACACATTGTATAAAATTTTAAAGTGAATGTGATTCAGCAGTGTCATGCTGTTGGAGAGTTTCAGATATTTTTTTTTTTTTAAATGTGCGAGAGATTCTTTTGTGTAGGAAGCCTGAAGTAATTCTTGACCTTTTATTTGCACTTCAGGATTGTGGGACTTCTTTTGTCTCTTTTTATCTCTGTTTTCTTTTTTTCCTCTCAACAAGAAGGACTAGTTATTAGTAGGAGAGAATATTGAAATTAGATGTCAGTGATGTAAACAATTAGTGGTTTAGGCTGAAAGAACTGAGACTGCTTCATTGACAAAAGATTCTTATTTCCCCTCATGATTGAAATAAATTCAAGCTAACCATGGAAAAGAAGGAAAATAAACAATGAAGTTGTAAAAAAATAACATTTAACTACCATAAAGGTGGTTTAGAAAAGACCTCACAAAGAGCTTTTTAGTAGCATTACTTAGGACCTGGTGGAAGTGTGGTCTTTGTGAGTGTTTAATATCTCCACAGGGAAAACACCTTTCAGGAATAAAGTAGAATTTGACTAGTCCTGTGCAGGACTAGGGAATGGAAAGACTGACCTTTCAAGGTCCTTTCCAGGCACTGTTTTTAATGATCCTAGAGTACCTTTCAATTGTCAAATTATATTCTAGATTGCCTGGGGACATGCACAAGTTTTCTGTACCACTGAAGTGTGGAAAAGTCCTGTTAAAGATCCTGTACACAGTGTCCACAGTGATCCATCTGCACAGAGAAACTCTTGATTATTACATGTAACATGTTTGTCATGCACTTCTTAGTATACCCATAGGCATTGGTTATAGCCAAGAATGGATTGATTCAAGTGACTGGCTTGTCTTAATACAGGCATATATTTTAAGTGTGGTAGGGTGGTTTTCATCCCTTGTTCTTGTTAGGTTTGAGTAGTATTGTAGGTTTGATTATGCTGACTAATTCCCATAGAAGTCTGCTTTTATGCCTGAATTTGCTGTATGTTTGCTGATCCAGATGGTGAACAGATGAAAAGCTCAGTATGTCTATACTTGGAAGTGTAGTCAGAAACATGGCATGACACCAGGAAAAATGCTAAACTGAGAAAAAATGTACTCTTTTCACAATGTACAAGCACGTTTATTGTGCAGTCAAATTTTACTTTAGTATGTAAACAAACTGAGGGTCACAGAATAGTTGAGATTAGAAGGGACCTCTGGAGACTGTCTAGTCCAACCTTCCTGCTCAAAGTAGGATGAACCAGAGCAGGTTGCTCCAGACATTGTCCAGTGGGATTTTTAATATCTTCAGAGATGAAGAATCTATAGCCTCTTGGGGTAACTGTTCTGGTGTTTGACCACACCTATAATTTTTATGTTTAAATGGAACTTCCTGTATTTCCCTTTTTTCCCATTGTCTCTTTGCCTATCACTGGATATTGCTCAAAAGAGTCTGGCTCCATCATCCTTACTCTCTTCCATCAAGTGTATAGCCACACTGAGAAAACTCCACCCCCTCAAGTTTTCTCTCTTCTCAGCTAAAGAGTCTCTCTGTTTGCTCGGTTTGTCCTCATGTGACAGATGCTCTGGTCCACTAAACATCTTAGTGGCCCTTCTCAGGACTCACTCCAGTAAGTTGGTCTCTCTTGTGCTGGAGAGCCTAAAACTGGTTGCAGTACTCCAGATGTGATGTTACCAGTGCTGCATAGAGTGCAAGAGCCAACTTCCTCAACCTGCTGGCAACACTTTTCCTAACCCAGCCCAGGAGGCTGTGTGCTGCTTTTGCTTCAGAGACAGTGTTACTGGCTCATGTTATATATGTCCACCATGAGTAGCCATAGGTCTTTCTGTAAAGCTATTTCCCAGTCAGTTGGCTGACAGTGTGTACAGGTGCCTGGGATTGTTCCTCCCCAGGTTGCATGACTTTGCATTTCCCTTTGTTAAACTTGATGAAATTACTGGTGACCCATTCCTTTAGTCTGTTGAAGCCCCTCTGAATGGCAGCACAGCTGTCTGCTTTATCAACCACTCCTCCAAGTTTTGTACTATCTGCAAACTAGCTTGAAGGTGCACTCTGTCCTGTCATTCACAACCCTTTGACCCTAGCAATTTGGCCTATTTTCAGTCTTAGATTTATCTAGCATGTACTTCATCAGTTTGTATATGGGGATGTTGTGACTGACAGTGTCAAAAGCCTTATTAAAGTTGAGATAAGCAAAATCCCCTGCTCTCCAGTCACGCACTAAGCCAGCCATCTCATTGCAGAAGGCTACCAGATTGGTCAAGCGTGATTTCTTCTTCATAAATCCAAAGTGACTATTTGCTATCACCATCTTGTCCTTTGTCTGTTTGGATCCCCTGATCTTCCATGTTGGCCTTGAAGACAGAAATGATGTTTTTTTTCTTGCAGTTCTTGGGAACTTACGCTAAATGCTGTGACCTTTCAAAGACTGAGAGTGGCTTTGCAGTGTCATTGGCCACCTCTCTCATCACCTGTGGGTGCATTCTGTCATGTTACCTTGACTTACTTAAATATTCCCTAACCTGAACTTCCTTCACTGAGGTTAAGACATCATTACTCAGACTTTCCCTCTGGTTTCAGGGACATGGTATTGCTGAAGGCTAGTTTTACTGGTAAACATGTAGGTGACCAGTGTCCCTTGGTGGGCTTTGACTTTTATAACCCTATTCCTAACCACTCAGACACTGTCCCTATATTTCTCCCGGGTGACATGATCCTGCTTCCACCTCTTAGAAATGTTTTCTTTTTAGGCTTGAACTTTGTCAGGAGCTCATTGTTATCCATGTAGAGCTCCTTTCTCCTATGTTTGACTTTCTGCATGTGTGAACAGACCATTCGTGAGCTTGGAAGTGATCTTCGAAAATTATCCAGCTCTTCTGCACCCGTTTCTCTCCAGGGGACTGTATCCCATGAGACTCTTCTAAGTAGGTTGCTGAACAGGACAAAGTCTGTTCTTCTGAAGGCTAGGGTTGTGATCCTGCGTTTGCTTTGCTCTCTGCTTTCAGGTTGCTGAAATTCACCTGCATTGACACTGCATCCATGGCTGCCCCCAACATTCATGCATCTGTCTGGTTCTTCCTTGGTTAAGTGTCAAGTCCAGAAAAGTGCCTTCCTTCACTGACTCCTCAATCTACTGTGTCATGGAATTATCATACATGCACTCCAGAAACCTCCTGCATTGCTTGTGCCCTGCTGTGTTCCTTTCCAGTAGATACTGGGATAGTTAACATCCCCCATAAGGACCAGGGCCTGTGAATGTAAGATTTCTTGCAGGCCTCATCTAGTTCCTAATCAGACTGGGTGTAGCAGACATCCTAAACAATATTGGTTATACTGGTCTGCTCTCTAATCCCATAAGATCTCAATTGGCTCACCATCAATTGCTTCATATTCTGTCTGAATCACAGAAAGGACAAGGACAATATAGTTGGTATTTTGCAACAACAATGATAAAAGTTCTAGTGAAGTTTGGATGTGGGAAGGTAAAGGAAAACCATCAAATTAAATGGTAGAAAGTGAAAATTATTGTGTGTGTGACCTTCTTTGTAGTATAATTTATACCTCCCAGAGACTAAAAGAAGGGAGCAATGAAGTAATTGCATTTTCTGGTCAGTCATTCCATGTTGGTACAGCTTTGTCTACTCAAAATAGTCTTTTCATCCCAATCTGCCTTTTGCAAGTAAGTCTGTAGTACTTCAGTTCTCTAGTGGTGACCTAGGAGTAGTGATGCTTCTGTGTGCTATTGGGTGATGGTAAAGAAAAGTATTTGAAAAATTGGGGCAGTCAGATGTTGTAATATGCTTATTCAAAAAGAAAATCACAAAGACATACAGCTTTCTGCAAGCCGGATACTCCCCTGACAGTTTGCTGGGCAGAAGTTAAGGTAGATAATATGGGGCACTGTAGGGGATGTCTGACTGCTTTGGACCAATTAGTCTTCTTGTAGTCCCACTGCCTTTGATGAACGTGATTTTCCATCATGTAGTGACAAGCTCCAGATAATGTGTTTTGTCATTTGTAGATCCTTTAGGCAGTAATATACCTGTACAAAGAAAGCTGCCAAATGGCACTAGTTAGTTTGTGATTTCTGCACATAAAAATGAGTACTACTGATATTTCACTGTTACTATGGGGCAGCTGGGGAAACCAGTGGAGGAAATGTCAGTTCATTACTTTTCAACCAGTGTCCACATGTCAATACTTGCATTTCACTTCCCTTGAGTAAAGTATGTTGGTAGTTTTAGAGCTTTTTAAGGAACTTGGTGCTGTGATGAGAGACCCTGAGACATGATGGTGACTACATGATCACATAAGTGGTAATTGCTTGCAGTTGCAGGCTACTTGACAACTTCAGCTTGGGATTTCACTTTGGGCTGTTCAGAAGCAAATGCTTGCTGCTGCTTGTCCAACCAGATCGACAGCCAGCTGCAATAATTCACCAGATGGAGGGAACAAATGAATTATTTGATGTCACAAATCTGACTGTTTCATTTCAATGTTACTGGGTGGTTGCTGCCTCTAAAGAGCATTTCCACTCGGCCTTGAGTGCTGAAGCTAATTGTGCAGAGTAAGCACCTATGGAAACAAAATAATACAGTGTATTTTTCATTTGTCTGAATACAGTATGTCTTTGATAGACCTCTCCTGTCAAAATTAGAATTCTTCCTGAAGATTCTTAGCCATCGAACCAGAGCAAGCAATTTAGACAGACACATAGTCAAAGTCAGTTGGAAGTTAAAAAAATTTTAATATGTGTTGCACATGGCTTGCTAAATTTACTGATTTTTCAAAAGTGTACTCAAGGATCTAATTAATAATAGAATGACTGGGTCTAATGCTCTACTAGCTACCATGGTCTTTGGTAACACATTTCAGGTAGAAGCAAAGGTTCTAGGTGAGACAGAAGTTAAATAACGCTTTTGTTGTTCCTATTCTGTCTCAGCAGCAGAGACAGAGTAATATTTTTTCCACTCTTCAGTGACACCTTCAGTGTAACATAAAGCCTAGAAGAGTTTATGCAGGTGTGACTCTATTAACATAGGTTAACATTATGTTAACCCATATTGAGTAATTCCATGAGGACAGTGAGTGAGGGGGACACTCAACACCTAAAGCTTCCTTTTCAAATTTAAGCTTATGAATTGCAATTCAGGACCATTGTGAATTTGAGGGAAGATGCTCCATTTGCATTTGTTGGGTTCTTTTAAAGAGAGTAAGACCAATGGTGTTGAGACAACTGAATAGCATCCCCCTAATAATACAGCAAATATTGCAGGTATTCGCTAATGCTACTTGTGATTTAAAAACAAATAAACTGTGTGCTTTTACTTCCTTCTACTTCAGGTGCCACAAAGCTTAATCATCTAATCATGCAATTTAACAGCTATTTTAAATTGTCCAGAAAATGATGTGCAGCTTCCCCTTTTCTTTTCCCACTTTAGTTTGAGGCAGTTGTTCCATATTCCAGGGTTGAATGTTTCAGGAATTTGCTTTCATTCTCAACAGATGTTTCTGTGAAGGTTGTAATAGCACCATTTACTTTCTTTGGATCCATTTGCCATGAGTATTTTCTTGTCAAGGTATCTTTATGTTCTGCACTCACTTGACTTGTGCTTCCTTTGTGGTCCAGTTCAAGACTGCTAACATAGTCTCAGATGATACAGTGGCTTGAAGCAGATTGTAGGAAACCTGACTAAGTCTTGCTGATCGTCAGTGTTTGGTTTCAACAGCAGAGCTAAAAGTTAAAGGCTAAAGGCCTTCTGCCACTGGAATCAGATTGCCAGCATAGAGTTTCAAGATGTTTACAAATGACAGTTTACAGCAATTTACAATTGTTAACCAAAACCACGATGAATAATTTAGCTAAAAAATCCACCTAAGCCATATTGGATCTTGTTAATCTTCAGGCAGTAGAAGAGTCAGGTTTGTAATTAACACAAGTGGTTTCCAACAGGAAATTATTCATTATCTGCTTAATGTTGTTTTTCATGAACATACTTGCCCATATTTTATCTTTTCTATCTGAATAATTAAACGTCTTGGCATAATGGTATATAACAGTAGAACTGTGAACAATCATATATATCTTTATATGCAGATATATTATAAACATTAGTGTTACGCATAGTAATGATAGGTTGCTCAGAACTGTGTATAAAATTAGTGCTGGTGACTTTATTTTTTTAATTAATCACTAGTTCTGAAGATTCATTTGGATACAGGGGGAGAGTATACTTCCTAACAAAAATGTTGGGTTTTCATAACCTTGAAGTTTTGTTTTAAGAAACAATAGGGAGATAAATGTGGATTCTCAACATGGCATTTCTATACTCAAGTTGTTTCCATGTAAAAAATTGGTCAAGCCTAAACCTTGCTGAAGATATTGACTGCTACAGTGGAGTGACTAGGAAGAGTTTATACTGGCAGCATCTTTAGTGTCTGATGTATAAATGAGGTAGATCATACCACTACAACTTGGAATCCAAAAGAGGAAGTAAACCCATGGCTGATCTTTCCTGCTTGCTAATTGGAGAAAACATTGCCTAGGTATCATTGACAAATGAAGTTAGTTTACAAAATGGTGGGGGTTTTGCCACTTTGGAAATGAGCCCAGTCTTAGTGGGAGGAAAAAAAAAAAAAAAGACTTAATTGTGGGGGTTTCTAGACGTATGCATACACATAGAGAAATACATAAAAAAAATATGGGGACTGTCCTGTGAAATATTTACAAGATGAAAAAGTGCTTGTAATGTTTGCAGGCTATAACAAATTTGGAGAGTTAGCTAGGATTTTGGCAGGTAGGATTAAATTTGAAATGTCTTGGCAACTTGAGTTAGTGTCCTTCCTTAAAAAAAAAAGCAATGCTTAGCAAGTTGTCTCTGGTAAGTGCAAATTGTGCTGTGTTTAGAAGGCATAATGAACAACACAACTAGATAGAATATTGGAAGCTCATTGTGGAAGTTTGCAGGAAAATGTTGTCAAGTTACTCTGGATTAATCTGTCATGCCATATTGCTGTGAAGCTGCCAAATAATACCTGGAATACAGTTAAAAGTGGTGTATGAGGCAATTCTTCTTCCTCTTTTCAACGGCAAATAAGAAGTTTTCGGTTTTGGTCAATGCAGTTTGCTTGTGTTATGGACTGAGAGCCTAGAAGTTGTCCAAAATAAATCAGGACTTTTACACTTCAGGTGAAAGTTTCATAAAAGGTTATTTGGTCCAGAGAAAAAGATTGAGAGGCTACAGAATGGAAGGGACCGCACTGTTCTTCATGCAGAATAAGAATTAAGTGCATTAAACTTGAATAAGGAAGCAAAACCTTGTCTAATATAAGAATAACTAAATCATGAAACAGACTATGGAGTATGATTATAGAAATTTGGACGTTAAAGGTTGTATGAAATTTCTTCCCCCTGCTTCCTAAACAGGTTGTGTGCTGTCATATATTGAAACTTTACTGTTGAAGAAACCTTAGGAGGTTATCTAGGTTCTCTTTATAAGCTTTAATTTACTGGGGAAGGTGGGGGGATTCCCCCTCATTGAATCACTTCTCTTAACTCTAGGATAATGGTGGTTCCTTATAAAAAAAGTGGTGAGATGATATGTTTCAGCAGGAAGTGTCTTGATGACGCATGTACCTCTGTCTTTGTTGATAGGTGAAGATGGGAAAGGTGATGAAACTTCTAGCAGGCAGCTTTCTTGGGATATTCTGCAGGGGTTCTTTTCTCAGGCTTGTTTTCTGACTGGTGGCCATTGGTCAAACTTTACTTTCCAGCTTTTGACTGTTGGACCATGAACCTTGCATAATGTTGCAGTCTGAATGCTCTACAGGGAAGAGTAGTAAGCAATATGTTTTTAGTCGCTCAAAATTGTTATTTAAAACAAAGTTGTTTGAATAAAATAGTTTCTCCTGAATCTCAATCTCTTATCTGAAAGTGCAACTTCTTACTTCCTGTGATTTTTCAGATTCCATAGTTTTATTTTTCCAACAAATCTGAAATGTAAACTATTTTAGTGATCTTTAAGTGGCAGAGAGGAATGTAAGTAGCTGTTACTTAAAGCCCTGTATAGGATGAGCTGTGTCCTGCAGACAACTTCCACCTTTTTTTGCAGGGGGCTTGTAATTTGAACAGACCAGAGAAATGTAGAGTAGGTTAAAAAGCATTCATCACAAACAAAGTGATCTCAGTGATGGTGACAAAACAATTGTATGTGTGCATGGTGTCTTTTTTTTTTCTTTACTGGTTAGTAAAATGGAGGAGAAAAGAATATGTTAGGAATGAGGTGTGGGCAGAAGAGGGTTAGAGAAGTGTGTGTTAGCTAGAGCCATAATGTAAGAGGATAGAAATGAAAAGTCTGTAAGCTGAGGGAAGGGGAAAGTCCAGACAAAATTTTAAAAATCTGTGTTCAAAAGTTGCAGTGTCTTCCACTAACTGAATTTTCTACCAAGTGGTACATTTTTAAAGCTTCCTTTTTTGTCTTCTAAGGCTTCAACCTTTATCTTGTAAAGACTTCACAAAAAAACGTATGTGTTCACAGTGTCACAGAATTGTCTAGGTTGGAAAAGACCTTGAAGATCATCCAGTCCAACCATTAATCTAACACTGACAGTTCCCAACTGCACCATATCTGTAAGCACTAAATTGACCCTACTCTTAAACACCTTCAGGGATGGGGACTCCAGCACCTACCTGGGCAGCCCTTTCCAACGCCTGACAACCCCTTCTGTAAAGAAATGCTTCCTAATATCTAGTCTGAACTTTCCCTGGTGCAACTTGAGGCCATTACCTCTTCTCCTGTCACTTATTACTTGGTTAAAGAGGCTCATCCCCAGCTCTCTGCAACCTCCTTTCAGGTAGCTGTAGAGGGCGATGAGGTCTCCCCTCAGCCTCCTCTTCTCCAGACTAAACACCCCCAGTTCCCTCAGCTGCTCCTCCTACGACCTGTGCTCCAGAGCCTGCACCAGCTTCGTTGCCCTTCTCTGGACACGCTCGAGTCATTCAATGTCCTTTTTGTAGTGAGGGGCCCAAAACTGAACACAGGAATCGAGGGGCGGCCTCACCAGTGCCGAGGACAGGGGTAAGATCCCTTCCCTGTCCCTGCTGGCCACGCTATTGCTGACACAAGCCAGGATGCCATTGGCCTTCTTGGCCCCCTGGGCACACTGCTGGCTCCTGTTCAGCCGGCTGTCAATCAGCACCCCCAGGTCCCTCTCTGACTGGCAGCTCTCCAGCCACTCCTCCCCAAGCCTGTAGCGCTGCTGGGGGTTGTTGTGGCCCAAGGGCAGCCCCCGGCATTTGGCCTTATGGAAACTCCTCCAGTTGGCCTCAGCCCATGGCTCCAGCCTGTCCAGGTCTCTCTGCAGAGCCTCCCTACCCTCGAGCACATCAACACTCCCACCCAGCTTGGGGTCATCTGCAAACTGACAGAGGGTGCACTCGATCCCCTCGTCTAGATCATCAATAAAGATGTTAAACAGAAGTGGCCCCAGAACTGAGCCCTGGGGGACACCACTCGTGACCGGCTGCCAACCAGATTTAACTTCTCTGTTCACCACAACTCTTTGGGCCTGGCCATCCAGCCAGTTTTTTTACCCAGCGAAGCGTGTGCCCATCCAAGCCTTGAGCAGTCAGTTTTGCCAGGAGAATGCTGTGGGAAATGGTGTGAAAAGCCTTACTAAATTCAAGATAAACTACATCCACAGCCTTTCCCTCATCTAATAAGCAGGTTGCTCTGTCATAGAAGGAGATCAGGTTTGTCAGGCAGGACCTGTCTTTCATAAACCCATGCTGACTGGGCCTGAGCATCTGGTTGTCCATTATATGACTTTTAATGACACTCAAGATGACCTGATTCATGACCTTCTGTGGCACCAAGGTCAGACTGACAGGTCTGTAGTTTTCTGGATCATCCTTCTTGCCTTTCTTGTAGATGAGTGTCAAATTTGCCACCCTCCAGTCCAATGGGACCTCCCCAGTTAGCCATGACTTCAAGTAAATCATGGACAGTGGCTTGGTGAGCACATCTGCCAACTCCCTCAGCACCCTTGGGTGTAACCCATCCAGTCCCACAGACTTGTGTGCATCCAAGGGGTGTAGCAGGTCTCTGACCACCTCCTCTTCAACTGTGCTGACCTCGGTCTGCTTCCCCTCCCCATCTCCCAGTTCATGAGGCTGGGTGTCCAGGGAACAGCCAGTTCCACTGCTGAAGACTGAAGCAAAGTAGGCGTTGAACACCTCAGCCTTTTCCTCATCCTTAGTTACCATGTTTCCCTCTGCATCCAGTAAAGGAGGGAGATTTTCCCTAGTCCTCCTTTTGCTGTTAACGAATTTATAGAAACATTTTTTATTATCCTTAACAGCTGCAGCCAGGTTGAGCTCTATCTGTGCTTTGGCTCTCCTAATGTTCTCCCAGCATAACTTCATTACGGCTTTATAGTCTTTGTGAGAGACCTGGCCCCTCTTATAAAGGTCATAGATTGTCCTTTTGCTCTTGAGATTCAGCCAAAGGTCCCTGTTTAGCCAGGCCAGTATCCTTCCCTGCCTGCTTGTTTTTCAGCACACGGGAACAGCCTGATCCTGTGCCTTTAAGACTTCTCTCTTGAAGTACGTCCAGCCTTCCTGGACTCACATTTCCTTCAAGGCAGCCTCCCAAGGGATTTTGCTAAGCAGTCTTTTGAACAGGTCAAAGTTAGCCCTCAGAAGTCTTAAGGTGGCAGTTTTACTAACCCTTCTCTTTGTTTCTTGAAGGATTGAAAATTCGATCATCTCATGATCACTGCACCCTAGATGGCCTCCAACCTTTACCCCCCCAACAAGCTCTTCCCTGTTCACAAGAATCATGTCCAAGAGAGCACCTTCCCTGGTCAGCTCACTCACCAGCTGTGTGAGGAAGTTATCCTCCACATATTCCAGGAACCTCCTGGATTGTTCCCTCTCTGCTGTGTTGTGTTCCCAGCAGATACCTGGGAGGTTGAAGTGCCCCACAAGAACAACAGCAAGTGACCGTGAGATTTCTCCCAACTGTTTATAGAAAACTTAAACCACCTCACTGCTTTGTTTCGGGGGTCTGTAGCAGACTCCCTCAGCAAGATCTGCTTTATTGGCCCTTAACCTAATCCACACACTCTCAACCCCATTATCACTACCCTTGATTTCTGAGCTTTCATAGTGTTCTCTTATGTACAGGGCCACTTCACCACCTCTCCTTCCCTGTCTGTTCCTCCTGAAGAGCTTGTAGCCATTGATTGCAGTACTTCAGTTGTGTGAGTGATCCCACCACATTTCTGTTATAGCTACTATGTCATAGTTCTTGTGATGCATCATGGCCTCAAGCTCCCCCTGTTAGTTGCACATACTGCGTGCATTGGTATAGATGCACTGGAGATGAGGTAGTGAATCCAACACCCTTTTGTGAGCACGGGCCCTGTTCCCTACTAGACCCTTCTCAGGTACTTCGACGGTTCCTAAACATCTTTCACTTCTCTCAAATGAAGTGGCAGAGGCAGAGCCCTCACCAGTCCATCCTTCAAGGTTTGTCACGCTTCCCTTAAGCTTGTTCCTAACATTCCCAGTTATCTCCCTGTCCCCCCTCATATCTAGTTCAAAACCCTGTCAATAAACCCTGCTAACTCCTGCCCCAGAATCCTGTTCTCCCTCTGGGACAGCTGCATCCCACCTGTCTCATTTGTTGCCAGCAGACCAGATGCCTTATAAACCTCGCCATGGTCTAAGAACCCATAATTCTGACAGTGGCACCAGTCTCTGAGCCATGTGTTAATCAGATATGTTTTCCACCCTATATCACTGGTTTTCTCTTCCACTTGAGGGATTGATGAAAACATAACCTGAGCTCCTAAGCCTTCAGTTAGCCACCCCAGTGCTTTGAAGTCCTTTTTGAGTGACTTAAGACTTCTCTCTACTGTGTCATCATTACCTGCCTGGATAACCAATAAGGGGTAGTAATTGGAGGGCTGCACCAGAGCAGTGACTTTCCTTTTAATATCTCTGACCTGAGCCCCCAGAGGCAGCAGATCTCTCTATGGTATGGGTCTGGTTGACGTATGAGCTCCTCCGTACCTCTCAGAACAGAGTCACCCACTACAATTACCCTCCTTTCCTTCTTACATGAAGAAATCTTAAGTCTTGGGGCTGAGGGACAAGCAGTGGATGACTCACTACATGGGTCCTTGTTTCCATCTTCAGTTGGCTGGCTGTCAAGTTCCAACTCATACCTATTGTATAATGACAACTGGGAAGGTGAGGAGGGCAGATGAGGTTTTTGCTTGCCTTTCTGAGGAAGGACCTGACTCCATTGCCCTCTGTCCCCCACAAGCCCTCCTCCTGCCTGGTGAGAGGAAGAGAGGGAGTCATATATTTCTTGTAGAGCCTCTATCTGCTGCCTTTGTTTCAGAGTGTGGCTCCACCAGTCAATCTAATTTTTGCACTCTTTGATTGTTCTCAACCTTTCTACCTCCTCCCTCAATTCAACCACCTGCCTAAGCAGATCGCTTACTTGATGACACCGCACACAAATGGTGTCTCTGACTCCCTCTGATTCAAGTGCCAGGCTCAGGCACTCTTGGCAAGCAGAGACCTGCACAGCTGCCTGTTTGTGCAGGACCTCTGTCTGAGTTCCCACATTCCTCATCACTTTGCCTCTGGGCCGTGTTGTGACCGTGGTCTTTTCTCTGACTGGAAGAGAACCAGTCCCTGTGTGCTGTTTCCCACACGCAGTGCTCTCATTTCCCTGCAGAGCTCTTCCTTCCCTCCTCTCTCTCCGGCACTGATCAGTTGCTTGCAGGGATCGAGTGTACCTTGTCCAGTGGCAGAAACTCAGCCCTGCCATAGAAGCTGTCTTTGTTCACTCACAGCCAGGTACTATCTGATCACCTTGGGCTTGGTGGGCAGCAACTAGTCATTTTCTGTACTAACAGGTTGTATTACTGAGAATCATCAGTAATTCTTGCTCCTAGCATTGTTGTGGCACTAATAAACTTACACTGTTTTGCACTACTGTTTCTGTTACAAAATATAAGGATTTCTTGTCTGTCCTAGCATATATTCTGCTTAAATTGATGAGAGTAGAGGCCTTTTAATTCAGTGGGGCATTAGGAAAGCATCATTTTAAGTGCTTTATATTCTGATTTATACTCTGAAATTCTGCCTGTGTTGGCTCCCTTTGCTTAGGAGAAAAAATTTTAGAAGACTTCTGACATTTTTTTTTTATTCCTCTGCTGCTGTTTATTGTGGGGTATGGAAGGGTGTTCAATCTTTTGTTCTCATGGAGTTTTTTTTCTCTTTTTCAGAAGTAAGAAACTTTTTAGCAAGAAAAAATTGAAAAGAAAACAAAAGACTAAGTTGAAAATAAAAACACGCAACAAGGTAAGTCTGTAACTAAATTGACGAAAGTTCTGACTCAAAAATGAAAGTAATTTCAATTGAGAGAAATACAAGAAAATTAAGTCCATCTAGCAATTTATTTGTTTAGAAAATAAAATAGTAGGCTAGTATTGTTTTTTTACTGTTTTCTAGATGGCTGTGATACCAATATTAACCATATTCAACTGTCTTTGATACTAATGTTCAGCATGAAATAATATGAACAGCATTTTGGTTCTACAGTTCCTGAACTGTAAATGTAGCCACACATGTTGGTTTTAAAGTTAAATTTTAAGAGATGCATGTCTAGCCAACAGTTAAGAGACTGCTGCTGCAAAGAGTTCTGTCCATATTGTCTAAAGGAGAAAGGGAGCGTTTAATGTCTGAAAGAACCAAAGTTACCTCTCAAAATTCCTCCATAATGGCATAGATGATACTCATCTGTTAATATTTTCTCCCTGTGTAGCCCCTGCCCCGATCACTTTAAATGCGTGGGAGCGGTACAGTGAACTTGAAAATATTTACATGTTTGCTTGTTACAGAGAAGAAATCTAGACAGGAGGAACAGTATTTTAAAATGTTGCTCTGCTCCATTCTTTCTCCATTAAATAGAGAGCTATTACTTCTCTGTTTAAGCTACACGTCTTGGAGGGATTTTCGTAAAGGCTCACTGCAGGCATAGAGGCTTCTTCCTAGGTTCTCACTCTAGTCAGTAAAGAGGAAGCAGCTAATTTCTGGAATGGTTCTGTAGGACAGAACCACTGAAATATGCAGTGAAAATGCTTTCTAGTCAGTTGAATGGCCTTAAAATGTGAATACTCTGTACATCAGCTTGGCCATCTTATCCGTATTTGCCAAACATCGTGTAGTTACTCTATCTCAAGACAGATGACTTTGGGAGGGTGAAGCAAGCCTCTATCTCTTCATTTGGTATTGCCTTTTTGGATACTTACCAGATTGTTCTACTTATCTCAAGTAGTGCAGCTTCAGACTATGGTATAGAAGGGGCTTATCTCCACTTCTGTTCTCATTACTGTACAGTGAATATTTCTGGTCCAGACTGAATTTTTCAGCCCTTTCTTCAGTTGCTATGATATTAGAAGTTTTAGCCCTTTTCCCTTCATGATTTTTATCAGACCCACTGTCAGCAGAGAAAACCAGGTTAGAAATATGAAGAAATTTTGCAGAATTAACATAGTTAGTCTTTGTGTGTTTTGTCTGGTGACAGAAACTTGTGCTTTTAAAATAAGATAACTCTTCAGCTTTGAACATTTTTACTCTGTAAAGGGAACCTTGTCTTTCTGAGCAGTGGTGCCCTAGTTGAACTGCCAAGTAGGAAGCTAAATCCAGAACTGCTGTTCTGCAGAAGTTTGACAGTCAAATGTGTTTCTTCGATTTAGTTGCACTGGATAAATGGATTGGCAGGATCCCTTCTGAATAGCCAAAGACAACGTGAACATATTAAAGGCTGTTCTTGTCAGTACTTAGAGATTTGGCACTAACTGATCATCTCTGCACCTCGTGACTATGAAGGGTTGTTTTCAAGATTTTTCGTGGATTTAAAACAGTTACTTGATGCTTTAAGTAAGATTTATCTGCCTTTGAAAGGCATAATGTTTTTTTTCCACGTATTTCACTGATGCCTCTATTCTAGACAGTCTTTAAGGCCTGATCTGACCAGCAGAGCACTAGTGTTCATTCCAAGTCACTGAGGTACAGAAAGGCACTCCAGCTTATTTCAGCATGATAGCAGGAAATTGTGTATTTCCTGAAAGATGTAGCTGAAAAGGGAAAGATAAAATCAGCTTCATATCTTCCAGTTATCAAACTTTGTTTACTGACAAATTGGTGTGGTTTTGTTTTTTGTTGTTTCCTTGGGGTTTTTGTTGTTGGTTTCTTTCCCCCTGTGGCTTTCAATGCATCCCTGTGCTTACCAGTGCAGAATAAGCACAATGATCATTTTTGCACTGGAATATCTGAAAACAGATACGTGTGTTTTGTCAGGAAAATGTGAGTTTCCATTTGGAGCCTTATAATAGGGCAGATTGAAAAGCTCATCGCTACTGGACATTGAGAGGGAGACCTTGTGTGTATCAGTTCATTTTTTAAGAACCGGGGTCTCTTAGTCTGAACAGAGGTGGGAGCTTTCTCTTAATATGCTTGGTAGAGGCAGCAAAGGCCTTAAATTAAGAATAAGGTGAATGAACCCAAAAATTTGTTATTTATACTGTGTTTTTACTAAAAATGGAAATTGAGTAATTGAAGGGAACATAAAATAAGTCACTGTTGGGCAACTGAAGGAAAATTATTTCCATTATTTAAGCATTAAATGTCATAGCATTTTAAGTATAAAACATTAATTGTGTTTAATGCAGCCCAGGACTTTGAGCCTTATTCTGTTTCTAAGCAGGGGTCATGTTATAATTGCTTGTATTTGAACTACTGTTAACCTTTGGGTTTGGTATCTTTTTTTAAACGGAGGTATAAAAGTTTTCCATGTGGATGCAGTGTGCTTTGGCTTTAGAAAATTCAGTGCTGAATAGAGTAACATTTGCAGTGACTTTTGCATAGAAAACAAGTATGTGGTTATTAGATGTGGGTGTAGCACCTTGGCTTCCTGCCCTTCCCCCACTGCCTTTTTTTTTTCCTTCAGCAATTATCAGTAGAAAATTGTGGGCTGTATAACTTCTCAGCCATGTGAATATTGCTGCTTTCCCTCCCTCCTCTCCTTTTCATCCCCTGCAGTTTTCTCACTTCACTGCTGACTCATAAAAGTACTGCTTAGGACACTTAGCTGAGAGACTGGATGGAAAGTCAGAGTTCACTATCTTCTGTTCTCATAATGTTATTTGAAGAATACTGAAAAATTGGAGTCTGCCAGAGTCCGAGAATGTACTCCCAGTGATCAGCATCCATCTCTTTATACAGAAGTTTTAAACTATAACTTGTTTAGCTTTATACAAATGGAAGGAATAATACCTTAGGAAAGGCCAGTTTGTGTAGCAGACAAATTTATTGCAAGCTAATGGTTAGATGTATAACGTGGATCAACTGGTATAAATATCTCATTAAAAACACATGTAGCTTCTCAAATAATTTGACAGTGTTTTCAGTGGCTTTTGTATTATTTGGTGTTTCAACCTCAAGAGGGCATCCCTTTCTAAGAGATGTTTGAACTGTTCAAAGAAGAATTCAGTGAGTTTCTGTGCTCTGTGTTATGCAGAGGTTAGATCAGATGGTTATTTTATAGCCTTATCTATCTTTAACAACAGATTAGCTTTCCTCTTCTGATTATAGTCTATATTCATCGCATCTGATAATAAACCATTATTACAGTCATCTGGTTCAAGAGGAAGGAGATAAATTAATCATAAAATAAGCTATGTATGGATTTCATCTTCTGGGAAAACTGTTTAGGTGTGAAACAAGTGTAGAGAAGACCAGAGGGTTTTGTTTTTCCCATGCCTTTCCTTGAGTGTACTGAAACATTACAAAAGGCTGACTGAGAAGAGCGCTTGTGAGTCTGGTTGCTCTATTTTTATGAACCATATCTGTGCTGTTTAACCTCTCCTGCATAATGTATCCTTTTATTTAGCAGGAACTATATGTTTACAAGGACAGGTCACACATCAGGGTATGGGCATCTGCACTTCATTTTCTCTCATAAAATAACTTATCTCTTAGAAAAAAAGTAACACAAAAATACAATCTTACATTTATGTATTAAAACTACGTTTGTGATTTTTTACTTACATTGGCATTGAAATTTCTCAGACTTGCATTTAGATTTCATTATTCAGTAGTTCGGGATTGAATTGTTCTTTCAGTGTCTTTTAAAACTTCAAGAGAAGGGCTTTTCTAACTTTATTTTAAATGTTTGGAGAACATAATCTGCTTCTGTTTTGTATACCTAAAATACAGAAGACTTTTGTGAGAGATGTAATTAGGTTTATAGCCTTTACAGATTCTCTGCTCTTCTGAAAAAGATCCCTTAATCTTGACCATCGAAATGACCTTTCGTCACTGTTACCTTGCCTTGTATGGTTTCAGTTGAGGATCTCCTTTTTGAAGTTTAATATTGCACATTTTGTAAGAATGACAAAATGTTTAAAAATTGATCTTCCTTTCCACCAAAATTTCATGCTAGATGTTTTGTTTAGCACAAATAAATTTTTCTGGCACTTAAGACAAAAGATGTGATGCATATATTGGGCATCTGTTAAGTTTTACAATGCATGTTTCATCATGTATCTGGATTTAGAAAGGTGCATTTTCAATTTATGGTGATACCAAATGAAACAACAAAGATAGGTTTCAGAATGTCCCACTTCCTTAAAGTTCATATGAAAACCACTAAATCAAAAAGCATAATTCTGTTTTCCAGTCTTAAAGCTCCACTCTTTTTGAAAGCAGTTTCATATTCTGAGAAACCAAATGCCTTGGGAGAAAAAAATGTAGAGCCTATCATCTCATCTTCTACTCAGACATCCTAGAAGCTGGGCTTCTAGTCATTCTTACAGATAATGAGTGCTTTGGATTGCAGTATTCCAGTAGCCATTAAGGAAAAAAAAAACATTTAGAAGTGCAGAAAAAGTGATTGTTGATCTTTACCTTACCCATAGCATCACAAAAAAACTTTTCATATATATGTGGATCTTGATACACTTAACACCAAGAAAACAAACTATCAAGGTGGAGGTTTTTCTTGAAATAATGTATCCCATAGCTCAAGAACAGTCTGATTGGATTATTAATAATCTAGATCTGTGCAAAATTAATAAATTCCTTCACTGTGTTCACGGAACCTGTTTAGCATTTTGTCTTAATGTTCCACTGTTTTCCTTGACAATGTAGAAGTATTTTGTGTCAACATGAAATGCAGTATCATTAAGAGGATTGTTGCAACTTAAAATAGACTTTATTAGTTTGATAAAAGAATTACTATGTGGGGCTCGCTAGGCACCGTTAGTGGTTAGATTTTCATAGTGATCTGTTCTACCTCAAAATCTATGAGTCGTAGCAAGATTGTTCAGGTGGTAGCATGATTCTCATACTATCAGGGAAGTTTGTATGACTGTAGAGAAGAATGACCCGGTGCCATGGCTGTTATTAGTTGCAGAAAAGGAAACTTCCAGTTGATGGGATGAGTTCAAGTCCCAATTTCCTAACTTGAGCGGTGCATCTGACCTCAGTGAAGTTAGGAGGAAAATAAATCACCCCATTAAAACATTGTCTAATTCACTGGTTCTCAAACTTTCTGCTAATTCAAAGTCCTCTTTCCTACCACTGCTCTGAGATGCATGAGTATTTCCAGTCTGATCTGTTTCATATCACTGTAATATAATTCACTGTGTACTTTCCTACCAAATGAATGTGGTCATTCACAGTATGTATCCTCGTTAAATAAAAGACAAAAAGCCTCCACCCTTACTGCCCTCCAAGAATACAAGAAACACACCAAAGTAACCTTGTGAAGTAGTCATGATCCTGACTCAGTCTAGCCTAATGCGCCTCAGAATTTTGCCTTGTATGTTCAAGCAAATTTACCCTGCACTCTTTAACCTAAGCCTTCTCTCCTGTAGTCTCTGTGCCCTCTGTCTGCATGGAGGTATTACAGAGCATTTCTTCCTCCCATATGCCTGAAGTTCAGTTTTTCATAGCCTGTGCTCAAAGCAGCCTAGTCTTTGTAGTACACCACTGAAGAGAAGGTATAACTCTGCCCTGGGGATTTTTGTTATTGTTGTAGGGTTTTGTTTGTTTCTTTAAGTCTATCATTCCTCCTGTCCCTTTTTACTCTTGCAAGAAAGGGAGAATATGAGGCAGAATTTAAAAGATGTTTTTCAGTAAATATTTTTTCTTAATATTTTTCCAAGTCTAATGACAACCTCACGGAGGCTTTTGTGTCTTGTCAGTGGCTGACAGTAATATATACCTGTGGTAGATACGAAGGAGAGGGTGGGGCAGGGTAGTTGTTTCTCAGAACAGTTTCCCAACTCTTACTTTGTGGCTCAGGGTTCTGAAGACACAATGGGGTCTTGGTACTTCGTAGGCCTTAATAGATTTTTGTATTTAGTAATTTGTCCATTAGGTATTATTATCTGCAAAAGTATTATCCACAGCATCCTGCCAGGGAATTTTTTGAATTTGCCATCTGTTTTCGTTTAATTACAAAACAACAGTAATGGTATTTTTAATTTCTAATATATATTTAGGAAACAGCTTATTTTTTTTATTATTTAGCAATAGATTAAAATTAACAACTAGAATAACAAATAATACATTTAAAAATTCAGTAATAATTAAAAAAAAACGCAAACTGACCACTGTTAAGAAGATGAATCCTGAATTCTGCTACTCTGTTGGCTGTTGCAGAGGTTTGGGCCATCCTGTAGCCTGAGCTGCTTTTCGTTTTCTCTCCCAGTGTTCTCATCAAGTTATGAGAGGTAGAGGCTAAAGCCAGATGGAATACATTGAGATTTCTTTTTCTTCCTCCTTTCTTCCCTGCCTGAAATATAATTGGTACTTAAACAGGAAGGTTCAGGCTTAAGTTTGAAAATCATTTGGTTGGCTAAAATTACTGAGACTGTTGAGATTACTTGTGCCTATCAAAGCTTGAAACTTCTAATAAACTTGAAAATAATCTTGTTTTTCAGACTGAAAACCTGGAGAGTACAATAACCATACCAGATATCAGATTACATAGCAACCCTTCAGCTTTTAATGTTTACTGCAATGTCCGCCATTGTGTGTTGGAGTGGCAAAAAAAAGAAGCATCTGTATCTTTGGCTTCAAAGAACAGTGTACAGAGTGGGGATTCAGACAGTGATGAAGAAGAGGAATCCAAAGAGCCACCTATTAAACTTCCAAAGGCAAGTAACTGGATTCTCATTAAAATGTGCCATGTATATGATCTAAAGTTTGTATGATCTTTGTGGAGAAAATAGGACAGCGTTATAAGTCAGATGCTCATAAAATAGCTATAGTTTTATTTGTAGTCCATCTAGTCCAGAATCATTTGATTTGATGGATTAGAAAGATCTATGTACCTGCCCAATAATTAATTTTAAAGTCACCTAAATATCAGGTAAACATTCAACATGCAGTCCTCGTAAGTACTCGTACTTGAAAATAACCTACAGACTCAAAAGTCTGTACAAAATGCAAGTAAGGCAGCTCTTGCATCTGTCAGAGGCTACTAGGTGGTAACGATACAGGGTGCTTTCTTTTGCTTTACCCCCAGAAAAGAATAAATCTTTGTTCTGTTGAAATTCAGTTAGTGGAGCATTTTCAAAGAGGACTTGCCAGGTATATGTGTAACTGCAGTAATTGTCAATTATTCTTACTACCTTAGTTTTTCAGTCTTTCCCTTTTTTTGGCTTTAGTGCCTTTTGTCACTAATAACTACAGATAGTCAGTAATGCACATTAAGATTTTGGATACTATAGGTCAACTGTTAGGGTAGGTTTCTTGCTATTTACTGCTTATAGTAGGATTAATGATGGAAAGTCAGAAATAATCTATATAGGAGTTACTGATTTTTTTCTTAATTTTGTTAATTCCCTGATTCACTTGTTTTGTACTATGTACCTTCTGTGCATTCAGTTTTGTTCATTGCTAATTGATGAATGCTATGAGTCCTGCTTCCTTTTATTGTTATTCTGAGTCTAAAAAGCATATTCAGAGTAACTTCACTTGTTTGTCTTATCTCTAAAAACAATAAAAATACTGAGTTTAAAAGGTTGTTGCAGCAGTGATTATGTAGAATGTTCTCGCTGCTTAGAAAATTAGAATTTTATATATGTTCATGTTTAGGTAATATTATCTGAAGGGCAAAGATAGTTGTGGAGAATTGCAGAGGAGCATAAGTCATGTAACTGCTACATGGTAATTGAAATTTCATGGTTGATGGTTGCAAAATAATGTGTGGTCAGTAAAAGTAAAGTTAGCATTGTTTATTAATGGCATCCGACCCCTTGTAGATTATGCTAAAAGAATCAGCAAGTGCTTGTAGATGATTAATTTGAAATTTTAAGTAAAAGGTGATGTAGCTATTAGCATTTATGAAGAATGGAATGGAGTTTTAGATTTTGAAACTAAAAAAGGATCCAAGAAGGATTAAATTTGCTAGTGATATGAACAGAATAACTTGCATGTGAAAACTAAAACACGGGTATTGATAAAGGTGATGGAGAGTTTATCAAAAAAAGACATGGAAAAGCAGTGCAGTTTTAAGAAAATGGTGGCTTAGAAAAAATGGTAGGGAAACTGTAGGTAGGAGACTTTACTTTTCCTTTCTCAAAACATAAAATCAGTGAGATTTTGTTACATTTAATACAGCAGATACAAAATTGATGAAAATCAGTATGCTTTCAAACTATTAATTTTTAACAAAGAATCTGCAAAATATCAAAGAATTCAAGAATTTTTACTGATTCAGCAATGTCTTAGTGCTTGGTACAACCTCAGTATTTTTAATTATTATCTAGCTAATATTAGATTGTTTAGGACACTCTGAGATAAGACACTTTTTATTATTATTTTCACTTACATCCATACATTTGAAAAAGGCATCCTCTTGGAGCTGTCTTGCAGGTAGTAAAATGTTTAGAGGCTAACTATGTAATGTGTTTGTATCCTGAATATATGCTTTGAGTATATTATGATCTGTTCTTATGTATAATGAACAATACTGGGTAGAGCTTTGTTAAATATAAAGACGACTGTTACTGAAGTTTCTATGTTTTACAGTATTTGCTAGACCAGTTTCTAAAAGTAATTGTTAACTTATTAAAAAAAATACTGATGCATTTTGAGTTTGACAGTGAGGTGAAAGTCAGATTCAAAAGAAGTGTGGTCAGGATTTGTGCTTTTCCAGATTCTCCAGAGTTAAACTGGTTCATCCTTAGTGTGGTGGTTTGTTGTGGTGGTTTGTTTGTTTGTTTGTTTGTTTTTTCTGTGTTGTTTTTGTGTTTGTTTTTTTTTGGGGGGGGTGAAAAGTCTTGGTTTAATTGAGAACATAGTTGAAAACATTCTACTTTTTATGCATCTTAAGTTGACTTAAGGTGTTCTGTTGAAGTATCTTTTTTAATTCTTAAACTTGAGGAAGTCAGGTTTGTTAGAGCTTTTATTTAGAATACATTTTGGAATTAAAAGTTGTCCTACACAATTTCTATAGTAAAATTGAGAACAGTTGTTTTTAACAGCTGTTAAAAAAGAGACACATGCAATTTGCTGGTCTTCAGATATTAACACAATAAAGTGCGTATTTTGGTTGTGTTCGGACAGTTTAGTAACTTGTTTTGATAGCTTTAAATTTTTGATTTTGCAAGAAATTTTTCCCTTCTGCCTGACTTATTTTTTTGGCACGTTATTTATTTAATACCTTAGTTAATGATGGGGAATTCTCTCTACTTGAAATAGGGCAGATTGAGTTCTACTGATTTGATTTGTAATTGTTAGAGTTAGAAAGAGGTACTACCTCCCCCTCAATATTAAATTTAACACTGGGTTATGGATGATCCACAGAAGCCCTGTACTGAAAGGAACAAATGCTGGATTAAGGTGGAATTAACTACTTCAGTATTCTTTGTTAGTGAAGTAACATACGTTTTGCTGCTTAGCTAATAAGCGTAAGCAAAAATTAAAATTTTCAAATTGTAACAAAAAATAAAAAATACTCTCTTTAGAAACAGATTTTGTCTTTCAGAATTCATTAGGAGAATGTGTTACCTGTGCAAAGTATTTTTTTTATGTATATTATATAAATTAATGCAGAGTATTAAATATATGGCATATTATGTATCCCTAAATAAACATAGAAATGTGAGTATTGGGCAGTTATGAGAGAGAGAAGACAAAGGAAATAAAACAATAATGTAGATAAGACTTCTTGAAGAAATAGGATTTTTTAAAGAATTAATTATGGGTCATGATGTCTGCATCCAGGCTAGAATTTTGTGTACCTTTCATAAGCGGGCTTATGCTTTTGATCTGAAATCTCAAAGATGTCAGAAAGGGAACAGGAGGATGACTGAGTGGAGAGCATCAGTAAGAGCTGACAGACTGTGACACAGACGGAGGGTGAAGCAGTGCTTGTTTTGGTGCAGAGACCCTTCAGAGAGCAGCGAGAACAAGCTTAAGATGTCTTGAACAGACTTGTTTATTCTGTCCTTCAGTGCACAGTTTGGAGGAGTTGAGAGAGAATGATACACACATTGTGTACATCTATAAAATACGTATATGTATTTAAGGTGAAGAGACTGTTTTAAGAAATCTACCTAGTCTGATCTCAGATACTACAAAAACCAACCCAAAACCTCTGCAGATCAGGCAAAATCCCAGCAGAACTATTCGTTGTTGATTCTTACTGTAGTAGAAGTTCACCAGGTTATTTTGTCTACTGTGTTAGGTTCTCTGCTTTCTCCAGCTGCCTCTGTCAGCTGCTAGATGAGGTCTTTTGCCTGAAGACTGGGAAGAATACAATAAACTTCTCAGTTTCTCTCAAAGATAGAAAAGGTATTTCTAAAAATGTATTACAGTGTATTTTAATTCTTTATCCACCAAGATGTTGCGGAGTTTTGGATCCTGGAAAAGACATGTATGCTGTTACTTTGTTGACAGGTTTTTTTCCTCTGTAGATTCCATGCATGTGTTTCCCCCACTCTATTGAAGATATGGAATGTAAGATGTAATTTGCAGGAAAATTGCTGTTGTTACCTTCAAAAATCAAACAGGTGGTAAAATATCATCTGAAAGACAAGAATCGAAATAAATTGAATGACAGGAAAAACACTTAAAAGGCATGCAGTAGAACTTATAGCTGACTGTCAGAAGAGATCTGTCTTAAGCATGAGTGGCAGTTCCATTAACAATTGTATTTATTTTCACATTTCAGTTGTTTTCCTTAGATTTTACTCTGGGGTTAATCTATATTAAACATTTTAAACATAGGGCTTCTGCTCCTGACAGAAATGTGAAGAATAGTGAATTGAAGATATGGTTGCTTATTTGTAATGAGTTAACCCTGCTCACTTTTCTTTTATCCTCATCATTATTACATACTGAGTTTGAGAAGGAAGTGAAAGGGAACAGTTGTTGGAGAAAAGCATAACTGTAATCTCTCAAATTCTAAAAGGGAAAGTTAGAAGAGGCTGTAACAGTGCTATTACAGATGTTGTACGTCTATGAGTACATATGGAGTTTTAGTGACAAGTAATTAATCTTTAGTTTTTATATTGTCACCAAAACAATCTTGGAGGCTTTGGAGGGAAAAGTACTAGTGCTGCCCATGTCAGCTGTCTAATGTATCATTACTCGAGTTTGGAAGTCAGGTTGCAAGCCAATTCTAGCTTACTGGCTCACGTTAATGAGCAAGGAAAAAGGAAAAAGAGGTCTATCAAAATTTGAACTCAGTAGAAATTAGAAGAGCTCAGAGGCACAATTTGTCTTACATTCTCAAAAAAATTTTAAGTTTCCTTACTTTATCAGGGAACCTTTACTCTGCTTAGATATGCTCTTTCATATAACGACGTTACTTCTGTGTAATATTTGCTAGTACAGTTATATAGGTGGGTTCTTGATTTTGTTTCTCTTTTGAATTACTATTGTATTCTGTCTTATATATTCACTCAAAGAACTGTGAACACTGTGATAGACCTATCCAAAAATACTATATTAATAGATATTCTGAAATATCTGTACTTCTTTAGATCATTGAAGTTGGATTATGTGAAGTCTTTGAACTGATAAAGGAGACGAGATTTTCTCATCCATCCTTGTGTCTCAGGAGCCTACAAGCCCTACTTAATGTGCTCCAAGGCCAGCAACCAGAAGGCCTGCAATCAGAGCCTCCTGAAGTCCTAGGTAATATTTCATCTGTTACTGTCTTCGTATTCGCATGCATCTGTTATATGTTGAATGGAAGAAAATGGTTACTAGCAAGTATTTATGAGATAAAAACATGCTTGTTTTCAACTGACTGACTGTTCTGGAGTGCAAACTCCTTATGGTCTACTTAGCTTAAATCTTTTGTAGAACAGGAACTTCGGCATGTAAAGGTATATATATATAAAAGTTATGTTTTGTTGCTGTGTAATGCAGAGTTTCAGTGAAACATAGTAAACCTTACAAATTGTGATTCATTTGTCTTACTAAAGCTATAAAATACTTGGTCTTATTTGAAAGAAGTTAGTTCTACAGTGAACTTCTGTTGTCATCTGCTGTTGTAAACTGTAGCTTAACTGTTTAATGTTGTAATTTATATAAAGCTGCTAAACATAGTGTCAAGATTCTGGCTTTTATTTCCTCTTGCCATCCAAAAGATTCCCTGAAAATTAATTTTGCTTTTAATTATATTAAAAATGAAGGTTGCATTCTTTATGACTTTGAGTGTATGATCAATTATGTGCTTTAAGTTGAAACCCAATCTTTTGTTAATTCATAGTTTTTACTGGTTTATAGAATCGCAAGGAAGGCTGAGCTGTAGTGTCTGTTGTTTAAAAATAAAAAACCTAAAATATATCTTAAGACTTTCTATGTATGTTTCCTATGTTATGGCTCAACAGTAGTCCATTTCTAAAGACAGTAGTAATTTCCTACAGAAAGCTTTTATTTTATATTGATGCACAGAGTATTAGAAAGCTATGAAGAAGGCTTTGTTTTGATTACTGCTTTGGTGATTATTTTTATGTGCTATCAAAAAAATAGAGGTGGATTTCTGTTCACACCTTGATGGTTATAGATGTTCAGCCACTAAACAGTGCTTGAAATGAGGCATATGGATAAAAATAATTTTCAAGCTTTGATTTGAAATGCTCATTTCTGAGAAGTGGACATGGATGGATAATGGTCATAAAGATTAGACAGGTTTCGTCAACATCTACACATCATCTCAGTGATGATGTAGACTGAATAGGAAGGTAAAGTAACTCCTTCTGGCCCATTTCTTTTTAATCTGTTCCACTAACAGAGGGACTTGGTTTCTCTTGTTATCTGGCCATTGTGATTATCAAGACTTGAAGTTTTCTGGCTGAAAAAGAATGAAACGTTAAGTACATTTTAGACCTATTTTAAAAGAGATGCTTTCTTTTCTGTCTGGAAATAGGGCTAAACATAATGTCTGAGAAAAGATGTACCATGCCATGTATTTTATAGGATTAACTTCCTGTTGACTGGCAGATTGCTTGGTATGATTTTGTGACTTGTCTATGTAATTGCTGTGTTTTATTTGCAGAATCCCTGTTCCAGCTTCTTCTGGAGATAACGGTCCGTAGCACAGGAATGAATGACAGTACAGGACAGTCCTTGACAGCACTTTCCTGCGCTTGCCTCTTCAGTTTGGTAGCTGCATGGGGAGAGACAGGAAGAACGTTGCAAGCAATCTCTGCTATCCTCACCAATAATGGCAGCCATGCCTGTCAGACTATTCAGGTCTTGCACTAAAACTTCTCTGTATCTGGGTCTTCATGTAAATGATGTATATGTGAGTTCTGAGAAGATATATCTTGTAAATTCAGGGTTTTTTCCCCTTATTATTTTTGAGATTAGATAGGTATTTCTTTGTCTTTCTTGAGTTGGGGATAGAACAAAAAATGCAACATTTAAAAAATAGTCACATTTTTCACTCACTTTTTTTTTTCTGTTTAGGTGCCAACCATTTTAAACTCTCTTCAGCGGAGTGTACAGGCAGTTCTGGTGGGAAAAATCCAAATCCAGGACTGGTTCAGTAATGGGATAAAGAAGGCAGCCTTGATGCACAAATGGCCATTGAAAGAAATATCTGTAGATGAAGATGACCAGTGCCTTCTTCAGAGCGATGGTTTTTTCCTCTATCTCTTATGTAAAGATGGACTTTACAAAATTGGCTCTGGATATAGTGGAACAGTGAGGGTAATATGATTTTTTTTTTTTTTTTTTACTTGTCTGATGAATGCTGGTTAATATTTTAACTTTTATGATGTTCAGTTCAACTGAGAATCTTTTGTAGCTCACTAACGATCAGTTTGTTGGTTTGTCTAAAATTGTCTGATTTCTATAAGAGTTTTACAGCATTTTCTTACAATTTTCACTTCTCAGTATGGTTAAAAACATTGTTACTTAGATTGTAAATGATTATGTGTAAAACTGTCACTCTGATTTTTATTTTTTTTTTTAAATGATTGGAATTTTTTGCTTTTCAGGGCCATATATACAACTCTACATCCCGCATCAAAAACAGAAAGGAAAAAAAGTCTTGGTTAGGCTATGCTCAGGTAGGTGAATACTTAAAATCTAAAATGTGCACCCCACCCCCCATTCCTTATGAGTAACTTTAAAAGTAGACTTAGAGTAAGCTTACATGGATATTTGGCTTCATTTATATGAATTAGTTTTTTGGTACTGACTTTTTAAATTGTGGAAGATGAGGAACATCTGATGGTACTGGCATATGAAAGGAGTAATGAAAAGCACCATTGATTTCTGTTGACGCTGTAAAGACTTTGTCAAAATATGACGGTTTAACATGTAAATTTATGAATTGTTCAGTCAATGGCTGCGTGTGTCTTAGGTCAGCAGGTGTAAAAATGTGCTGCTGCAACAAAACAGTGCAAAAATACTTGAAATATCTATGAAAATAAATTGATTTTAAAACATTTGTAGCATGGAATGTGTAAACCATAAGTAGACGTAACTGTTGACATTCAACAGCAGAATTAACTGTATTTGGATGTTTTGGTTTTTTTGGAGTTAGTCGCTTTCTGTAATATCAACTAACTTTTCTTACACCTTTGCCATTATAAAACTAGTGGGGTTTTTAAGAATCCTTTTATTACCACTGAGTGTGCTCACTCTCTTGCATCCCCCTAAACAAACACAAAACCCCACAACAAACCAAAAACTAAATTTCAAAGAACAGTGAATTTACTTAATTTTTTAACTACTAAGCAATTTTATTTTATATTTGCTATAAACTGAGTGATCTTTATCCCAGTGTGAAATTAACTCTACTCCTTGCAATGCTTTTGAAATTAAATTGTTCATGTATATATTCTATTATTCCACTTATCATATATGTATACAAAGTCTGGTTTTGTTTAGTATTGGAACAGATTGCCAAAAGGTATACTGGTGCAATACAAATGTGTGCAAATGCATTCATTCAGGAGCCTGTTTTATCAGTTTGGAAAGGAATAGGATTCATTCAGTTTCACTGTATAGTTACACATTTGGACATTCTGTATATAGCTATAAATATATTTGATGCTCTGCTTTGAGTGCTTATACAGGTATATGCACTCACAGTGGCTGTACCCAAAGGCACTGCTAGTTTGAAAAATGTCACTCTGGGGCTATATTTGTAGGAAGATGTGTAAGTTGCACTTATTGCAAAGTATGTGTCCGAAAAAGTGGTAAGATGTGCCCCTCAGTCTCATTGCCCTTCAGGTGCTTGGTTAGCTCAGATTCAAGTGATTTTTCGTACTTCATCATATAAGTTATTTTAGACTGAAGCTTTTCTATCTACTTTAATGCTCTATACTTATTTTTCCTAGTTTGTGTGGATTTGTTTTTCCCACTTTGAAGAGATTGATTTATCCAGGAAAATTCAAGTAGTTTAGATGGAATGAAAAGGGGTGGTAGGATTTTTCTGGTTTTGTTAGGTGATTGTAATTAATGACTCTGTTAAATGAAGATATTCTGAGGTTAAGCCCTAGTGACCTCCCTGTGAAATGCATCCATTCTTAGATGTGTAGAATCCTGACCTAAGGCCAATCATGCTTCAAGCAATTGCAAGCCATTGTCATATCTCCTGCTATGACATTGCTATTTTCAAGATCATTACTTAGTCATTATTCATACTGGCCTTGACAGCTTACCCATAGGTGAATACTACTTTGGTTGGCCTCAGTCACCTTGAATGAATATGTTCATAAGTGCTCTCAAGTAATCTTTTTCCTTTCCTGTAGCTGCTTGTGTAGCAGAAGTGCTTTCTAAGTATGAATTCCACAACTGTTTCTACCCTGCTCCCTCAAAATCTTTGAAGGGTTCACAGACATTGCAGCATTGAAAAAGATACCAGAGCAAAGTTGCCGTCTTTGCCTCTCTTACAGATCTGCGCACGTTATGTAAAAACAGGGGCTTGTGCAACCTATCTGGTTTAACCTAAAGCAAAATTTATATGACTGTGTTTGTTTAAAAGTGCACTCAAAGTTATAAGTGTAAACAATAAACCTCAAATGTAAGTTTCAGGTAGGCATATCTTTTTACTGAGAAACCTTCTAAACTGATGACTGAATCAAACCTTTGAAAAGTATATATATGAAGAGAGAGAAGATATTATTTTGGTATACCAAAGGAGACTTCTTGATGTGAGCTGCTGACCAGGATAGGTGTTTTGGGGGTAATGAAGGTATTCTGCACATGGAGAAACAGAAAGGAAATTAGTCCTGAATATCTCCCTTCCCCTAGGTCTGGTTAGGAGTTGGGAAGTGAGCAGTAAAAGAACTCCTTGTATATAACCTTGTGTCATGGCTGTTGTTGCCAGAATCACCATATACTTTGCAGGAATTTCTTTGAAGAGCTTAGAAAGAATGAATATGTGGAATCTTGTTAGTGTGGGAGTTGAAGTAGTTAACTAACATTTTTTGAAAAATGCACTTATTGATGTTCATGAATGAGTACTCTTCTGTATAGGGCAATATATGTGTCGTCTTGCTGGCATTACTGTGAATCCTTTGTTGATTTGGAAAGTGGGGACAGGAACATGGTTTTTCCCGGGGCTTTTAACTGTAATTGTATGTACATATGAAGAACACAACTACTACAGATGGCTTCAAAAGTTGTATACAGGCTTCAGCACGCTGATCTACAGAATGTAGAAAGTGGAGGAAGGGGGTCAAATTTCTGTTCTACTCCAGAGTTTGATTAGTGGAAAAAAGTTGATTGTCAGAATGAATCAAATTTGATGTAAAATGTTTCCAAAATATTTAAAATATACCTAAAGTAATGATTGAATTTTTTCCACTTTTGACAATATACTTTGACATATTTAATAATATTTTTATACCAATATATATATTCTTATTCTTACCAGGGTTATTTGTTATATAGAGATGCGAATAATCACAGTATGACAGCCATAAGAATAAACCCTGAAACTTTGGAACAAGATGGTACAGTTGCTTTGCCAGGTAAGAACCTCCAGATATGAGAAGATAGTTATAGCTTACTGTTCACATGTTATGTATTTTCAGATAAGCAGAAGTGAAATTGAGACAGATTTTGAGATCACAGAGAGACTGCTTTTTTATTACTTTGGTTTGCTACATTAGGCCAGCTGCAGTATTTCATTCACAGGTCTTGTGTCTTACTCCAACTACTGGAAGAATATTGCCACAATTTTAGAATGTATAATCATCTTAATTTAAAGACTCCCAAGAGCTTAACTTCCTTCTTAAAGAATTTTTGTATATTTTTATTATATTCTTCCTTGTTTGAACTTTAAGCATTTGGGTCAGATATTACTTTGTTTCCAGTATCTTTTACATGTAGATGATTACAACTTATGGCCAGAACCATTTGTTCTTTAATATAGGTAGAAATGTATCCGAAAAAACAGAGGAGGCTGCTGAATCCTTATTGATTGTGCTTCCGATGTTTAAATTGTTGGTGGGGATTTGTTTATTTGTTTTGGGAATCTTTTTTATAGCTTTGTTGTTGTTTGGGTTTTTGTTTTGGCTTTTTGCAGAGGAGCCTCCTAGTTTAGGTCTCTGTTTAGAAAATGAGGGTGTTCCTGGGACATGCTTTAATGGCCTCCTGGTGAAACGTATCTGTTCTTAGCCACTCACATAAACAGTAGAAGAGCACAAGAATATATTTGATTAAACAATGTCAGGCTTAATAGATCAGAAGAAAGAGTTTGTGTTGCATCCTGACATAAATAAGAAGGCACTCACTGAAACCTCAGAAAAATTCTCTATGCTGTTTATATTTCAAACACAAATAGTAATTTTTGAAACAAACTATGAATGTAGAATCTAGTATATGCAACTTTATGCAAGTCCTTAAAATGTGGATGTGTGCTTAAACTGCTTGGTTTTTGTGGGGCTGTAAGAGAAATTTGAGGGAGAGCACATATAAGGACCTGACGAATTGCTCTGTAAGATTGTTTTTCAACTTTCTTAACCTCAAGGCAGCTTCTTCAACCAATAGGGTCCTTTGAGGTCCTTAATTATGTTGCCACTGATAAACAAATCGGTGCTCTTCATGGGAGTCTTGAGAGACGCCTAAGCACACATTTGTTTTCTTTTGCAAATCTTAGTGGCATGTGTGATTCTGCAAGACAGCCTTGTATTTATGCTATAAATTAAGACAGAGTATGCCTTCTAAACAAAAATGTATTAATCTTTATGTGCAAAAGCAAATCTTGTAACTGTGGGAACACCCATTCAGAAATTCCTCAAACTTTTTCACACAGTTGCATTTTATATGGTTTGTGATGGTATCAAAGTGGATGATAGGTGTTCTTTATAACTCCTACCCTTTGTATTTCAACCCTTGAACTTTGCTGTTTTACTTTCTGCACTTCTGCACATTTATCACAGTGTTATATTGTGTGCAGATATGGCCTTGTTCTTTTGACTATGACAAATTCAAAGGGTTCCACTGGTGGTTACTTCTGTTTTCCATTAGAAGGAAAGAAATGAAGGGGAGGGGAGGGTATGTGACCTATCCTGGGGAAACCTGAGTAGGTACATATCTCTAAATAGTAGAGACTGACCCACTGTAATTTTCATAATAAGCATAAGCATATTGTAGTTCTGAAAAACCACACCAACTAGAACTAAAGGGTAGTAACCTTGCTAACAGCTGAAAACTGATATGACTCCCAACTGTTTTTTCTGAGTTGGCATGGTGTTCAGACACATCTCTATGAGGAGTTGATCTCTTCCAGATGCCTGGGTTGGTGCTAATGCATTTAAATAAGGTATTCATATTTATTTGTACAGGGATGCGTAGGAAATTACGAGTTCATAAGGAGATGTGATTAGGAGTTGATCCTAGCTAGAAGTCATGTGACCTTAGAAAACTCAGTGAACTGGGGAACATTATCTTTTCCTTTCTCGTGCAGTAGGATCCACCAGCTTCTTGAAACCATAAACTTCTATTTCAAAGGGCAGTCTTTCCACTCTGATAGATGATTTAGCAAATCTGACTGTGTCTGGAACTACCATACAGTGTTCTTCTATCTCATGCCTTTGCCCGGCTTCATACGCTATTCTTGAGCTGTGGACCTGTCTTCCCAGTCCAAATATCATAAAAGAATCCCTGAATTCTATGAAATTTTCTAGGCGACTGGACCTGAACTTACAGAGGAGGTTTCCATCTTGACTGTTTCTTTAACCATAATGTTTTACTACATACCTTAGAGAAAGGTTGCTGTGTTCATCTGAAGAAGTTAAAGTTACATGGTGTATGGTTTCATTGTTCTTTTGAAATTAAACATTAATATCTTGGCGCTCAGGACTATTCACTTTGTCTGAAAAGTACTGCTAACTGAGGGTAGCCTAGATGAGCTCAGGAGTACTTATTAGCAAACACAGAATGCACTATATAAATACAGAAGGTGATGCTTGACAGTCGTCTTCTCTTGAAATCTCTAAGGAGCTGTGATTAACAGACGTCTGTAGTTATGTCCTTTAAGTAAAACATAAGCTTTTTCTGTTATAGCAATCTCCACACAGAAACCTTGGGTATCTTTGTCCCCAGAGTAATTTCCGAAGTCAGATTGAGTAATACTACAATCACTCATCAGAGCTCCTTGCTAGCTGAGACACTCTACTATTCTGCTTTTTGTTTATATTTCATTTGCCTTAATTTTCTGCTCTCCCCATTAATTTGGTATTCAGTGCTGGGCCTGAATGTTATCTAATGACGTGCTATTTTTTAGGAAGTCTTCTGAAGAATATATATTTTTTTTAAAAAAAAGGCAACCATCCCTGTTCCAGACTTCCTCCATGAACACACTTACCAATCATATAAATAACCTCCAAAAATGTGCTTGCCTCTTCTTGAAATGACTCAAGAAATAGGCCAAACATTGTAATATGGACCCACTGATGTCCAGAGTATCCTGATTCCTTGACTGTTATGCTTATGTGAGCATGTAATTTTCAGCCATGCGAGGTGTCTTAATACCAACTTCTTGTAATCTTTCAGAAATGTCATTTAGATTATTTTTGAAATTTGTCTTCAAGTTGCTGACAACTCTTGTTGTATCACTAATCACTTTGCAGTGTAAAGAATTAGTAACATGAACTTACTTTGGTCATTAAATCTGAGATTATGTTTGAGAGCGCAGTATTTCAAACTTGAGTGTATCAGCTGTTCTCCACCCTGCTTGCTGCTTACGCTCTTTGCGATTCATACTTGTGTGTGCTCTAAGGGGGAGGCTGTCTAGTTTAGGTTGGTTACTTCAGCATGTGAGAGTTGGAGAATATTCTGTTCCTGGTAAGATACTGTATTGGACTGAGCATAAAGCAGGAAAAACAGTTTATGGGTTTGTGAACACTGTGGGGTTTTTTTCAGCTCTATTATATTTAATAAAATAGTCCCGCTAGCTAGCAAAAAATAGGAAACTTGATGATTGTGCCAGAAGGATGATGTGTGTGCTTCATTTAACATTAAATTTGTTAGCTAAAATGACTGATACTGGATCTTTGTTCAGGCTATGAAGAAGATATTTAGAATGTGAAGTAGCTGTCTTGTAGTATTTTTGGAAGAGGTCTTTTTCCTGTGTGTTATCAATGAAACAAGCACCTTACAAGCCATATAGTATCAATCTCTGTTAATAGCAGAACAGGAAGGGAAGAAGAGATGGTGAAGGGACATGCTTTTAAACTTGTAGATAAAGTGGTCTTTTTCTTTTCTTCCCCTAATATGGGGCGAATTCTTTCCTACCTTTTTTTCTTGGAAATAGCTGACTTGTTTTCAATAAATGTGTGATGCATTCAAGTAGATGGTTTATATTTTCCAAAAATCCTGGATTTTCAGTTAATAGTTTGGCAAAATTTACAAATAGTGGAAAAGATAAGATGCTAATGGAAAGTTTGATTGTGTTTCATTTTGTTTCATTTCAGTAGGTTTTATATGCTGGATCGAAGAAACTTTAAAAATAATAGCCCTTATTGGGGGAAGAGAGGAAAAAAAAAAGAGAAAAAATGTCTTTGGGGGAGGAGAAAGACTAACAGTCCCATAAAATTAGAATTTAGTTGTGTTATAGTAGTTTACAATACCCCTCACAGGTGAATACTAAATGCTTTTGTAGTTAAATATTGGGGTAACACCTTACATTTCATATGATGGAGAGTTTTTTTAATAACTCTTAAAATGACAAAGGGGTATTATATGTTTCTGGTGGGAGAGGAGATCTTAGCATGTTATCAGAACAGTTTGATCTCTTTAGGCAAAGTAAAACTCTCATAGTCTGATTCTAGTGAGAATAAATTAGATGGAGAACAACGTGTGTATGTATGTTAATATAAACTGATGCAGTGTAATTTATCTTTCTCTCATAGATTGTCATACTGAAGGGCAGAATATCCTTTTCACTGATGGAGAATACATTAATCAAATAGCAGCATCTAGAGATGTAAGTGTTATGATGGATAAACTATTTTTCTTTCAACTGAATTGTTTTATTTTACAATACTTAAAGCTTACTTTTTGGTTAAATTTGGCTTTTTCTTTGGTGACACAACTAAGGAACTAATCCATGTAACTAGATATAATGAAAAACTACCATATTTGTGCATAAAGCAGCAATGTTTTGGTATTTATTCACACAATTTTGATTTGTGATGTATTTTTCAGTTTGGGTTTTTTTCACGTAAGTTTTAAGAAAAACTGTGTTGCTCTTACTGAGGAAAAAAATCTTACACATTGAATAATGGCTTTTTAACGTGTTTTTCTGCAGGGTCTCTATGGGATAAGCTTCTTGGCGCTTTATGATATTTTTTTTTTCTAATTTAATTTCCTGTAATTGCTTTGGTACTTGTTGGGGAATTTCAGCAGGATTTAATAGAAAATATAAGAAAGATACTATATTCAAATAGATTTTTATATGAAAATTGCCAATGGGCAATTAAGAAAATATATGAAAATTGCCAGTGGGCAATGGGACAAAACAGTTCTACCTGTTCTATGTTTTGTTCAGCAGACAGTAATTACGTTCTTAGTTCTGTACTGGTCCCTGCTTTTTGACAGTGAGAAAGCTGTAAAATGGATGGGGCAGGGTGGAGTGGGACAGGCTTGGCAAGAGATGCCAGATACGCAACTACAGAAAAACCCAAGATTAAGCCATTTCCCTGCTAATGGAACCACTCTTTTTTTTTAACATGAACAGATGAAGATACTTCATCTGCACTTGGAAACAGAAATATGTTTTAGCTACTCTTTAAAGCAGTCACTCTTAAACTTCATGCAGAAATTTGGATTCTGAATCAGGAGAAGTTGAGGGCTTGAAAGATAGATGTAAATAGTTATAAAAGCCAGATTTCTGTAGTGAGATTCAGAGTTAATTTCTATAGCAATTCACTATTGTCATAGTGTTCATAGCGTTTTCCTAGAATTCAGCATGTGTTTAAGGTCTGTCAGATGCTTGTCTTCAGCTCATCCTGTTTGGCACTTCCTTCTTTTCTTCTCTGTTATAAATGTTACTTTATCGATGTGTCCTCTGATAATTTACTCTGAAATTATACTGATGCACTTAGGCTGTGAAATATAAATCAATGCACTTATTAAACAGTATAAAGTAGATTTTAAAAAATTATTTATTTATTCCAGGATGGCTTTGTAGTGCGAATATTTGCAACAAGTACTGAGCCAGTACTACAACAAGAACTGCAACTTAAGCTTGCAAGAAAATGCTTACATGCCTGTGGCATCTCATTGTTTGATCTGGAGAAAGACTTGCACATTATCAGTAAGTCCTCTTCCTTGAAGGTTACTAACAAGCCTAGTACTTCAAATAATAAAACTGAAACATTGCCCTTCCCTTTATTTGCCTTTATTGTGTGCAGAAGGGTATAGCTCCATTATAAACACATGAAAAAGTACAAGGGTTTAGTAACTGTTTAAGCATTATTTGACTCTTAGTAATCCATATACTCATTTTGAACCACCTTTCTTTATGGCACTATCTATAGTTTTTCAATATTTTCCTCTAGTTGTATAATAAATACATAATTGTTTGAAGCTTGGACTTCATAATAGTGCTTGTATAACACATGGTTAAGCTATAGAACTCCTTGCTGTGTGTCAGAGTTAACAAAAGTTTAAAGGACTGCTGGCTGGATTAATGGAAAAAAAATGCATTGAAATAAACTAAATATGTGGTAACAACCTTTGCATCAGAATTTGAGATGCAAAATTATATTCCAATATAATTGGAATGTGTCTACAAAATTATTTTGGAGAAATACCACTTGGCCTTTGCTTTGAGTTTTTTTGCGCTGTTAGATGTCTGCTTTTTGGCACTATCAGAACAAAAGCATATTTTGTTACATGGATCTTTTTGTCTGACCAAGTGCAGTTGCTCTTATGCTAGTGGTTTCTTCCTCTTTGAACAACCCTGCCAGGTCTAGCCCATTAAGCCTTCTTGTGGCAGCAAAACATTGTTTCACTTGTAACTTCCGTACAACCTTTGTTAAGACAATCTCTTCCTGTCAGAGTTACGTCTGTAAACTGGTTTGTGAAACTGCCTGGTTAAACTGTCTGGTTAACACAATCTTACTCGCACAGGTACAGGGTTTGATGAGGAATCAGCTGTCCTTGGTGCTGGAAGAGAGTTTGCACTAATGAAAACTGCTAGTGGGAAGGTACTGAAAATGTTCTCTAGTAAATGGCAAATTGCATCAATGTATATTTCTACATTTTAAAAATTTAATTTTTATTTTCCGTAATTACTTTTTGCCTTTTTACTATGTTAGAATTAATTTATATGACTGTATTTAATTATATTTTCAGAGCCCACTTTAAAGGGAAAAAGGCAAATGGTTATTTGAAAACATAAACAGATGGTATTGGAGTCAGAGAAATCTGTGGCTTGAATTTATAGAAATTTATACAGTCACTCTTACTTGGAGACAGTGTGCAGCTTTGTTTTAGGTTTGGGGGACAAAATTGCCTTCTGTCTACAAATGATGTATTACCACATTTGCAAATTTTACCTCATAACTATAAACAATCTGACCATAGTCATTTATTTGCCGAGGGAGGTGGTGGAGTCCCCATCCCTGGAGGTGTTTAAGAGTTGGGTCGACATAGTGCTGAGGGATATGGTGTAGTTGGGAACTGTCAGTGTTAGGTTAATGGTTGGACTGGATGATCTTCAAGGTCTTTTGCAACCTAGATGATTTTGTGATTTAAATCCCAGCATGATTTTTCCAATCCTTCCAATCCTTCCTTCTTGGTTTCCTCTATGAAAAATTTTCAACTGATTTCTTTAATCCTTTTCTTAATGATTTGATATGTTGGTTCTGCCCAATAGAGACTGTTTTTCAGAGACATTTGCATATTCATGCATATTTAGAGTCATTTGCATATTCCTGTGTTCAGAATTGTGCTGCTTTATTGGAATGAAGGCCTTGCTCTGCTGCTATTAAAACACTGAGATTGGTGAAAATGTTCATAAACTACTTTTTATGAGAAAAAAATTAATAGTATGAAGCAGAATTTGGTCTAGACATTAGATCTCTCTAGAGGAGAACTCTTCAGACATTAGAGGAGACAGATTAATTTGATCTTCAGATTAACAAATGTCTCTTCAATGTCAAATTAACAAATATACTTTTGATCTCTAAAGTTGTATGTTTAAGTATGAAATACACTTTCAGACAACAAAAGATGGCTTTACGCCCATTTTATAGTACTGTTGAGTAACAGAAAGTTCTGTAAGAAACTTTTTAGTCCATATCACTAGTTTTGTGTTTATTCATGTGAAATACCATATTCTGTGTTACTGTTTATGTACTCAGTGGCCACTTTGCATTTACTGAAAATAAGTTTTCAAAATGTTGAAGCATATTAATATTGGTAATAATTTTGTCTTTTTAATTACTTTTATTGTTATAATACTATCTTGTTTTTACACAGACCAGACATTTCTCTAAGTCTTTTAAGTGCTTAGTTTCTTCTGAGTATCTTCTTCTGAACAGTTCCTTCTTGTGTGTTCAACTCATCTAGCCAAACAATTACATATGGAAACTAATTCTGTGTCACAGTAGAAAGCACATTTCAGAACAAGCAGAATCCAGTCAGAACGTTTCCTCCATTAAGTCAAAATTCTTGGGTTTAGGATAGATATACTGAAATGGTGTAAGCAATATCAGGAAAAGTTCTGTATGGTTTGAAATGACAGGATTTAAAAACAATGCAACTTTAAAGATGATGCAAATTTAATGTACAATAACTGAAAGTGATAAACTGTTTCCTCCTAGATTTATTATACTGGCAAATATCAGAGCCTTGGAATTAAACAAGGTGGTCCTTCAGCAGGAAAATGGGTTGAACTCCCAATCACAAAATCTCCAAAGATTATTCAGTTCTCTGTTGGACATGATGGCTCACATGCCTTACTTGTTGCTGAGGATGGAAGCATATTCTTCACAGGTTCTGCTAGTAAAGGAGAGGATGGTGAATCAAGTACGTATTATGCTTGCATGACCAACAGTTGCTAAAAGCCTATTAACCACTTTTTGATTCCAAAAGAAGAGGTTTAACATCTTCTGAGAACATGTAAGCATGCCATTTGGTCTCAATTTTATGCCAGCCACAGGTCCTGACAACCAGTGCCACCGTCCCTCCCAGCTAGAGATGTTGATCTCAGTTTGGGTTGTGTGGTGAGAGTGATGTTTTAGAGTTGTCCTGAGAAAAGGCAGTCATAAGCTTGGTCAAGAGGCTAAGCTGTCTGCCTGGGACTTTGTCTGAAAAACTGAAGAACCAGACTTTTGCCTCTTCCCTGGTGTTTTAGAGAACTTCTGAACTATGTTTTGCCAGATAATGCCTCCATAATGGAGAGGTACATTGATCAGAAATTGTAGAAGCACAGTCTTCCTGTGTTTGATCAAGCAGAATGCTTCAGACATTAGAGAGGACAGTTTAATTTGATCTTCAGACTAACAAATAACTCTTCAATATAATATTATCACATTTCCTAGTTTTGATCTCTAAAGTTGTGTGTTGAGGTTGAAATACACTTTATAAGTCAATGAAAGGTATCTTTAGGTGCCTGAAAGCTGTGATCTGCTATGATATTAAATACTTCAGTTGAAGAAACAGACTGTTCTGTTGTGTTAGATTAATTTAAGAAAATGAAGAATTTATTTTGAAAAATATTAGGTCCTGAGGATCTTAAAAATGAGTTGGTATTTTTGAGTCATCAGCCTCATGATGTTTGCATTTTGATAGGGTAATGTAATGTATATTTCATAGAGAGCATTTTCATATAATATCGAAGCCTAACTCAAATTCAAATTAATTTCTCAATAATGTTCTGTCTTAGTGGTGTAGTTTGATGTTACCCTTAAAATGAATATCTTTTTCACAAAGCAGATTTGTGGAAAACTTTGGTCTGCTAGCCATAGAATTTAAACACAGAGAGACTGTAAATCAGACTGAAATTTTGTTCCTCAGTGCAGTCAGTTAGAAATATAGTAAATAACACTCGAATGTTGGTATAAAATTCAAGTCTTTAGGTAGTACTAGATGATTAGAATTTAAAGTAGTATTTTGAAATAGATTTAAAATCTTGATAAACAGCATCGGTAGAGTCCAGCTTTGTCTCAGTCAACTGTGTAGGAATGTTTCATTTCAAGAAAGTTGTTCATAAAAGCTCAATGGGCTGCATGCATGAGGTATGGCATAGCTCATGCAGAAACAAAGCGTATTTGTCTTACTCTTCCTGTGAAAGATTGAGACTACATTGACAGTATTCTTTAAGAATGTGTGGATTTTCCCATGTAGTAAAACTAAAATACAGGCAATAACACATTTTAAAGTTTGATAATGCATATGGAGTAGATTCTTAATGTGTTCATGAGAGAGGAAGTTAATAGTACTTCTGTGTAAAATTATTTGTATAATAAACTTGGTATGTGCTGAAATAATTTTGTAGAGTGGTGTTAAATGCAAATCTACTGAAAACTGTGTGGGACAAAATCATACAACTTTTTCCAGTAACTGTAGAGTAAATCTAAGAGATTCAAACAAAAAAATTATAGGAAATGTATTTAAAAGCACAGATTCCAAGATTGTTTTGAGCAGTTATTGGGAAGTTACCCAAAATACCATTAAACTTATTCTTTTTGTTGTATATTTAATCTACAATTTCAGATGAAACAGAAGTTTAGCACTTCGAAGTAAATTGCTGTCACTGCTTTTGTTTAAACTGTCAAAGTTCTTCTTACTGAAGAATTTGCTCGAGGACCTGGGCAAGGTCTTTCTGAGTTCAACTGTCTTCTGATTCATCTGGTTCTCTTTGCCACTCTCTAGTTTGACTCAGAGTGGATATGCACAAGTTTTAATTTTTTTCCCTGATTTCTTCTAAACCTGCGCAGGGAGACTATCAGCCGGGTGTGTGCATGTGTTCTTTGTAGAAAGCTAGTAACTCTCAGCAAGTGAAAGTAGCTGGCAGTTCTCTGACTTGGGTGAAAATTCACAGGCAGTAATGGTAGCTGTTAGTTGTTTTATCCAGTCTAGCTGTTTCGTTTGAAGCCAGATTGCAAACAATGATTTTGAGGTGGGGTTTTTTTAGTACATTTTCTTCCCTTTTTCCTTTTGTGAGAATCTATTGTAACTCAAAGTTTTTCCAAATGTGGTTTTAATAAATAGAGAATTTAATGTTTTTCTTCTTAAAAAATGAACTTGTGCCACTTTTCTCTGAACTTATTTTGCATATATTGTCATATGTATTCTTCTCAGATGGAAATGAGGACTTCTTTACTATTCACTGTTTTGTAAAGTTCATAAAGATGATTTAGTATATATATATATAAATAAAAACTTGAAGACTCATTCCTGGAAGATACCCGTCTAATCATGACTTTGCTTGCCATAAAATTTTTTGAGAGAAACCAGTGTAAACCAATAAAAATTAGGCCAGGAAAGCATACAGATAGAATTTTTTTTTCAGTGGCAGTCTGAAAGCTCTTATAAACCCTCCTTATTAAACAAATGTTATTGTGTCTTTGAAGGTTTTTTGGTAGAATGACTTGTAATTTATTTATCTATTTAAAGCTAAAAGCAGACGGCAGTCAAAACCATATAAGCCCAAAAAGATTATTAAAATGGAAGGAAAGATTGTTATATCTACAGCGTGCAATAATGGAAGCAGTTCTGTAATCTCAAAAGATGGAGAACTCTACATGTTTGGAAAAGATGCCATTTACTCTGATAGTACAAGTAAGTTAATATTTGTCTTTTAAGTAATTTCACAACTAGAGTAATTAAAATTATTCTGTAAGTTTTTAGCCTATGGAAATGATGTTTATGTGTTTCTTAGTCTTCTAATACATTTCTGAATTTCTGCTGATTCAGCCAATTATGACAGAAGGATAGAAAGAGAAGACAGTTTCCTTAAGTTCTTTAAAAATATATAGCAACACTGATGCAAAATACCCAAATTAATGCTTCCACTGAGGAGAAAAAAAAAAAAAAAGTTATATTAATTTGACACTAGAAGGCCACCCAGGGAAAAGTCACAGAAATGAGACATATTTTGATATGAACAGAGTGCAGGGAACCAGGCCTTATACATTTCTCTGCTCACAAGACAGCCTGTTTTGAATTTGCAGGTGATCCACTACATACCAATTTAAGTAAAATATTAAAGGATTAAACTCCAGTGGCATTATAACTCCTTTAGAATTGTTTTTCAGAACAAGTGATTTGCAGCAGGGTTTGATTTGGTTGTGACTTTCTTTCCTTTGCAGGACAAATGGCCTAGGCCTAATTCTCCTTTCACTTCTTACTCTAGCACTTGTTTTTTATATCTGCTGTTTTTCTTCCTTGCCATTAATTTAAAAATTGTCAGTATCCACTAGCAATTTTTTATATCACCAAAGCTTCCTTCTCAGGTAGAAAGTGCAATTTACTACTCAACTGTTTTATGTCTTACAGGTTTAGTAACAGATTTGAAAGGCCATTTTGTGACTCAAGTAGCCATGGGCAAAGCTCACACCTGTGTGCTAATGAAGAATGGAGAAGTTTGGACATTTGGCGTAAATAATAAAGGACAGTGTGGACGAGACACAGGCTCAATGAGCCAGGGAGGAAAAGGTGAGGGACCTAAACTTCTGCTTTTGTATGCTGGAACATATCACAAGTGAAAACATAACTAAGCATTTTATCACAAAATATAATTACAGAACTAAAGCTTCAGTATATGCAACATGCTTTAAAAACCCCAGGTATGGATGCTTTCAGTTCAACTATTGGGTATTTGGTGTTCTGCACGTACTAATAAACTCAGTTATGTTTAAAAAAACCCCCTACAACCTATGTTTGTTGGTGAAGAAGCTTTTCTCTAAAACAAATTAATAAAACCAAACCTCGTCACTCCTTGTCTTACTATGTGCAATTGTCATAGTAAGTAGTTTTCTACCTTTCCTTGTTTGTATTCAGTCTTGAGACTGTTGTTTCCCTAAACAGGGCATGAATGCAAGTCTACACCTTTCTCCAAACAATTTCCGTTAATCCTAAATATAGGTACGAAAAAATCATACCTATTCACCTCTGCCAGATTGCAGTATTTTATATGTGACAAGTAAATGACCTGTTACAGGTATACTGAATATAAATGTTTCATTTCCCTTTTAAGTCATAAGACCTAGCTGTATACCCCAGCCCATGCTCAGAGAGGTTTCAAAAGTGTCATTGTGTTGGCTGAGCATGCAAATTAGGCATGCCTAGCCATTCCTTTTAAAATCTGATCTGCAATTGTTCTTTAGAGCTTCCTCACTAGCTACTGTTAGCTGCAGAAAACAGCTGTTTCTTGTTTCAATACCATAACTAGGTTTTGGAGTTGAGAACATGGCAACAGCAATGGATGAAGACCTGGAAGAGGAACTGGATGAAAAAGATGAGAAGTCCATGATGTGTCCTCCAGGCATGCATAAATGGAAGCTGGAGCAGTGTATGGTGTGCACTGTATGTGGAGATTGCACGGGCTATGGAGCTAGCTGTGTTAGTAGCGGGCGTCCTGACAGAGTGCCTGGAGGGTAAGCAACTGTATGGAAATACACTGCTCTAGTGTGTTGAATGGCTAAAGCACACATTGCATGTAAACTGAGTTGATGTGTTCTCAGTCTAAGGAAACAATATATCTGAAAAGAGTCTGTGCTTTTAAAATCAGAAGTAGGTTAACATTTTTGTAAATAGCTTCTCACGGTTGCAGGTGATTTAGTTCTAAATGCAATTTTAAACATTTCTTTAGCGTATAGTTCTTCACTATTGAATATGAACACTAATAAAATGTGTCTTCTGACATAACTGCTGTCTTTGGGGTAACTTTTCTTCATCCTATAATGGAAGTATTTTATCTTGTTGTTCCTGTTGCTTTTATCTGTTACATTAGGGTTGAGCTGCATAAAGTGCTGCTGCTTTAAATATTGCCGTTGCTACCTCTCCAACATTGCATGTGCTCATTGTTTCCTTGCTCATGTTTTCATGTGGTGTATGTTTAATTAAATGAAGGAAAGTTAATGCTGAGAAGTCAGTTTGGTCAGCGTATGCTCCCTGGCACCATGCAACAGCAGTTAGGATTTAAACTAGCCATACTTTGTTTATCTCAAAAGAAATTATATGTCCACAGATAGAACAAACTAATAGCTTTTTAAAATCTAGCTGCTGAAACCTTTTTTTAAATGGAGAGATTATATGCCTTTTTATTTTAATTACCAAGGCATCAGTAATGCATGAAAATAAAAGATAGTGATAAAGCAACTCTGTTTGCTGCAGAATCTGTGGCTGTGGCTCAGGTGAGTCGGGCTGCGCTGTATGTGGCTGCTGCAAGGCGTGTGCTAGAGAACTGGATGGCCAGGAAGCAAGGCAAAGAGGAATCCTTGATGCTGTAAAAGAGATGATACCTTTAGATCTCTTGCTGGGTAAGTGATATGAAGTTAACAAGATGGCTTTTTATTTACTTTCTTACTGTACCTTTTTTTTTTTTTAAATCAGTACTTCTGTTTACACTCTTTAAACTCAATCCCACTGCTGACTGAAACTTGAATTGGAATAACAGGTTAGTTTAGAAATAGGTTTCTTCTTTCAAATTAATATTTCAGTTAGTATTTTGATTCTTTTATATGATAGAACTTTGTTTCTTAAATAATGCAGTTCTTTCTTTCCAATCAAATTACTGAACTTTAAGACATACAAGACAGTTTTAGTATAATATTGTTAAAATATTATACTAAATAATATATATTAAATGTTAAAATATTATACTAAAATGTTGCTTATCAGGCAGGTTTATTTATTGGTGATATAGCAAAGTGGGATTATTCTGGTAAGTGAAATATTTTAAACATACCTTTACAATAGACATGTGTGCCATTTTGACCTGTGCAGTTATACTAATGTTGATACTACAAAGTTGTTCCTGTCCTTTTTTGATAGCTGGAAAATTTTTCTATAATATTTTTATCAGGATTTTTTGCAGTCACATAAAACGTGGGAATAACATTTCTTGAAAACTTTTTCTTTTTTCTCTTAGAAATTTTCAGAGGTAATGTGCCGCTAACGTGGCAACGTGGAAATTACTTTTAAAAGAAAACAAAAAACAACAACAAAAAAACACCTCCCACCCCACCTACCCTCCCCCAAAATAGCCATGTTAGGGGAAAAAGTACCAACTGGTCTGATAATTGGAGAATGCAGTTTGCAATCTTGCCTTGTAAAATCTGTTATAACAGCTTTTTTAATAGTGTGTTCTCTGGATTTACAACTGGACACTTACAGTTTTTTGGAGAACAGACTGCCCTTCCTTACTTTTTTTTTTTATGTTTAGATTTACTTTGAGCCCTTAATCTTGCATGGATGTGTGGATATACTATCTGGTATAGAAAAGGCCGTAAGATAATTAGATGTGCAACTTAAAATATTTATACATCTCACCAATTTAACTTGAGGGGAGGGAGTGGTAATAATAGAAAATTATGTGCTGTACTTTGTGTGGGATTTTTTTTCACCAAGCAGAAGTTAAATAGAAGGGGTTGTTTTAATAAGTTAACACTAAGGACCCCAAATAATCACTGAACAGTCCTGATACTTCCATACATGTATTTGTAAATATAATTTGCTTGTATATGGCTGTCATGGAGGTAGGTTTATACTGATGTTGAATGTGGCAATAGCAGCTCTGCTTCATGGCTCTGTTCTCATGCATGACCAGGGAGGAATTACATTTTTTGTGCTAACCTCCGCTTTGCCAACTCCTCTCCTAGCAGGATAGACAACAGTTCTTGGTCCTGTGTTGGGCTTGGCATAGTTTGAGGTGAGGGCATTAACCATGTTTGTCTGGAGAAAAGTGACAGTGCTTCCAAGTGGAGTTTTTGTTTGATACGAGGGGCAAGGTATATTTTTCTAGCTTGTCTAATTTGCTGAAAAACCATTGGAAAAAGGTAGTGCTTATAGTAGTTTTACTGTTGCATTCATTCAACTCATGTTTTCTGTTTAAAAAAGTGCTTATCAGTTTGTTTCAAATTCCTATTAAATTAGCTAGTTTGGTAAATAAGTCAGATTTATGTACAGATGTATACATACATTAAAGTAGTTGCATGCTTCTTATTAAGCACAGAGCATACAGTGGTAAATCATTCTTAAAATAAAAATATCTAATCTATTTAAAATGTTTCTAAAATACAAGCAATTTCAATAATAATCCCTTCTGAAACTTTTTTTGGAAAAATTGAGATAGCCATGACAACACATAACTAAATGTAAATATGTATATTCAATGATGTTGAAATTGTGGCAGATTCATGAAAAGCAAGAAATTGAGAGATAAAGCCTAAGATTCTTCTCTAAATTTACTCAGCTCATTTCTTTATTTTTAAATATTGTGTCAGAGCCATGTAAAGAGCAGGCAGTAAGTAGGCTTCCATTGTTATTTCCTTAACTTCTGGGGTTTATTACCGTGAAAATAATTTTACATATTTTATTTTCTTAATTTATGTAGCTGTCCCTGTTCCTGGAGTTAATATTGAAGAACACCTTCAGTTGCGGCAAGAAGAAAAGCGGCAACGTGTAAATAGGAGACACAGATTGGAAGAAGGAAGAGGTAAGTGGCTTTCTTATTGATGAGAGGCTTAGAATAGTTTCAGCAAACTTCTTAGTCTGTTTTCTAAGAATGGAAATTAATTAGTTTTGCTCCGATACAGTAACTAAACAAAAATTGGAACCTAAATAGCTTGCTTATGTTATTTAGTGTGGTTTTGGAAGATTGTGAAAAATCTGTGTGTTTAACAAAGTCTACTAATAAGAATCAGAATTTTAATGGTGAAGAGTAGAATTTTATATCACTTTCATATAGTCAGTTTTCATTTTTTAGTAGTTGAATAATGGGGTTTTTATTAGTTTTTTTAAATGTAAGATTTTATATGGCGTTTATATGCCTTTTTATATGAAGAGTTGAAGTGACTGCAAGCCTGTCCAGTGCTAGTTACCTATAGTATGAACTGTTAAATTATTATTATTATTATACATTATTGAATTTCTGTTGTATTATAGTAAGCAGAATTTCTTGTTTGATGAAATGAACTTTTCTATATTTGAATGACACAAAAAAATTGATGCGTGGAATTAAAAAACCAAACCAAACAAAACATTTCATTATTTTAGAATTTTCTTGCCTTGTTTTTTATCTACCTCAGGAATTATTGTTGATTTTCCATACAAACAATACATATCTTAACAGGTTTTCGATACTCTTACTTACTGTTTTAAAATACTTCAGTGTCATAATCTGGTAAATAACTGAAGTTGAGAGATTTAGACTAACATAAATCATAATGTTTTACTGAGGGATGATGATGTGGTTTGTAAGGTTATTGTATGTTGAGAAGAGGAACAACTTGGAATACTATGCTCTTCAAGTTCCTTCTGGGTTGGTTAATACCATTTAGATTCTCCTCTTAGGGATTAGATACTGTTTTTACTTGGATACAAAATGCATATTGTGATCAGACTTAGATCCTAGACTCCATATCAGTGAACATTGTGGGGCAAATTGTAGTTTTATTTTACTTGCATTTAAGAAATTACTGGTCTTACCACAAATAAGAAGCAACAAGGAAAAGAAGGCTTATAGTTTCCTATGTATGTGGGAAAAGATGGAATATTTATTTTGCTTTGAATCTTTGTGGTTAATTTTAACTGTGAGGTGGAGAGGGGAACCCTTTTTTCTTCCTTTGCCTAGGTCATGTTGTAATTGCATTGTATACTGCTGGCAAATGCTAGGTACAGCTGAAAATAATTTTTTCTTAAATCCTGATTGAATGCCTGGATATTTTTTGAAAGCTGCTGCTGTCAGCCCAGAAGGGTACTGATGACAGAGCTTGGAGGTAAATTTCAGTTGGGGAGGGGAAAAAAAAAAGCACAGCAGAGAAACATTTCAGTTTACTTCCACTTCTGTGGTTAGAAGTGGAACCAGAGCAGTTTATCCCTTCTGTATGCCCATCTATCACTTTTTTAAAAAGTTTTGGATTTAGCAGAGTCTTCTTTTCCTGAGAGAGACATTTAAATAATATACTAGATTTTCATTTTGCTGTGCAAAAGGTTTTGCGACGTGGAAAAATGTAGTTATACTAATGTTTAAAAGAATAGGCATACTTAGTTCTGTCTAAAATGTCTAGTATTTGTGCGTATGTGACTGAACAAATTCTTGCTAATGAAATAGCTGTTTAGAAATCCAAAGAAAGATTTCAACCTTTTACTTCTCGGAAAATATTCCTTAGTCACTTAAAGGTCAGGTTACCTCTGTCCTGAAGGGTCCTTCCTTCAGGTGCACAATGTTTTGTTTGTCAGGATTATGACTTCTGAGTTTTGCAGTGTGTTAATGTGTGACCTTTGTTCTTCTAAGCCAGATCAGCGAGAAACAAAACGTGTAGCTTTTGATAGTGAAGAATAGGATCCATCACTGAATGTTGCTGATCACTTTTTATTTACAGTTGGTGACCTTTATTCAATACAAATATTTTCAGTAGATCTTGAATGACATATAAATAAGAGGACTATGAAAGCTTTTCAAGTAAATATAAGAATATTTCATTCCTAAAAAAGCAAGCAAACAAAAAAATCAGAAAGAAACCTCTCACTCATTTTCCCCCTGAATATGTGGAAATAGGAATAAAGTTTAGGACAGAAGTGTAAGAGCACGAGTGCTGGAAGTATGCTGGTTTACACATTTCAGGTTTTTAATTGGTCTAATTGTGCTTCCTCACCAAAGCTCCAGACTTAGTCTTGTTACAGTGACCTCTGATTTAAAAATATTTTCCAGTGGTCCTCTTGAATTAAGGGATGAGGTGATGGTTATGTATACAGGTATATGAGAATCATTTAAGTCTGTCACAAGGTCGGTTGTCATCTCTTGTGTGGAAGAAGATGGGTATGCTCATCTTTATTTGCATTTTTCTGCAAATATAAAGTGTGAATTTCAATACTACTTCTGGGAAGAAGTAGTTGTCATTAATAGCTATATCATCAATGACCTAGTTGAATGTTACTATATTTTCGGCCAAGAGCAGTTAACTCATCTCTGAAACACCTTCCAAGTCAAAGTAGGGGACCTGTATATGTGCTGTTATATGTACTGTATATGTGCTGGTATATGTACACATACCTGTATATGTGCTGTTCAGCAGCACCATGCTAAGTAGTAACTTCAGAAATTTTAGTTGCTTATGCTGAAGATTTCGGTTTTTATCTTGAAATGAGTCATAGCAGATTAGATTATGTGTGCTATGATAGAATTGTAACCAGTAAATTTTATTTTAGAATCAGTTATTAGTGTTGCTTCACTCAAAAACCAATTTTATTTTAGTGACAAACTAGATCCTCAAAATTAACAGTAGAAAAAAGTGTTTCAGTTTGAGATAAAAAATCTATTATTTTAAAAAAGTAAGAGTTTCTTAATATCGGTTATATTTCTTTGCTCTTTTCATTGCAACAAGTAGTTACAGTGTATTCAGATGACCAGTTTTGCTGCTTTTCTGTGACAGTGGTAGAGAGCTACTTCACTGAGCTGCTTCTTTCTGCTTCTAGTTTAATGGCTGTGACAAGAGCAGTGAAGAAGGCTCAAAATCAATTCCACATTTTTGAGTCTGATCTATGAACTTTTGAGAAATAAAGCCAGCTGTATTCATCACGGTTTCTATGCTAAATCATAATAATTCAACATATTACTGGTGGATGTTTCTCAGCATTTCACTGTCTCTCTTGTTCTTGTGAGAAGTGAAGGAGCTGATGAGCCGTATGAAGAAATGTTGTTTTTCAAGCTGGTTTAGGGCTTCATGGTCGTAGTGGGAGGCGAGTGCAGAAGTAGTTACACTTTATTGTTTTCTGTGGTAATGAAGTTTTGTATGTTAGAATGTTCAGGACATGGTTAGATTATTTTTACTTTCCTATGAAACACCATTTTTTTTAGTCTTGGGGACATTAAGTTATGCCTTAATGGATTACAGAATTCCCTGGGCCACATTGTACAATTAATGTAATGAACCAAAGACTACCATTTACTGAGGGAGCTAATCTTGAAATCTGTTCCTGTGACTACTTGAAGTCATAGCTTAGAAGTTATCAAATATTTCAGTTTGTTGCTTCAAGATAATTCTGTTACTTTCAGAAGGCTGTGAAAATAACTTTTTTAACAAACCGTATTTAACTAATAAGCTAAAACATACAGAAATAGCTCAATATGGTGATAATAAATGGTTTTGTGCTTCACTGATATTTCACTGCTTCTCTTTATCAGCCTATGATGTAAAAACATTTAGATGATCTTTAGTGAGATACAAATTTGGTGTGTAACCAAGGCTTAGCTTTTAATGCCCTTACAGAAAGGGAAAATTACTTTCCATCAATCTTATTCTACTTGGAACAACAAAAGAACCCACAGGAGACTGATTAATTTTAGTCAAAGCTGCTGTGTTTTGAAACAATATTATCTGAGGTTGCCTATATTTGGGCAATTTTTGATTTTTCTGTAGTGTAGTAGATTCAGTTAATTCAGTAATTTGTTTTACTGTGCTAAGGCTGAATATCATATAAATCTGTTTAACATCTGCCCAAACTGCTATGAGCTTGGAATCAGTTTGGCAGTAACACTATTCTCTGTTCATTGCTGAACATATGCCTAAATATACAGCAGAACTATCCATTCAAATGCAGTATTCTTCATTAAATATTAGTGCAGCTTATTTCTATAGTTTCATTTGTTTTGATGCTTTCAGAGCCTGGAAATTATGTTTGTTTCAATGTTCTTTAAACAAACCACAGCCAATCAAAAAAAAACCCTTTTTTACTTGAAAGAATATCAAACCCACACATGACTTTCTGTTTCAAGATAAAACTGTATGTTTTTCGTCCTTAATGACCAGCAGGTATGGTTCTGTGAAATTACATTGTTGTACTTGAGTTTGTGATTACTGTCTGAAAGAGGTGCTGATTGTTAATAAAACTGATTTTTAAAGTAGAAATATTTATATTTCCCTTACAGTTTTAGAACTCAGATTTGCAATAGACTCAATGAGAACAGTTCCAGTTTGTATTTACTGTTTTACCTTACATGTATATATACAGAAATTAATCTTTTGCATTTAACAGTATATACAAAGTGAAGTATTCAGAAAGGAGAAGGTGTCAAGATTATCATAAATCATACTTCCATCTCACTCTCTATCACCCCCAAATTGCCCTGCATACTTGTATTGCATAGCCTGCACCTCCTTTTCCTCTGTAAAAAGCACTAATAATTTTTTTGATTTGTACAATTTGAGTGTCAGTAGAAAAGAGCTTTAAGAACACTGGAAGGAAGCATGTATCCTATTTTTATTTGCAGTGTTTTGAACAAAGCAAACTGCAATTAACTTCAGTGCCTGCACAGCACAGTGACATTCTCCATAAATATTTCTGCCATAATAATTAATTGCTACTGTAGTCTGAAAAATGCAGTTTTAAAGAACATGCATCTTAACTATTATTCCTGCCTCATAAGAACACTAAGTTTAGTTTCACTTAAGGCTGTAGAGGTGGGACATTATCTCAGTATAATGTTTTCTACTTTTAGTGAAACTGAAACTAAGCATTTGTCCCCAGTTTCTTTTTCTGAAATATTTTTCTTTAAAATTTACCACCTGTTGACCTATTAGATAGCTTTTTCTGTATTAGGGTTTTGCCTCCCTATTTTATTATTTAAAAAACCAAACACCAAAAAGTAGCATTTTTTCTCCTACAAGTATTCAAGAAGCCAAAAATAAGTTTTTAGAACAGAAAGGACCATCCAACCTAGGACTTCCCTGTGCAACCTTAATTTATACTGCTTGTGTATGTTCCGCATGATACAGTTTTCAGATGTGTGGTTGTGTACTATTTTTTAGGTAGCCTGCTACATTCAGTGCACTGGTGTAGAAGTCACCATTTGAGATCATCGATTTCAATCTTCTGTAATCACAGGTTGCAAATAGTGTTTGTTTATGGAAAGGTACTAGAAGAAATCAAAATATGTGCAATATAAATTCAAAACAAGTAGTAAACTCTTTGATAGTTCTGCCTGAGTGCTTAAATGGCCAAGAATGCAGAAGCACACAAGTGCTTGTAGGATGATATTAATTGTGTAAGTTTTCCTGTAGTCCACTGCATTATTTAATAAATTCTACTTCACTAGAAAATGAAATTATTTCTGTGGATAAGTATTTTTTTCCTTTATGCTTTTAATTCACTGCCAGAAAGTCCATTTTGAAAGGCCTAGATCCTGCAGGACCAAGAAAGAAAAGCTAATCTTGATGTTTCCTAGGCTAAGGATGTTTAACCTCACAACTTAGCTATGGGAAAACATTCCGTAAAAAATAAAGGAAGAGAGTGAATGTCATTTTGCATTGTATAGCAACTAATTTAAAACAGCAGCATTGCAGTCTACTAGTGACTCTCCTTTCCTCATCTCTGTGACTTGAGCTACTAAAATAGCTGAGAATAGTAATAATTTGTTATTCCCCATGTAGATCTATTTTGGAGGCTTCTTAAAGAGTTTTTCAAATAATACTCTGCAGGCATTTTTTAATAAAATAAAGGAAGTGTCTAATACACAGCTAAATTGTTCCATCAGAATAATTCATAATACCTAAACTCTGGTCCCTTTGTACAAGGCAACCTCAGATGTAAGCAGAGAGCAGATGCTGTCTGTATGAAGTGCTCTAAGTGTTTCGTTTCCTGTGGTGTTATTTTGGAGGGAGAGAAGGTGCTTTACATCTAGCCAACACATGACTGAACGTGCAGGCATCAAAGTGTAGATAAAAATGTAGATATTTCCTATCACGATAAAATCATGTTACAGAGTTAGCACTCATAAAAAGCCAAAGAGGATGACAGACTCGTATTACATGGATCGGCTGCAAATGATTATAAAATGAAGATATATTGCATTTACCTTTATTTTGAATTCAGGATCTTTACGTGCTGGGTGGGAATGTAGGGCATATAGGAATATCCAGAAACAAAGATAAATCCTACTTTGGTCAGAAGGTTAGATACTGTTACAGAATTGTCATTTTGACTAGGGGAGTGTAATTCAGACAAGTGGCTTGGCAGCTAAAGGCAGCCGTGTGCTAGCACCATGCTGGAGTTGACAGCCTTTTATGCTTCCTAAACATTCTCTGTCTCCCAGATCTCCTGTAGTTCTTTTAATCAACCTCATGTACTTAACTTCCTTCTGTCCTCCTGAAATTCTCTTTAATTTTTACCTTCTTTGCTCTTAGCGTTAAACTTGCCAAGGCAACCTTCAGGGCTGTGTCTGAACGCATTTTCTAGAACTTCAGAATTTTTCACCGAAGTTATCTAGAGATCACTTCTGTTTGATCACCCACAAATACCTCAGATCCACATACTTCAAGCTGCACTCGTTTCAGTCTTTGCCTCCCTTTCTGCAGCTTTTCTGATCCAAGTTTCACTTTTGTCGTATCGTCCTGTCCAATTCTGTATTTTTTGGGCTTTTCATTCCATTAGGAACTTCCCAGTAAGCAAGTCCCATTACTTGTTTCTTTTTCCTTTTTTCCCCACCTTGTTTTCTCCTTCATCCAGCTTTCCTCTGTATCTTTGTCCTTCAAATATTTTTAGCATTCATAATCTGCTTGTCGTTTGTCTCTCTCCTCTTTCTTGCCTTTTCCTGTTCTGCCTCAGTATACTCCTCAGTGTCTGCCCTCCAACTTGGAAAGAGGGGAAGCGTGGTATTTTTTTTTATGTGAGTCTAAACGATGGGAAGAAGGATATTAAACACAGCAAGTGGCCTGGCAGAAAATAATCTTCACCAAAAATATATCTATTAATAGAAACTTCAATTGAAAGGAGTTTGTGAAAATTGGGAGCAATAGCAAGAAAATTAAAGGAAGAATCTACAAGATGAAGGCAAAGTAGAAGCAAATGATGATCCTTGATCATCAGAAGGGGTTCTTAATTAACAAGGGGGACCTATTCTGGTATAAAGACAGTCCAGATAAGTACAGTAGAACCAAAATTAAAAATCAATGCTGTGTATAGAAAGATACATGATTAATGAGGTTGTGGGCCATTATATCAGCTAACACATGTATGAATCTCAAAGTTAGGGGGAAAGACGATAGTGGATTTTTAAAATATTTTACATTTTCTTTTTTAAGTTAATGCTAAAATTTGGGAACTTCTGTGTGTGAGGAGAAGTTTCTTCATCTGAAGGTTCTAAAGCTAGGTAGTTTTGGCCTAACTTCCACTTAAATTTCTTTCTATGTTTACTATTAGTGAAGGAACTGGTGGATTGGATCTGACAGCAGGAAACGTGAGACAGTGAGCATTTATGAAGTTACCTACTTTAATTTTTTAATAAAGTTCAGCTAAAGAAGTAGAGTAACAATGATTTTGGGGAAGGAGGAGGAATACTTGTTTTCAAAGTTTCACATAAGCTGTTTATAACATGACAACATGACATAAAGCCTGATTTTGGGGGGTGGGGTGGGGGGGTGGTTTTTTTTAAAGTTCATGTAAGTACTGGGTCTGGGAAGCCATGGAATGGCAAGAGTGGCATTTGGCAGAATTTGCTGCTCCTGATTCATGGTTTGCATTGAATGTGAGACCTCTGGAAGAAGAAGATGCCTGCAAAGAAATTCTTGGTGGCATGCTTAACCTTTAAAATAGAGGAAAACCACAGATTTAATCAGACTCAATTAAACTTCATGTAGCACTGCTTGGGTCTAGATTTTAAAAAGTAGTCTGGAGAAAGTTCTAAATAACTATACCATTGCTTTCATCAAATACAAATCTTCTTTTGAAGATCTTTACATAGATGGGAAATGTTTAAAAAATAAATGTATTTCAAACTTAGTAAGTAGATAAGAAAAAAAATGGTATGATTTGAGTAATTTTCATCATGAAACAGGTAGTTTTGGGTAGCTCTTTTCTTTGAGTGATATATCTACATTTTAAATATGGTAATTACAAACAGTTGTATGGTTATGTTTTTTTTAAATTTAGCGTTGATATGATACTGTTTAAAATTAGTATTTTGAATGTAATACTGTAGGATGCAAGGCATGATAATTAATCTCTTTAACTGTTAAAGACAGTAATGGATATTTGCTATCAAATTTTACTCCAGTGTAAGTCTGTTGTATTTCCGCTGCTTGAAGTACAGTTGCGTACTTACAAAGTCCGGTAAAACTGTGGGATATTTACTGTTTCTTTACAGAATATTTTGGTCTTACTATCAAGAAATGGAAACTTATTTTTATTTAGGGCCTTTTGAATTTAGGAAAACAAGATTATATTATTTTTTTTCCATTGCTTTTAATTTGAATTTTGTTTAACACACTGTTTCCATTTTGTGAGTTCTTCTATGCATGTGCAAAATGTTTCTCCTCAGGCCCCCTTGTATTTCCTGGTCCTATTTTTATGAACCATCGAGAACAGGCTCTAGCCAGAATCAGACCCCATCCAGCACAGCTAAAGCATAAACGGGACAAGCACAAAGGTATTTGGTCTTCCTTATTGACTAGGGTGGAAATAAGCCCATCCTCCCAGTCACTTCTTCCATGCACTGAATCTGTCTTTTCAAAGAACTGCACACAATGGGTTCTGCCTTTCTTCTTGTTAGTAACTTGTTACCTGAGGAGAAAGAAAATGCATTTAAATGTTGACTTTTTTTTAAAAGTGTAAATGTTTGGTATTCTGCATCATTTTTGTTTTTCTTTCCTTTTTTTTTTTTTTTTTTTCATGAAATATGCATTGTCTTTGTCTTTCTGTGTGTCTTTCCTCATTTCTAATGCTATCTTGTTCCTAAGATTCTTTATTTTTACTGTAGGAAACTTTAACACCTTCTGGTGACTGAGACTGCTGCATTGCATTTGCATTGTTTTTTGAACTGTGTATTGTATATCTGGGGTGATTGCTTTAACATCAATTCCAGACTTGTTAATTCTAGCATAAATTTTTTAATAATTCTGTTATCTTTTAACAAGTCTTTTTTTTGAGAAATCAAATATTTATAATAATTTAAACAGCAATTTATTTTTTTTTTACTAGCCTTGAATGGGGAGAATACAAGTCAAAGTGCAGGTTTTATGCCACAATATTCTTGAGTTAAATGTTTTGCAGAATGTAAGTAAGGAGGTGTCTTTGATATTTCTGATGTTTGGAAAGCCAGTTCATTATACCTTGAATTTGTAAATGTGTAATTTGTTCAGATATAAAATGATTTTTTTTTTAGGAAGAGTTATTACTAAAAATTTCGAGGGAATTCTTAAAAGATGAGCTGTATTAGTTCTCATCATAGTTTGTATATATCTGTATATAGGTGTGTCTGTACATATGTATTTATATATAAAGGATAAGTATGTAAAATGGAGATTAACAGATCTGATCAAATTAAGTAGAAAGCTCCTAAAATATTGAAGGCCCGTAATGCTTCAATTATTTTTTAAAGGATAGCTAAATATGAAAAGAATTGTTAGAATGACATTTCAGTTGAATTAATGGAAGTTAGTGATAGTATTTGGCATGTATGCAAATAAAGTGTATGACAGTTTGAAGCCTTTTGGTATATGATTGAAGCCTTTTGGGATATGTGTGTGGATCATAGGCCTACCTAGTTACGAACGTACTGGATCATTAAATCATGCTAAGTTTATGTTATGAAAATAAAAGCAGAATCTGGTCCTTTGTGTAACACATATTCAATCTGTTTGGAAAACATATCGTATGAGCTTTAAATCTTGATGGATTAAATAGAATATTATAATCTCCCTGAGAGAGACTGGATGCTGAAAGACAAAATATAAATGCTGTCATTTGAGTAACAATTTGCTTGAGTGACCAATATTCTTGAGCTGGATACTACTGCTAGTTGTACTGCTTGCAAGCCCTTGACCTCATAGGTGAGTGCATAAAGGAGTATGCTCATCCCACCTACATCTGTACTTTCTCAGCATGTGTTAGTAGTTGGAGCTCACTTCAGCTCAAGTATCTCCTTACAAGAGGTATATTCATTAGTGTTGGTTTGAGATTTACATTGCTTCTTGGAGTTGTAAGAACAATGCAAAGGGGTCTGTATTGTGCTAAAAGATATTGTCAGATATGCTCTGTAGAAATGAACATTTGTCCTTGAGGAAGGCCGTATACAAGGAAACGTTCAGTTTCTCTTATTTCTTTGTGTCTCATGCTAAACACATAAGGAAGATTATAACATCTTGTCCTGGTTTCGACCAGGATGTAGTTAATTTTCACTGGAGTATTTCATGCCATGTGATGTCGTGCCCAGGTGGGTGGGCTCGCTCTCCAGCTCTCTCTCTGCTGGTCGGTTGGGCAGTATTGGTGCTGGGGGAAGGGGGGTGGTCACCATGCTCGGTAAGCCACTGCTGCATTTTACCCTTTTTCTTTCTGAACTCACTATTGTTACTGTTGTTCTCTTGTTATATTTAGTAATTTTTAAATTTTTATTCAACCACAAATTCTCTTCTTTTGTCCCTCCCCTATCTTACCAGAGTGGGGAGGGGGAAGTGAATGGCCGGCCACATGCCGTCTGGCTGCCGGCTGAGTTCAAACCTCCACACATCTTTACAGGTAAACTTGGAGACCCCCCCTCTGCCTCAGAAGATTGCTTTTCAAAAGACAGCCATAAATTCCACTAGAAATTAGAAATGCCCCTTAACTTCTGGAAGAGCTTCTAAGGGAAAAAGAAAAACTGATGGGGAGTGGGTTGTTATCAAAGTAATGGGGAAGGTGGGAGTCATGGAAAAAACAAGTATACCTGATCTTAAAGAACATGCTTCTTGTTATACAGAGAATGTAAAAGCAATAATCAAGCAACCTGAGGCAAGGATGTTGACTTCAGTGAAAGGACACTGTAACATTGAAATCAGCATGTTCTTTTGTCCTACTTCTGAATGTGATGCTTTCCAAACCATCACTCTTACTTCAGGTGTTTCTCATAAAGTAGTCTTGTAACTCCTCACACAAACCAGACCTTCAAGATCTTCAGGCAAGGAAAATTTATTTCGACTGGTAGCACTGATGAGGCCAGTACTAAACTTGCTGGTACCTGTTCATGCTTCTTTGTTTGCTGCTGCGGAACTTCTCTTGATAATGATAGTTAAACTTGAATGTGTACTGCTGATTCAAGACTGACAAATATGGCCTAATTAAAAAAGTATATTGGATAGGTGCTTGTGCATATTATCAAACCTACATATTTTTCACTTGTGGAATTCTGTTGAATTGTCCAGTTGAAAACTCCTTCAACTTCATCAAAATACCCATTTTCTGGAAAGCTTGCCACTGCTATCTGTTCATTTCCCATTTATAGGGTCTGTGTGTCAAGATTCTTGTTATTACAAAAAATGCATATTAAGCATAATTATAATCTTTCTGATCAATGTCTGTGTCTCCATCACAGATAGAGATAGAAAGGAGTAGGTATCATCTTCTTGGTATTCGTGGAGTTCTTTGACACTAAGAAGCAGCATGATCTTGTGCTTCATCGTCATTCTTTAATGAGGTAGCGAGTTCCCAGTCTGCAACTCCAATCCCTGTGGACTTTATCACCAGGGATCTGAGTGAAAAAGACTAATGAAAATCTGTAGAATTTTCTCAACTGTAGAAATGAACTGAGTAGTAGTTAAAAACAAAGTGAATTCCTTGAGTCAGTTGGTTTGTATTCATATAGCATAGAAAAATAAGTATATAGTGATGATGGATGTACTTTGCCCTTCCTCAGTGTTGTGGTTTTACTTGCATGCAGGTCAGATAATGAAATACATTATTTGGCATGTAGATTTGTTCCTGCATTTACTTTTTGGCTGAGCTGAACAGGTAAACCACTACTGGTACAAAAATTCAGGACACAGATATTACTGAGCTTGTAACTAGAATGCTAATTTATTATCACGTTAGTGTGTTATGCACTTGTGATTCTGCATATCAAATTTCCCTATAAGCTCAAGTAAGTCTGTAGCAACTTCTCAAGCATCCAGTGGATAATTTTTTTCTGCCCTCATAGGATGGATGATTTTCATAACCAGAGGTAAGTTTCACAGAATCATCTAAGTTGGAAAAGACCTTGAAGATCATCCAGTCCAACCATTAACCTAACACTGACAGTTCCCAACTACACCATATCCCTAAGTGTTATTGTCGACCTTACTCTTAAACACCTCTAGATATGGGGACTCCACCACCTCCCTGGGCAGCCCATTCCAATGCCCAACAACCCGTTCTGTGAAGAAATGCTTCCTAATATCCAGTCTAAACCTTCCCTGGTGCAACTTGAGGCTATTTCCTCTTGTTCTGTGGCTTGCTACTTGGTTAAAGAGACTCATCCCCAGCTCTCTGCAACCTCCTTTCAGGGAGCTGTAGAGGGCGATGAGGTCTCCCCTCAGCCTCCTCTTCTCCAGACTAAACCCCCCCAGTTCCCTCAGCCGCTCCTCGTACGACCTGTGCTCCAGACCCTGCACCAGCTTCGTTGCCCTTCTCTGGACACGCTCGAGTCATTCAATGTCTTTTGTGTAGTGAGGGGCCCAAAACTGAACACAGGAATCGAGGGGCGGCCTCACCAGTGCTGAGGACAGGGGTAAGATCCCTTCCCTGTCCCTGCTGGCCACGCTATTGCTGACACAAGCCAGGATGCCATTGGCCTTCTTGGCCCCCTGGGCACACTGCTAGCTCCTGTTCAGCCGGCTGTCAATCACCTCCCCAGGTCCCTCTCTGACTGGCAGCTCTCCAGCCACTCCTCCCCAAGCCTGTAGCGCTGCTGGGGGTTGTTGTGGCCCAAGGGCAGCCCCCGGCATTTGGCCTTATGGAAACTCCTCCAGTTGGCCTCAGCCCATGGCTCCAGCCTGTCCAGGTCTCTCTGCAGAGCCTCCCTACCCTCGAGCAGATCAACACTCCCACCCAGCTTGGGGTCACCTGCAAACTGACTGAGGGTGCACTCGATCCCCTCGTCTAGATCATCAATAAAGATGTTAAACAGGAGTGGACCCAACACCGAGCCTTGGGGGACACCACTCGTGACCAGCTGCCAACCAGATCTAACTCCATTCACCACAACTCTTCGGGCCTAACCATCCATCTGGCTTTTTACCCAGCAAAGCGTGTGCCCATCCAAGCCTTGAGCAGCCAATTTTGACAGGAGAATGTTGTGGGAAATGATGTCAAAGGTCTTACTGAAGTCAAGGTAGACAACATCCCTCTGCATTGTAGCTATAACAGTGGTTACATATACTTCAGCTCAAGCCTGTTGTGGACAGCCAAGAAGCTGCAGTCACAGGCTGATTTGTTTAAGTAACATATGTAAAGCCTATAGTTGGTATTAAGGCATTCAGAATGTGCTGTGAAAGTTTAACATCACAGATACTAACTAGTAACTTGGCTGATATGCTTTATTTGGATAATCACTGCTGAACTGAACAAAGATTTGTTGGCAAATGATGTGGTCTAAAGAGATGGTTATTCTAAGATTTTTTTTGTGTCCAGTCATCCCCATTGAAGCTTTTCAGCTGTGGAGAGAAAAGCATTTAACATCTTTAAAAGTGTTTTTACCCTATTCGAAGAAGGTCAGTGAGAAATGAAATTTCATCACCGTTACTGCAGCTGGGAAACGCTAACAAAATGTTTTTCTTCGGGTCTGGGCCAATGATCTGAGATGCGATTCTGTAGCAATGTTGGGGGTTTTTTTTTGCTAGCAGAACTTTCATTTATAGCTTAGGACTTCACTTGTGATTGGGACTGAATAATCTTTTTCTTTGTTCCTGGAAAGCAACTTTTTTTTTTTGTGGTGGTAATATCAGCCAAGAAAATTTTTGAGCCTGTTTCAGAGAGGGAGAAATTTTCTTCAGGAGTTGAGAATTTCCTAAGGAAAATAAGGGGAGGCAGGGGGGATGTTTGTTGGTTGTATTTCAAATTATATCGCTTTCCTTCCCCAACTGTATAAGACAGCCAAGATGAAAACCCATCAGCGGGAAGTTGTTGATGGAGCCTCAGTGTCAACAGCAGGAAGCCCTCTGGAGTATTTCCATGGTTCTTTCTTCTGTCTGAAGATCCTGTTCAGTGGTAGACCAGTTGAATAACAGTGGAAGCACTGACTTGCTCTGCTCAGAAGGTTCCATTCATTTAACCAGAAGAGTCTCTGCTTCAGTAGTATTTCTGTGCTTCCCTTATAGGAGCAGTTGTTTTGATACTGTTTCTAATGAAATGAGTATGTGCACAACTGTTTGAAGAAAAGCAAGCATGTCTCCATAGTTACAGTTCCTTGAGACGTGCAAATAAACTTTCTGCATCCACCTTTCACATACCTAAATAAATTTTCACAAAAAATTGCTGAAGACGTCAGTTCTCAACTATTTACTAGTAGTTGTTGAAGCACTTAAGAGCAGTATGTTTTGCCTAGGATGAGGCAGGAAATGCACAATTACCTGTTCAGATATCTGCTGATCACTTGATATGCCACTATTACATGACCAGAATACAACTTATGCTAAATGTTGTTAGCATGACTGTGCATAGGTGACATGGTTGCTGTGTGTCTAGTTTGTTTCATTGCAGGAAGTGCATGCAGCCTTGACATACACTGGATATGTTTGTGCATTCCTGACAGGGGGAGACCTTACATTTGCTTACATTTTTCATTACAGTCATTAATGATGGAGAGAGGAGGGGAGATGGGCTACAGGTAGACTTCCAGAGCAAGTAACTTTTTTCTGCTTCTGTCCAAAAAGCTTGGGTGAAAGAGGGAAGCAGTTAGCAGGGTGCTTGATGAATAAATGATTTTGGTGGCAACATTAGCCTGTAGAACCATCTCTTGATTACTTTAGCATGTAGAGTTTAATGCAAAAATAGGCATAAAAATTCCAAAAGTACTGTATTTGAGGAATAGCCAAATTGTTAACTAAAATATTAGAAGCCTGTTAAGACAGAAATACATGACTAGGAGAAAAAAAATCTCTTTTTTCAGGTTTTTTTTTTTTGTTGTTAAGTAGTTGTTCTGTCTGTTTGTATTTGTTTTGTTAATACAAAAAAAGCTGCAGACAGATCTCCAGAAATATTTCTTGTAGTGTGTGTGCAGTCTGGTAGTAGAAAACTGATGCTGTTGAAGAAACTTCAAAATTTCCATGGCAGTTCTGAGAGCCAGACTATTGCTTTGTCATTTGTTCATTTCACACATATCCAACATCTGTCATAGGTGTAATACTTTTTGATGATGGGCACCCACACTTTCAAAGGGATATTTTACCTGTACTATTAAACCTGATTCTTCAAAAGCATTACTTAATACCTATATGTATTGTTCTTTTACAGATGTAAACTGTGTGGAGATTCATATAACATCTGTACCTAGCACTAGAAAAGAGATTTATTTTCAGAACAGGAGGATTTTTTAAAAACTGTAATAAAAGTATTTTTTTGTAATAAAAGTACTGAAATTACTGCATCAGCAGTTTCCATGCAATAAAAATGAAAGAAAGTTTGAGCAATATGAATAAAACCAGAATTATATTTTAAAAGATTCGCAAGTCTTTAAGTGGTACACTGCACAGAGTGAATAATGAAGTCTCAGAGTTTAGACTTCCCATAATGAAGTTTAGAAAAACATGTAAAAATTATAAATGCAGGTATAAATTAGCACCTTGAATACTTTGAGCAGCAATTGTTTCGCTGTAGCAATTTTGTTAACAAAGCAATAATCAGTCAGAATGTGGGATCTCCTTTGTGCAGTTATTTTTCACTTCATGTATTCTCTCTCATTTCTCTATGCTAGAGGCAGTGTGACTAAAGTCATATATGAAATTTTCCACTGTGGAAATGCACTTTCTTTAGAACTTTCATTATCTGCTTTCTACACAGGTATAGATGCTTTAATGGCGATGAGCATGTTGTCTGTTTCTCTGTCATGTTGTTTTCCTGCTCGTGTTATGAATCCACCTTCCTTCGTTGACCCTGTGACCATATAGCTTAATTACAGTGTAATTGTTAGATGACATAAACATTCTGATTTCTGGAGAAGATAGTGGCTTTCAGGAAGTTTATAAATAACATATTTATCGCTTCAGTGCTTTTATCTGATGTGAGGGCAGTTTGACTTTGGGAACCAATAGTGCACTTCACACCTACAAAAGGAAATCACAGAAACAGCGTGTAAAAATGCATAAAAAATGGACAGGGAACAGACATGCTGGTAGTGAGTATGTCGGTGTTGTTAGAAATGAGCTGCATTGTTACTTATGTGAAACAAGGGCTATATGGCCAAGTTGGAGTCAAGTAAAATCTTTAACAAGTAGCAATTGAAAAAAGCAGACCAAGCAATGCTTATTGACTTTAACTACAGTAATGTCTCTTCCCTTCATAATGCTATTTTATTGAAGAATGAAAGTGATTATTAAGCAAAACTTCTGAAGTTGTTTGAATTTACTGTTTTGCTGGTCAACTTTGTCTGCATTTTGTAAGTTTCTGCTTTAGAGGATATGATATTTTCCAGTGTGTAACTTTGTTGTTTAGAAGTAGAGTTTCTGTCATCTTTCACATCTACTTTGATGCCACATTTTGAGCTGCCTCTTACTGTTTTGCAAGTTCTTTCTCCTACATTACAAGTGGCGGGGTGGGGAGTTGCTGTTCTTGTTCATTCTTTAATAGAACTCTTTTAGAAGACATGAGATATAATTCTAAATTTTGTTTATAGATGGAAGTGGAGAAAGAGGTGAGAAGGATGCAAGCAAAATCACAACCTATCCACCAGGGGCTGTCCGCTTTGACTGTGAGCTGCGAGCTGTGCAAGTCAGTTGTGGATTTCACCATTCAGGTAAAACCACATATATCAATGTTAATTATTGCATAGAATTTTTGTTGGTTTTCTTTTAATGCCATCATGTGTTTTCACAGCTCTGTGTTTAATTTTTAATAAGGATGTACGTGGTAGTGTTAAAGGTTGAAAAGGTTGCAGTATCATTTTGTAGCCTACTACGCTGTCCTTCAACAGTGAAAAGTATTATAAGTATCATAGTGAGTCACATCAGAGCTTTTAAGCAATTTTGAGCCATTTGAAGATATCTGCATGGCACAGCTCTAGCCTTCCATGGAGGTGCTAGCTATGATTGGTTGTGGAATCCTGTATAGATCTCTTAATGTTTCAGTAGGGATTGTTAACTGTGTTGCTCAGAAAAGCTAACCAGCAGCGGTGCAGTGTCATGTTAATATGTGCCTATGCCAGAAAAATATCCTCTTTTTTTGTTTTGCAGTGGTTTTGATGGAGAATGGTGATGTTTACACATTTGGATATGGACAGCATGGGCAACTTGGACATGGTGATGTTAATTCCAGGTGAGCTGGTAATTAAAGGACATGATTGTGTATTGCTGTACTGCTGCACAAAAGGTGGCTAAATTTCTGTTTCTCTGTACCTTCTAAGTGTGAAAGCTCACACATTGTCCAAATAAAGTTGATAAGCTCTTGTTCTGCACTTATTCCCCATAAACCCCTGTATATGCATACACTAACAGTACTGTTGTACCATATAAGTAATTTCTTTAATATGTGAAAGCTTCTGTGCATAGTTATTAATTTGATAATTGAGTTTGAAATGCTTCTGTCTTTTCAATTCTCCCTATATATATGAGATAATGACATTGATATCTAATTAAGATTTCATTATTTCTGTAAAGTACTACATATGCAATAATTCACATAGAAACCTAGATTAACCTGTATCTATTACACCATTGACAGTAGTTCAGTTATGATAAAAATCTCATTTTTGTTTAATATTAATCTCCAAACTTAAGTCACTAAGCTTGGGTCTCAGCCGTATTTTGTAGACACTTATTTTGTATGTCAGCATGAGAATGATGTGTGCTTTCTTTGCGGTCGGTGGAAATAGAGAAGTCAACAGAATTTGGAGTGTTATTTGACTAACCACCCACTACTTATCTACTTTAGATATGCTCAGTAGCTCTGTAAACTTTATGGGCTAGATCTCCCTTGACTACTGCGAGAACATAGATAATTAAATATAGGTGTTTAATACAAAGCTCAATCTCACCCTAAGTATCTCATCCTTAGTATCTTACCTACTTACTAAAGTAAAAAATCAGTGTCCTGCAATAAAAGGAAATGTAATAGTGTTGTTCTTTGGGCATGTACACATACAATATAACACATAAGACAGGAGATTTTGAATAGTAGGAGTTGTTGAGGCTTTGTGTATTTCCAGTAATGCCCAATATCCTTATGTAAAAGGCAAACAGAGTGGAGCATCCGTGATGTGTCTTCAGTTCTGTCATTTCTCTTGTAGCAGTGAGATGAGAATTACTGAACATCTGTCCTCCTAATCTCTTTGGAGACTTCCAAATCATTTCCTTAATCAAGTTTCTGAAGAAATCTTCATCATCTTAAAACTTTCATTGGATTCACTAAACAAAAGAGGGAGGGGGAAGGAAGAAAGAACGTTTACTGGAAGCGTACTTTGTATTGACTGCTGTGCCTAATGGTAGTCTCTAAACTGTTACCCCTGCTCAGTTTGCATTGGACTTGTGAATGCAGTCTGTTTCTGCCTATGGTAAAGCCATATCATAGATAAGTACTCTGTTTTTCATTCCTGGAAATTCTTGGATAGTTGTTCCAAGCTCCAGCTGCTTTAGCTGGCAGTTCAAGTCACTACTAGATTAAGGCCTGTTTCTGTCTTAAAGACTGAAGAGGTACAAACAGCAGTGGAATTTGTACTGGTAACTTACTGTCTCCTATTTCCAACTTTGATGAAATCTCTTGGCTTTTCTGAAGGCATCAAAGCTATCTGCTGTATCTGTCAGAATTTCAGATACTAAACCCTACATCTGTTGCTTACTTAGACAGAAACTGGATGGAGACCAAATGTAGTTCCAAATAAGATCCTAGAAGATACGTGAAACATCGTGTGCCAAAGGATAGTGCTTGACCAGGCCTAGAAACTGATGAGGTACAAGCAACTTGGCGCTGATCTTTGAATCATTCTACAACAGACCCTAGAGAGTGTCTGAAAAAAGCCTTGGAAGAAATTAGGAATATGTTCTGTGCATGAGAACTGGCTATAGTTCTATATTGCTGTTTAGCGCCATCATTCAAATGATAATTTCCTCATTGATGTACTTCTTTTTCCAGCTTTAAGTAGAGATCTCTCCTCTGTCCTCACAGTAAGGGATTCAGAGAAGGAAACAGGGAATCCTTATGCAGAGTTCCACCTCAGTTGGGACGCAGTGGTGCTCAGATGGCCAGCTCCAGCCAGGTCAGTGGTATGTCAGTCATGCAGTGTGTCACATTGCCTGTATTGACCTCAGGAAGACCATCATCTTCTCAATCCAGGAACTGATACTCTACTGTGTTTCCAGGAGAGAGAGAGGGAGAGAGAGAGATGGGAAAAAAACAAAGGAAGTAGTATTTAGGCAGCCTAGCTAGTATATCTAAATATGGGGGCCACTGAAAACAAGAACTGTCATGGAGAATTCAGGAACTCTCATTTTCATCTGAGGGAACCATCTTCATTGCCACATGAAGCAACGATGGAAGTTCCTGGGCAGTGATTGATGACTTATCCTTTCAGAGACTTCTGTCTTGCAAAGATTTAGTAGTGAGACTATATTTTAAAAAGTGTTGAAAATGCTTAACTATTTTGAATTCTGTGCAGCTGTCCAGACATGTTTTTTTCCTTAAGGGGATTCAGGACTTGTCTATTAGCCTATGGTAAACACCACAAATTCTTCCTCTTATTTTAGTAGGAATGAGACATATTACATGCCTTAGAAGGACTTCAGACTATTTTTTTTTTTTTTGCACACAAGTAAACAAACAAAAAAAAAGGGCAGATGAACAGAATGATGTGATTCTCCAGAAACCATTAATAGAACTGAAATGGTGTGGAGGAGCAAGGTGGTTTTACTTTTTTCTCCAGCAAAGACTTCAGCCATTCACAGATGGACCACTTAAAAACACAGGTGAACTGGTTCCTGGGAGACCATTCTGTATCGGTATGCCAGCACCATTAAACTAGTCTGCGTAGGCTTTCTGTTGTATAATCCACAGTGGCAGATGCTGATGAGCTATTCACTACATGAAGGATTTGTCAGTCTCTGCTTATATTCTCCTCAGATTAGATGCTGGTGGATAGAAACTCATTAGAAGCAAGAAATGCTTTGCAGTATCTAGTCTTGGTAAAAAATATCATGTCTTGTATTCTGGTAAGCCAGGGCCTGTTTGTTGCTGATGCTTCTCTCAAGAAGCTGAGACATAAAACTCCAGGATATTTCTTGTACAAACTCTTGACTGCAGCACTACATTAGCAAGCATGTGATCTGGCAGTCAAGCTTCGGAAATGGAACGACTGAAGTAAGACAATCCTGATATAATTTTGCTTCCAGTGGTTCAGCTATAACACAGAAGAAAACTGATATGACCTTCCATGGACAGGCAGCAATATTCTGTTTGAAGACAAAGTGTAGAGACTATATCCTGTTAATATCTTCAGGAAAGAAATGTGTTCCATCATCACTGATAGGACCATGTTTCTAGGTGCATTGTCTGATTATTTTGCTTCAGTGGTGGAGTGCAGGTCTTATTTACATCTTTTCACCAAACTTCCTGTTACCTCCAAAATGTAAGAATCTCCATTTTCTTTTTAACTCCATACTGTCCAACTCTGACTGCAATTGGCAGAAGTTACTACGGATTTCTTCTGACACACTACTCGGTAACAGCTTATGGTGAACGTGAATTTCCAGTACCACGGCCAGCTGCCCCAAGGGACTTACTGGAGATGGCAGCCAGCTGTTGGCTGGAGAAGTACAATGGACAGCGACTCTTGAACAGTTAACGCAGTCAGGGTGTTCAGAGACCACATCTGCTCCCAGAAATGCTTTACTCTTCAGGGTGGAAGAAGGTTTCCGTGTGGACAGCCAAAATGCATTTGGAGCTTCTGTAGGATCCAGAGTTAGCTGATGCGTGTATATCTGCTGCTTTCCATTCAGCACCCTTACATTTTCCCAAGGGATCTCAAGTTACTTTCTGTATAGTTGAGGTTGGTCTTTTGTTATTGATTCTTGTCAAGTACCTGTGTCATGTCCAGAGACCAAAGAATCTGGGAGCTTGACATCAATGTGTCTTTCAACTCTATCCCAGAAGAATGCTTCTTGCTTTCTCCCATTCAAATGGAGAAACCCTGGTTATCAAAACTTTGTCCAAAAAGTTTCTCGAACTCTTTTAAGTGTCTCTGCTGAGCTATTCTTTGTCAAATTTCAGAGGGATAAGGAAATACTCAATTAGTATCACAGGTTTTAAATTTCACATGCATCAGTCAAACTGGTTTACTGTATTTTTCCACATCCCTCTTTTTATGAAGTGAAAAATTATTTTTATGTGATTTTACTTTTTTAACGTAGTTAAGTTTCATAAGCTTTTTCCTCTTAATTAGTTAAGACAATGTAGTTGGCCATTCCAAAGACTGGGTGATCTTAATAAAAAGCTATTTAAGAGGATAACATATTACATCTCTCTACATGTTGCTTGTCTGGTTTTGCTCTGATGTTGCCAAGAGGGTATCATACGGAGCATTTAGATAACATTTCCGATAGAGTCAGTTGGCAAAACAGAAACATAAATAGTTTTGGTGATAATAGCTTAGTTTTTATGCATCGAAGAGATTAAACACTCTCTTTTACTTATTTATATTTTTTTACATGCATAGGATTTATAATTCCATGCCTGCAGCTATCATAATTTTGAGGAAAAGAAAAAAATATCAGTAAAAATATTTCTCTTTAATTGGAATGCTTTTGGATTAGTTCTTAACTATATTTTGTTTCTGCTTCAGTGCCTTTTTGACCCTTCTTGAAGTTAATGGGAGGCAAATGTTTTATCTGTTTTAAAAATGTTTCATCATTGGTGCTGCTAAACTTTGCTCTGTGTGTCTATAATCTTACTGATGTCCCTACCCCTGTGCCTATAGACCAGCAAAGGCTTCTGAATTTATGAATGTCATGTTGTGCATCCTTTACCAAATTTTATGCTGCTCTTCAGTCTCTCCATCTTTACTAGAATCACCTGCTGGAAGCTACATTCACCACAAAGGAATAATTTCTTTCTGTATATTTGTGTTCCTCCTCCTTCAGGTCATTAGCCTATCTTCATGCTGCATCCCTCTGTTCCACATTTCCCATCTTGCCATCTACCCTTTCCCTACTGAGCACATGATGCTTCTCCTTCCTTCTACTTTCTTGACTTCTGTTTTACCTGCAATTCGGCCAAAATCAGAACATTCGGATAACCCATCTTTTTGCACATCAGCTACTAAACAATCATTAGGTAACTTGGGGCTGACAGGGTTTTTTTTTTTAATTCCAGCATAAGACAACCAATTCTTACTTTAGATTAACCTATTTTTGAAAGAATGTGTTTAAAACTAAGTTTAAATACTGCTGCTGTTCTCTGAGGTCATAGTTCCCAAAACTAGTTATTTGGGAATAACTTGTTCTTCAAATTTGCAGTCTTAAGTCCACAATAACTTTGAAGTCTAGGTAGATGTTCATTATGGGATTCAAAGTCTGGTACAGTTCTTGTAAACTCCTGTTCACTTTGTTGGGATCAAGATAAAAATTTTAGTTTCAGTATCTCATACTTTTTTTTTTTATCTTTTCTGCTATTTCTAAGTCATCACTTCAAGTTTTCTTTCTTTGCTTCTCGATCATCTTCCTTCACCCCCCCCTTCATTTTTACTGGAATGGGAAATATATTTTCTTATACCTGACCATATTTGGGAGGCACATGGATTAGACTTTTTCAGATCTTTCTGGAAAACAGTTCGGAGAAGTTTGTTCTTTCTTGAGTATGGGTTTGATGGAGAGCAGTTTTTTAATGCCTTATTCTCCATTAGAAAGGTGATGGTGGTGGGTAGACCTTCTCTTCCTTGTATAATTCTCTAGACAGTGATCTGAAGAGGGTTGTATCAGTATTGCTTTTGGTAATTGTACTAGGGTACCAACTACATAAGGCTTTGGTTGCTTTGTGATGCAGACAGGTTTAAGTGCTTAACCAGCATCCTTACAACAGAATTTTTTTACTGCTGCAGTACATTGCAATGTATCTTATATACATACATATATGCACACACATATATTAGTGTAACTACAGTAACATTAATGTAATCCTACAATTATATATTAAATTCACCATTTTTATTCTATGCTAATTTCTGAGTTTAACTGAAGAGAGGGTACTTTATCTGGTTCCCTGTAACAAGGGGGCATAAATATCTAGTAGTCTTTCAAATATCTGTTCATTTAAAATGTAAGATGTTTCTTGACTCTGATTCCATATAGTATGTGAACATAGTGAATATATTTCACAGTGATTAAAAACCTTATAATACTAATATATGTGTTAAATGTTGCATAAGCATATATTGATACAAAATTAATTTATTTTGATATAGGGGATGTCCCACTTTGGTGCAAGCATTACCAGGTCCTAGTACACAAGTTACTGCTGGGAGCAACCATACAGCTATTCTCTTAATGGATGGACAGGTTTTCACATTTGGAAGTTTCTCGGTAAGGAAATAATAATATTTACTTAATGGGAATAAGCTAGTAGTTAATGTATTGTTCAAAGACCTTTCAAAACTGCTTATACTTGCTCTTGCAGAACTGCTTATGACTTCTGCGTATTTTTTTGTGTGTTATGTTTAAAAATGTGGCCTCTTAATATTGTTGTGGTTAGAAAAACGTGATGCCAGAAATTCTTGGTGGTTTTTACATTTTAATTAAGATGATAATTTAAAGCTTGATTATTTAAAAAGTGCACCAGTTTTATCAAACTCTTATTGTTGCAAGCTCAGTTGTAAATATGTGTCTATTGCATATTCTATTACTTGTCTGTCATCTTTCATAGAAATGGCAGTGGGTTGCAGAAGTTATGCTTACACTTGAGGGGAGATTATTGCTCAGTATAACCCAGCATAACTCTCGTACTCTTCCTCCCTATCGACATGGCATATATTCTCCTATGTCCATGTGAAATCCAGTCTTACATGCACTGAATAAGCACTTCAACATTGTTTAGTTCCTCTTCATCCTGACTTTGGGCCTTTGTGACTCCTTGTCTTTGCAAAAAACCCTCACTGCAATCTCTCCAGAGTCATCTGTTGTTCATGCTTTCCCACTAATGCCCTTTTGGCAAAAGCTAGACTATAGGTATTGAGCTATTTTTATATGCTTTAAAAACTATGTACTGCCAAACACAACAGAAGTGAAATTATACCTTTTGAAATCTTTTTACAAAAAATAAAAAAAGGTGAAGACTGAAATTTTAGAAGTGGAAAACATTGTGAATTAAAAGTGTGCCAGAAGGTGGCTAGTAGGTAGTATTTTGTTGTTTTTCAGACTTTAAGAGCCTTGGTGTCCTTTTATCAAAGTGACTTGGACACATAAAAGTTGAAGCTTTGTTGGGTTGCAGTGAAACAGCCCCTGAAAAACCAAATCCATTCTCAGAAATAGGGTCGAAAAAGCTGTCTGTTGATTGAGACTTTTTCTTTTTCTCAAAGATAAAATAAATCTATACCACATTTAGACCACCCGCATCTGATTTTAATATTGTAATGCATGAAAGTGTGTTTAAAGCTTCTTAAAGTCAAGACATGCTCAAAAGCAAGCCTGTTTTTTGAAAATGTCTTCACTAAGTGTACTTATATACAGTGCTCTGTAGAAACAGATGAGTAACATGGTGGACAGAGGGTATCTGCTGTACATGCATGTTTTTCTCCCTTACTCTTTTAAATAAAAAGTTACCTTGATTTCATTAGCCTGCAATGAATTTCCTTTGCCTGGGTGAGGTAGAGGGAGTCTGAGTAGGTTTATTCCAGCAGTTTCTACCACGTACTTGGACCAACAGTTCTCCTGCACCTATCTCTCCATAACTAATTGTACATAGGAGATAAGACCCTGTATCTCCAGGTCAGGATGTTAATGAGCATATGCAGAGGTGCTTGCTTAGGCACTTTATGCTCTTCTTAGCTCAAGCTTGATTTGCTAATCGATTTCTAGGTACTTTTAAGAGGTATTTGTTCTGTAAGACTTACAGTCCATATAAGTTCAGACCTGAGTGGAATTTAGACTGTCTGAATCTGAATGTAGGTTGTTGGGATATTTTTTCTCTATTAATTCATTCCTTGTTTAGCCCTGAAGTTATTCGGATATAGAATATTGAAGGAGAATAATGCTTTAATATTTGATTCTAAAGATGGAAAGGAGAGTTATCTGTCATGGAGAATTTGAGTTGCATTAAAAAAGTTCATTCAAAAACCTAACTGAATAGGGAGAATATCTCTCAATAACTTGTTCCTTAACAAAGGAACTAAGTAACTTACTGCTTTTTAAAAGTAATTTTATGCTAAAATTTCCAGATTACTATATTTGTATATTGGAACTATTGAAGTAACTTGTTGATCTTTGAGATTTATTGTTACTGTTACTTACTAATTCTTGCATTCTCTCTGCAGAAAGGTCAGCTTGGTAGACCAATTCTGGATATGCCCTACTGGAATGCAAAACCAGCACCTATGCCTAATATAGGCTCTAAATACGGACGCAAAGCAACGTGGATTGGAGCAAGTGGAGACCAGACTTTTCTCCGGATTGATGAAGCTCTTATTAATTCTCATGTGCTTGCCACATCAGAGATATTTGCCAGCAGGCATATAATAGGCAAGAACTCCTCTATGATATTCTAAATGCTTACGGAAGTATAAGAGAAAAAATAACTTTGGTCATGTGAACAATAGGGGAGCAACAAGTCAGAAATGTGAATGGAGGGAATTAAATATTTTGGCTTTCTAGTTATATTGCACATGGTGATACTGGCTTCTTTAGAAATTAATTTCATTTCTTAAAAAAGATTGTAGAAGTCTAAACTTTTCTTGCACTTAAATCTTACAACGTTATATTTTTTGCTGTATCAGTGTATCTGTTCTTCCCTACTACATTAATGCCCCATGCATAGAAAATGTCATGTAATGAGTGGAGTCTTCATGTATTTCTGCTCTTTTTGCTCCCTAATTTAGGTTTGGTACCAGCTTCACTATCAGAACCTCCTCCTTTTAAATGTCTTCTGATAAATAAAGTAGATGGCAGTTGCAAAACATTCAATGATTCTGAGCAAGAAGATCTTCAAGGTTCTGGTGTGTGTCTGGATCCTGTCTATGATGTTATTTGGAGGCAAGTGTGGATTATAGCTATTAAAGTCGTAGTATAGAAATGCTTATTGAAATATTTTGGGAGGCTGGAGATTGATTATGCTCATTTTCCTAGTAAATGAAAAACAATTTTTCGATTTCTGTGTATCTTTTCACAGTTTTTGCATGATTTGTTCAAGTAAGCCCAAACCAGACATCATCTTTTGCCCGTATTCTTTGGATTTCTTCTCTTTTTTGCAACATTCTCATTCTAGTCTCATGATGTTTGGGGGCCTCAATCTATTTCACTTATTTATCCTTTTTATTCTTCCTTTACTGTCCTCCATCGGCTTAACACTTCACTGAATAATGTTCTTGCTATACCTGGCTTCCATATCCTTGTGTCTTAAATCCTCATCCTTCTCTCATGCATTAGTGGTTAAGACTAGAATAGAAGAAGAGCTGGAGTAACAGTATTCTTTTCATTTCTGAAATTTTGGGAGGTCAAAATAAAGATTCTTATTTAGATGGCATACATATTCAAATTATGGATACATTTATTTCACAGTCTTCAGGGGTGGTTGCTTTCAGTGGAGTCGTTGAGAAGGTGTAGATCATAAGCCCTTGTTCCAGAACAGAATCATAACATCCAGTTCATCTGTAATGATTTAAAAACTATGTTAACCAGAATTTGGAAGATAAATTTGGACTGTTACCTGAGTGCAAGTGATGGATGATGTTTAAACTGTTTGAAGACTTAGGCAAAACAGGAATAATCACTTGCAGTTAGAATAAAGCAGGGAACCAGATCATCTGCATTCAACTAGAAAAGACAGTATGTAGGATCATATCTTTAAAAGATCATTGTGTCCATAGGCTACTTGCATCCTACTTCGGATGTCTTCATCCAAAATTGAGATTCAAGAACTTAATAAGCCACTTAACATTGAAGCATGTATATTTGCTAGGCATCTTCCTTGGATGGCTGTAGTTCTGCATTATGCACATTCCCAGGTTTGTTTCAATCTCATTAGCTAGGAACCAGGTCTTACTTAAATTATGCTGAGATTTGAAATAATGAATAGTAGCACCCACATCCCTTAAAGCTTTTGGTCATGATATTATCAGCATGATTCAACACACTGAATGACTCAGTTTATGGAAACTGGAGTTGTTGGTTGCTATGGGAAAGCAACAAGTTTCAGGGGAGAAAAGGTGATGATGCTTATCTTGATGTAGCCCACTAAAATGGTTAATTCATCTTGAGGAAGTTCAAAGTCACGTGTTAAAGATAGTATTATGGGCAAACATGGGTTGTGGTGTTCTCTTGCAGAATTTTTGGAACCTGTAGAACTAAAGCTAGAGCTTAAATACTTTACTGAAGAATGGATTTTGGGAGCTTGTGCAGATTTTATTTCTGTGTTGTATCCCATTCTTGTTTAATAGAAAATATTAAAACTGTCTAAAGAAGAGACATTAATGAATATTTGGTGTATTAATTATTTTTCCTGGACATTTTTATTCATATCTGTTTAAATGAAGGGGGCAGTTTCTCTGTACAGAGAGACAGCATTCTTGATTACATAGATTTTAAATATTTTCTTCACAGCTTTGTGACTTTTAAAAATAATTTCCTGTGTGTGTGTATAAACTTGCACATTGCTAACTCATTCAAATCCTGAATATATTCGGTGTTGTATAATAATTTTAGTGAAAGCTGTTTCTTTCTCCATTAGTTAGACCATCTTAGTTGCATTTGGATTTTTAGAACAGTGTGCCAAGTAAAAATTCCTTTGGTCTTATTCAGAATGCTCCCATAGGCCTGTGTCTTCTGTTTCTTCCTTTTACATGGTGATATCAAAAGCTCCACGTGTTCCATTTTCTTTTTGTACTTGTTAAACTGTAGTATAGAAAGTCTTTGTATTCCCTTGTTTACTCTGCCCTTGCCTATAATCCCTTAAAACCTCGTAAGGTGATGTTATCCATTTTAAAAAGCCCAAACAAAATATGTTGGATTTCTCAAGATCTTTTTACTCTTATTTGAAGGTAAGCCTTTTATTTTCACTTGGCATCTTTCTCATTTTTGAGCACATCTGCCATTATATCTAGTACTATTCTAGTTACTTTATGCTTCTTAATAGATTATACCTTTCTAATATTTATTAGCTTTGAAAAGTATCTAATATTTTCTGAAGTTTCTAGACCCATAATGACTGTTTGACTTGAAGTACAGTAAGAATGTTTTTGTGTCTTTCCATTTGCTAGTGTGCTAGTAAAGTTTATATGTATTTGGTGTAATGATGTTCATTTTTAAGAGTTTGTGTTAGCAGATTTACATTTTATATTAAATAGCTTATAAAATTTAATTATTAGTTAGATTTTTGTATTTTTTTAGTAGGTGAAAGGTGTTTTTTTTTATTCTGTTTTGTCTTGCTCTAGGTTTCGACCAAATGCTAGGGAACTGTGGAGTTACAATGCAGTAGTTGCCGATTCCAGACTTCCCTCAGCTCCAGACATGCAATCCCGGTGTAGTATTTTGAGTCCAGAACTTGCTCTACCAACAGGTTCCAAAGCTCTAACCACCAGATCTCATGCAGCTTTGCACATTCTAGGTATACATTTATAGTTGATGAGTCAGAAGCTTAGATGAAATAAACATTATCTGATGTATAAATGAATTGTAATCTAACAGCTTTCTGACTTTTTTGAGTTAAAATTTTATTTTGTAATCTTTCACCATTACTCTTAATACTTATGATCTGGCTGATATGCATTAATTTTATTCAAAATAGTTATCTTCTGCCATCTTAATGATGATAGAGGATTTTAGAGTTCTGATGGAACCTGCTACTAGAGGTCAGCATAATAAAGTAAGAGACTGTCCTAGATGATCTTTTTGGACAGTCTTCAGAATAAAGTCAGTACTTTTGGAGTCTCCAAAAGACAGAAAAACAGTGCTCTTAAATAAGCTATTTTTATTTTCAAGTAAATGCAATATCTAAAATTAGGATTTACAATTTGCAGTTTTGTATAATGGGACGCCAAGTGTAATATGATCTTCTTTTGTAGTCTAAAAAGCCTACCAAAACAAAAAATAATCCCACTATGTTCATGTATAAAGTGGCCATATGCAACATATCCAGTACTTCAAAGCACAGCTTTGGAAGTTATTTTAGTTCACTTGCTCACTGACTGTGGTGAGTGATAGGTTTCTTGTACTGCTCCCTTCATTGTGTGTTAGAGGTGCAATAAATTTTGACTTGAACAATGCTTTTTTTGTGTTAGAGTAAGGCTTGTTAGGTACCCATGTATATGAAACAAAATGCCTTCATGCCTTTTATGAAGGTTTTCAAATCTGCCCATGAATCAGTTACTGCTTCAACTCTTTTCAGGCAATATAGGAAATGGGAAAAGAAAGAAAGAAAAAAAAAAAAGTTGTTGCTGGATATTTGTTTAACATTGGAAAAGTTACAAAGTAGATTTAATCACATTTCTTGGTTATTTTGGAAAATGAATAAATTAAATTGATCTTTAGTAGTGAACCTTGAGATTCTACACCAGTGACCCCTGACCTAAATAAAGCTATAATGATATTTGGTAGCATATATGTTGTTTAGGGACAAAACAGTTAAATTGTTTTGATCTTTTTAACTAATATTCATTTCCATTTCACTGATTGTAATCAACAGTAGGAAATTTTGACTTCTTTTTGGGTTTGCTTTCTTCTAGGTTGTCTTGATACTTTGGCTGCTATGCAGGACTTAAAAATGGGTGTAGCTAATACGGAAGAAGAGACTCAAGCAGTAATGAAAGTTTATTCTAAAGAAGACTATAGTGTTGTGAACAGATTTGAAAGTATGTACACAGTAAAATTTTATAGCACAAGCTGACCAGGCTTGCAGTATAAAAGACTAAGAAAGATTAACTGTATTTTTGCTGGTTTTTTTTCTGCAGGTCATGGAGGAGGCTGGGGTTATTCAGCCCACTCAGTAGAAGCTATCCGTTTCTGTGCTGATACGGATATTCTGTTAGGTGGTCTTGGTCTTTTTGGAGGTAGGGGTGAATACACTGCTAAAATAAAGGTAAGTTGTTCTGCTTTTGTTTTAAACGATACTATGTCTCAAAATCGGAACTTTAGAAATATCACCTAAAACCATGATTAATGTCATTTTTTTGATGAATGAGTGGTTTACTGTATATTAAAAGCATTAGTAATAGAAATAGAAGAAGGCTTCTCAGTGAGAAGTAATGAACCTTATGCAGGTGAGGTGAGTGAAGAGATCTGAGAACTACTGTTCTTAACTGTCAAAAATTGTTACCATCAGTAAATGGTATGCCATCTTAGAGGTGTCCTGAGCAGATATGGTAGTGGGTCGAATGGGTTCTCTGATCTGTTTACGTGAAGCTCAGAGGTCCACCTGCAGAAAATTGGTGTTGGGGGCTTCCAGTTAGATTCACGTCCTGTGTCAGGATACATGAGAGATTGCTTCTTAAAACCAGAAAGAGAGTGTTTATCCTTTGTTAGCAGCTAAGCCATTGCTTCCCACTGTCCCTGCCACTTATTTCTCAGACTCCTGTCTGGATAGCATCTCAACTGGGATTCTTCAACTGAGAGTGAATGGCACCAAACATACTTAACTCTGCTTTCTGCCAGACGTAAGGATGATTAGGGCTGGAGCATGTGTGCTGATTTTAAATAAATAAATGAATAAACAAGCCTGGCTTTGGATTAAAAAAATCACATAAATACACACAGTGTGATAACAGAACACTGGTTTCTTATAAGTAACTTCTGTTCCTGCATTTACTAAACATTTCAGAAACTCCCAAAAAGAAGTTGTAATGGAAGGATCTAATACCTGTCTGAGATTTATATTCGATATGTATATTCAGAATATGTTATTGTTGTTACTTGTCATTTAGTGGGTTATTGAGTATTCTTTTTCTGTTTTCAAGTGAGTAAGTATTGAGGTTTGTTTTAGTGAAGTGGATGCATATGCTCAACAGTAATATTTGCATAAGACAACAGGAGATCCAAAACAAGTAGTTGTACTTTATTATAGTTTAGCACAATGACTGAGAATTGTAAATGATTAAGGAAAGCCAAGAAACACCCCACTCCACATGAGTAATGTTTAAATACTAAAGGTAGTAACCCTATGAAAGCACTCCAGTATTTTTTCTATTTGTTTCTGGTTGTCTAGGATTAGTTTATAGCCAAGACAAGATTTGCCAGTCCTGCCACAAATAAACTCTGTATTAATATAGTAAGCGTTTGCAAGGGCAGTCATAGACAACTATTTATGGTCCTTCTTCAAACTCGTCAAACTGTAGAAATTATTTTTGACTAAGAAACTCCAGTTCTTTTGAAAAAGGTATCAGCTTTTGTTCTAGTCACCAACTGTTTATTGACTAGCTCTGCTGAATAGTCAAGCTGTCCCTTTCCAGAGAAGTTGAGTATATCTTCAGTGCATTTTAATCTGGTGATGGAAAGCCTACACCGTCTGCACAGCTTTCCGGTTTTTAGATGCTCTGTATTTGACTTGCCTGAAAGATTTAGGGAGTTTCTCCACTTAAGAGTGTATCTGGGCATAAGGCTGGGAGGTCAGTGTCATTTGCTATTTTTTAAGTTAAGAATATTTAAAAAGCCTGACTTTCAGATAGGAATTTACTGGTCAGTGATAGTAACTAGCAATTACTTTTGGGGAGGAAAGGAACAGTAGTAGACGGTTTCCAGAATACCAGACAGAAAAAAAGTGGTATTATGAGGTTTCTAACACCTAAGATGTATTTTTACCTTTTTTCTTACTCCATCAGTTGTTTGAATTGGGTCCGGATGGGGGAGACCATGAGACTGATGGAGACCTTCTTGCTGAAACAGATGTCTTAGCATATGATTGTGCTGCTAGGTATGAAGTTTTCCTTACCTACTTCTAGTTCTTTATTTTTACTTTCTTCATACAGATTTTAAAATCTCTTTAAATATCAACAGAGGTGATCTACATCTTTAAGTTTGTAGAAAATGTAAAATCTATGTTTGATTGTAATACCTCACTAAGCCATTATGGTAATAAATTTAAATAAAGAAGAATTGTCTCACACGGCTCTTGTATAAATCATAGTCAAACCCTGTATTTCTGTGCTGAGAAGACAAGACAGTGCTGTAGCAGCTGTTTTGAATACTTCTATCAGAAGAATGCTTTGAAGCACAAATGGGTATTTACGTTAAACAATTCATCATTAAATGTACTGCAATACAAAATTATAACCAGAAGAAGGGTTATTGTGGTTCAGCTCATTAGAATACAAGCAATTATTGCTTGAAATATTTTGTGCATATGGATGGGGTTAGCAGTGTTTTAGCTGCTTTTCATTCACTGTTATGAAATAATTTAACATTGAGATAATCCATGACTACTTCTTTCAGGTTTAATTCTGATGTATTAATGCCTCTAGATATATATTCTATTACTTTCTTAAATATTCATGTGTAATTCCTAAGAATTTATGTATAAGCTCTTGTTATTTACAAAATTTTTCTGAAATGAAATTAAAATAATATCATTAATACTTGCAGTATTAGGTATTAAATGTAATTGGATTTGTGTGTGTTAATTTAACTTAATCTCTCCTCACTGTATTTGGTATTTGATATCTGATTGTTTCAAAATGCAAGATCAGGCTAGACTTAGGCATTTGTAAGTCCTTTTAAATTACTACAGTATTGTTCAACAAAATATTTTAAAATTTTTAATATAGATACTTGAGATTAATAACTTAATTCCATTAATTCTTGAATTTCTTTTATAGGCAGTGTGTAATTTGTTAAATATTAATCTAAAACCTAGTTCACATTTACCTTTTTCAAAATTTACTTTTCCCAGAGAGAAGTATGCAATGATGTTTGATGAACCAGTACTCCTACAAGCTGGCTGGTGGTATGTAGCCTGGGCAAGAGTGTCAGGACCTAGCAGTGACTGTGGATCTCATGGACAGGCCTCTATTACTACAGATGATGGGTATTTTTTTTTCTATAATTTTTTAATGCAAAATAAGAGATTTAATATTACTTGAATAATAATTGGATTATTTCTCTTTCAGTGTTGTATTTCAGTTTAAAAGTTCCAAGAAATCAAATAATGGTACAGATGTTAATGCAGGGCAGATCCCACAGTTACTCTACAGGTAATATTTTGACCTTTATTTAGAGCAATTTATTGACACATTTTTTAAACAGAAGCGCTGTTAAAGTAAGCATATATTTCATTAAATTGTTATTGTATTAAGCTAAGGAAATCAGTTTCTGAAAAATTTAGGGAAAACTTAGTGTCTTTGAGAAAAGTAATACATTCATTATAGCAACATTTATTTCTTCACAGTTTTTCTTGAAGTTTTGCTTCATATATTATGTTCTGAGACTTTCATTTAGTTCTGTAGAGCCTCATGATTTCATCTAATATGTGTCGTGGGTTTTTTTCTAGCTCAGAAATATTCTATTTAGTAGGTCTCAGTTTAGGAGCAGTATACTATCAAACAGATTATTTTAACGAGAAACCACAACAGATTGTGCTTTACAATAAGATACCATAAATTTATTATTCCTGTGATAAATGTTATGTAACTCTCTTTTAAAAAACAAGAGTCTTTCACTGTATTGCTAATATATTTTTTCATATTTATTCAGATATATACAAGACCTAATTATTTCTATTTTATGTGTGTGTGTATATATATATTCCCCACTGCCCCCATGTTGATTCTGAAACTTTGAATTTCTTCATACCAGTTCTCTTGGTATTTCCTTTCTAAGCATGTCCCTTTCAGGGTCCCTTATCAGAACAGCTCACTTTTGCCAGAAAGCTATGTGTCCACAGGCTCTTATCTCTCCAGAGTAAGCTTTCATTTTGACTGATGCATATATAAAGTCCTGGCATAACCTATTAATTGTTCGGGTGATTTCTGTGGAGAGATGCCTGTAGCCAAAGACAAACAAGCCTTGGGGCCTCTGAAGGAAAGACGGCTGAAGAGCCAGGAGTGGCACAAAAGGAAAGGTGCTACAGCAACAGGTGCTGCCTGTATGTTTTATCTCCACATATATTTTACCTCCACAAAACTAGTATTCTTTAAGGAGTAACACTTCTTAAAAATGTCATCTGAAGAAATACAGTAGTACTTGTAATAATTTCTTTATTATCAATTGTCACAATTCTGCCAGTTGAATAGAATTTAAAGATACTTGATTATTGGCCTAAAAGGATTAGGAATTGGCGAAAGTTATGTTGAAATTTAAGATGGTTTTGATAATTACCCTAAATTTTCTCTTTTGTTCCACTTGAACAATATAAACAGCAAAAACTTCTAAAAGTAAAAAGGGCACTTTTCAAGTCAATTCTAAAATTGTTCTTCCAGGCTGCCAACAAGTGATGGCAGTGCATCAAAAGGAAAACAACAAACCAGTGAACCTGTGCATATTTTAAAGAGATCTTTTGCCAGAACTGTCTCAGTGGTGAGTATTATCAAGAATCTTCTGTGTTTCCTGCAAGTTCATACATACCTGGAAAACTGAAAGGCATACATGTGGAAATAACTAATGATTTTTTTTGTCTGCTCTATCAAGGAGAAGTTAGGTATGCTCACATTATAGAACTTTTTTTTTTTTACTTTTTCTGAAGATTTCAGATGTAAACTTAAGTTAAGCTTGGTGTTGACCTGAGGATAAGAGTCCAAAAATGTATTATTTACAAGGTTGAGCTACTTAGTTTTATGTTTGGGAGGCGAATTTGGGGTTGAGTTCATACTTATTGGTTGTATTCAATGTACAAGCCTTACTCCCTGCCAAGAAATTAATATTATCAGGCATTTTAGAATTTTGAGGGAGATTTGCTATATGTTCCCTTCTGTGGCTTTTAAATTACTGCCATTAATTAGTCATTAGATTCATCTTCCTCTTGGATGCATTCCAATATGCATTGAGAATCAGGTAGCATTTAATTAAACTTCATAAGCCGAAGTAAGGAGTATTAATAGACACAATAAACTGCAACTATTAATAGAAGATAATCTGCAGTCCTTCACATAGAAGGAAGTTAGTCAAATTTTGAGGAATACTGTATTAAGTTGAAATGCAGTATTATCGTGCAGGATAAAGCCAGTTCTGTCTTTGTGTTTTTGAAATACAGGTCCTTCCTTATCTGTTACAAACAATGATTATTTTATTTTCAGTTCTGTCCTACTTTATATTTTATACTGCATTACATGTACTGTCAGTATTCTCTACTGATAGTTACATTGAAGTTATTGCCTCCATATGGACACTCACAGTCCAATTTTCTTAACCAGCTTGCTTTCTCACATATTCTCAATTTCTTCAGTATTCATTCTCTAATGTTCAAGATTATCTTCTGTTCAGATTTCTTCTAAAATATATTATCTACACAATTTGTATCTGTAGTAATCATATTATTGACATATCAATAGCTACTCTTACTATATGTTTGCTTAAAAATATTTGCATTAAGCTATGAACTCCATGGCTTTTAATACTTCACATTGTATCCTCCCTTTTTATTATCTTGCTGCTCTTATCCCTGACAATAGATCTGAATTGGGATAAGAGAAGAGTTTGGGCTTTCTGGAACATTAGGCATTTTGTAACTACCTTTGAACAATCAGCTTGATTTTTGCAGCTTGAAGGTATACCTGTGTCTTGAAAGTATTCAATACCAAATACTTGTAGTTTGCCTTCTGAAACTATAAACCTCAGTTAATAGTAACAGAAACAAATTTTTGTACAAACAGAACTTTTCAAATCCTCAGTTTTCTTGTGGTCGATCATGTCCTTCTATTGAACTTCCAAGTACTGTAAATGTCATATAGTTCCCCTGAACGTTTTTTGTCTGATTAAGATACCAGTTAAACTCAGACACCAGAGTGAAAAGAGAAGGTGTATTTTAGTGGGTATAACTAAATAATTTAACAGAATAATACAGAAAACATACAGTAAGAAAAGACAGAATAGTGCACTTAAAGCAAACAAATAGGACTTCAAGCAAACAAATAGGAAAATACAGGGTAATGCATCAAATCATTACTACACGAGAGAGAGAATAGTGATTAAGGAAAATACATCACCACTTGCATACGTTACCATCATCTGGATATGCATTCGCTGGGCAGCCCCAGTTACAGCGAGGATTTGGAGAGGCTGTCCCGCCAAGTGGGAAATCCTACACGGTGCGTCTACCCATAGGTGAGGCTTCCAAAGTCACTGTAAGAGAGTCCAGGTTTATGTAGTGTTGAATAAACAAGTTCACCTGACTATGGTGTGGTAAACATCTGGCTTTACTCTCCAATTAGATTCCCCCAGAGCCTGGCCAGGGCTCAAGGAGGAAGCCCAGGGAGTTTCCCTGTTAATCCAATTTATTTATGAGTAAGGTCACACATCTGGTCACAGGGCTGGACAGCCGGCTCCATGGCCTTGTTAACTTGCCCCTACACAAAGGAGGATAAAGATATATTCAGGATAGACATGTTTTATGATATCTAAATTGCATCTTTCATTAATGAGCATACATATTTCACTAATGGCTACATACTAAGTTAGCAGCTTTGGCTCGGGGTCTGTTGTTCAGGCTTCAGTATTTCAATGCTTTAGCACTTTTTACCTCAGCACAAGTGGGTTGTTATAACTTAGTACAATACCTACTAGCACAATGGTTATCAGTTATAAAATATACGGGATTCGTCTATAGGTCAACTGTGGCTTGGGCCTGTTGTCCAAGCCTTAGCACTTCAAACCTGCAGATCATAACTGTTTAAAAACAAAGCAAAGATAGCTTGATAAGTCTTTACTGTTACGACAAGAATGTGTTCCCTTAAAAGTACATATTACACTATTCATATGCTGACAAAGCAAGTAAAATTCACTGAAAAAAAGTATTAAAAGTGAATACAAACTGTTATTAGTTCTTAAATAACTGAGAGATTTCTGCACACTATGTTATAAATTGCTTTTAGCATGATATTACAGTGAAGTGTTCCCTAAAGCATTCTCGCCATGCTTTTCCTGCAAATAGGATTTGTGTGTTGTATGGTAGATGTGTATAGACATAAATCTGTTTTCATAATAAACATGGTTATAGATGCTGTTTGCTTTTCATCTTACACTGGTGCTGTAAGTTCACTTTTTGTTTTTAACACAAAATCTGTCTTCTGTATCCTTCATACCCTGAAATAGGAGTGCTTTGAATCTTTATTGAGCATTCTTCACTGGAGCTGGACAACACTAGTGCTGGGAGTTGAAGAACTTCGTGGACTTAAAGGATTCCAATACACTGCTACTCTTCTGGATTTAGAAAGGTTGCGTTTTGTGGGCACGTGCTGCCTGAGGTTGTTGAGGGTCTACACATGTGAAATATATCCAATATCAGGTATTCCTTTAATTCACTTGTTTCATATTTATCAGCAAATAATAATCTACAAGGCATTCAAAATTTGACCTAGGTATTTATGTAGGATATGCTTTAAGATGAAATGCTTATACAGGTGGTTTTATTGGAGCAATTAAGAGACTTGGTGTCGATAATTGGATGATTGCAATTATCTGCATGATCAGGAGTCCAGCACCACATGTTTACATTGTAACTTGTGTGTATTTTAAAGTTAATGTTTTGTTTGGCTTGACAATTGAGTTCTTTTGGACTACTTGTGTTTTCTTTTTTTCCCCCATTTCTGTACATAGTACCGCCATACTTTGGTGGTGAGCATAATTTAAACTTGAAAGACAGTATCTGTTTTTCATGCCTGTAGTTTAACAACACTCATATTAATATGCAGCATATATTATGAAAGACCACAAAACCAGAAGTTTCTGTTGTTCAGGTTTCTTCAGTGTAGTTTCATGTCCTTCACCGTTTTCCTTTTGAAATGAACTTCTCTGAATGTAGATCCATCAGTGTTGGTAAATTCTACTTGGTTTATTTGCATGCAGAATGTGCATTTTAATACGGAAATGTTTCATTTGTTGTACAGTTAACACTTCTTTTGGTGTACTCTTCTAGCTACAGCTAAGGCGGTTGTAGAAGAAACCAGCAAACTAGCAGATTGCATTGGAAAAACTAGGACCTTGCTGAGAAAAATTTTATCTGAAGGAGTTGATCATTGCATGGTGAAGTTGGATAATGATCCACAAGGATACCTTAGTCAGCCTCTCAGTCTTTTAGAAGCTGTTCTTCAGGAATGCCATAACACATTCACAGCTTGCTTTCATTCATTTTATCCAACACCGTCTCTCCAGTGGGCGTGTCTTTGTGACTTGCTGAATTGTTTGGACCAGGTATAATATAATGGAACAAGTAAATACTACAACTTACCTGTCTTTTTGCTCAAATTAAAGCCAAGCAGTATTTAAAACATTTATTCTTTTTTTTGTGTGTTTATCCTGGTTTGCAGCTTGAAGTCTGCCATGGTTTGGTGTTTTTTAATAATTGGGTTTTGGTTCTTGGACTTTTTTTTAAAAGAAAGTGTACAAGTTCAACAAGAGCCTAGGGATTTCTGTGTCCCTTTGTAGTAAGATTCTCTCTGGCACAGTGAAGAAAAGTTGTGGTGCTGGTAACTGTCAGCACCTTCTTTTTCAGTGTTGAGGGCAAGCTTTCTCTGATTACTCTTGCTGCACGTTGCTTAGGAGCATACACGTATCATTTTTTATACTTAACTAATACTTTAGTAATTTCTCATTATTAAATGTTACAACAGTGCTCTGATGCAGCAAACTACATGAAAAGCTGCCAATATTATTATATAATCAACAACTTTCTTCCATGTATCTTGCTTATTGTGAATGAGCATCCCACATCTAAACAGTGTAATTGCTTCCTTGCATTGATTGCAGTGAGATAATAAGCAACTTGCTGCTTTGCATGAAAATTCATTTAGCATATAGAAATTCAAGGAAGAATGAACTCTTTAATATGTTATTCTAATTAAACTGTTTAAGTACTTTGTCTTCAAAGGGTGCCATACTTTCGAAATTTTAAATGGGTTTATTATTTTAAAACATGTGAACCAGTACATTTTGATTACTCCAGTTTGAAAGATCTAAACGGAAGCTTATGAGAACAGATAATGTAAAATTCACAGGAAAGCTAACACTTGTTTCTCTAAATTATTTTTATAATTACTATAAAACTGGAAAGTTCCTTTCTAAAGTAGTTTCTCTTATTTACTTTGAATGCAGTGGTGTCATTCTATTGATTTCTTTTTATGTTTTTAGGACATCCAGGAAGCAAACTTCAAAACCTCCAGTAGCCGGCTTCTTGCTGCTGTTATGTCTGCCCTCTGTCATACTTCAGTAAAACTGACCTCTATCTTTCCGATTGCTTATGATGGAGAGGCATTGCTGCGATCAATGGTTAAACAAGTCAGCACTGAGAATGACTCTGCTCTGGCCCATCGTTTTCCTCTTTTGGTTGCACACATGGAAAAACTTAGTCAGGTTAGAATATATTCTAAAAATTCAACAGCTTGTTTTACTTTGCAGCAAAAAACAGTTACGTAAGCTGAAGTTTTAGCTTTATACGGACGTAGCTGAATTTGCCTGAGTGTTTTCTTTCTAAAAGGTTTGTTTCAGAAACTTATTATATCATCCAATTTTCCTCTTTTGGTCTGAAATATTCAATTGTTTCTTGTTTGGAGAATGTTTAAGCCTAAAAAAATTGTCTTGGAATATTAAATTGGCAGAAATATAGTTTGGAGTTATATATTGGATGGAGTGCACCCTCAGCAAGTTTGTCAACACTACCAAGCTGTGTGGTGTGGTTGACACGCTGGAGGGAAGGGCTGTGCCATCCAGAGGGACCTGGCAGGCTGGAGAGGTGAGCCTGTGCAAACCTCATGGGGTTCAACAAGGCCAAGTGCAAGATCCTGAATGTGGGTTGGGGCAATCCCATGCACAAATACAGGCTGGGCAATGAGTGGTTTGAGAGCAGCCCTGAGGAGAAGGACTTGGGAGTTGTAGTGGATGGAAAACTGACTGTGAGACAGCAATGTGTGCTCACAGCCCATCAAAGCTGCATCATCACTGCATCATCCAGCTCTGGGGCCCCCAACCTAAGAAAGACATGGACCTGCTCAAGCAGGTCCAGAGGAGGGCCATGAAGATGATCAGGGGGATGAAGCACCTATCTTACAAGGACAAGCTAAAAGAGTTGGGGTTGTTCAACCTGGAGAAAGTTCCAGAGAGACCTTACAGAAACCTTCCAGTACTTAAAGGGGGCCTACAGGAAAGATGGGGAGGGACTCTATCAGGGAGTGTAGTGATAGGATGAGGGGTAACAGCTTTAAACTGACAGAAGGTGAATTCATGTTAGGTATATGGAAGAAATTCTGTACTGTGAGGGTGATGAAGCACTGGAACAGGTTGCCTAAAGAAATTGTGGATGTCCCCTCCCTGGAAGTGTTTGAGTTGAACAACCTGGTCTAGTGGAAGGTGTCCCTGCCCATGGCAGGAGGATTGGAACTAGATTATCTTTAAGATCTGTTCTAACCATAGCCATTCTATGATTCTGTGATTCCATTGCATAGTGTTCTCCGCAAGAGTTTTTCAGATTTTTCACATGACCACAAAAATGAACGTGTAGATGGATTCAGTGTTTTGAGGAAAAGTCAATACAGCTATGGCAATAAAAAGTCAACAAGCAGACGGTCAAGGGAAGACCAGTTCATATAGTTCTAGCAAAGGTTATTAATTTTCTAATCAAGGGTTCTTGAATACTGTGGGTTTTGCAGTTCTGTTATTCCAGAATAGATTACAGGAATGAAAAGGATAAAGGTGATAATCAAAGATACGGGACAACTAAATAGTCACTACTTCACTTCAGAAAACCAAAGGGGTAAGATCTTAGGATATTATGAATGATGCACGAAAGGTAATTGAAGGATGGTTGTTGAGTCTTCCAGTATCAAAAGTTTTGAGCAACCAGACACCTTAGCAAAATGTAAGTTCAAAAGATTGCTGTTATTCATAAAATATACAATTAAACTCTGGAACATATTCCCGTAGACCATTATTATGCTAAAAGCTTTCACGGATTTACAAAGCACCTGCACAAATTAATGAAGAAAACAATCACCAAAAGCTATTAAATGCAAAGATAATATTTCCATCTTGGATACAGTTGCATCTTAACTGCTGACGAATAGTGAGCTCTGTGCAGGTGTCTGTACAGGTTTGCTTGACCTGATTGTCTTCCCTATATGTTCCTACTTGGAAATTTTTGGGAGACAAAATGGTGAGAAAAACAAACCTTTGATTTCCATCAGTAGAGTTGATTTTATTTTTCCTCATTGGGAATGACTTTTGAGTATGAAAAACTGTTTTGAGTAACATTGGATGTCACTGCTAGGTAGAAGACACCGCAAATGCCTAAGCTTAGATCTGTTTCATAGTCTTCAGTAAAGAATGACTGTTCTTATAAACATCCCACCACTGGTTTTATCTTACCTATTTGCATGGAGGATTCTCTTTGCTAATATCAAAGCCAAAAAGCTTCTGAGTTTCTTTTTAGACAGTGGAGAAGACAATGATGTAAAGAGTTCTGTAGGTAGCTACATATCTTTCGTATTCTAATGTATGTTAATAGGTAGTATGACAAGGAGGGCTATAAGAAAAACTCTTTCATGAGAAGGGCACCTCTATGTCTTTCCAGTGCAATAGATAAAGTTGACACCAGCTCATTCTGGAAATTAAGAATATTAATTAAATTTTTTGACAAAGGAGTACATACTATGATAGTTTTGAGAATTTTAAAGTTTTTGAAATTTTTTTTATCCTGTAGACAGTTCTTATTTTTAAGAAGTCACAGATGCTTATAAGATGTGAAAATTAAAGTGGTTTGGTTTTTTTAATGTAAGAACATTATTTGTCATTTTTCTCTTAATAATGTAGAGTGAAGAGAATGTTTCAGGGATGACAAGCTTTCGGGAAGTGCTGGAAAAGATGTTGGTTATTGTTGTTTTACCAGTACGGAACAGCCTTAGAAGAGAAAATGAACTTTTCTCTTCACATCTGGTTTCTAATACCTGTGGGTTGCTTGCTAGTATTGTGAGTGAGCTTACAGCATCGGCATTAGGATCTGAGGTAAAGCTTCTATAAAATCATTACTAAAAGTCTTTCAGGACAGGTATATTATGAATGTGATATAGGCTGTGGCAGGAATTTTATAGGAGTGCAAATCTTTTACAGACACTGGAATTCTCAGTTCTCAATAGCTTTCAGATATTTAACATAAATTTAAAAGCATATATTCACTGTATTAGGGAAATACTGTTGATAATTATCTACTTACTTATGGCTTCAGAATACTGCAAATTGTTTAGAAAATGGCAAATTTTTTTTTTGAGTGCTTCTCTTTTTGCGTGTCTGCATGTATGCACTCAAAATACATTTGGTCCTCACTGGAGGCAGTGCCATTTACCTGAGCATCTCTGTGCCTCTCATGGTATCATGGATGCTTCGTGTTCTGAACCTATCTGCTTTTGATTATGAGTCAGAATTTATAATGTATTTTGTTTATGCATTGCATCTCCCTCCTTTATATGTAAGATAGTCTTTATACATATCTTCCTTTATGTATTCCATATTATATTTGTTTATATCATTAGACTTTCTCCAGTTTATTTGCTTTGTATACTAAATTGAGAGTAGTAAGGAGTTCAACTCCTTAAAATCCAGAGATTCATAATCACACACAAATGTTTCATTTCATGAGGCTACAACATTGTTAAATGATGGAAATTTATTTGATTTTTATTAAAGGCATGTCACTGTCTCTGTGCTATTGGCAGACTTTTTTCACAGAAAGAACCTAGCTTTTGATAACATCTTGATTAAAGATGCTTTTACTGTTACGTGAGATTTGTATCTTTATTTAAATACCTGAAATAAGGTAGGAATCAGATTCCTAATTATTCCCAGTTAATTTCCAATTACCAAAAATTATATTTTTTTCTTTTTAGTCAGTATTGAATAGAAGCCCCAGTGGTGGCATCTTCTGTGTTTTAGCAGTTGACTTGTAAAATTTACCCAGTTGAAAATCTGGTAATTTAATTCACTTATCTTTGCTTTGTTAAAGTTGACTAACGTTTAGCAGTTAATTTTTTCTGGTGCTTGTATTTGACTTTCTACAGGTTGATGGGCTGAACTCTCTCCATTCTGTCAAATCCACCCCCAACCGATTCACGAAAACAAGTCAGGGAAGAAGCTGGAATACTGGGAATGGATCCCCTGATGCAATATGTTTCTCTGTTGATAAACCTGGTGTAGTTGTAGTAGGATTTTCTGTTTATGGTGGAGGAGGAATTCATGAGTATGAGTTGGAGGTATTAGTTGATGATGTAAGTACAGCATTGAAGAAAACAATTTGAACAAAAGTAACCTCAGAATTTTTCATAGTATGTTTTACAAACTAATATTGTTAATATTCTTATACACTCTAGGCTACAAGTAAAACAGTGCTCTTGTAGGGTTTTTTGATCTGCTTGTGCTTGTGATTTTTGTGGTATTGCAAGCTACATACCATAATCCAGTAAGGTCCTTATCTTGGCTGTGGTCTTGAAATCATATTTTATCACAAATAATATTTGGAGTTAATAAGGAGACCAAGTTAAAACATTTTAAAACAAAAATTGAAGAAGGGGGTAGCCTAGCAGCATGATCAGGCTGCAGATGTTTCACGTGTTGTTAAAGTAGTCTCTTAGAAAAAGCATAAAACTGTATTGTGTGTCCTTGTACTGAAGAAAAATCTGTGTTCTTTTACAGACAGTTGTTCACTTTAACCGACTGTTCTAATCTCTTCCAAAGGGCAAGCATAGGTTGATATGGCAAAACCCCTCCACTCAATAATTTCATTTTTAACAGAAAGGCTTTACTGTTGTCTCTGAACAGGTTTTTCAGCTTTGTTTTATTTGTAATGCTATGTGTACAGTTTATGAAAGAAAACACAGCTTGCACAGTTGTATGAATGTGTCATGTATTTACATTATAAATGAATTAAAATTACTTTGTTTCTTTGAATCAGAGTGATCATACTGGAGATTCAACTCATTCTCATAGATGGACATCTTTAGAGTTGGTTAAAGGAACTTACACCACAGATGATTCTCCCAGTGACATAGCTGAAATCAGACTTGACAAAGTGGTGCCACTGAAGGTAAACAAAAGAAGTGCACATCTGTAGGTTTCATATGACTTTAGATTAAAAAAACACAGAATGTTCAACCAGAAAATTTTTGGGGGGTACATGTTTACACATTGATCTTGACACGTTTGCTTTATACAGTCCTAGTTTCACCCAGTAACTAAAAAGTTCAAATTCTGAGAGCATAAAGAAATTAAACTTTAATTTTTATAATAGCACATTATAGATTGTAATTGCTTAGTAATTTTAGAATATTCTTGAATATGCAACTTTTTTGTGTGCATGAGGGGCAGGTGCTAATTTTCTTGGTATCTGGTCACTCTTGAAGGCATTAGTAGTAATATTTTACTTAAGTTATATTCCATAGTTTGGGAACATGGAGCAGCTTTCACTTTTGTTAAATGCTGGATCTTTTTCAGTTAGTTTCTTTAGTGGAGTGTGTTGAAGGACTTTTTAGACTCACCAGCATTAATGCCACTAAGCCTAACTTAGATACTTGTTTTATATTGCGTACTTTTTTTGTCTCTCACTGTTAAGGAAAATGTGAAATATGCAGTTCGTTTGAGGAATTATGGAAGCCGGACTGCCAATGGAGATGGAGGAATGACCACAGTTCAGTGTCCAGATGGTGTAACATTTACATTTAGTACATGCAGTCTGAGCAGTAATGGCACAAACCAAACGCGAGGACAAATTCCACAGATTCTTTATTACAGGTTAGTGTGTTGTCATGATCAATTTCTTAAGAAGAGCAAGTAAAACCATTGTAGTGCTGTCATACCGCATCTATTTTTGAGCAGCAACAGAAATAACTCTGGAGTGTATATGAGGAATGGTCATCTTCAACAGTATTATGGTGTTCTTCCAGTATAGTTTCAGTCTTAAGTTATTTAGTGAAGACAGCTTTTGGGACACCAGTTGTACTGGTGCCTCTTCCAGTCTTGTTTTAGGTTCTCTCTTTTTTTTTTAACTTGTCAAATAATTTGGTGGTTGACATCTCTTACAAGGTCCATTGTGTACCCAGGTGGCCAAGAAGGCCAATGGCATCCTGGCTTGTGTCAGCAATAGCGTGGCCAGCAGGGACGGGGAAGGGATCTCACCCCTGTCCTCGGCACTGGTGAGGCCGCCCCTCGATTCCTGTGTTCAGTTTTGGGCCGCTCACTACAAAAAGGACATTGAATGACTCGAGCGTGTCCAGAGAAGGGCAAGGAAGCTGGTGCAGGGTCTGGAGCACAGGTCGTACGAGGAGCGGCTGAGGGAACTGGGGGTGTTTAGTCTGGAGAAGAGGAGGCTGAGGGGAGACCTCATCGCCCTCTACAGCTGCCTGAAAGGAGGTTGCAGAGAGCTGGGGATGAGTCTCTTTAACCAAGTAGCAAGCCACAGAACAAGAGGAAATAGCCTCAAGTTGCACCAGGGAAGGTTTAGACTGGATATTAGGAAGCATTTCTTTCCAGAACGGGTTGTTAGGCGTTGGAATGGGCTGCCCAGGGCAGTGGTGGTGTCCGCATCCCTGGAGGTGTTTAAGAGTCAGGTTGACATAGCGCTGAGGGATCTGGTGTAGTTGGGAACTGTCAGTGTGAGGTTAATGGTTGGACTGGATGATCTTCAAGGTCTTTTCCAACCTAGACGATTCTGTGATTCTGTCTACTGCTTTAAAGCTGTAATATGGAGATGCACTACTTAAGTCTGATTTTTTATAACCTAAGAGGTTTCTGAGAGACTGCTCACGGGAATGTTTATCTGTACTTTTATTCAGTTCCTTTCTCTGTTGCCAAAAAGGATTGCATCATGTAATGAAGCAAGGTCTATTTGTATAGGAACTGTCTCCTCTCTTACTGTAGAGTTCAAAGGTATAAAAAGAGAAATTGTAACTGCCTGAAGAAAATCAACTGAAACATCTGACTGTCCTGCAGGAAAGCTTTGTTGTAGCCTTTCAGGATGATAGTAGGAATTCACTTACTGTAATCCTTTTGCAGAAAGCATTGTTTTCAGTTTTGAGGTGCTTACTCTGATATGTATGAAGGCATTCTCAAAATGTGTCAGCATCAGAATACATGAATTACTACTATTATCTGTACAGAAAAAAAATTGTCACACATTTTACTCCAGATCTCAATTTTTGTCGAAAAAAGGCTGATCAGCAGTAAATCCAAGGAATAGGAGGAGCAAGGAATAGTAACCCCCATGGATATTTAATTATGTGTGATATATATCTACCTAATAAAAGATGAAGAGAATAAAATAAGTAATGCTAGAACAAGTGATATATTTTGGACTAACAGTCATAAGTACATGTTGCTCTTAAAGTTTTAAAGAAACTAAAATATGAAGAAATTAAAATTACCAGCAGAACTATAGCAACAGAATATTTGAAGATACAGGCTAGTTCTAAACTCTTAAAACATGAGATAGGCTGTACTCAAAGACTCAAGCATCCAGCTTGTCAGCAGTAACAGCAATTGCTTGTCAAAGAATGGAATTACGGTGGTGCATATCATGATACTTTTGTTGATTTTGTTGATTCTGGAATCTTGGGCATCTGTGTTTAGGGGATCCCTCCATCATTTGGAGACATTTCATTATGAAGTATCAGAATTATGAAGTATCATATTGTGTAAGAAGGAGGAAAGAGGACAGAGAAAATCTTCATTCCCATTCCTAGAATTTCTGCTTTTATATAATGTAAAAGAAGGGAATAAAGGAGAAATAACAATTTCTTTGATTCCAGAAAAGCAAATAACATAAAACTTCTGTAAATGGTAGCTGCAAGACATTCTAACTTAAAAACAACCTAACATATGGCAAAAAAACCCACACCAACGTGCTGTCTTCAGAACAGTCTTAGTTTTTTTGTTTCAGCTGTGATAAAATTCTAAGAAGCTTTTGAAGGACTGTAATGGCACAACTCAGAACTGTTACAGAATAAATTAAGTTTTGCTTGGAAATTTTGCAGACTGCTGCCTGTAATCACAGTGTCCTTTGAAGTTTGCTTGGACAATAGAAACTTAAATGTTATCTTATGGGTGACTACAGTTACGAACTTAGTTGGTCTGAAGGTTCCCAGTTTGATATATAATGACTTGAGGTTTTGAATTTTCTACAGTAAAGAAACAAATGTTCAATCAGCTATTACAGAACAGAGCCTGTAAGATTCACACTTGATTTTGTTTGAAAGATGCTCAAATACAAATAGAATTGTTGCTGATGCAAATGCCAAGAAAGGCCATACCAGAAGTGTGTTAACATACTTCTGGTAAGAGCAGAAATGCTTTGGAAGGATTTGTTGGAAAAGTACCCAGTTGGAATTGCTACCACTGTCAGTCACTAATAAATTAAAGTGAAAAAGGCTTGAGGCTGACAACAAACTACAATTCTAGGACATACTGACCCAAAAAAAAAAAAAAAGTAAGAGTAGTTAATTTAAGTCATAGAGAAGGATAGGTATCTTTGCTGTGCATTGAATTGCTCCAGGTAAATTTTTTGAGCATTGTGAGTTCTCAGTTCTGGAATCTTAATGTTCTGGAATGATGTTGTAAAGGATCAAGTCTTTCTGCATAAATATAAGAAATCCAACAGAAAATGAGAAATTTTGTTTAACATGTTGACCAAGTGATTTTGGTTGTCTATGCCAAGGTTTAATCACTATCATATTGAGGGCTTGATTTAGTTTATAATTATCATTTGACTGCTTTGAAAAAGCAAATTTAACTGCATCTTTTATATACCTTATTGAAATAGATTTGTGCATAATGTTGTTTAGAACCTAATTTGACATATAGAGTGGATTCCAAAGAAAAAGCTATTTGTTAAGAGTAAGCCTAAGGCTGTATTTCAAAACCAAAATTAATCTAAAAGAGGGAGGGACAATCTTTTTCCCTGTTACGATGCTGCAGAAATATCCATTGAAAGAGTAGTGTCCATTTCTGTGATGCATTTAGTATTATTCTGTGTTTATCACACACAGTAAGTCGTTGAGCTTGGAAGAGCATAGCAATTAATGCATTTCTGTGGTTTGAAAGGCATCTGGTCAAACAAAACATTTCAGACAAATGCTTTTCATATTTTCTGCCAAATACAATTATTGCAGAGAACACTTGAGACATTGCCTTCAAAATATCCTCTGTGATTTCTTTGTTTCTTTTATTGCTTAATCATGAATTAATTGTTTTACTTACTCTATGCAAAAATTCAGTCAGTCATGTTTTTTTTAATATAATATTGTATTTTGTGAACTTACTTTAACTTAATCCACCATCCAGGAGTGAATATGATGGAGATCTGCAATCACAGCTTTTGAACAAAGCTAATGAAGAAGATAAGAATTGTAGCAGGGCTCTTTCTGTTGTGAGTGCTGTTGTACGAGCAGCCAAAGACCTGTTGCACAGGGCTCTTGCTGTAGATGGTAAGGCTTTTGAAAATTGACTTTCAAAATTTCCTTTTCAAAACTTGTTTCTTTGATAGCAAGAGATAATAGTAGAATACCAGTGATACAAAAAATGAGAAATTTCTCTTTTGCTTTCCAAGGAATATTTTTCTAACCTTTAATTCCTGTAGGTATTAAACTGATTAACTTTCTAAGTCATTGAGTTGCACTTGAGATATCTATAGGCAGATACTATATATAAACTTTCTCATCAACTTAGCAAGTATCATATTAAAGCTGGTAAGATTCTTTATTTCCAAAAGATACGCTATGATGGCTCAGTTACAAATTTTATTTGCACAGGGGTGGTAATTGGGAAGACTCATGAATGTAATGCATTTATGTTAATAAGCACTTAAACACCTTATTTTTGAGAAATGCAGACATTAGCCTTAAAACTGAATGGCTTTAGGCTACCATCTTGAGCCATTCTATTTAAAATGTCCTGAATGTTACATAGTGTTGTAGAAAATGGTTTGGAGGGCTGGAAGGAGATTGTTGTGCTAGCTTTTATACCATAGAAAGTGTGAACACAGCTTGACAAAATGGCAAAGAACGGAATAAAATTATGCTCTAAGAGGAGGAATTTTTTTAACAGAGAACTATAATGGTATGTTTATCTAGGGTGAAGTTTGCAGATTTAGAATTTGACAATGCCTAGATAATGAAAATAATTTAAAATAGAAACTAGTGTAGAAACTAGAAGTTTTAATCATAAGAAGCAAGCCAGAAAAATGTGGTCTGAACCGTGGTACTTTTAATAATAATCCCTGTGCTGTAATTATCTTTGTTTAGCTGAAGACATTCCAGAACTACTCAGCTCTTCCAGTCTGTTTTCAATGCTGCTTCCCCTCATAATAGCCTACATAGGACCAGTAGCAGCAGCTATTCCCAAGGTATGCTACTCAACAAAAATTACTGAAGAAATTTAAGAACGTTGTACAAGGAAAAAGTTTACTCTAGAAATCTGAACATCTTGATTTCTTACGATTTTATAAAGTAGTGGTTTATATTTAACACATGACTCATCGTGAATTTTCAAGGAGTCAGGAATTTTAAAAACATGTTTTAAAAATGACTTCTTTTATTTTTACTTAAATCAAAGACATTATGGGGAAAAAAAAACCAAAACAAAACAAAGCAAAAACCAAACCAACAAACCAAAAACACTTAAGGAAGCAGAGGGAAAGATAACAGGCTTTACCAGTAGGAAAAGACAAGTTAAAAGGAACTGCATTTACAACTCACCAATGAATATTGGATGAAATGGGTCTTTATGTATTATAAATCCTATTTTTACAGTAAACATCCAAAGCACTAGTAGCTGTTCATTAAATTAGATTATTTATATCAAATTTAGAGATGGAAAGATGTCAGCTATAAATAAAAATAGCCTTACTTTTCAGTGACATAGCATGTTCCTGGTCTGGAACAGTCTTGAAACCTGTTACGAGATTTACAAATGTCATTAATTCTTAGCTAGTAGACACTACTGACTTTTATTGCTTTTTCATGAACTGTAAACTCTCTTCAGACTTCTATAAAGAGAGGGAGGAGAGAGGACTAGCCACTTAATATCTAGCAGATTAATTTAATTAAAAATAGTGTCAAATTTTAGTTACCTTGTTACTGTGATGAACTGGTGTTTAGAACCAAGGATTTTGCTTTAGAAGTGTTACTCCCCTTTGAAGATGTTGTAAAGATTACAGGGAACAATGCAATGCTTAACACTACATGCATTAAAATATATTTGATATTTGAAAAAATATAATGTAATATAATATGTAAAATAATACATGTAATATGTAATAATATATAAAAATATTATTTGTTATAAAACAAAGGATGACTGAACTATCACTTCAGTATGGTATTTGCTTTCTGTCCTCTCATGCTTATTGTTCACTAATGTTATGGCTTGTTAGTAGAAGCTGTTTTAGTGATGGTATCTCTGTTGTGTACAGATTTTTGTTTCAGCTTTGGCAAGTCTTCAAAAGGAGTATTTGAGATTAATATAGTGATACTTTTTCTGTCAGGGTTACTTAGATGCAGTATTGGAAAATGACTGAACGAATTGTTGTCGCGATATTCTGAGAATATCCAGAACAACCATTGTAGAGAAATGTATGTTTGTGAGTATTGTTTTCACCTAGCCATAAGTAATACTTTACTGCGTGTGGTGTTATGTTACAGGTTGCTGTTGAGGTCTTTGGCCTAGTACAACAGTTACTTCCTTCTGTGGCAGTTCTGAATCAGAAATATGCTCCTCCAGCTTTTAACCCAAATCAGTCTACAGACAGCACCACCGGAAACCAGCCGGAGCAAGGGCTTTCAGCTTGTACTACCTCCAATCACTATGCTGTTGTAGAAAGTGAGCATCCCTATAAACCTGCCAGTGTTACACACTATAAGGTAAGGACCATTTCTAAGTGTGCATACAGTTTCTTAAAAGCTTTTGGCACGTGGGGTTTGTTTCAACATTTACTATCTGAAAAATTGTTGCCATGCATGGTAATTCATATTGTCTAATATAGGAGACAGTTTCCTGTATTACTGTACTGCTTTCTGGAGAAATCTCTGTTTGTCCAGTAAGTATAGTGGAGACTGTAGTGGAAACTAGAGTAGTTTTAACTCCCTAATGCAGGTATCTACTGTAAGTCCAGAGATTTGCTCAGTCTTAGATTTTCATACTGTCATGCAGTTCTTTGCTCCAACTAAGCAGACTGTAGAAGTTGGAAATCGTGATGTATACATTAGCTAATCATATCTCAGACTTTCTTACTTAATGTTAAAACAATTATTTTTAAAAATTCCTAGTGTCAATTCCAGTTAAATTAATAATGCATTATAGTGTAGGGATCCCTATTGCTGGTCTGCCAATTTAAATTCTTCAGTAATTCCTTTCACTTGGACCATAATTTGACATTGCAGAAGTCTCTGAAGTCCTTTTAACAGTCACTTTGAATAGGATTCATTCTGCCTTACATGGATGACTACTTCAATAAAACTAGATTTTCCTCTATATCAATAGAGAAAGGGTGTATTTTCTGTTTGAAAAAAAGGCTGAGGCATACATTCCCATGTTTTGAAATAGTGAGTTGTGCAGTCACATTGGTTCCTCAACTGTAAATTCAGAGGTAGCAAACCTGGAACCAAGTAAGAGCTGGAGGAGGCCAACTGGAGGAGTTTCCATAAGGCCAAATGCCGGGGGCTGCCCTTGGGCCACAACAACCCCCAGCAGCGCTACAGGCTTGGGGAGGAGTGGCTGGAGAGCTGCCAGTCAGAGAGGGACCTGAGGGGTTGATTGACAGCTGGCTGAACAGGAGCCAGCAGTGTGCCCAGGTGGCCAAGAAGGCCAATGGCATCCTGGCTTGTGTCAGCAATAGCGTGGCCAGCAGGGACAGGGAAGGGATCTGACCCCTGTCCTCGGCACTGGTGAGGCCGCCCCTCGATTCCTGTGTTCAGTTTTGGGCCCCTCCCTACAAAAAGGACATTGAATGACTCGAGCGTGTCCAGAGACGGGCAACGAAGCTGGTGCAGGGTCTGGAGCACAGGTCGTACGAGGAGCGGCTGAGGGAACTGGGGGTGTTTGGTCTGGAGAAGAGGAGGCTGAGAGGGGACCTCATCACCCTCTACAGCTCCCTGAAAGGAGGTTGCAGAGAGCTGGGGATGAGTCTCTTTAACCAAGTAGTAAGCGAAAGGACAAGGGGTAATGGCCTGAAGTTGCACCAGGGAAGCTTTAGACTGGATATTAAGAAGCATTTCTTTCCAGAATGGGTTGTTGGGCATTGGAATGGGCTGCCCAGGGAGGTGGTGGAGTCCCCATCCCTGGAGGTGTTTAAGAGTCAGGTTGACATAGCGCTGAGGGATCTGGTGTAGTTGGGAACTGTCAGTGTTATGTCAGTGGTTGTACTAGGTGATCTTCAAGGTCTTTTCCAACCTAGATGATTCTGTAATTCTGTGATTAATTTCTATTCCACATTCTTGTCTTGTGAGACAGCAAGACATCCACTGCAGAAAATGTAGTTATCATATGATCTCCCTGATGTAGTGATGCTTATTATTGTTCTGGAAGTTTATGGAGCTTATCTGAAGCCTTAGGTTTAGTTGTTACTGCTTTTGGATTTCTGTAGCTATATGCTATCATACTGCAGGCCATATTCACGAGTGTGATTCAGCTGCTGTATACTTTTCTAGGATTTCACAAAACAGATACTGAATGTTTTTGTTGAAGGTGACATTAAAAAAGCTCTTTGAGAGTTAAATGTTTGTAGTAGTCTGTGATTGTTTTGTTTAAAGATCCTGTGCAGACTTCTTAAAAACAATCACAAATGGTATCATTAGCACAAATGCTTAATCCGAACATAATACAGGATTATAATTCAATAAGGTGTAAAACATTTCTGGTATATCTGTATTTCAAAAAATGGGTTAGGTTAATGTTAATCTAAAGCATATCAAAACAACTGTAAAGAATTCCATAATTGAATCACTTTCATAGCCTAAAGAATTAAAACCAAATGGAAATGAAGAAATAAATGTAAAAAAACCCCACACCACTCAAAACTTGCACATAATTAGACTGTTGTTTTGTTTTAGGTGTCTTTTCCTGAATGTGTCAGGTGGATAACAATAGAGTTTGACACTCAGTGTGGCACTGCTCAATCAGAGGATGTTCTTCGTTTACTAATTCCTGTCAGAATTGCACAGAGTCTGGGATTTGGACCAAAGCATGCTTCTGTTCATGAAAACCTTAATTCATGGATAGAACTGAAAAAATTTTCTGGATCTTCAGGATGGCCTACCATGGTATTAGTACTGCCAGGTAATAGATACTGCAGTAATTTCTAGTAATGTGAATTATTAAAACAATGAATGAAAGTTTTTTATTTTTCTGCAAAACTATCTTAGAAAACAAAGTTGAAAAGTCTTCATTCAAGCTGGCAAGAGTTCATTATGAGCCATTGGTTGTATATCAGTTGATTATGTTTATATTAGGTTTCTTGTTTGACATGTTGATCTGTGTGTTAGTCATGGTTTTACTTTACATGTTTTATACAAAGCTGGAGTTTCATGTATGCTCATGTAGAAGAAACATACAAAAGGAGGATAATTTTTTAAAATTTATTTATTTATTTTATGTATCCTTTTACTTCCTATAAGGAAATGAAGCTCTTTTTTCTCTGGAGACGGCATCAGACTATGTGAAAGATGAAAAGGCTTGTTTTTATGGTTTCAAATGTTATGCAATTGGATATGAATTTAGTCCAGGATCTGATGAGGTAAGGAAAAAGTGAAATGTCTGCAATTGCTGCACCTATTAATTCTCTCCCATAAGGCCAGGGTTTTTCTAAAAAAAATATTTGTATTTCCCCTTCTGACTAAAAAACATTGGCAAAATATTTTAAAACTAATTTCATATAAGCTTTTAACATATTTTCTTACAGACATTATTTGTTTGGATTTCTTTAATCTGAATATTACTGGAATAGTCTTTTGGTTTGGTTTGGTTTTTTAATAACTGTGACAGTCTGCAAATACATAGCATGATTTTATCTATTATGTTAATGGGATATGAGATTTCCTAAAACTCTGACCTAGACTTAATCAAAAATCCAAACGATTGCAGCTTTCAATTGCACAGTGATTACTGTTTTACTGTCACTGCCAATTATGGGATGACAAACTTGTATTATTTTTCCAGTGTTCACTCATACCAGAACTCTCAGACTCGCTAGAAGTGCTGTGCTCATTTAGGCTACCTGAGATACACCTCATCTTGCCTTTAAGGATATGAGATTTTTTCCACCACTGTTTCTTTGTTGGGAACATAAAATTTCTTCATGTCCTTGGGCCAGTGCTTTTTTGACCTATTTTAACCTATTTTGACCTATTTTAAGAGATACTGAAAATACTTTATATGCTTTAGAGTCATTCCAGAAAAATAGCCCTTCTGTTATCTTGGGGCTCTTTGGGCGTGTTGCTTCACATGAACTTCACAAGGTCTGCATCTTGCTTACACTACAACTATCACAGAAGATTTACCTCATCTTATTCCTGGGTTCTGCTCAAGTTAAATCATATCTTCAGGTTTTCAAACTGAGATTATTTGAAATTTCATAACATATCGGATATGAAAACATACCATAAGTCTATTAGCTATGATAGTCTCATTGGCTTGCAGCAAATCAGATTTATAAATCCTGTAGAAGATCTAACTAGTCTGTGTTTGAGTAATGATAACTTTTGCTTAAGCAGAAAAAAAGACAGATTTGTATATGTCATTAATTTTCTAAAAGCATTTACAAAGCTGCTGGTATGTTTTTAATACTTAAGTGCTAAAACATGCTAATATGTTAACTATATCATCTAAAGAAAAGTTGCAGTTGTTTTGAAACATACCTTTTTATAGCCCAAATACTCTAACTTAAAGTTTTATAAATAGAAAAGCAAGTTTTTACAGTGCTTAAGCTACCTTACATCTCAGGACTAAAGCTTCTGTAAGAAATATAAGTAGGTGGACAACAATGCAAATTTCTCATTCTTCTGGGTGCTGACAGTTTTCTGAAGTGTTACCACTCATAGCAAAAGCAGCATATGTTCTGGTGACCCCTGTGTTTTCTATAGCTTAAAGGAACAAAGTATCAGTAAGACCTAGTTCATGTCAATGGGATTAATTTTTCCACATCTGGTTCTTTCTCCTTCCAAAGGACAAGCCTCTGGTACCGTTACCTAACCAGTATATTGAATGCCATTCACTGTTAGGGAAGTCTGCAAAAACTGACAGATGTCATTGTGAGTGTGGGCATCAAGGAGAATTGGGTGTACTTGAACTATTAAACCTTGTTTAAACCTCAGATTTTTGCAAAAATTTTAGATTTTTGCTTTGATGAATGAAAAGGAAGGCTTTTTGCTGTTCATTATTAAATCTACAAAATACCTCCAAAAACTGTCTTCTGTGTAAAAAGTGTTCACACAGCAGGGAACTGTCCAGTGGGTTGATACACATTTCACATCCTTACTTGCTTGCTATTTCAGAACCTGCTGGTTTGAGTCCTAAATATGCAGTTTAGCAAGGGTTTAGTTTAAAATGCATTTTGGAGATTCTTCAGTCTTCTTGGGAGTCTCGGGCAATATCAGGCAAGTCTAGGGTTACTGCTTTTGAAGACTCTTTCCAAAAGAAGGATTTTTTTGCCTACTTTATGTATTGTTAGTTTCTGTAAGTCTGCCTAGAAAATCCATCAGATGGAGGTGTCCTATCTCCCCCAGTGTTTTCTGGTGCGGGGTTTTGGGGGTTTTTTTCCTTCCTGAGAGGCATCTGTCAGACACGTGTTGAACCACCCACGTATTTCATTACAATTTAAAATTGGTGCCAAGTTAAAGAGGTTGTGCTTGCGTGTAGCTGGGACAAGTTGAAGGGCAAATGTCAGATGTGTTTCTTCATGGTTTAAAATGTAGCTAAACCTCCCTAGCCATACTGCTCTCTCCCCATTCCTTGCACCCATCTCCTTCTCTCTATATTTGAAAACTGTGCGCGTGGTCTGTTTTGTTTTTTATTGCAAACAAGGTTGAAAGATACTGATAGAGATACTCTCAAGTGTTTTCAGTGACAAGTCTGGTGGGAGGGTTGGTCTTCCTTAGAAGAGCAGTCAAGGGGAAGAAGTAACTTTCCAGTGCAAATAGAAGGGAGAAGAAGCTGTCAAGGGTGTCTCCCAGGATTTATAATGGAGAAAGGGAAATTATGGAATCATTTTCCTATCCCTGCTGCTCCAACCAGAGAAATGAAAGAGGGAGTAAAGTTACAAACAGCACTACCTTTAGACAATATAGGAATGTGAGTTTATGTGCTATGATATCTGTACCGTTTAGAAGAGGCATTGCTTTGCAATCTGAATATGTATCGATTGTTTTTTTTGTATTAGGAAGTTTCCTTTCTCTTTAACCAGACGGAAGACACCTATCAACTTTACATGTTCTTACTAGGCTACCAGAAGCACAGTAACCCATTTATTATTACTCATATCTAGTTGAAATTGTTCTAAAAATGTTGGTACGCTGGCCTGTGTCACAGCAAAATATGACAGTAGTTGTGCAGCAAGAAGTATATCACGGAGAAACTTCAAAGTGGAATACACAGTTAATAACTCATAGGATAAAGCAGTGTCAGGGAAACTTACTCTCTGCTGTATTTTCTTAGACACTATTTTCATTTTAAAATTTGTTTCAATTTAAGGGTATTATTCAGCTGGAGAAAGAATTGGCTAATTTAGGAGGATCATGTGCAGCGGCTTTGATGAAGAAAGATCTAGCACTTCCTATTGGTAAGTCCTACTCAGAAAACATACTTAGTTACTTCATCATTGTTTCAGGTTTTCTGAATCAATATGACCTTTAAGACTTAATGTTGCTTTTAGTTAGAGATAATAATATGAAAATACTTCTTAAAACTGAATTAATCAAACAAGATAATAAAGTGTTTTCTGCTTATGCTGTTCCCTTCATGTGTGTATGGGGAGGAGGGAAGCCTGGTCATTTAAATCTGAACCAACTCACCCAATCCACAGGTAGTGTATCAGTGTACGAGCTATGTCCTACAGTTTCCTCGTGGTACTTCACAAATGTGCAGGTATCTTATTTGTATTTCTCTTTCACTGTTTTTTTCTCCCTGCACTCCACACCTGTCTGAATGAAAAATACCTGCAACATTGAATTGCAAAATTTAAAAATCACTTGTTCAAAATCGAAAGTGACCATTGCATCTGTAGACCTTATAGCCTCAAATATTTATGCTGTAGTTTGGGGTTTTTAATTAAAAAAAAAAAAATCACATACTTTTACAGCAGATGCAGCAAATTAAAGTTTACAGTAACCCAAATGCAATTTAAAATGTAAGGAAAAATATGAGTTCATGAAAACTAATGGATATAGAGATTGAATTAGAACTTCTAAATATTCAACCATACTCTATGTAATAGCATTTCTCCTAATTAGCATTAGTGAATAGGAAAAACAGGCTTATAATCAATAATAGGATATATTTTTGATCATTTTAATTTAGGAGTACAAACGAGAGCTCAAATATTGTTAATGAGACTAGAATATTAATGTGCAGGAGGGCATTGATCAGTGTGCAGTTATAACCACAAACCCTAATTTGGATTTTTTAACCAGATATTTTGCTTGTATAATCGAATGTGCAAATTTCTAAATTTGTGTTGCAAAAAGACACCTCGATTGCACTGGTAGATCTATGTTTCTCTCTCAAAATTACAGGCAATTCTATACTTTAAAGAGTGCCCTCTTCTGTTATCCTCCAGTCAGTCACATGAGTTTTGTTGACTTCACTAGCACCCATTTGTACTACTGTTCTCCTATGCAAAATAAAAAAAAAGCTGAAATTGAAATGCTTCTAACTTAATTTCCCAGGTTTTCTAATACTTAGTACTTCTCTCTAAAAAAGTTCTTTGTTTAGTTCTGATTTTGAATGTCTAAAACACAAGGGAAATTAGAGGGTACATCAGTTGGCTTTATATGCTTTCAGATAGAAGGAATTTGAAATAAAACATGCAGTTAAGTTACATGAGCGGTCTCGGCCACCTATAAAAGTGGTTGTGTATCATCTTCAAGAGAGGGGGGATAGGTGCATAGCCTGTAAAGAGTTTCCTGATTAACAGCATAACTACAGTTGATTCATCTGACAGTTTACCTAACACCAACTCAAGGATTTCAGCCAGGTCTGTTAGTGTTGCAGATAATATTACAGTGTTAATGACATACACGTTTATTGTTTCACTCCAAGACCACTGGACCCTGTGAATAAACAAAACTGATGAATTATAGGCAGCAGTGGTAGTATTTGCAAATGGAAGGCACAGTGCAGCCTTTTTAAGCTGGTTTTCAGTTGCATGTACTTCTGGTTTGGTTAGGTGTTTTGATTGGTATCACAGAAAAAGATGTAAGAATGTGGTTTTCTGAAGAAACATTTAAATGCCTTAGTATCAGACTATTTTTTCTTTTTCTGCATTCTAGATTATATATCTTCTACCTTTTTCTGCAAGTGAAACGGTGTCTTAAAAAATACTTTTGTTACTGCCATTGTTCATCTGCAGAGCACTATCATCTTACTCATGGAATGGAGTGTCCTTTAGGAAAAACTTATATAATTATATAAAAGACTGTCTTGTAGGGCATATGCAGAGAAAGGTCCTTTTTATTAGACTTGTCATACTTTATTTTGTGATTTTTACAATGCTACCTTTGTCCTCTGTGTGGACATGTACGGGCTAAAGAAAGTACCCTAAGAAAAAGGCTCACTCCACAAAATAGTCAGCAACTTAACTTACAGTGCCTGAACTTTGGCATTTAGAAGTTAGGTATCTATAAGCTAGAAGCTCTAACCTTCTTTTAGAGTTATTTTGGACATCTTCAGAGGATGGTTCGTGTGGTACTAAGATGAAGATGTAAGAAAAATTTAATTAATCACCCAGAGGAGGAACCTGTTTCTCTTCCATTTGCATAAGGATATCTTGTAATACCTAAATCTGAGCTCATCATGTCATGCTTCACTGCCCAAAACTAGATGAAGTAAATACTGCTTCATTTCCCAGATACTCTTTAGACCTCTGGATCCAATTAAGCACTCTTAAAACATGGTAGTTTTAATTAAAACAGTAAGAAATGTCATGACTTTGTGTCAAGGAAAATAGGATGATGGAACTGACTTCAGACCAGAGTTACTAGTTTCTACATCCTTGTAAGACCTTTCCGTCTTCAGTTTTATTTGCATGATTTATTTTGGCATATTGACTTTAAGGAGGTTGTCCTTCACTAAGAGGTACCTTGTTTTTTAGTAATTGTTGTTGTGGGCATATTCTGTATACAAGTATCCAGATACTTATATGAGTATTCCTCTAGAATCATTAAGGGGGGGGAAAGTTTTCTGAAAGAACATCAAGAAGGCTTAGCCTTTTTTGCTCCAAAGGAAGATGGACCGGACCGTGATCCCTTCATGTACTGGGAAAATTTTATCTTTGAGAGTACACCCAAATACTGTTTGAGTTACCATGTTCAGAAGGCTACGCCTCCTCCTTGCCAATTCTCCAAGACTTAAATTATAATACTTCTTCACAAGAAAGAGATCTTTTCTGTGACAAATTTCTGACCTAAACAGCAATGTGAAATTGATCAAGATATTTAACATTATTACTTACTTGATTGTTTCAAATTTGTTAAAAGTTAATTCTGAGAGCAGAGTTTTTATGTATCTTTATTTCTTTGATTTTTAAAAATGCCTTAGAATTTGATTCTTTTCATTTTTCTTTCTCTCTTCTGACTAGTAGAATTGCCTGACATGTTTTTGAGAGAGAGTAGAAATACAGTAACCTTATCTGGTTTACTTTTCTATTAAAAGACTGTGTTTGGCAATTCTGGTCACCCTGGAATCAGACTTTCGGGTTGTATTTGTGAAAAGGAAATACTGTGTAGTAGAATGTATTTGAGTTTTATGTTTTAGGATGAATCATAATTCACAAAATTTGCAGAGTTTATCAAGTTTTCAAATACTGTTAGTAGGGTAAGGTCTTAAAAGGGAGCAGCTGGTACCTATTCGTAGGTACTGATTCTCAGAAACCATCCTGACCTCCCAAAATCTTTTTTGGAAGGTATCTAGTCACATCCAAAGATTTGCCATACATACTGTCTTGGAGATAAGAAGAGAAATAGCAAATTTTTCTTTTGTGTAATGTATATTGTTTATTTGCTTGTGCACTGAACTACACAGTACTGCATGCTTACTTTGTTACTTCAAAATATTAATCTTTCAGCTGCTGGTTAAACAATATTACACACAATTAGGCAAACAGATTTTTAACATGAAAGGCTTCACTAAACAGAACTGAATTTCACACTCAATATTTGCATTTACATTTGTACATCTACATACAATATGTAGATAAATGTAAATATTGTTATGAAAAATATGTGTTTATATTTTTACAGCAGGTAATGAATTTGAAGAAGACCTTGAGATTCTTGAAGAGGCTGCTTTACAGGTAACTGTGGCTTTTTAGCCATTGCAACATACTTAAACATGTAATTTCATTGGAATTTTTTGACTGCTACTGAAGAAAATCAGTTGTAAGGTTTTTATAATAGGAAGGAGTAAAACTTGTTATAAAACAGCTTAAGTCTTAGGGGAGTTTAGTATATACATTAAATCTTTTAATAATAAATCTGCTTAGGAAAAAAAGCATAAAATATCACACAGAGAGTTAGATGGCCAAATGTATTTCAAAGTATTTAAGTGTTTGGCTTAAGTTGCACAATTTATCAAATTCAGAATGTTGCCAGAATTAATCCTCTACATGTCTTTGTAAATGAAGAACTAAAATCACTTTTTCCGTTGAGCAGTAACACTTACCATGTCCCAAATAATATTATTGTGGTTGTTCTGGTTTGATGATGGTATTTTGTTCATTGTGATGGTAGCTAATGCTGGTCAGTAACTCCCAATTTATATCCCCTAGCTGATGGTGGACAGTGAAGAAGGAGTTTTCATGTTTTCTTTCTTTCCTAATTATCTTCAGGGCAACTGTTTTGAAATTCAGTTGTTACAGTACTTGCTGTAAAAAATATATCAGTGCTGCAGTATGACACCAGTACATAGGCCTTAGATGATAGAATAGTAAACAGAAAATAGAAAAACAGATACTCCTTGGAAGAAATATTTTTTCAGCAATATGTTCTTGGTCCCACCATATTCTAATTCAAAATGTGACCTAGGAGTGTGCATGCAAGTCATGGATTCATTTTTGCTTTTTGACCTGTCTGTTCAGTATTTTATCTACCTTCTTTCCCTTCTTACAAAGAAGGGATTTCTTTTCACCCTTTCTTTAAGGGATCTGCATTTCTATAAGTTATATCTCTAGCCTTTTCTTTTGGAACATGTTCATTGGTCACATTTTCAGAACGGCTTTTTTCATTCTTCTCCTGGTCACAATTCAACAATTTAGGATACTCTTAACATGAAAGTTCATGTTACCTTTTTCTTTCCTCCAGAAATTCTCCCTCAACTCAAGCTTGTTTGATCTCTTTTGACATAAATTAATGTTTTATAGATTTAGCTGACTTTTTTTTTTTAATTTCATCAGTTTATCCACTCTTGTCTCTCTTGAACAGTTTTCAGTTCCTAAAATGTCTGTTTTAATTGTGTCATATTATGGGAAAATGTCTACATGTAAGATACTGAAAAGCTGTTTTATGTCTCCATCCTTTCACCCCCAACTCAACTTCTGGGAAAAAAAAAAAAAAAAAAAAAGGTGTGCAAATCTCACTCTGGCATTCTTGGGAAGGGCTTGGCACTATCTCACTCACCAACCATTTTGGAAGCTCTCGAAGGAAATCTTCCACTGCAGGTACAAAGCAATGAGCAGTCATTTCTGGAGGATTTCATTGCTTGTGTACCAGGATCAAGTGGTGGACGACTTGCAAGGTAAAAGTTTGTGTGCTTCTTGAATAAACCCATTATGTCAAGGTTGTAATGTTTAAGTTTTGCAGCAAAGTAGAAAACATTACTTGCTAAATTTTAAAACCTGTGCGCTGTTGCTTGTCTGTACAACTAGCTATAAACTTTGTTATATCAAATATTAGTTAAGTAAAACTATTTGCCCATACTTTTTTTGTTAATATATTAGGTAGAAGCATTTATGTATTCAGACCTTCTGCATCCTTTCTTTGCTGGAAGTCATGTTTGTACAGAGTAAGCATTTCTATCTTGGGGTCCTAGAAGAGATTTTAATGTTTAGGTGTTTTTCTTTGATGTAGGTGGCTTCAGCCAGATTCATATGCTGATCCTCAGAAAACATCATTGATTTTGAATAAGGATGACATTCGATGTGGTTGGCCAACTGTTATTACAGTACAAACAAAAGACCAGTATGGAGATGTTGTTCATGTTCCTAATATGAAGGTAATTATTGTCGTCTTGGCTGTTTTTATACTTCATCATGTTGTCTTTTAGTATTATAGTTATTCCACAGAATATTCTTCTATATTGCAGAAAGTGACATTTGTAAATTCAGTGTAGTCAAACCTTCTTACCTCTAAATCCACGGAATTATTAAATTCTCAATTATGCCAACACCATTTCATGCAATTTATATCTTGTCTGCAACGAGCTACACTTGTGTAGTGTTGGAAATAATCAGTTGTAGGTGACATTTGGTGGTAATGATATGTAAGGTGACAATCTATTTTTTAACTTGTAAGCCAAGAAAGAGTATTTTAAGTTGTAGACTGAATAAATGTAATGATTAGAAGAATCAGAAGCACATTGATGGACCATTTTATTACCACTTTATTTTAGACCAGAACAGCACTTCCCCTTTTTCTAGTATTTGGAGGTTCCTGTAGTGTTTGAAATTTAAAAAATAACTGGCAGGGTCTGGGATTCTTGGGTTTTCCTTCAGCCTCTACAGTTAATCACTGTGTTTTTTAATTTATTTTGGTTGTTGAAGTACTGGAAAGGAAGTGTTCATGACAGCTTCAGGAAGAATTTGTAACACATTTTGGAGTAAAACCTATGTGATATGTATAAAATATGGCTGCTTGGTTTGAAGTAATGAAGCATGCAGACAAAACAAATTGAACACAAAATGTTTTTCACGTAGTTATAATAAATTAGGTTACATCTATGTTTTAAAGCCCACTATTACTGTGGAGTAGTTGGTTTTGTTCAAGCTCAAAAGTAGATGAAGTACCTTTTACAAAGTCATGATTCCTGTGATAAGATCTCTCAAAAATATTCTTTGTATAGATGTAGTAATTGAGATTTATCTTACAGTGAGCTGCAAACTCATTAATGAACAGTGAGTCTACAACAGCAACACAAGAATCATGAATCAGCTTAGTCACAAACATAGGTGTGGTTACTAATTTAAATTTGTGACAGAGGAAATAGAAAACCAAGTAGTGATCTTATTCTATCAGTCAGGAAGAGTATATGTCAAAATATCAAAACTATTGTTGGATTTCTTAATTATTGTTTTACTTAAATGTATTAAAGTAACACAAATCTTACTTTAATCATTCTGTTGGACTCATTCAGTGCACAAGACACTGATGTAATTTCCGGTAAATTAAGTCAAGTTTTGATGAAACAATGCGTGAAATCTGCAGTATTCAAACATACTTTATTGCAGATTTAGGATGAGTAATGCATAAACTTATTTTCCAGATAGTCTGTTTTTCAGGTAGCAGTTTCTTTAAGCCAGGATGCCATCTAGCCATAGCTCTATGCTTTTAATCTTGACAGTTGTTACCAATGAGAAGAAAGCATTACTGTCTTCCCTCAGAGACCTATGTACAGCTGACTGTACCTGCACTAATGGATATCTGTGGTACCTCTGGGGGGAAAAAAAAGTTAAAATATGTGTTGAAGAGCACAGTATAAATGGACAGTGCTGATGTGGTAGGGTGGCAGAGCTAGCCAAGATCCAGTCTGGCCACTGCTGATCCAGATCTAGCAGGCCCTGATGATTCATTCTGAAACCTGTGCACTCATTTGGAAGGCTCTCTTCTTACTTCATAGTATTTACTGTTGTGGGAAAACTTAGCTAGGCATACCAGACTACGTGTGGGTTCCCAGGGAGTGCACTGGGATGGGAAGAACTGACACTGGCCTTTACTGATCATGTGCCAAGGCAGTTGGGTGCTTCTCTCCTATACATTTACATTTTTCAGAGATGCTGTGCTTGGCTTTGTAAATTTTTAAATGTAGGCACATAGGTTTTTGTTACGGCTGGATTTATAGTGAGTGCTCTAAGCAATTTGTCACTGCACCTTATCGGATGTAAAAGAATGTGTGTGTGTGTTTTCTCCCGGAATCATTTTACGTATTCCATGTCTTATTGCAGGTAGAAGTCAAAGCTATTCCTGTTTCTCAGAAAAAAACATCTTTGCAACAAGAACAAGTTAAAAAGGTGCAGCGGATACCAGGGAGTCCTGTAACAGCTGCTTCCCCTAGCAGTGATATGACCTTTGGAGGACTTCCTTCACCAAAGCTTGATTCTTCCTATGAGCCAATGATAGTAAAAGAAGCTCGATATATTGCTATTACAATGATGAAGGTAAATTGCTGTTATTTCGGCAATATAACTGTAAGATTCAGCATTCAATGTGTGTAAAGGTATGCAAAGGAGAAGGAAAAAAAGTATATTTCAGGTTAGCTGCAATCTAGAAATACATTAATTATGAATTACTTGGATTACATTTAAGTTCAACAGAAAACTAGCTTCATCAAAAGGGCCACCTGTCTGGACTCTAAAGTAGTTATAAACTAGATCAGCATTTGAAAGGAAAACTTGTCTGTGATTTTGATTACACTGATAAACAAACTGGTCTGAGTCACTCAGGAGAAGTGAAAACAGCTATTGAAATAGTGGAGGAGAAGTCAAACATATGTGTCCATATAGAGTTGGAGTGTTGCAGTGAATCTATATTAAAAACTAGAATAGGTGAACATAGGAAAAAATCAAAGCTCAGCAGGGTAAAAAGGTCATACAAATGATTTGTGTATCAATGCATAAATATTAAACAGCATCTGTTGAAATTGAAATCTGTTGTCAAATGGATCAGCTCAGAGACTTTGCCAAGAACAGTTTTTAAAGAGGTGAAAACAGCAGTTAGTATTGATTTAGAGGAAAAAAAATAGCAAACTAGCGTCTTTTAGAGGGTACAGGGTTGTTTTCTGCAAGGGATAGTGCTGCAGTAGCTCTGTGTAAATAGTGCAACTGGCTACTAAATAGTGTCTTAATGGATCAATGAAAGAACTACAAAATCAATATGGTGTACAACAAATGGTTTATAAACTTGTTAAATCACATGTCTGAAAAGATAATTACAATCAGGGAGTGTACATCAAGGAGACAAGTGTGATCGGCTTGTTGGTTTTTTTTTTTTATTGGGGGTACTGCAGAGATCACTTCTTGGCTTGATACTAATTGGTAATTTTACCAGTGACTTGGGGAGGGGCATACATTATTTATTAAAAGTTGGAACCCAGATAGGATTTCTGATTACCATTGTCCACAGGTGTTTGTTTTCCAGTAATTGGTGTCAAATCTGCTCATACAACTGGTGGTGGCACATCTTGCAATGCATTAGATACTCTGGAGTAAATGGTGGTGGACCAAGTGCAGGGCCTTCAGAAATTAATTTCTAGATTTGATGGACACTTTGAGTGAGGAATGCTTGATGTTAGCTAGTTAACACGTAATCATTTTTTAATTAGATCAGGGTAAGATCAGATGCAACCACAGGTATTCACTTGAACTCATCTTGGTGGATAATAACAGTACAAATCTTAGTAAAGGTAAAAGTAAAAAAGTAAAAGACACACACCAAGGTAAGATACAAAAAGTGTCTCTCTTGTTAAAACATGCTTGACTTCTATGTTTGACACCTTTAGAGCAAATCTTCCAGAGGTTCTCTTCAGGTTAAGTCTTTTCCATCCAAGACTTTAACTTTTTTATTATTATTATTCAGAAGAGAGCTGTTATTTTGCTGCTTAAATTAAGGACTGTCTGACATTCTGGGAAATGCAAATGTGTTACCTACAGTATTTAATTAGCTTATCAACAACTTTACTGATTCCAGAAAATGTAAATATTCTCTTCTGCTTCCCTCTCTGCATTACTGAGCACACTCATTTCGGTATAAAATGCAGGTGTCCCCTGACCTTTTTGTTTTACACCAGCCTGCATGTTGTATTGGTACCTGATAGAAACATCCAAATATGATTAGAAACTCCAGCTTCTCACTTCATGACAATAAATTATGACATGTTTGGAGGACTGATACCCAAAATTATATCCTTGTATAGAGACCCTTGTTCAAATGTTCTTATCCCACCTCTTGTTCCCCTGTTGTTTTTGATTTAACATGGGAATCTGGTAACTCAGCAACCATTGCAGCCCAGAAGGAGTCTTGTTAAGGTACTTCATGCAGTTTTAGATCTACCATTATTTACTTCTTATGGGGTTTTTCAGTGCAGTTATTTCACAGGAAACTGTGGAAGTGAACCAGGTTTTTTTTTTTTGTAGTGGGAATCAATGGAAATATCACATCACTATAGAGGGAATTTTCTTCTTTACTTTTAATAGAAAGAAAAACGATCCAGAATTTCATTGATAAATCCGCTGGACTGATTTATAGTTTTTGACCTGCAACATATTTGCTTTCTTATCTTCTCATGGTCCTCAATGCACTACCTGCATTCAAAGGCTTTTTATACAAGTGAGATTAGAAGAGATCCAGAGACTTGACTGTGAACAAAGTTTTTTGTTAGCAATAGCTACCTTTATTATCTACATAATGGAAATTTAAAGAGAAAGTAAAGATACTTTTTTCCTGTATGTATAAATGTGTCTGTGATTCTTTTTCTGTGTTTTGGAATTTGTTTCATGTTCCCTGATCAATGCTTCTGGTGAGTGTAAAGCTAGATTAGTGTGTTCTTTAAGAAAATATTCTGCTTTCTTTTATTCGTGACCAAAACTGTTCATTTTGTTCATTGAATTTAATCTGTTTATAGGCATATGAAAATTATTCTTTTGAAGAACTACGCTTTGCTTCACCAACACCAAAGAGGTAAACAATAAAAATTTACTTCTTAGTAATCACTTAAATTAGCATGTTCTGTCACTTGGGCTTACACCCAGACTCACAGGATTTGACTGCCAGGTAACCTTGTATAATGGTAGAAACAGTACAGAAATTGTTTCTTAAATTTAGAGATTTTGTTTTAAATCCTTCATTCTTAATTGTTCTAATGTTGATTCCTTATTTGTGTTATCTAGTCTCTGAATGTGTTCTTTCATCATTTGTTATAACTGAATGTGTCATAGAGGGTTATAACTTCATAATAAATAATATGGGGTTAGTACATTGGACAGGGGAAAATGGTATTTAGATGATCTGATAAAAAAAATAATTTCCAAACTAACTATTACAGATGATTTCCAAGAAGACAATAATTGTTTAATGATTTCAATTGTATTTTTTTATGCCTAGACCCAGTGAAAACATGTTGATCAGAGTCAATAATGATGGTACATACTGTGCAAACTGGACTCCTGGAGCTGTTGGTCTATATACCATTCATGTTACTATAGATGGCATTGAAATAGGTACTTAATTTTCACTGTACTTAAGCATAAATTGATATTATATTCAATTTGTATACTGACAAATGTGTGTCTCAGTGGTCATAAGATTTATTATTACAGTTCATAGCAAAACTTAGCACCCAAGTTTTGGTTTCGAAGCCTTCTATCCAACTCCCTCTCAAGCTTTCGTGTACCCATGCTTGATGCATAATTCTGTCAACATTTATCGGATTAAGTACTGGTAGCACTTAGTTTCTTCTCTGTTTCAAACCTTTTATTTTCTTGATATCTCTGGATTCCTTCTGTTACTCCTATGCATGTTTAAAATAATGTTACTGAAATCAACAGTTTTATCACTAGGTCTGGGTGCTTCTTTTCAAGTTGTTGCTCATCAAAGGGTCACCCTGTAAAATGAAACAAACCCCCCCCCAAAATACTGATCTTCTGTAGTTTGATTTTAACAGTGATTGCCGAGACATTTTCTTTATTAGGATTATTACTCAAGGTTATATCCATCTGTTACTTAAGTTTGAAATGTTTCTTTACATGTATATTTCTTCACAATCTGAGAATGTTACTGTGTTGAGATATTTTCTAGTACCTTCTGGTTTTATAACAGTGTTGGTAATTAAAGATCCTGGCAGTTTACATTATAGGCCTTTTCTGGTTGTGTAACTTGGCTTTTAAGGCTCTTATCTGTTCTCACATTTTACGATTAGCACCTGCAGCAGTATAGCATGAATAAGCTATTGCCTCTCCAGGAGCATTCACTTCCACCCTTCAAACATTAAAGTCTTCTGTGTTCACCATTCCTTGAAACATAACCCTACAGACACTATTAGGATACAAAATTACCTAATAGTGATGTGTACACAAGGTGTGACAGATGTCTAATAACAACATGAAATTATATAGCTGTGAATTTCTACATGTTGAGAAAATAACCAATGCTGAGAAAGTAATACTTTATACCATGAAGCAACTGAAAGTCTTGTTTGTGGCAGACAGATAAGCAAGTGGTTGTTTTGCCTACCCCGAGTTGCAGCACAGATAAACTGTAGTTACTGTTTGACTGATCTCTCCCCTTATGTATATTTTTTTTAAAACTTAGTCTTTGTTTGCTTATAGATGCTGGACTAGAAGTGAAAGTAAAAGATCCTCCAAAGGGAATGATACCTCCTGGAACACAACTTATTAAACCAAAAGCAGAGCCTCAGCCAAACAAGGTTTGGAGAACTGAAAAACAAAACCAGATAGTGACATTTGGGTGGGATTTTATTGTTGTTTAGTACATACTTTATCATGTCATAGTGGTGCAGGACTTAAGGATATTTGCAAATCACTTTAATGTGCTGAATGGAATGAAGTTAATATATTGGATAACATGAAAGATACTCATTACATTTTCTTTCTGTCTATCCATTAATAAAACTGTTAGAAGCTCTACAGAAACTGCCTTAGTCTTGGCTCATCTCACAAATGTTGTGCAACTATTATGAAAGCCACAGACTGCATTCTGCACTATTATTAGTTCTTTGATACTGTAGTATGAAATAAATTTTACAAAGGGCTTTACAAAGATTTTGTTTTGTGGTTAAGATCTTCAGACAGTATAAAATCCAAAATTAGTTTCTTTTGTTATATCTTCCTTTCTTAGAATATAATGATTTAATTTTAGAAGTTATTCTTTTTGTAGCTTTGACTTCTCCATTTCACCTTATCATTCCACCCCAAAGGATGAAAGTAGACACAAATAAAAGAGGAAAGCTGAAAGGTGTTGTGGCAGTGTTATAAGGAAAATCCGCAGATGAGGGAACCCACTTCCACTTAGATGCAAAAGGAAGGGATATTAAGTGAAGTGCTAAATCTTTTTTTCATGTAAAAAAGCTGTATTAAAAGATGTGGAATTCTGAAATAACACAAGGTTATTCTTCCCTGTCTTACTACAACTGCTAAGGTGTCTAAGAAATACATGGTTACAAAAAGGATCAAGTATTTGCCAACTTCTTGCCTATACAGCATGTCATGATTTAGTTAATTTCCAGCTTTCTGAATAATCAGAAACAGTAACTCTGTTATACAGTTCCCCAGTCTGTAAATGCATATAGCGTCTGTTTCTGCCACTAACAAGATTCTTTTAACCCTGCACCCACACCTCAGAATAAAAACAGTAAATTTAACTTTAGTTTCCACACAATATTTTATCCCTCATTGCATTTTTAACTTTTTTTTCCAAAAAATACTTTTAGGCTTTCTCCCTTCTTTTGAAAGGAAGACTTCCTGGTTACTTCATTATCTTAATTAAAACTCCCAATTCCTACTGGCTGAGATTCATCTCACAGAACTTAATGATATCTCCATCCAAGCTGATCATCATATGTGGTGTTTGCTGTCACCAAAATGAGACACATCTAGTCTAAGATGAGATAAATTACTGGATGGAAGTGCTGTCTTCTCAGTTATTACAGTGGAAATTGAGGTGACTGGTTCATACATAATAGCTGCATTTTGTCAAGTAACAGTCCTCATAACAATTAAAAATACTTGATAAAAGTTAGGCCTCTGGTGTTCTGAGGCATTACCTAGTGTTTAATCATCTCCTTGTGTTGTTCTGCTTGCGTGTCTTGTTTCTTGTTCCAAGTTGTAGTCTCTTTGAAAGAGGAGCCATCTTTCTGTCCTGTATATAGTGTCTGCAGTGCCTGCTGCAAGAATACACTAGACCTTTCATGGTAAATCATTTTATTAGTCTTCTTTCTTCTGTGTCATAATAAATCACATAACAAACCAAGTTAGAATAATTCTTTGTGTATGAACAGCAGTATTATAAATAATACCAAAGGGTAATTATTGCACTCTGTGCTCCATGCTTCTGAAGCCAAGAATGCAGATTAGACATGTATCAGAGACAGTCCAGTATACCAAATCAGGTTTTACTGAGAAAAAGGGCTTAGTTAAGCTGTAGAAGCTTCTTCCTCTTCTTTGTCAGCCCAAAATTACAGATGGTTATAACCAAAGGACACTAACAGTGCATTCTCAGCAGTGATCTGTTCTCAGCTAGAAACACCAAAATAATTTCATTGAGGCAGTGGAACATTTCAGTTTTCTAGTCAAATCTTACTTGAATCTCAAGTTGAAAATGGATGCTATATTATGATTTTGTATTGATTTTTTTTCATTGTCTTTTATTTGCAGTCAGATAAAAATCTGTTTTTCTTGTCCATCCAAGTTGGTAAAGGAGATTATTATAGTGATCTGTATTCAGCCTGGAGAATATAATCCATAAGAACTGCTGCCTCCTCATTGGCTGTGGAACTTAAATGAACTAATTTGCAGGAAATTCCACATCCTGTTGAGGGAAACATCTTTCAAGCTATATAATATAATTCACGGTAGTTAGAACCAACGAGAAAGCAGTCCTAGTTTAGCTGAATGGGAAGCGACAAGACTGGTACCAGAATGACTACTCACTAACATCTTCTGACTGTTTCTACTGTCTTCCCATGACTGAACAACTAGCTAGCATCAGTTGCAAAAAAAACCCCCACCAAATCCAAAGCTCTGGGCAGGGCATGTCTTTTTGCATCCATTCACAGAAGGTTAACTCCCTTGTTTAAAATTGCTCTATCCTATACAACATACATTTCTGTTCTGCAAAGTGTACCTCTTCAGATTCGCCACATAAGAAGCCACAGCAACACAGCTCTTAAACTGCTTGCACACAGTGAGGGAGATGTACATCTTAATTATTAAGCCTTTCTGCATTAGTCACTTCTTTTAGTTGGAATCCAGTTTGTGTAGGCTTCATGGAAGAACTGACTATGGAGGTGTTACAGAACAGAGCTACTGAACAGTTGTGCCATAGAGAAATGTTCCAAGTAAAGAGGCGCTATATCAGAAGATTCAGACAATTGTGAGAAATAAGCATAAGAGAACTTTCCATCTGTTTTTTGTTGCGTTGTCTGTCAGTGGTTCTGATACCTAAACAGTTTATAGTTACAGCTGGGAGTTTTCCATTAACTAGTTAGCTGCTGCAAAGAGGAAACATGCTTTTTCCAGGCCTGTGCATATTCAAATCTTGAATTTAGAGGAAGAACAACTCACACTCAAGTTTTTAATCCATGTTCTAGCCAACCCATCCTATGTTTTTCTGCAGTAATATTTTAGGATAATTAATGCAGGGACCCTTAATTTGCAAGGCTTTGTTTATGTGCTTGACAGTGTTGAGAATGCTGTAATCAGTGATTCAGCCTTATATGTTTATAAGCACCTTGGAAGTCTTAGTTTTGCCTGTTGAGAGAAATCTAAATCCTTAGAGTAACAGGATTGTTAGTAAGCAAAACCTTGCACGTTTTGGAGTGAATTACATTTGAACTTCTTTACATGCTTACGTTTTGTGGTTTTTTAAAGTTAACTTTGAAATAAATCCCATTTCTTAAAATAAATAATTTCTTTAGGGAGAAAAAAATTAATTCATGCACTTAACTGTTACCTTTCATTACCTTTTCCTGAGTTTATTCTTTCCACATCACTCTGTGCTTCATATTAAGTTAAAGATTGAGTCCATACTTCAGTTGATACTTCTTTCAGTTTTACATGTGGAGTACGAAAATAACCCTCCAGGAAAAAGGTTTCATACCACAGGCATAGAATATAAGCACTTCTTAAAACCAGAGACCAGAAGGATGGCTTGTGTTTGTTCTCTGTGGGACAGGTGCCTGATAGTGTGTTTGAATGATGAAAAAAAAAATTACAGTGAAAAATAACTAGGAGGTTTTGGGGACTGTAGTAAATCAAACTGGTAACAAGGAGCATCTGATTTAACCTACCAGTGAAAAAGGGACAAACTATTGAAATAGCTGTTTGAAAAATAAAGTAGACGACAGATCTGTTCTTCCTCTATTTAATCTCTATTTTTATTTCTGTTTCTAAATTCTCTTTCTATGTAAACGCTTTAGTTAAGGACAATATCCAAATTTTAGCCACAAAGCTGACTAAACAGAATGTTATGGTAGCATAAATGAGAACCAGTAATCTTAGATTTATCAGTTACTAGAAATGCTAAATCTGGAAAGGCAAAACTCTTGAAACCTGGAAGAATGAATAAAATGGAAGGGCTGGGGCAGAAGTTAAAAGAATTGGTAGCTTGTACGGAATACTGTGTGGCATAACAGATGTTTCCAAGACTGAGTCAATGCACTTTTAGGTTGCTTTTAAATACTGTGATTTTATTGTTTAGAATAAAGAATTAAAGTTATACACAGCAGCCATGGGAAACTAGCAACAAACTGTAACTCTTAAGACTGCCATCTCATTACTAGCATTTCAGTGTCTGTTAAACCTATTTCTTTTTACTCTTTGAGAGCTCTGTTCCAGTTTTTTTCTTCCTTACTGTCTTCCTTTGCTTCTCTTAGGTTCGCAAATTTGTGGCCAAGGACAGTGCAGGGCTTCGTATCCGTAGCCACCCTTCCCTTCAGAGTGAGCAAATAGGCATAGTGAAAGTCAATGGATCCATCACTTTCATTGACGAGGTAATTAATAAGACATTTTTGTTGAAAATTGGGCTAAGATGTAAAGTTAATTCTTGCAAATAATGGGTTTTTTTTATGTTTATATGTTGACCTATTCAACTTAAGAATATAAGAGTATAAACTACAAAAACCTGAATATTTACTAATTTAGTTTTTTGAGCTGTCATTTCCTTTTAATTTACTTACTTGAAAATCTGTGTAACAAACTTTTGAGACTCTGATATGAGGAAACAAAATTCCTAGAGTTCATTTTACAATAATACCTCTAAGGATTTCGCTGTTCATGACTGAATGCTTCAACTCTACACAAAAATTCAGATGTAGGTGTCATTTTCATTTCATCTTTCACTTACAATTCTGAAAGTTCACTAGTGTGTTAGACTACTATGCATGTATTTTTCTGACAATATAACTTCATAGACAAGGGATATTTTTGCAAATTACTCTTACAATACTTACAAAGTTACATCAGCAGTGAAAAAATGGAAAGTGGGGAACTTACGCAGCTTATGAAGGCTTGGCTTGCTTTCCTCTTTTCTCTCGAAGCAACTCTTATTATTGCATGATCTGACTTAAGTTTATCTTTGTACCTTGCCTTCTAAAAAAATATGCCTCCCATTGCTTTGAAATTCTGCTTTTGTCAGTATTCCTCTTTACTTATTCTTACATTCTATCAGCCTAGTGAAAATCGTTACTTCCTTGCTACTGTTGTCTGTCCGGAGTCTGTTAATCCTTACTAGCTATGGAACGGTTACAGGAGAGCATGGCTCGTTTTTGTTGCTTGTTTCCCATAGATCCACAATGATGATGGTGTTTGGCTGAGGCTGAATGATGAGACAATAAAGAAGTATGTTCCTAACATGAATGGTTACACTGAAGCCTGGTGTCTCTCTTTTAACCAGCATCTTGGCAAGAGCCTTCTGGTGCCTGCTGACGTAAGTAAAAGGTGCCTTTGAAAAATATCCGAAAGTACACTCTATCCTCATTACAAGACTTTCTTTAATTAAGGCTGCAAATGAGTCCTGAGGTAAACAGTATTTTAATTACCAAGTACTACCTTGTATGTGTTTGCATTTTTGAGGGCTATTGTGTAATGAGGGTGGAGTGTAGAAAAGTACAAGGCTTTTTATGTTGAAGCCTCTTCTAGAAGAGAAACAAAAGTGCAAGGATCACTATAACTGTGTACAAAAGCATAATCATATTAGATTGTGGTCTGCACCAGGTGTTTCTGATGCAAGATGTCATTGTCTGTAAAGTGGTCTACTGATACCATGATTTCAGGAGAGGCTTGCAGCCTTCAGTGAATCAATGGAATTGAGCCTATTTTTAAAAACTTGAAAGTTCTTTAGGCTCTGTTGTTTTTTGTGTATATTTTTTGTGAGTTTTACACCTGAATCCTTGAGTCATCTATTATTAGCTAATCAAAGAATCCCAGAGCATCGAGACTGAGTAAAAAATTGAATTTATAATGAGAGTAAGCATAATTTATCTGGATAACTTTAATGTGATCACCATCACTACAATTCAAAGGTTACACCGTTTCTGGAAACAAGATACAGAAGGAAAAAAGTATATTAGCCAAACCACTGTTTCTCAAAGATTTTATGAAAGTGCAGACCTTCCTGGCTCATCTGATTTTGTGCACCCCCAGTGTGGGCAGTACCTTGGTTTCTTCAGGGCAGAATGTGAGAACCAGATCTAATTACAAATACTGCTGTTTAGATTTGATTTGTTGTCTTACATGAGTGAGCTGAGCTGCTGCTGCAGTTGAATACAATTAACAAATATTTGGCCTGATTAAACACCTGCAGTCAGTAATATGATCCTGTTCGTGGTTTTCCGATCATAGAACTGAGATGTTCCCAGTACCAGTGAAAGTGGGCTGTTTGCTAGTAGCCAAATTTGGCAGTTCATAAATCCTCTGTGGCGTCAACCTGTGTTCTGACAAATAGTGTTATATGATGTGACTGTATCTTCTTCCTATTCACCTTCTAGTCTATAAATTATTTGCTGATTTAATTCTATTCAGAGATTTCTTTCAATAAAGGGATTATTTTGGGAATTACTTTAATACTGCATTTGAGAAATAAATTAATTCTCTACTCAGCAATCACTCAAACACTGTGATGACAGGTGTATTTATCTAGTTGGTTGTAGAATATATGAAAACATGGAAAAAATCTAAGCTTTGCTTAAAACGGTGCTTGTATTTTTGCCCTTAGAAGTTGATACTCATTAGATAATTGCTAAACTATACTTTTATGAACCATTAATATTAGCATGCAGCAGTTGAAATTTACCATTTCATCCACGATAAAAGTGGATTCACCTTGACTAGTAAATACTGTAAGTCTGTATGGGTATTACATTGTTAGATTTGTTTGTTTGTTTTTTAGTTTAATACTTTTTTCCTTGCTGAAGGGAATAGTTTTTGAGCTGAGCAGTTACGTATGTGGTTAGCAAGAACTTACTGGGTGAAATATATTCAATGTCTCTATTACACACTTAGTTCTAGAGAATAACATACTTTGTTCTCCCTGAGAAAAGACTGAAAGGAAATGGCTGTCATAAATAAAAACGAACATTCAATCTTGATAGTATTATCCTGACTTCATTAGACTAAGTAGGTCAGGTACTATGAAATGTGAAAACCAGCGTTTAATTATCATACATTTCCCTCTGCTTCTGTAAAGTTCAGATAAAATGGTATCAATTTTTTTCTTAAACAGTGTTGTGAATTAGTTTTGATACCATTTAGACCATTAGGAGCAGGTAGATATGCCTAATTTTAAGTAACCAATTACATGGCATCTTTAATGTCACAAGGTAGAAGTTGCTTATCTTCTTAGCTTCTGATTAGTAAGCAGACAGTGGCCAACATAGCAAAAGTCTTTAAAAAAGCAACTATTATAACAATGTAGCTATGTATAATAAGAGATGTGTTTTGAGCTAGTTTCAGGTGGAAGGTTTCTTTGCATCTCTCTCATATTTTCAAATTTTTGAAAGGACTTAGTATGTCCTGAAGATATCTAATTTCATCATGACCATGTTTAAGCATTAAGATTTGTTGGTTAGATTTGTAATAAGAAGAGGAAAAAGCAAAAAATTTTCTCAACATTTTATCTCTTTCTTAAAGGCCACAAAACAAAAATCAAGGTTCAGTGGCTTACTTCTGAATGCCTTAGTCTTTACTGCATGCTGCTCTAGCATTACTCACCACAGAGCTTGATGAAATCCAATAAACCTTTTTGTACGGCTCTGATTTTTATAGCTCGTCTTAAAGCCATTTTTCCTGCTAAATCTTGATTACATAAAGTGATACTGGTTTTTTTTGTAGAGAGTTTTCATATAAAATCTCATTTAAGGTAATTACTAAGTTGAGCATATTCAAAAATACATCTTTTTTCTCTGCATTGTCTAAGAAAAGAACTGTATTTGTAAATTGTCACATTTGAGCAGTGCAGTCCTCTAGAGGTGATTGGCTCATGTGGCAGAAGGTGTTCAATTAACTAATAAATGCTAAAGGTTCTGTAGATTAAATTGTGAAGTAATGCATATCTGCTCATCCTGTTCTATTGATTTGGGTAACTGAATGACATGATGAGCAGAATGTAGTAAAAAAATCTGTTAATATACAAGATTTTTGGAATCCGAAGATGTTCTAACAGTATTGGTTTCAGAAGAAGGAAACAGACTGGAAAAAAGTCTCTCGTGCAGCTAAAAATACAAATGGAAAATCAAGTGGCTGAATTAGTCATTGTATTCCCTGTTCAAGTTAATGTCATATTACATTTATTGGACTCCATTTTTATTCAGCTCATGAGTGTGCAGACTTGTCAACTTCAGTTACATTACTTGGTCACATTTAAATATGCAGGCTTTTTGTAATCATCCCTTAAGTAAATGAAATCTCTCAATACATTTTGTAAAATATTTTAAAAGTGTAGTTTTAAAAAGAAAGCTTTAATTATCTGTTTCATCACTGTATTGAACAGTGAACAAAGAAAAAGCAGTAGAGTGTTTCAGCAGTGTTAATTTTGGCCTCTTGACATATATACTGTATCTACATTTTATGTTTGTTTATTGACATTAACCATTTATGATAAAGCAAACAGTGAGTGTCTTAGATCTCCTAAACACACTGTTTCTGTATATTTTGATCAAAGCTATTGTATTTAAAGATAAATGACCATAGGAAAGCAGGGATCCACTACAGTTACCAGACTCTTTATCTGTGGTCATTTACCTTAGAAAATCTGTGTAGTCGAATTTGTTCCTTTTGTTGCTCTTGTCCTTTCATGAGGAACTACTGTGTAGCCATTGATCTAAAATTGTGCATCCGGTCCATTGTAGGTAATCTGATTATGAGATTATGAGGTCATTTAATAGATGGAGATTCTGGATGAGAGTATAAGTCTTAATAGATTGCTACTTCAAATAAGATGCTTCCATCCCTGGTAGTTACTTTTCCTTCTGTCTTGTGACATTGAGTTAACTGTTTTTGAAAAAATACTTGTTAAGTTCCTTACACAGTTATGTATTCACTCTTGCACACACTACTTAGTAGAAAGTTACATACAACATAAAACAGTACACACTGGGAAGAAATAGAATTTTATCTTTGTTAACTTCTGGAACTTGACTTTTTAAATATTCTAAATATGGTTTTGTTACTTCATTTTAAATAAATGTAAAGTAAAACTTTATTATAAGTAGTATTTTACCCTGTTGCCCAGTTATATTATTACATTCCCCAACCACCATAGGCAAGCAGGATTGAGAAACTGCAGGTTTTTCAAACCATTATTGCAGTGGAAGAAAGAATCAAAATTACTATGTAGACTGCAGTGTTTGATCACAGAACCTCAGAAAGCTGAATGTTCTCTGAAAGGACATTCGTAAGAGATTTGTACTGTCATTTTAGGCACAATGGAAAGCAGTTGGAGAGTAGGACTATGTTGGGTTGTTTAAGATAAGACTTAGCTTTGAAAAAAATATTGAGATTTGAAATGTTTCTTAATGGTCTACTGATTTTTGGTGGCCAAATCAAGTAATTGAATTCTTTTATTTCTGAAACGTAAACTTTATTGGAAAAAGTATGAATTCCTGAAATTATTTCTAGTTTTTGGAAGGGAAAGCTTGAAAGGAAAAAATGAACTAAATCTACAGATGGTAGCAGCAGGACTAAATATAAAGCCTGTACGTAATAGTTTCTTCAGAGTGGAAGCTTAATTCTCAGATACCTGCCTGGTCTATTCATCTAAACTGTCATACAGTGTCCTAATAGCCAGGAAGCTCTAAAGCTCCCAGAGCAAAGGAGAGCTTCTAGTTTGATCTTCTCAGCGTTGCCAAGCCAGCATGGTCCCAATTCGCTGCTTTGGTTTCTTTTGTATGTTTTATACATAAAACTCTATAGCATACAGAAACAGATCTTTGAAATTTTACATAAATATCTTAGTTATGGATAGTCTGTGTTTCTCTGTACAGTAGAATTCCATCACAAAATAGGAGATATGCTGCAAACTAATATAATCAGTCAGTTAAACTACACTGGATACCTATGAAGTACACTCTCATTAGGCAGATACAGGCTTTATATAGTTGTCATAGTCTTATGTCAAATTGATAAGCCTTTACTCTGCCAATCTTCCCATCTAACACTCTCCTCACCTTCCCCGTTGCCCCAAAATGTATTTCACTAATGCACCTCTTGGTACCTCTTTCAATTTTGGGTAGAGGTACTAAATTCTAAACAAATGCTGGTGTTTGACAATTTCTCTGGTTTTGTCAAAATTGCAAGTTTTTGTATTACTGAAACTTTATGTAAGCAGAAGTTCTGCAAACAGTATATAGCTAGATAACTTGCTTCTATCGTGAGGCAGAAGCATGGATTTACTTCCTTTTAACATGTAAGTTAATGTTTTTTAAAGGAATACAGAGAAGACATGCAAAGAGTCTTTTGTACATGTTTCTGCTAAAAGGATTCATTGTCTTTTCTTTTAACTACTGTTAAATTTTAATGTGCTGCTGTCCAGGGATTTCTCTCGGTTCCCCTATCAGGATGGGAAATCAGATTTTGATACCTTTGTTCATACTGATAAAATGGTTACTTGCCAAAAGGATTCTGTCATAAATACTTACTATTAATACTACTATATATGTGCTATCTTTCATTTGACAGGAACAGTGAAAATTTCTTTGACATGAGTAGAAACCAGTTTATGGAGAAAAGATGGCTTCTTTTTCATGTTTTCAAGTGATTAAAAAATGCTGTCCTAGCTGTTCTGTGGGAGGAAAAAATATATGGAACAGCAGTGCAGATTTCTACAGTATAGGCAATTGATTATAAAATTAGTGAAGTTTCTCTGACAGCTCTATTTCGTTTATGAGAATTAATAACAATTTAGTAAATGCATTGTATATTTTATAAAACCAATGAAATTTTAGTGGTCCTTCTTACAGCACTCTCTGAAATTTTTGGCTTTGGTAAAGACCAAGATTTTGATTTGTAAATTGGTGAAATTATTCTGTGCAAATGAATTGCTTTCAACAATAGTGATCTTAGCCCTTCTGCATCTTTTCAGTTCTGACTTGGTGACTAAAAGTCCATGTGTCTTGAAAAAGTTGAAATTATCTTTCAGAACAGCAGATTGTATTGCTAGAAAACTCTGGTTTGTGGTGGAAGCAACTACTGTTTCATTGTAATGGAAGTGTGGGATTTTTCTGTGCACAAAGTCTCAAGCTTTGTAGAAATGTCTGGCTCTTAATTTGAGTAAATGGCATGACACACTACATCCATTTCGAGCTTTTGACATACTAAACTGTTTTTGTTTAATGGATGATTTGCCATAGTGAGCAATGGACTCAGGTGACTTGATTAGGAGAACAAAACTTTCCCCTTTTACAAAACATTCTACCAATAAATTTACTTGTGGAACAAGTTTGCATTATAGTACTTCGAGCTTCTTCCTCCAGTGTTTCTTTGTTCCCATTTCTTTGTTGATATGTGTCTTTTTTTTTAAACTTTGTTGCTCAGAATGTCTTTAATGCTAGCCAAGGAGTAAGGGATTTGGACTTTTTTTCATGGACTTCCAAAGCTTTACCCCCTAAGGTGAGTTAAATGACAGGAACAGTCACACTCTTTCTCGTGTTTTCAGATTGTACCTTGTGACTCAACTTTAAGTTAAATATTCTTTGAAGTCTGTTTCACTTTGAATTATTTTTACAGGAAATTGCAGATGTGCATAGAATGCTGTATCTGTGTCTCATCCTTTAGGATGACAAAAAAAACCCCGGGGCTTTTTCATTAATTCATGAGTAGCAGTCTCCTTTTTTAATGAAACAAATGAGAAATTCAGAGAGATGGCCTAGTAACTTAATAAAGGCTTTCATTCTCTTTTTGATACAGAATGTACTAGAAATTTGTTTTCTGTTATTGAAGGGTACAAAGTTGCAGCATCTAATAAGATTATATTTGTATTAGTAAAGCCACAAATATTTAATGAATACTTAGCCCGTTCTTAAGATTTTTCTAAAATTATACAATTATAGGAACAAGTTATGTTCATACAGTAAAGCAGTTTATCTAGAGAAGTGTTTGTCTAAATCTCTTTGCAGCGTTGTAGTGATTTTGAGATCAAGGGTTTTTTATATGAACTTTGTAATGAAGATGAAACTATGTTGTATGTGTTTGTTGAGAGATTTTAAAACTTGCTTTTCCACTGAATCTTTGTCCCCAAAATAGCAAACTTGTTTATTATTTTATCAAGATCTAGACAATGTTCAAATTGTCTTCAAAGCATACAGATTTTTTTTCCCTTGAACTGGTTTACCTCAGCTTGCGTTAATTTGCTTTGAAAGTTACGTATTTATAGAACAGACTCATTTTTGTATAAAGGCTTCTTGGAAAGACTTCTGTATTGGTTTGGACATAGTGCACAGACTTCTATACCAAAAAGCTGAAAAAAATTATAATTAAAGAGATCAAATGAAATTGCATTAGTTAAAAAAAAAATAACATAAGCAGAAGTTCGGTTTAAAACTGATAAAAGAAAGTATTCTTTTACACAGCAGGAAGTGAACTCCTGGAAGGTGTTGTTACAGGATGTTGTGGAGGCAGAAAGTATCATCACATTCAGAAGAAATTAAACAGATTTCTAGAAATCAGATTCATAAATAAACAGTAAAGAAAATACGGTATACCCTCTAACATCCATGATAAAAAGATTTTAAATGCTGTTGATATATCAGGGACAGAGCACAAATAAATACTTGTATGCTACTTCCAAAGAGCATCTCCTGTTGCCTTTGTTGAATACAGTATACTGGACCAGGTGAACCACTGGCTTCATCCCGTGGGGCATTACTTAGTTCTTAACTTAAAAGTTGTCTTTTAAAAGCAGCTATGACTTGCATTATAAGCATAATAGAGCTTGCTCCTGCTTCTCACTTGCTCTCTTATGATACAACTGTGCATTACATTACTCCCGGCCCTCATTTTTCTGTACAGTAGCCTTTTTATTAAGCTATGGCTGGCTGAAAAATCTGTGCTGATATTTCTCTTCTTTTAGTAACTACCAACTTTTCTTGGTAGGAAATTCAAAAAGTGTTTTCTCATTTTAGATTTGGGTATATATTTCATCTGTAATTGGTACCAGGTGAAATAAATTTGCAGGCCATTTTTATTGTCATAGTGAAAATAATAAATATGCACTAATATTCACATGTGTGTTTAAGAATCTATGGTGTTACTGTTACTCTTTGTCATAATTTTACCTTTAAATTAACAATGTATTCTAAATGTGAAATCAAAAAAGAAGCATATCATTTGGAAAGAGATAATATTCAAGTTCCCTTTCCATAGCCCCAGACCTTTTCACAAAATTTCACAAATATAGCAGTAGGAATGAGTGTAAGTACTGATAAATGTCGGTATAAAACAAGGTTTAGTGAAAGCAGTTAGAATAAATAATTTCTCTAATTGTAGATATGAGATAATCCTTTTATATAAATGGTTACATTTTACCACTTTTTTTTTTTGAAGAGTAATATGGTAACTTCAATTAATGTGCAATTTATTAGTAGTTAGTTATCACTGCACACTAAAATTAACAACGTAACTAGTATCTCTGTTAGCTTTGAAATTTAGCCATTGTAGTCTTGAAATAAGTATTTCATATCTGAAGAGTTCAAAGGTATTATTAATAGGTTTTATTCTGTTTTGTTTTGCCTTTTGTTTTAATTTCTCAGGAATCTAGGTCTAATACTGATGATTTTTTCAAAGACCTAAATTCACACTGCCCACAGGAAGCAGTGATGCAAGAACAAGATATGCCATTCCTTCGAGGTGGACCTGGAGTGTACAAGGTAGTGAAGACTGGCCCATCAGGTCACAACATCAGAAGCTGCCCTAACCTTAGAGGTATCCCAATTGGAATGTTAGTTCTGGGAAACAAAGTCAAGGCAGTGGGCGAGGTATGGATCCTTGTAGCTTCAGTTCATGTCTTCATAGATACCAGTATATAACAGTAGTAAACGCAACAAAAGAATCTACCCCTGTACAGGTTTGCTTTTCCAACCCTTATGATAAATACTAACCTTTGAACTTGGTTTATATTATAAATACTAATGCAACTTTGTCTTTTGCCTTTTAGATGTGTGCATTGATTGGAATAATGTTAAAATTGTACTGCAGTTACATACGCTTGCTTATATATCTCTGTTACAGTATTCCTTACAAAATTCTGTTTCTTGTTCTACTTTTTTGTCATATTCTTAGAAAGAATTCTGTTTCATTTAAAAAATGTTTTTCTAGGACCTAACCAGTTAACAGATTACTCTGTTTCTCTGTATTGATTGTATTCATTTGTTCAGTTGCTGAACTGTTACTGTTCCCAGTTGTCCAACTGTGTTGATTTATGGTTAAGAAGGGCTTAAGGATGAAGTGTGTCATGCTATTTCCTAAATATGTCAGGAACAAAATTAGTACTTAGAGACTTTTTATATATAATTTGGTATTATAATTCTACTGTGTATATTTCTATTCTGCACCAATAAAAAGGCTTATTTTGGTGACTTATCTCCTTCAAGTTTTTATTTAGGCTTGTTTGGATATTTTTAAGTTGTGGTGTTGGTGTTTTGCTTCTTCTAACATAAACAGGTTTAAGATTTTTGAAAATACTCTTAACTGTAAATGTGCCATAAATAGTTTTGTTATTTCAATCTGCCTCAGCCTGTTGCCTTAATTTAAGAAACTTGTTGTTTTACATCTACTTTGTAATACAAAGATTGGAATGAGTGTGAGTTTCAGATACTATAGTAACTTGCTGAATCATGCTACTGAATTATCTGAAAAGTCAATAAATTATGCTTTTTTATGTGTGCATCAGGTGACTAATTCAGAAGGTACATGGGTGCAAATGGATAAGAACAGCATGGTAGAGTTCTGTGAAAGTGATGAAGGCGAGGCATGGTCGTTAGCTAGAGACAGAGGTGGAAACCAGTATCTCCGACACGAAGATGGCAAGTTGTTTTGTTTTTTAAATAACTTTAAAAAAAATTAAGCAATCTAAGCAGGACAAATAAATAAAGAAGGAACTGAGTTTTAAACAGGTATAAAATTAATATACACTTTTTTATTTGAGCTACTTTACACAGTTGGACTTCAAAGTTGTTTATAAACATTCTTTAAATCTTTTTTAAAAGAACAGTTAAAATATTTCCCCATGTTTTCTTCTGTACCAGTTATGGATCATAGTTTTAACTGTCCTTTTAGCTCTGGGGGTTATTTTTAAATAAATAATGGTGCATTTTTGTTTGCTTTCTTTGGTTTACTTTGTGCCTCTGAAAAGCAGAGCAGAATGAATTATTTGTGTTCCTTTTGACTTTAAGTTTGTTAATTCTGTCACGCAGCATTCTATTAAAAACATGTTAACATTTTTTTAAAGTGTATTAATAATTAACATGAAATTAGTTAATTATTCTAGTTAGCAAACTATGATTGGATTCTCTTAAAATGCAGAATTTCTGTCCTGATAATTCATGTTCAGATTGGGTAAGTCCTAGAAATAATAAAAGAAAACATAAACAAAATGTTGATTTACAAAGTTATTTTATTGCTTCCCTCACACACTGATCATCCTCTTGTTGATCTCCCTCCACAGAGGCTATCATTACTTATCTAAAATATCTTTCTTTCGCCCTGAATGCTTCATACAAATACCTTGAAACTGTTATTTCCTTAACAGAGAGGCCCAGCCCATCTTGGTGAGTTTTGCTGTGCAAGATTATGGGCTAGTTACATTCACTTAAAAAATTAGACAGAGGGTGATCTATCAGTATTTATACTCCTCCTCGAGATCATCTATACAACCTCCCTGTCAGTGAACATTCAGCTAGATCAGGTTGCTTAGGTCCTTGTCTAGTCAGCTTCTATCTCCAGCCTCTCTAGACAACCCATACCAGTATTTGAGTCACCTTCATGGTAAAAATTTTCCTAATACCTAATCACAGTTTCCTATGCTGCAACTTCTGTTTATTGTCTCTTGTCCTATCACTGTGAACCTCTGAGATGAGTCTGGCTTTATACTCCCTGAACCCTTTGATAAGGTAGTCAGAGAGCAATGAGATCTTGCCATAGATTTCTCTTTTTAATACTGAACAAACCCAGATCTCTCAGCTTCTCCTTTGATGTTGTATGCTCTACTGCCCTGAGTGTCTTGGTGGCCTCTGTTTAAATAATTTCTGTCTTCTGATGGGGAGCCTGAAACTGGACACAGCACCCCAGCTGTCCAGTGTGTCCCTCTTGAGTTTTCCCAATGTGTAGTAAAAATTACTATGGATTCTCATTAGTATGCTTTTGTTACAGGTATTCTTAGAGAGAAACATTTGAGGTTCTTCCACTGATCATAAAATTTTGGTCAAGTTCTCTAGAGGCTGGTTTGTTTCAACATGAAGAGTTAGTTTCTTCAAGCCCTTTTGTTTTTCCTTCAACATATTTCTCTGTTTTCTGAATAAATCTAGATGTTTTCAATTTATAATCTTCCCACTCTGTTTGAGATCTAATGTGTCCGCTTTACAAAAAATGTCTTCATGATAAGCTTCCACCTCAGCGGTCATATTCTTCTTGTGTTTTTACATAGTACTTATTGTCAGCCTTTTATTTGTTCATTATATCAGACTCTTTGCCCTTCTGGTTTTGACATTTTTTGCTGAAAATTATTTCGCAACTAGATACTTTGATAATTAGCATCACATTAGCATATTAAAGTAATTTCTTGCTAATATGTAAGTATTTGTTGTAGGCTGCTGCTGTTTGACTTTAAGATACAAAAATTCTGTGAAGAAGGGGAATAACCAAGAGTTTTTCAGAAAATATATAAATTGTGAAAAAAGTGTTTACTTAATATTTAGCACAGTATCTTTTCTGAAGTCATAGATTCTCCATTTTTAGTTATGTCTGATAGTGTCAAATTCTCAGCTGCTCAGAGAGCCCGAGTAGATTCTAGAAACTTAAGTATTTGTGAATTGAAACGATACCTTACTGTTGAAAGTACACATACTCAATAATTAACTTCATCATTTTCTATCCTAACATGAGGCTGATTGCACACTGCTTTATCTACTAACTTCAGAGAAATTATTTTCTACAGGAGAAGCAAAAATTTCCATTCAAGAGTACTTATTTTGAAGGATAGGTATAATGTCTTGTTTCTTGACAGTATTTTGCATATGTTAAGTAGTCTTTTCCAGCTTCAGTAATTTGTCTATCATTTCATCTTCTCTCTAATTTCTCAAGATGTATCTGTACTTTAAGAATGGATTCCCAAATTTGGAAGAATTTAAACAAGACCCTTGTTGAAAGGTCTATCTTCAGATTCTTGATAGTTGTGTACTCTTACTGAATGACGTCTTCAAGTACATCGTACTCACAGTTAAAACAGAAACGCAAGCTTCCAGCTTTGAGGACAAAACTGTAGTAGGATTTTTACAATCCAGTGTATAGGGCACCTCAGAAACTTTCTGATGTGAATCCTATACCGTGACATGCTTGGTTTTATTTTCTTCTGGATGAGCCTACGATTTTATAAGTAGGATGAAAATAGATTTCTCTTGTGCATCTAGCTAAAGCAGTTCAAGTAGTTATCAGTGCAATTACTGAGATATTTCAACCTATTCTGTGTTCCTAGTCCATCTTGGTACCAAGTAAAACTAATGTACTTAAGCCACATCTGAAGATCATTTAAACTAATTGCTTTTATTTGCTGTGAAATGAATTAGGAATACTCTTTGTCATCAGTTTCACTGCTTTTGCTGGAGGGAAATAATTAAGATTTGGAGGAGCTCCAACTAGATTTGCAACTGTCAATATTTTTATCCATAAATAATACAGTCTTTCAGATAGCTTTTTAAATTTTATTATTTAATAAATTGATAATGAAATTCTCTGAAAAAAATAAGATATCTGTCAGAGACAAAAGTCATACTGAAACTGTAGGCACTTGCCAGATACTTTATCTGAAACACCACAGCAACATCTAGAGTTGCCTCTAATTGAGAAAATTGTAGATCCTTTCCTTTTTAAGCCAAGTTTAAATTTACAAACTTCTCCCTGATGATTTTTTTTTCAGTTTGAATATGTGTTACATAAAAGTTTTTACTCTGAAATGGGATATTGGCCTGAAATGCAACTTCCTAAAAATGGCTCTTGGAAGAGGTCTGATTTTTTTTTTTTTCTTTCTTCTTTAAATTGAATCCACATTAAATATGTTTACAAGAGAAAAATTTGTTCAAGGTGCCAACCTGAGCTTTTAACCTGAATTTGGGAGATTTACTTTTGAATTTTTTCTTGTAGATCATCCCTTGGAATATTTCTGGCCACATTAAGTCAGTAATGTGTCCCTAAATCTAATTAGTCAAGTGGATTCTGTCTCTCATTTATCTTGGTGCTTCTGTTGTTACAGATATTCTGAAAGACCCCATGTTGGTTTGGGTTGGAGGTTTTTTTAGTTTCATACAGAAAGTAAAACTAGTATTCAGTAACAGGTATGAGTAAATCTCTCAGGGTAAAAAAATGTCTTCTATCCTGTGAACTATTAGGGTGTAGCCAGGATTAAAAGCTTATTAGCTCTGAGTTTGCCACTCTGAAAATTGTTCTTTCTTCACCGTGCTTTGTCAAATGAATTTAACAATTGCTGTCCAAGGAATAAACATTGAATGATGTGATGTTACTGAAAAACAAAGTGTCAAGCCTCTTCCTAAATGGCATATGATGGCAAAGCTGGCAGCAACTCAGTCAAACATAAAAACAGTCTGTGTGGTATTAAGTCCTCTGTCTATATTTTTAGAATGTGAGCTGTAAAGAAGAGAGATGTGCTTTTCTTTGAAAAGAATTGAGTGGAAGAGTGCTATCTGTGGAAAAAAATATCACTCCTTTGCCTTGTGACTCATCTTTCCAATGTAAATCTGTTACTAAGAAGGTCTAATTTTGCAGTGATGTGGTTTTTTTTACAGAGCAAGTCCTTCTAGATCAAAATGTTCAGACTCCTCCTCCAAGTCCTTTTTCAATACAAGCTTTCAGTAAGGGGACAAGCTGTAGTAATGGACAAGGGTTTGATTATGGCCTTGGAAATAACAAAGGTATGTTTTTACACTCACATTTTAAAAAACTATGTTTTTCTTAACTTTGCTTATATTTTTATTACTCATTTCCTGACCTTTTAGGCAGCATCAGATGTTCTCAAAAAAAATAAGCAGTAGTGCAATGAATTGCAAGGTAGTTTACAGAACATGTAGTTAATATTTTAACTGCTTTTTTTCTCTGCCTTAATTTCACTCAAAGTACTCTGTATAAAAAGGATCGTCAAAGATTTGTAAGTTACAGTTGAGGCTTTCTGCAGTGGTGGGAACAAAACTGTAATGCAGAAATAAAAAATATATACAATAATTTCCATATCCTGTTTTACAAGTATTTAGAAAGCATGTGTTTTAAAATGATCACAAACATTTGTAAAAGCTTTTCAACTGTCTTGATGTTTTTTAAGTGCCTTTAATGGGATGACAAAATAAAAGGTACCATCTGAGATTTAAGTTGTAAAACTGAAGTTACCTTTCAGTCACTTAGAAAAGCTGGAAAAGAATTATTTCTTTTAACTACGGTTTATTTCATTGGCAACATGTAAATATATATAAGCCATCACAATAAACTCAAACTGCATGCTGTCCATTCATTGATTGGATCTAGAAGATGTAACAATACAGAAGGGGCTTTTGCTGAGGCAGAAGTCCTTGAGAAATATTACTGAAACATGGAGCTTTGTCATACTACTCTTACGTCGCTCTACTCTGTCCACTACAAGCATGGGCATAAGGTGTGCTATGTGTTTTTAACACCAGCATATATTCTTAGTATTCTTAAATAAAGTAATTTGGTTTAAGACTTGTTTTAAAGGAGAAGAGAGATGAGGGGAAAAAATATTCCTAAATGTTCTAGTTTGTTATTTTCTTAACATGAAAAAGTTTTATATCATGTCACAGTGTTTTACTGCATAAAGAAGCAGTTCATACCTGTCCCTGCATTGCTATGGGAAACATTTTTTTGGACAAAGGCTGGAAAAGTTTGTTTTCCTTTTGTTTTATTGGGCTCCTTATACAGAATTGCTTTTCCCAGTTCAGCCATACTCATTTCAAAGTAACGGTTGAATCACAACAGTGGAAGTGTTTTAAGATGTTCAGCATGTGAGGCAGTATGACAGCTTGTCTCTCAATGTCAGTTGTGTAATAGTGCAGAAGTATTATGGGTTTTTACTGCAGAAGCATATTAGGAATTATTTTTTTTTCCTGTGTTGTCCAAAGATGAAATCTGGGAGAGCAATATGCCATATTAACAGGCATCCTACTTTCTGAAGACATTGTGATTCTTTTTACTATATCCTATCATAAGCAGTTTCTAAGGTGTTTCTTTGGGATATTAGAGTTATGGAAAGTTTGGAAGCTACTCCTGGCATTGACTTCCATATCATTTTATATGCATTTTTCTCTTGACATACCCTCAAGCTGTGATGTTTAGTGTGAGTGAACAACTCGGCTAGATTACTTTAATCATTCTCCGTGGACTGTAATTCCTTCTGAACTGCCCAAGAATGGAGAGTTGTTGGCAACTACATTGAAAGAATAATGATATTACTTTCCCAAAAATAGAATTCTTCATCTGTCTCATTACTCTATATACACTATTTTTGCATTCTGAGGTCTAAGAAGCATTTGAGTTTTGTGGAAAATAAAAAAACTGAAGGCACAAGCATGTTCTTTATGAGGAATTTCTGAATGAAACAGTTCTGTTGGAGGTCCTTGTTTGTTAAAAGAACTTCTGTAGTTTCAATGAAAATTCAGTCACCATCTGTTAGCGTTTCAGACTGCTGGTCAGATGTAAAGAACCCAATGAAATAGGTCTGTGTTTACAATATTACCTGAGAGGCAGAAGACATAACTCACACAATCGTTCTGTTTGATTTAGCTATGTCTTCTCTATTCTAGCCTTCTACATTGCAGTCAAGTATCATCAATCACCCTACCTACCTCCATTTTTAATTATGGTGGGCAGGTGACTTTCAACCTCTTATCAGGTGTTCTTCCTTTTAAAATAATTACTCATTTTAAGAAATAGGCTGGTGATATTTAATAGTGATTTGTGAAAAATTTCAATCACTTCTAGGTTATTGAGGTAGGAGTGATTGCTGCCCAAGCACTGATTCCAATGTTTTTTAGGTATACTACTTCCAAAACAGTGGAATAAAATTGATTTATTGATAACTGTAGATGATTATTTAGAAAGGCATTCCAGCTCTTTTCTGATATTTTTGTTATCTTAATTTTAAAACCAAAATACCAAGAAAATAGATACAAACTTCAGTTTTGGAGTTCTTAGGTAATACAGGGTTCCATATACTCTCTGGTCTTTCTCTAATTCTATGAAAAGACATTTGATAATCACCCAGAAATGTTGTAAACTCAGTGAGTTGTAAATTCTGTATTATCTGCTAATTTTTTTGCATTAGGATTTCTAGAATGCTGTCAAAATGATATGAATTTGCAGAATAAAGTGACACTCAGAATTTGCTTGGTGATGGTTCAAATATGACATGCTTTCAAATTCTTGGTGTCTCAGCTCGTATTACTAAGTATACTTCAACTTATAACATGGTGTGATAAACTCTGCCTTCTTACTGTAAGCTTCATGTATTTCTCACGTTCATGTAGAGTTTTTTCAGAATTGGCATTCAGCTATTAAAACTCTTTTTAACATGATAGTTTCTTGAAGGCCTTCATTTGCCTCATAACTAATGCATGTAGTTCTTTGGAAAACCAGTTCCAGTTCCTAAGTGGTACTTAAGGTTTTTTAAGTTATCTTAAATCTGATCTTGAAAAACAGCATGATAGAATACTTTTGAAAATATTTGCAGAACGAGCAAATATTTACCAAAGCCTTGACACAGAAATACACTTCCCAAAGCCTAATTATATGTTATCTTTCCCTTCTCATCATTTTTTCTAATATTTTTCTGCATGTTCTGTTGCATATGTGTATTATTGTAAATGCTAGGGGTTTCTCTTTTTTCTTTGGCTGCTCCTTGTTTTTTAGCAAGACAAATATAAATCTCTATTTTGAAATGTTTTGAATAATTGTAGTAAAATCTCCATGATCTTTAAAAACCCTGCTTGTACTTCTCAGTAATTTTATTGCCATGCATGGGGTGAGATTTTTATGTTTAGCCACAACCAGAGTTGTATGTGGCTAAACAAGATTTATGAGCTTTTTCTTTTATCATCATTTAAACTTTAATTGAGCACCATTTTACTCTGCCTTTCTGGAGAATGATAAGTAACAGGTTGTAGTTTTGACTGTTTTGCCCACTACAGGTGACCAACTGAGTGCCATACTGAATTCCATTCAGTCACGGCCAAATCTCCCAGCTCCTTCCATCTTTGATCAAGCTGCAAAACCTCCCTCTTCCCTAGTCCACAGTCCATTTGTGTTCGGACAGCCCCTTTCCTTCCAGCAGCCTCAGCCACAGCTTCAGAGTAAGTTTGTCAGCCTTACCTGCCTCATCAGTCCATTTCTGCAGCTTTGACATTGCTGTTCTCCGTTGCTTACCAGCTACTAATCATCCCTCAGTGCACCTTTCTGGTTTTGTTTTGTTAAGTTTTTCACGATTCAGAAGCATGTGAGGTAATGCTCCTAAAGAAGTATACTTGCTCAACTTTAATTTCTATATTGACAATATTTTGCTTTTGTATGTGTTCTGCAGCATAGATAAGTCATGAAAGTGCATTTCCAATATTGTATGCAACTCTGGATTTTTAATTAAGGTAAATATTTTATATGGTACAAAATGTTAATAATTCTTTTAACATCGAAAATGGACTGCAGTAAATTCATAGGTACTTCCTAAATTCCTACTTTTGTCATCACTCCTAATTTCAGGGGTGTGGCTGACGGTGGGAACAACTTGGCACTACTCATAAGAAAGGCTTTGGTCGTCTTCTGTTGGGTGCTCATCAGATTTGCATGGACATGAATCTTTGCACCTAGACGTGAATAGCAGTTAACCTGATTACTGATGGAAGGACAGGAAACTATTTAGTTTTTGATTAATGAAAAATAACAGCTCACATTCATGATGGAAAGCAGATATTGCAGTAAGTTCTTCCTTACGTACAGAACAGGTATAGCATGGTCACAGGAATGCTAGTCTTCTAAACTGTCCTTCAGAAGTGACTCAGTTTTTTTTCTTGTGGGACCCTGTCAGTCAGTTCAGTCTCTGTGTCTATGCAGACCTGAATCTATCCAGCTCAGTTTATTGAAGTGATAGTGAAGTGCTTCATGTTCGAACTAGATTAAAATCTCTAATTCACTTTTATAAAGACTGTCAGAAATACAGTGACAGTGATCTTCTGTACTTATGCTGGACTTAAACCAGTGTCCTGAAAGCAGAATATTTCAAAACCTACTCAGATAAAACAGCTGATTGCCACTGGCATCAGCACGCCATTACTGAGAATTTGTCAGTTGTATTCCATCGCTTTTAGTTTTCTTACCTTTTTCAGAGTAGTAAAGTCAGTTTTGCATTCAACTTCGCATCAGAAATAACCCTAATTGTCTTATTTCAAATTTCAATGATTTGTATAAGAAAAGAAAAGCTGTCAACATTTTTTATTGGCTGCCCAACAGGATCTTGCTCAATGGATTTGCCTAATGAACAGATGGGGATAAACTGTATTCAGTAAGCTACATTCATGTTTTGTGTTTTAATAAGGATCCCTGATTCAGAAGGAAACCTTTTTTGTCAGATAAAGGGAGCACTGGTAGTCTACTAAATAAAATAATAGTGAAACTGGAAAAAATTTTCAAGTTTGTGTCTGATTTGGGATCTTAGCTTAGTATAAGATCTCAACTGATACGGTTATTTGCCCTTCCAACAGGGCGAAAGTTGTCAGCCAGAACTGGTATACTGTTGCATTAACTGTAATTTGATAAAAGGACTTTCTTCCAAACAGTTTATATCTAATTTAAGATTTGATGCAGATAATGTAAATTATGCATAAAGGAGGGAAATGTTAACATTTTTGTTTTCACTGCCAGTTTAAGAATTATATGGGTAAAAATTTCCTGTTTGATTTGTTAATCTTACATTTATAAGTTCAACCAAATTCAGAATGTTGTCAGGGAGGTCTGTAAGACTACGTTCATATACTTGTTCATTTAATAGTCAAGGAAATTTTGAGGGATATAAGACTCTCTAGATTAAAATTTGTATTTTAAGTAGTTCTATTATTACTATATTTCTTGAAAATTTACATATTATAAATTAATGGATTAATTTGCAATATAATATTAATTAGAACAGCAAGGCATATATGCAATAAAAATATTTAGACAGAAAAGTTCTATTTAGGTTGAATTATGCTGTGTGGGTTTTAACATGTGTTCCACGCTGATGCATCTATAATAGAACTGTAACATAAATTCTTTAAACGTGCAAGTTTCATTCATCATTTCCAAAGCACTTTATAGCCTCCTGTTACCAGCCACATAATTATAAGTTAAATTCCTTAAACAACATATCCCAAGACTCGATATCAAGTCACTTGGACTTTTGCCCTAGACGCACTTAGTTTTAGTTTCAAATTATGTGCTTCCTGCAGTGAAGTTTGATCTAAAAATTAAAATTAAAGTTTATAGTCAATAAATGTTATATTAAAGGGACTAATGATAGTCTAATAGTCAAAAGAAGTTGTGTCAGCCTAGATTTCCATGGCTGCAGAGGTTATATACTTAAAACCAGTCTTGATTTAACTTCTACCTAAATAGTTTTGGCTACACTTAAATTTTCTGTTCTTCCTCGGATATCTGTCCTCCTGGGGAGGAACTTTATTTGGAAGCATGATTCTGAGGAAAGTTAGGATCAGGTTGAATGTCCTCTAGAATTATTTCCCTAATTCACATTTTTACAGTAGCAAGAAAAGTGTTGCTCTGACTATAAAACATACTCTGTGCCAGTGACAGATTGTAGCTTTTCTTTAGAAGAGATTGTAGGTAGCTGGTTTTTTTTGATGAATGCTTGGGGTTTGGTCTGGTTTCAGATTTATTTAAGGAAGAGGGAAAGAGCTTGTCACAACCTTTTATCTTCCGATACAGTGTCTGGTTCTTTTTTTATGTGGACTACAGTTTTGGACATCCACTTCCTTGCATATAATACTTAAAAAAGAGAAGTGTCTCTGTTATTCTTTTCACATCATGAATAGGTAAACTAACAAGAGTCCTGTGTGTTTTGTCAAACAATTTGTTAAAAAAAGGGATATTATAAAAAGAAAGAGGAACTGTGTTACTCAGTTTTGTGTTATTTGCTAGAACTCTGTGAAGGACTGATTGTTCTGTCCTGCTTAATTCCTTCGCTAATTTTCACACATGGTCACAAGGGAAAAAAGCTGAGATGTAGTTTTCTTTTTCACAGGGACAGACAAAACTAAGATGCTCTTGTCATGTATTTTAATTCCTTGTCAGTCTTTTGTGCAGCTAAAAGTCAAAAAGAGCTAGAAGAGATGGCATAACCTACATGGAGTTCAGGAACAGCCGTATTGACTTGGAAACTTAGCAAGGATGTTTTTTAGAGGAATAGCACAAGTGATACATGTTCCTTCCTTGATTATTTCAGCAAAACAATCTGTAATTACTTCAGCCTGCATATGCTTGCTTCTGAGATGTTTGTAAGATCTCCAGTAATAGATTTGCTCAGGCCTGCAACCTCCCATAGCTGCAAGATTGGTTGCTTGATTAAATTGTCTCCTAACTTTGTGAAGAGCACAGAAGACTTGAATTTCTGCTTGAATTCTGAGTATAGGTGAAGCGTGGAAACCTAGAGGATAGAAGAAGATCTTGTTTCTCAACCTTCAGCAGTGCATAAAACTCCTTAGACGTGAGAAGTCAGGGAAAAGGGATCTTGCCATGCTATCCAGCATCAGTTACCAAAATTTCACAATTGGCTGTTGAACTCTGAATTTGGGGCTGGAAGTGTGACACCTTGCAGTCCACCAGTGTTAGACCTTTATGCCATGTTTCCTCACATCTGAGTTGCTACTGCAAATGAAGAGTGGATTCATAGGCTGAAGAGCCTTTGGACCCCCCTTTGTTAGCCTCATCTGTCACATTGTCCTGCTTCCACTGCAGCCCAGGCAGCTCACTGAGCAGCTGCACAGCACAGCTCCTGCTTACTGACTCATCTCAGTCCAGGCAGAAACTGCAGTGCTGAGCTGCTGTTCAGTACGTTCATAGTGTCCTGTCAAGCTGCTTCCTTGCGAGGCCATGCTGCGGAGCTGCAGTCCAGCATGTGGTCCCAACGTCTGTCATCAGCCTCCACTGTTCCTGTCAGGGGTTCCTTGATACATCCCTTTATATTGTGCTACCACTTTTTGGTTTTGTTCCTTTCCTTTCTAGGTGCTAGTTACAGAGCATTTAGAACCACTGGCTTTGCCTGCAGTGCTCTGTCCACATCTCCTAAACTGTAGAAGAGGCACAAAAGACCAGTACACATATGGAGCACATAACCCTTCTCAGTAGTGTTTCAGGAAAATGAAGGGAGAGAATATTCTCAATCAAGCACACTGCTCTCTTCAGTATTGTGCTGGAATTACTTAATTGTCATGTGAAGCAGCCAAACACTATTGGTTAAACTCTTTTTTCAGATGCTGCATATTGCCAAAGCGTCATTCCTGAAACTTTGAGCTAAGAGGTTAAAAAGTTTCATACCCGAGGCTTTACAGATTTGATGATCAAATATATGTATGTCAGAAGATTAAAGGTATATTTGTCCAGGTCAATCCAAAACCATCCCTGAGGAACTGGTATGGTAAAGTTTGGAGGAAAGCACAAACTGTGTCAAACTTGATTTTAGAAATAAATTTGGCTTATCACATCTTCAGAAATTTTAGTTACAAATTATAAAGTTATAGAATCATTTTTATCTCCCTTCTAGCACAGGAATGCTTCTTTGAATTAATAAATTTAAGTGGCTCAAGTGTTGGTGCTCCAAACCAACCTTTGGGTAAAGAACATGGCTAATATTTTTCTAATGACACTACATTTTGGCTTTTGCTTTCATTCACCCATTCATTCCCCTCCTATAATAGTACCTAATACTTTTCTCCTTTTTTAATATTTAATATTCAAATGTTTATTGACTTCGGTATATTCTCTTACTCATGGAAAAAAAAGCGTCCTTGTCCAGCTGTCACTATGGCATTTTCAGGATGTGAAAAAAGATACAGTGCTTGAGGAAATTCAGCATTCTTTTGAAGAGGCATCCATTGCTTAGGCAAAAGGGCAAAAGCAGGTCAGTGCTTCTTTCATCGCCATTCAGAAAACCAGTGGCATTTTGAAAGAAACTTTAACTTATCTCCACTCTCCAGAGACATTTTACCAGGTTTTTTTAGAGTTTGTTTAAAAAAAGATTAACATGGACCAGTTGGTGGTATGTCATGCCTCCCAGATTGGTTTACTGGCATTTCCTCAGAGGAAGTAGACATAGCTGTTAGAAGACTGCATCCTGCCATAGGAAGTGAACTGTCTCTTAGGTCTTCATGTTGTGTAGCTTTCAAGCTGGAGCTATTTCCATGTTGAATGAAAGAGTGTGACTAAAGATACACTGTCACATTCGAACATGACATGAGGCAGACCTTGACTGCCTTGTATTTTAAGTCTTTGTAGTCTTTGAGGGTGATGCAGAAAGGAATCCTGACCAAAAAGCTGGTCCCTGTGGCTGACCAGTTATCCTGGATAGACTGTTTGCTAAGGCAGCAAGGAGATTATGTGGGAGACTCCTTCTCTTCAAACCACAGTCCCCTTGAAATGATTGAGTAGTAGTACCTTGTTCAACATAAACTAGATTACAACGTTACAAAATGTGGGTATTCTCAGATATAGAATGAAAGAATGTAATGTGAATGTGCATTCATGAAAGCAGATTTAGTAAAGATTTCCGTTTGATTATTCATGGAATAGAATGCTAGTGTATCAAATTGGTATTTTTAGGATTGCTTTTACTCCTGCTTTGTGATCTTAAGGGGATTTTTTGCATTTTTACCTTTAAATTGTTGGAATGACATCCTGTTAGTCAGAAGCTATATAGTTAGTGTTGGATCACTCCAAATCATTTGTGGCAATCAAAGTAGGTAATAATGTTCTTAAATATATGCTAATACTGAATTGAGAAAGTACAGTTTATTTTATTGTTTTAAAGCATTAAATTCTTATTTCAAACATGTGAACACTTCTCATTGTAGAGTCTATAGAACTATAGCTCACTGTACAAGATAGAGGGTTTAGTATATTTATACATACAACTTAGGAAATGTAGTACAAAAAGATGTCTTAAACAGTGCAGGAATTGAAATCACTTATTCTTTGCCTTATTCCATATGTACAGAAGGGTCTCTAAAACAGAGTATCTTCTAACAAAGATACAAATTCTCTTTATTAATGCAGTAGGAATTCGACTTTTTTCTAAAGGAAGAAATAGGAATTGAAATTAGAATTAGAAACAACATTATAGGAAAGTACAATGATAGAACTGAAACTAAAAGTCCCTGATGTTATCTCATTCCAAGTTTCATTTGGAGCTGTACCTCTAACAGATTTATTGTCAGTAGACTCTCTACTGAAATTATCTTGGATTACATCAGAATTTGTTTTTTTCTTAAGGCTAAATTATTTTAAGCGTTGATGCAAACTTGTTTTCATGTTTATATTGTTTGATAGAAACTCTTCTATTGCTAGTTATGTCTCTGTTGATAACCTACAGTCCACATTATGTATGTGAAGTTTTTCAAAACATTACATTATTGAGTGCATTCAGATTTGAAAACAGGTAGTTTGGATGGGTTTAATATATTTTTCTTCATTCTTTCCAGTGATTAGTGAGACTTTCCAACACAAACATCTAGATGGTCTCTAATTTTCTCCAAAGAATGTGAGAATTAGTCTTCTAGAAGGCCATATTGCAGTTTTAAATAATTAATCTCTGAATTTACAGATGAGAAATTCACATTTCAAACCAGATTTCAGTTCAAAACTAGCTACTGCTGGGTTTTACAATAAACTATAAATCTCATTGGCTCATCTTGTACATACTGTGTTTTTAGATCCTAGAAACTAATACTGAAATCACAGAAGATTCTAAAGTTTCGATCAGGGAAACCATTTTGAAGTAACTGTTTCTCATGTAAAACTAATGTAGGAGTCTCAAATCAATTCAGAATACTTAACAAAGGAGATGCATATCATTTGAAATGCTTGTTTTTATCTTTACTGCTTTTTCCATTGAATCTGTGCTGCTTCTGTGCAACTGTTTTCCACTGTAGAAACTCCATCCTGCTGCCTTGCTTCTCGTGAGCGTATTTACAAAACTAGTGATGTAGCTGGGCCTGCCTCTGCTCTTTCATCTCTCTCTCACAAACTGAAGGGTGGGTATGCATGCCATTGTAGCAAGGTTATTCAGATTTTACATTTAAAATGTTGGGGGTTTTTTCTCCTTCCATTCATTTTCATTTCATTCGCTTAATACAATACTATTTCAAAAGGACATGTTCCAGTTTGGTGGTTGTTGGGAGCTTATTTTATGTAACTATTCAGTGTTGCCTTCCTGAGTCGCAGCAACTTTGTGATACGTGATCTAGCTATCTCTTACTGCTTTGTAAACAGAAAGGTGACTGTTAATCTAATCTAATCTAATAATACCTGTTTTCAAACAATAGGCAAATGAAATATGGAAGAAGAAAGGGGAAAAATATGGGGGGGTATTGTTTTTTGTTTACAGATAAAGCAGTTGGCTACATGATTATGCAGCTTTTCACGTGGGGGATTTTTCTTTCTGCTGATAGTCTAGAATGCTAATTAGGATTATTTACCTGTTGTATATATGCAAATCCAAGCCTTTGCTTTCAAAAACATAAAAACCACTGTTAAGCTATACCTTTCATAAGCAGTTTTGTTCTAGAATGTTTTCTTGCTTGATATTCAGTAGTCATACATATACTTTAAATGTGATACATTGCTGAATGGTTTACGGTATTTTATGTCCTCTAAGAAAAGGACTCCTTTTCCTTTATGAGGAATCCTGTAAAAGGTTCTATCTAGAGTATTGTCTCATCTGGCAAACTTCAAATTATTCTCATTATTGGTTTGATTTTTGGAAAAGTGTGTGTAAAATAATTAAAAGTTACATTTCTGAATTCATATATCACAAAGTAGACATATCAAAATACCTCATCAGTAGAACTGGTGAATAACTGAGCCGGCATGAACAAAATGCTTGCACTGATATTTAAGAAACTTTTTATTTTTCTTCTTTTACCAAGAAAAATCATTTTATAAACCCTGATGTACCATGCTGTTTCTTCCCTTCCTCTTCCGCCTTCCCCTACCCTCCTCCCCCACACCCCCCCCAAATTATAGAACTCATAAGAAAAGAATATTAAAGACAGATTGGACTTCAAAAATTGATTATGATGACCTTTGAGAAGTTCTCCTTATATTCTACTGTTTACATTTGGCATATTGTTCCTGAATATAGACAGAATATTTCTTCTGTTCCTGAAGAAATATGAGGTCCTATCATGTCCCACATCTTGGGAAGCCAGGACAGTACCCTAACCTTCAGGCTTATTAAATATTCTAATATAGGTATCCTTCACTTTTTCCTGTTGCTGTTTGTTTTAGTATAAGCTCCTTAAATATGGAGATAGCCAAATAATAAGAATTGTTTCGTAACTTGAGGAAACATCTGGGTTGCTAGACTTTGCTCAAAAAAATACATTTGTTTTTTTATTGTGAGAGGTAACGGTAAAAAAAAGGAGAACCTGAGATCAGTCCTTGCTTCTGTATATTTTCTAGCATAGGGATAAGGCTTCATGGTTGGGAACTGCTTCAGATCCCATGGTGCAGAAGGAAATAAACACAGATTTCACACCTTCTAAACAAATGCTGAAGGTACAAGATAAAAGATGACTGCCTAGCCTCTCTGTTCCCATTAGAAATCAAGGTCCAAATTTGCAGATATTCTTTGATTAATCGAAACTCTTTTTTTGACAAATAGTTGTTTCCCCAAAAAAGTACCCAGGCCAATGGAAATAACCTTTTAGTGTCTAAAAAAATAAAATAATCCAAAGTACTGTGACCTAATTCTACAAGTCTCACAAGATAAACTTACATTTAACTAAGGAAAACCCATTAAAATCAGAATTATTTAACTGCATTCAAGACTTTTCGGTGTAATATTTTGTGGATATACAGTTATTTAATTCACAGTCGCTGCATTGCTTGCAAGTAACTTCAACACTGCTTGTCTTAATTTTCAAAACATAATTCTGCAGGAGGGACTGAGCACATTCACAGAATTATTAGAAGATTGCTTAATATACTTACTTGCATATACTTGTTTTGCAGCTATTTGCATTAAGCTGTCTATAGTTCTTACAATTCAGTGGATTAATACACATACGAAGTCAATGTGCATAGGAATAATAAATTACTGTGTCAAAATGAAAGGAGATCGTAGACCAGAGTTGATGGTTTAGCTTAGCGGTTGAAAAAAGTGTGGTTTTTTTCTAGGTTGTGTTCCAATAGCAGAACATTGATAGTATGTGGTCTTAAAAAGGTGGATACCTCAGATAATCATTGTGTATCATTTTAAACATGTTTGTAAGCCTGTTACTCAATTTGCCTTACAGCTGTATTTACTTCATATGTTTCCTGACTTTTGAGCATTAAAGAAAATAAATCTGGTGATACATTTGATCTTTCTGCAAGGCTCTTGTTGCAGTCAGGCTGACACACAGAGAGATAAAAAATAAATAATCCTTAGTTTCTGTTGCAACTGTGATAAATTTAGTTAACTCCTGGCATTTTATGTAAGGTTGTAAACTGTTCTTCCTTTACTAGTGTTTTGTGGAAATAGTGAACTGTGCCTTCCGATACCTTCATAGTAGCGTTTTCTCTGTAAATATTTCCTAACACTTGTTTGTATCTATCTTTGGGAGAAGAAATGTATTGAAAATATTTTAGAGGGAAAAAATTCCCTTTATATTTTCTTTCATTTTGATATGAACAGAAGCATGTGTGAATTTTATCTTGTGTTCAAATCTTTAATCCTTGTTTTGTATTATTAAAGATATCACTGCCAATACTTAATAATTTCATTATTAAATATACTAAACAGGTGACCGAATGAATTTCACAGGGGCTGCTAGACCAATTTCTCCAGCAGGAAAATCAGACATGTCATCAAAACACAGAGCTGACTGCAGGTCACCCAAGCTTGATGTGCGAATGAATAGAGCTGCTGCTGACCAGAAGAAACCCAGGAATACAGAAGGCTTATCTGCCAGTGAGTCTCTTATGCTGAAATCAGATGCTGCTAAACTGCGGTCAGACTCTCACAGCAGGTCTTTGTCTCCAAATCATAACACTTTGCAAACACTAAAAACCGATGGAAGAACAACTACCGGTCTGAGAGCTGAATCTCCAGGGCCAGGAACCCGGTCATCTTCTCCAAAGACAAAGACACTTACAGCTGTTAGATCTGGTGCTAGTTCTCCACGATCCTCATCACCCCATGACAAAACTCTACCTCAGAAAGCTTCATCCCCTGTGAAAACAAAGCTTGATCCTCCTCGAGAACGATCCAAATCAGATTCTTACACATTAGATCCAGACACCCTTCGCAAAAAGAAAGTACCTCTAACAGAACCCTTAAGGGGGAGGTCCACTTCACCCAAACCAAAAATTATTGCAAAAGATGGAAAGCCTGTTACAGAAACTGAAAATAGAGCTCCTTCCCCTCATGTCGTACAAGAAAATCTTCACAGTGAGGTTGTTGAAGTATGTACTTCAAGTACTTTAAAGACTAACAGCATTACAGATAGCACCTGTGAAGACAACACAGAATTCAGAAGTCTGGACGATGGTTCTAGTAAAGTTCATTTCAGCATAGGAAAAGCACCACTGAAAGACGAGCAAGACATGAGAGCATCTCCAAAAGTGAGCCGTAAATGTGCTGGTAGGCACACAAGACCCAAAAAGGAAAAATCCAGCTTTCTTTTCAAAGGAGATGGCTCCAAGCCTGTAGAGCCTGCCAAGCAAGCAATGTCACCTTCCGTTGCAGAATGTGCTAGAGCTGTATTTGCTGCATTTCTTTGGCATGAGGGAATAGTTCATGATGCTATGGCTTGTTCATCTTTTTTGAAGTTTAATCCAGAACTGTCCAAAGAGCATGCACCAATACGAAGCAGTCTTACTCAACAACCTGCAGAGGAAAAAGAAACCAAGCTGAAAAATAGACATTCATTGGAAATATCATCTGCTCTTAACATGTTCAACATCTCACCTCATGGACCAGATATATCTAAAATGGGTAGCATCAATAAAAACAAAGTCCTCTCTATGTTAAAAGAACCACCTCTGCATGAAAAGTGTGAGGATGGAAAAACTGAAACTACCTCCTTTGAAACATCCAGTCATCACACAATGAAATCCAAGTCTCCTCTTCCGTTAACACTGCAGCACTTGGTAGCTTTCTGGGAAGATATTTCTTTAGCGACTATTAAAGCAGCTTCCCAAAACATGATTTTTCCAAGTCCTGGTTCTTGTGCTGTGTTAAAGAAGAAGGAAAGTGACAAAGATAACAAGAAAACCAAAAAAGAGAAGAAGAAAAAAGAAAAGGTTGAGACTAGGCCAAGGGGAAATCTTTTTGGCGAGATGGCTCAGCTTGCAGTGGGAGGACCTGAAAAAGACACCATCTGTGAGTTGTGTGGAGAATCCCATCCATATCCGGTGACTTACCACATGAGACAAGCTCATCCAGGTAAGATTACATATTTTTTTAATTCCTGTGTCCATCTGTAGAATATATTGCACACGCACGTTTTGGTAATAGTTAGTTAGGAAAATATGTCAGGCTGTCTTGTCTAACATTTTAACACAGTTCACTGTAGAAGCTAAATCAAAACTTAGACTCACATAAATTATTTACGTGCTTGTATAAGTAATTTTAAGTAGTTATGGATTTGAGCTTTTAAAGATGCTGGAGAAGGTTGTTTAAAACGAGGCTTAAACAATGAGCTGACATTACAGTAGCTCTCCAGAAACATGCCATTTGTTACACTTCAGGACTTGAAAGTATGCTGAGAAAATTGGAAGTAAAATTAAAAATAAGAGATTAATTAATTAAGGTTTCTCTGTTGCCAAAATTTATCTATTATTATTCTGCTGTGAACAGTAGAAAACTTCTATCTGCGGTGTCAGCACTGGGAATCAGTGACTTAATTTTTTTGGTTTACATTTATCTTAAAAATAATAAAAAATTCCAGTTAGAGTCTCTAGACAATTTGTATTGTAAAATACAACTCGAGTCTGTTATTTTATCTCTTCATGTGGGTCCCTGAATTTTTTTCAGGGGTTTGTTTAATTTTAGGAAAATCAGGTAAATCAATGCTAGTTATGCATTATCTTAGCTAGTCAGCTGAATTCAAAATATGTGTAAATTGTGTTTTCTTTAGAAATGGGATCACTAACAGAAAGGATTAGCTATGATATAGCTAGTAATAAGTAGCCTTGTTAGAGACAAAATGATTTCTGTGTTTTCTAGATTGTAAACATAACTAATTATTTAGCCAGTAAGTTCAGGCTGATGTTGTATGCACTTATTTTAGCACTGTATGCAAAGTTAAAGCCAAATTCAGGAGCCTTATTACGCAGCAATTATCAATTCCCTGATTCTTTCTGAAAAACAGTAATCAGCAAAGGGGAGTGTACTTCATTCCCTTTTAGGCTTTGCTAGAGGGGGAATGGGTTGTGTTTGGATAATGTTGGCTAACACATAATACTGACCTCACCGTCACTTAACTGTATGAATAGCTGTTGATGCTTTGGATGAATTCATAACAAAAACTTGAAAACTACAGTGCATCTGGATTCTTTGGATGCTGCTGGAATACATGGACATGTACCTTGTCTTTTAATCAGTTCAGATATACAGAAAAAGCGGAAATTAGGCAAGGAAAAGAGAAATGTCTTCCTTCCCCCTCCATCCCTCTTTTACAGTAATAAATAATATAATAATAATAATAATCTTTCTTTTGAAATAACTTTTGTTCATGGTTTTTTCCCTGATGTAGGTTGTGGCCGTTACGCAGGTGGCCAAGGTTATAATAGCATTGGGCACTTTTGTGGAGGATGGGCTGGTAATTGTGGCGATGGTGGTATTGGAGGAAGCACTTGGTATTTGGTTTGTGATCGATGCAGAGAAAAATATCTTCGTGAAAAGCAAGCAGCAGCAAGAGAGAAGGTATATTCATCTGTTTCTCATATGTTTAGCGCTCTATCTGCTTAATAGTACTGTGTTCACAACTTGAACATAAAGTTGAGCCAGTTTAAAAAATTTGGAATTTCAGTATCCTGAAAGGTTTTGGAATATCCACGTATGTACTGATAGGTTTAAAACATTAACATAGAAACTTTGCTGATTACTTCTGACAAGAATTCTTCCCTTCAGATGATAGTGTTTTCAAATTCATGAAGTAATTTTATTTTTTATCCCAATACAACTGCAACGTAGGATGTAATACCTAATTTTTTTAAGTATGTGTCAGTTTATTTAACATTGAATTCTGTTTTATTTGACTACTGAAATATGACTGCTGTTTTAACTTCATATGTTTATAGTTTCTTTAATGATCTTAATCACCCAGATCATTGGATAGAGGTGCCAAACACCGGGCAAACTAGAGCAATTTTTAATGGGACTAGTACCAGAGGAGTGTTCTTACGTTGGTCTTCCATGACCAATTTCAAATTCTTGCTTAAAGTATGTTGATGTTTTAAGATAAGCAGAGCAATACTAATTTATTTTTGAAACTTTTTGCACACAAAATTCATCCTTAGGCAAACATCAAAACTTTCAGCTGTTTAATAAAAGTTTGCCAAGTTATGACAAGTGCCATTTTGTAATAGAAAGCATTTTGTAACAGGAAGCAACTTTAGTATAAGTGACATTGTCAGCTTTTCCTGTGATGAAGTATAATTTAAATATACCCTTTTAAAATTTCGCTAGATTAAACAATCCAGGAGAAAACCAATGCAAGTTAAGACTCCTCGTGCCTTGCCAACTATGGAAGCTCATCAAGTGATTAAAGCCAATGCACTGTATTTACTGTCACTGAGTAGTGCTGCTGAGCCCAGTATCCTCTGCTATCACCCTGCAAAAGCATTCCAATCTCAACTTCCCAGTGTCAAAGAAGGAATTTCTGAAGACTTTCCTATTAAAATGCCATGTCTTTATCTACAGACTTTAGCAAGGTAATTCAAGGAATTTTATGAATGTTGATTTTAATACTCATCTATTTATGGTGTTGAATAAAAATGTGTGTATAAACTAAACTGAAACTTACATAGAAAAAATACATATTTTCCTAGTTCTGTATTGTCTTTGTTCTTCTTTCTCTCTTGTTTCCATGATCTTGTTTGATTTCTTAGACTGTATTTGCTCCAGGGGTCAAATATGCCCTGAGTAGCTTTTGGATACTAGGTATTTTTTAACAGCAGTTTAGCTTCTGTCCGAAGAATTTAGAATTTCCTGAAGGGTTTAATTTACTGTGTTAGTAGCAGACATATGTGCTGCTTTTGTCTCTTCACAGCTAAAAATAGTAAGAAGGAAACCAGAAGACTTGTACTTACTTGGTATTTCAAAGTAGATTTCACTGTAGTGTCTCATGTTTATGATGGATAGACATTTGAGCCTAAAATACATAATGGAAATATCTAATGAAAATCCTAGAAGATAGCAAAGGGTGATCTCCACTCTGTTGAAAATGCCATTATATTTTCCACTAACACTTATAAGTCACAACCACCTTAAATGCATTAGGTGAGGAGTAAATGGATAGCATCAATTGGCGAAATGTATTGGCAAAGAACTTCTGTGTGTGTGTGTTTCAGGAATTTGTAATCCTTAATCCTAATTTTAAAATCTAATTTGATGTAGGCATCATCATGAAAATTTTGTTGGGTACCAGGATGACAACCTCTTCCAGGATGAGATGAGGTACCTGCGCTCAACTTCAGTACCTGCACCATACATCTCAGTTACTCCTGATGCAAGCCCTAATGTCTTTGAAGAGCCAGAGAGTAACATGAAATCTATGCCCCCAAGGTACTTGCTTGTAATTCTAGGTACTATATACAAATGCTAAAGTATTAGCATAACAGTTTAAAAAAAAAAGGTAAAGGTTGATCTTGTTAAGTAGCTGAAGTATCAGATCAGCCCAGATCAATCTCTGAAATGGCAGCAAAAAAATTGAAAACATATGAAGCTTTAATTAGAAAAATATCTTCAGTGAATCATAGCATATCAGGCATATTTTCAACCACTAGTAATGCAAGTTTGCAATTTGGGTTTGAAACTTTTAACTATATTGCATATCAATTGCTTCCCTTTAGAAAGGTCTCGGTTTTAGAACCTAAATACGAAAAACGGTTTCTTCATAAATTGATGAATTTTCCTTAGGGAAATTCATCTATAGTCCTTATTCCAGGCCTGTTTATTTCCCTGTAGAGACAAATGCAATTTTTCCAAAATCTCCAAAACTTCAGAACTCAAAAAGTGATCTAAAGAGCAGTGGTCCAAGGACCATACCTCTTGTGAACTCCTTAAAAATGCAGCATTTTTTTCCCCTTGTATTTCTGTTTAACACAGCTGACTGTAGTGCAGATTAATGACTTTTTTGAAAGAAAGCAGCTGTTCTCTTCCTTTCAGGATTTCATGCTGAAAGGAAGTTTGAAAAGGAGGGAATTTCATTACCTTACATTTTTCAAAGGAAATGTTGCTGCTTCTTTCTGTGGGGTGTTAAAATGTCACTGAAGAAATGACAACTTAATACTATCTAGGACCAAGAGTGCTAGATGGTTTCAGTCAAGTTAAGCCAGTTTCTTCCCTCATTAAGTTTATTATGATCTAATTCAAGTAATTACAGAATTTTTTGGTTTGCCAGGGGAAAAAAAAAAAAAGGCTCTTACTGTTGCATAATAATAGTCTGAATTCAACTTAGATGCTCGGTGTTTTCAGATATCAAACAGTGATTCCTCATATTATAATGAGGATGTAATGAGGAGAAAACTTGCTTTTAATCTGTTTTTATTTCAAACTGTTATATTTTATACTGACTGCAAAAACAGTTTATTGGAATGCTACAATCTACAATGTAGTCTTTTCAGAAATAGAACTTTTCTAACAAAACTCCTTAAGAGTGCATCGTATCGGTATATTCCTTTATTAAATCTGTGGACACCATGGTCTCCTGAGGCCTGTAGGGACAGCATAAGCTGGGAGTTCTTCTGCAGACTGTAAGAAGTCCACTGAAGGTAAGGAGTAAAACATGTCAGAGGTGTAGCTGTAGCAATTGAAAATTGGCTTTAATGATATTAAAAACTTTTACTTCATGTAAAGTTCTAAATTTCAGTTGGCTTGCATATTAAAAATTCACCCCATAGACTTTTCACATGCATTCTCGGGGCAAATTTGGTCAGAAACTCCAATTCCGGCATGATCTGAATGTTTGTATTCTCTCTAAAAAAATACCTAAATTCTTGAAACGTACTGTGTACATCATTACATTTGTTTATAAAGCACTTGCATGCTTTTTCACCACATGTAATTCTAATGTGTGCTCCTTATTTTCCAGCGTTTAAAGAGTTATTAGGTACATAAGACAAACTTTCATGCAGTAGTAGCATTGTCATTATGAGATTCATGTGTCTTTAATGTTTATATATAATTCAAGTATACGCTATATATTTGTTAATGGGTCTATAACTTCACTCATTTCTTTGTAGTTTGGAAACCAGTCCGATAACAGATACAGATCTTGCGAAGCGTACAGTCTTTCAAAGATCATATTCAGTTGTTGCATCAGAATATGACAAACAGCACTCAATTTTACCAGCACGTGTAAAGGCAATCCCTAGGAGACGAGTCAACAGTGGAGATGCAGGTAAGGGCACAGGCGTTAGAAGCACTGAAAAATATTCAAGGATGTGGCACTGGATTTGCAGTTGTTCTTGGAAACCATAGACAAATAAAATTTTTATAAATACATGTAATGACTTTTATTTCTGTTTTTTAAAAATCATTAGCTGTTTGTTAATCCATATAGGATTAGCCTACGAACAGTTCAGGAATTACAGTGCTTCTGGAATCTGTGGTGCATCTTTTGTGCTTGATTTAAAAGTTAGTGGTGTTTTTTTCTCAGTGGAAGCATAATTTTTCCACGTTGCTTTTTTTAACACATCATGAGAAAAATGAACAAAAATATCATTTTGAATATTGCTCTATTGCTTTTTATTTTTACTGTGGCTATAAAATTAAAATGCACAAAGAATCTAATGTATGCGTATTTTTATGCTTTTGAATAGAAGTGGGGTCCTCTCTTCTGAGACATCCATCTCCTGAACTTTCTCGGTTAATCTCCGCCCACAGCTCTCTTTCCAAAGGAGAGAGAAATTTCCAGTGGCCAGTACTGGCATTTGTAATACAGCATCATGATCTGGAAGGACTTGAAATAGCAATGAAACAAGCCTTACGGAAATCTGCTTGCCGAGTCTTTGCCATGGAGGTATTAATGTACTAACGGATCTTGCATGATTAAAATAAGGCATTTGTAAATTCTGTCTCAGATTTTTTTTAAATCATTTTTATATAGATTTAAAAAAACAAAACAAAACAAATTTATGATGTACAGTAAACCTATTCTAAAAGTTCACTTAATTGTATTATTAACTCTAAAAGTTACTAATACAAAAGCATTGCCTGTAAACCTTTTTCGATAGTATATCTGTTGTGTAGAAAATCTCTGATTAGCTATTATTAAGGCTGCAAAAATCAATTATGCACATACTGTATTTTCCTTGTTTGATCAGCATCTTCCTGGTCTTACTTGCCATACCTTTTTCAAATCTTGGACTGCGTATTCTTTAGAATTGTTTTGTTGCTGGTAATATCTAGATATTTCACAACTTCATTCTGAGATGGGTGAATGCTGCCCCTGTTTTGTGGTTAGTGAATGAGTGACCAGAAGATCCATTAAAGATCAGTTACATCGTCGTTGAGGCCATTTTTTTTTAACTTCAGCTAAGCTTTAGTAAAGTTTCTTCTGAACTTGTATACAGCACAGGTATTTTTCAAGTATTTGCAACTTGCAAAAATATAGGTGGATTATCTCAGATAAAGTAAAAAACACACCTCTGCTGTTGAGTACCACTCATCAAATTTCCAAACATCAACATGCAGAAGTATTGCAGCTTTTAGAAGACCTTATAAATAAATAAAGCTTTTAGAAGACCATATAAATGTTACAATTTCTAAAAAAACTTTTTTTCCTTATTATGTTGATTTTTTTTTTTTGAAGTGGCTTAATTGTTTTGATGGTTTCTGCCATTGACTGAATTCGAATCTCAGCCTACAGAATTATAAAGGTTCTTTATTTTGTTAACCAGTTTGAATAGTAAGGAGTGCTGCCACCTCATCCTGTAATAATCTCTGAAAATACATAAGAATTTTGATTTTTCATCCTTAAAGCTTTTTTCAAAGAACTTGTTTTTGTGTATGGTGTTTTTGAATTACTTTGCTATGTCCCCTGCAATACAGTTGTCACTTTAATAAACTGGTTTAGCTATAGAGCAATGTGTCTTACTTGAAGACCTCTACATTATTATTTGCCTGTCCAAAAGCATCAGTGCATCTCCTTATAAAAACAGTTTAAGGAGTTGTTTTACTCCAGGTTTGCTTAACCAATTAATAACTCCTTATATGTATTTTATTTTAGGCTTTCAACTGGCTTCTTTGTAATGTCATTCAAACAACTTCTCTTCATGATATTTTATGGCATTTTGTGGCTTCCCTTACTCCTGCACCAGTAGAACCTGAAGAAGAGGAAGATGAAGAAAATAAATCAAATAAAGAAAATACAGAACAAGTAAGTGAGGCTCAGCATTCCTTTCGTAAATACATTATCTCTGTTGATTTTATAGTCAATGTAGAAATATTTTTATTATGTGTGGAAAAAACCACAAAACCCACGAACCAAACAAACAAAAAAGGCAAAACCAAATGAACCAAAAAAACCCACTTAATCCTCTATTTGTGAAACAGAACCTTAATTATGGAATGAAAATTACAAGTCTTAAATTGTAGTTGAACTCTTCTGATAGTCATAGATAAATTAATTTTTTCATCTAAAATTGCCAGATTTTGTGTGCTGATGAATTTCAGTCTTTTAATATATTATTTTTGTGAGTATTCACAGGAAAGAAGGAAAAAAAACATGCACATAGCTAATCTAGTAACAAAAAAATTTAGTTTACTTTTTCTTCCTCCTTTGCCCCCCAAAAAGGTGAGAGAAAAGAGAAGATATTTTTCAGAGAAGCTTTGTTGTACTGTCTGCTGTCTTTCAGTGCTTTAAGAAAAGTCCATAGTTAATTCTGAAAATCTATAATTAATTTAGAAATATAGACATAAAAATAATTATATATGTAATTAATTATATATACTAGATATAGTTAATTTAGTTGTTTAAGAAAAATCTCTAGTTCTGAAAATATAGCATGTAAAATGGTATAGTCTAACACATCAGTCTTTTGAAAGGTATCTTTATACAATCTCTTCTAGATTTAACTCTAACTGGAAACATTATGTCCACAATGAATAGCTCAAGAAATCATACTAGTGCTGTTAGTAAATCAGGGTAACTTTTATCACTTCACATCTAATCCAGCTTTGAAATTAAAAGTTCTGAAATGAGTCTTTTCAGCATCGCAGCCCTGGTACATTGCTACAGTTGCTTATAAAGCAACTGTAATCTTGTAATAAATTCTATGTGGAATATCAACTATTCCATATTACTGTATCAACATACAGATTTATAATTCTACTTACTTATTTTCAGTTGTACCAAATTCTTCTATGTATACATTAAAGCTGATTTTCAGTAGCTCTGTGTATTACATTCTGAAAATTTTTTCTGTGCTTGGCTCCAACAATTTTCTGCCTTGGAGTAATTTCAACTGCTACATGAAAAGCACTGCTAGAGTGAGGGAAATGTGTTCCCACTGGTCCTTATGCTGGTCAGCCTCCAAAATAGGTACCTTTACTATATAAAAGAATAAACAAATACTGTCTTAGATGTAGTTTGTATAATACTGACTGAAAGATAAAGGGCATTAGAGAGAAATGTTAAATATGCCACTTCCTCTTTGGTGGGAATGCTGCTTTTCTTTTGATTTGAAGGGGGAACTTCAATATTTCCCTTGGTCACTTGGCTAGGATGATTAATTTTATGGCATACAAGAAACTGGCAACAGTTTTCAGCTAAGTGTTAAATATCACTGAAGTGATATGTATTCAAATCACAAAATCTTCCTTCAGTAGTCTGATCCCATAATAAAAAACCCCATGTAAATGTATGTACACAGTGTAATAAATCCAAGGCTTTTCCACAACTAGGATTGATTTCCTTATGTGAAATATTTTTACATATTGTTTAATATACTGGGAAAGGGTGAGAAACCCCAGTGGTGAATTCTGTAAAAATGGCAGATAGGGATCTAGAACCATAAATGGTTTGATGTGTAAGGTGTAGGTTCAAGGGCAGTGTCCTCGCTGCCTTTTTTGCTAAAGCCAAACAAAATGCAAGAATTACTAAGCTGCAGGGGAGATGGGGGAGCAGGTTGCTATCTGTGTAGACAGGACCCTTGACCTAGGCTTTGAACTTTTTCTGAATAATTGATTCTATTTAGTCTAGACCCCAATCTCATGCTTCCTACTTCATACGCTGAGTACACTTTTATCACATCATACCCTCCAGGAAAATACAAAGAAATGTCTGTTTTGATGATTGTTGTCTAGTTAAGCATGTGCCTAAAATTCATTTCAAATAATACCATAGCATTTCTAGGCCTTCAGGCAGTCAAGATCCATGGGAAACCTACTTACCAGAACATACACAGATAATTTAATGGGTTTAAAATACTAAGCTTGAATCTGGCTTTAGATGTCAGTGTGTTGGGGGACATGCAGCTGGGTTCCATGGTTCAAGCAGGATCAGATTTTCTTTTAAAAAAGCAGCAGAGGAAACCATTCGTATCCTTCATAGATGACTATTGCCCTACCTTCTGAAACAGGATATCGTGATCACATCCTCCTTCTTTTTCTCTACTACTCTTCCCATAACACACCTTGCTGGTCCTCTGCCACTGCTTTCATACCCACTGCCCAATGGAACTTGGCTCCCAGTGCGAAGCCATTCTGATACTGACACAACTCAGCTAAAAATCATTATTTTCATATCTCTAATGAAATAAAGCAGCTGATAACCTTAGCTTAATTAGCAAGTTTGTTATGGCTGAGTTTTGCTGTCAAAGAAGTTGTTATTTACAGCTGGAATATGTTATTTTTTCTAGTTTGTTTGTTTTCAGATTATTGTAGTGTAATGTTTCACATTTGTAAATCATGAGAAATATGTGATATATACAGTATATTTCCCAAATTCCTTGATTGTTTTTCATGTATAACTTGTTATTGTAAAAATTCTCTGACAGGAGCTACTTTGAAGTTCACATTCATTATAGGATTGTTGCAGTTGTTATTAAACTAAATATCATAAATGTTTTTATTTATTTAACCTTTTTTTCTCTGAAAGTCTGTTAATAACATAGAAATTGCTTTGCATCTTAGGAAAAAGACACAAGAGTATGTGAACATCCTCTGTCAGATATAGTGATTGCTGGCGAAGCAGCTCACCCATTACCGCACACTTTTCATCGCCTTCTCCAGACTATCTCTGATCTTATGATGTCTCTTCCCAGTGGTAGTGCATTACAGCAAATGGCCTTAAGGTAAGCACAAATTAAGAAAAGTCTTAAGAGACTGGAAACGTTGTAACATTGTAGATGAAAAGATTTTGCAGTGTAGATAGGAAGTTTGAAACAACTTGATGCGCCTGTGTGAAAAGGAGCATGTCTATCCTTATGCATAGGACAGATGTATGTAAAAGATGTATGTATGTGTTCATACATCTAAATAATATTATAAAATGTTATGTAGAGAAAAATGAATTCGCTCTTAAATTTTGCACTATAGCCACTATGAAAGAAACAGATATTATTGAATAATATGGTAGAATCTGTGTATATGTGCATGGTAGTGTAATACCTTTTGCTCAGAAATCTGTCATTTGAATAGTATCCTTAAACTGTTTGAACTTTCCTGTGTATCTGTCTCAAACGATACAAATTGAACAACAGTGATTCTATTCACTGTTAAGATTCTAAGAAAAGTTTATTCCTGCCTTCTTCAAAGAGATGCGTAGAAACACTTAAGATCCTGCAAAAACTTTTAAGTTAAATGTTTATAGAAAATATTTGAAGAAGTTTTATTGGTGGGTTATGTCTTTTAAACAATATTCAAAATTTCAAAGTCTGCTAAATGTGTTTTCAGGTGCTGGAGTCTCAAATTCAAACAATCTGATCACCAGTTCCTGCACCAGAGCAATGTTTTTCATCATATCAACAATATTTTATCTAAATCTGATGATGGAGACAGTGAAGAGAGTTTTAGTATCAGTGTTCAGTCTGGTTTTGAAGTCATGAATCAGGTAAGTATTACATGTGTCTCAGAAGCAGAAATCAGTTGTGAACAGCCTGTACTTCCTATGATTATTCTGTTTGAATTAAAACATTCATTATTGCAGTGTCATATTTCCTTGAATGTATCTCAGTTTGGGATCTTGTTGCTGATATTCAGGTTCTCATATTTAACTTTAGAGGTTCAAATAGTGACCCTTAGCCTGTATATCACTCAAACCTAAATTTTGGAGCAGTGCTTTTTTAAGTTCTTGTTTGTAGATAAGGTGTTTGTTGATCTCTTACAGTTTGTTTAGTTAATTCGTTTGGTTCTTTGAGTTCATTTTTTAAATGCTGTGTACTTCCGTTTCTTATTTATTTATATCTTTTTATTTCCTTCCGTTATTCTGAGGAGCACAAATTAATACTCCTGATGAATATTTTTAAATTTTTTCTTCCATTTATTAATACATTTAGGCATTTACTTATATTCATCTGTTAGCTATTAATATTTCCATTGGTTTAAAGGGCTGAATAATTAGAACTAATAAATGACAAATTTCTTCTTTAATTTAGAGAGCATATTTCTCAGAACAGAAATGTCTCTATGGCTTTAAAAATTGTAACTAATGCCTGTATTTTGGCTCACTTTCAGTTATTTTACATATTTTCATTTGCTTTCACAGGAACTGTGTATAGTGGTTTGTCTAAAAGATCTAACCAGCATTGTTGACATTAAAACATCAAGCCGACCTGCCATGATTGGCAGTTTAACAGATGGGTCAACAGAAACATTCTGGGAGTCAGGAGATGAAGATAAGAACAAAACTAAAAACATCACAATTAACTGTGTAAAAGGAATCAATGCGCGTTACGTGTGTGTTCATGTAGACAATTCCAGAGATCTTGGGGTAAGAGGAAAATGAGATTAAATGTCTCCCATTGAAGGTACATAGTCAAATCTGTATATATTTATCAATCAAGAACCACAGTTTTCTTTGTCCACTTCAGTTTGTAATTCTAATTCAGAAGCTTACATTTTAGAGTAAAGTTTCTAATTCCTGTGGTTTTGAAAGCAGTCCCTGATATGATCAGACCAATCCAACTAAAGTTGCAGTTTGCATGAACCAAAGACTGGGTAACTTAATTCTCAGTGGCACGTTCAATTTCAGATGCGTTTTCAAGCATTTAATTATTCTTAAGTTACTTTTCCTGCACACAATTTCTATAGAAGCGTTCAAACAAGGAGTTTTTTTAAAATTCAAAATACTTTCTAGACTTCCTACATTGATGTTGATTGATCTGTACAGAAATGTTACAAATATGTCTTCAATTCAACTACAGGTTTTAATACAAGGAACTTTTTTCTTTTTTGTGAGATGTGCTTTGGAATTCTTTGTGCTTGGTTTTGATCACTTTTAAAATATTTTTTTGTAATGAAACAACATGTTTTTCTTTTATGTACATACTCTCATAATACAGAAGAAATAGTAGAATGGTCCTCAGTTGAAGCGTGTTGTACTTATTTTGCTTGTCTGTTGCAGAACAAAGTAACTTCAATGACCTTCCTAACTGGCAAGGCAGTAGAAGATCTCTGCAGAATAAAGCAGGTAAACATTTTAACAGTTGACACTGAAAAATTGCTGTCATTTTTTGGCTGCATAATAGCAGAGATTTTTCTAAGCAAATATTTTCCATTTGTTGTGGTAGGTAAATTGTTTTACAAGTATCAGGCATCATTCTTGGAAAAGACTGTATTATTAATGACAGAATTCAGTCATACATACTGAATATTGCTCAAGCTTTTACTCTTTTACTGAAGCAGAACAGGGTAATATAAAATGTTCCTTTGATTTTTATTTTTTTCTATTACTACAGCTGAAAGGATAAGTGATCATGTAAAACATTTCCAAAAAGACTGTTTAGGTTGTGTTTTATAAGGTACAACAAGCTGTTTGATTTTGTTTCTAGGGTATGCATATCTGAATATATCTGAAATAATTGCATTAAGTAGTATTACATGTTGTTAGATATTCTTATGCCTAGCTTCTTAGTGTTGCACTGTCATTGCGTTTTATCTGTTTCATGGAATCATTTTTCATTAGAGAAATGCAGCTTAAAGAGTTAGCAGCATTAAAATGCCACAAGAAAGTAGAAAATAAATCATTTACGCTTAACACAAGTTTTTCTAGTTACATGGTCTAATACACGTTTATAAGCACACATTTTAACCTGCCAGTTTAGTTCTCAACTTTAGGTAGCTGAAGACTTCTGTCCGGTGACTCATTCAGAAGAGTATTCAGTCTTTGTACTTCTGTTGCTAAGCCAAATGATAGATGCATGGTTTTTTACACAGAGAACAGTGTTTAATATTTTGGCACTGATGTGACCCATCAAAGGTGTTGAAGGTTTCAAGCAGGCAGTTGCCATTTTGGGCTTAAAACTTTAATATTTGGTTATTGACAGTCAGTTGTAAAATTTTTAAAGAAGCAGCATTGTCTTATGACAGAGAGAGAGTTTGCTTTTCTCTACCTCTTAGCTTCAGAGAGCATTTAAGACAAAGATACAACTCCAAAGGATGTTACAAATCTGAAGAAACAAAACTTCAGTACAGTGGGCTCATACTAAACGGTTAAGTAAGAGTGCGTATATATATGTAGACAGATAAAAAGGTTGTGTGTGTGTATTTCTTTTTAAGTCTTTATGTATAGCTACAAAATATAGATGGGGACACACCTCCTCCTCTTGGAGATTACTTTTTTATTGTGAGAAGACACTTGGTATGCCTGGCTATCCAGTGAAAGAAAAGAAGGCCACAGCAGAGCTCAGGCACTGGACACATGGTCATTCGTACAGGTTGTTAGCTTGCTCCCTGGCCTTGTTTCTGTCTGCTCAAACACAGTGTCCAGGCGTTCTTCCAGGGTTGGTTCACTCCCAGAAGACAGGCAGGACTCGATGCAGCTTTGCTTCCTCTTTGCTGAACAGTCCTCTGACACTCCTCCAACAGGGTTTTTATTTTCAAACACACCCACATACTGTACTGTAACTCATGCATACCCTGGCTCATAGTATTTTAAGAAAAAACAAAGGGCCTTGTCTGCTGCAGCACAGTTTGATGCAGAAATTGAGAATTAGCATAGAAATGGGAAAGAAGAAATACTGGCTTGGTTACAAATGAGCCCGTGGTTACAAGAGGTGGCTCACTTGGCTCAGGGACAAGTGTAATTTAGGCCCACCCAAGGTTGCTCTGAGCGATGATGTGAGTCACTGCACCCTATCAGGTTTTGGCTTCCAGTAGTGACATCACAGTTTAAATCATACGACATTATTTACGTTCTTTTTTTTTAAAAATTATATTTATTTTAAAATGAACTTAATTTGATTTTTTTTTTTACAGTTATTAAATCAGACATTGGCTTCCACAGTTACAATTTCTTTGGCAGGGGTGTATGTGAGTAGGGATGAAATTGTGTGTTATATTTTCAGTTAAATTATGACAGGTTTTTTTAAATGACAAGTAGTGAGGAAATACTAGTTCAAAGTGGTTTTTTGAATGTGTGAACTGTTGCTTAGAGGATAAAAGGGATAGCTAGAACACTATTTCTAATAGGCTTTAAAGACAAAAAATAAATTACTGTATGTCCTTTTTCTTTAATTTTGAAAACTTTTTAAATCTGAATTCATGAGGTTGAATATTCTTATAAGTAAATATGATAGTTCTACTTCTCAGGATGGAAATTTCATAGCAAACACTGTATTGGTTCCAGTGATACATGATGGGTTTGTTTAAGAAGTAGGTGACTTTTTGTTTGATGTAATGTCAGTTCCCATCTTTATATTCCTGTTTAATAGGTAGACTTGGATTCAAGACATATTGGCTGGGTAACAAGTGAACTTCCTGGGGGTGATAATCACATCATCAAAATTGAATTGAAGGGTCCAGAGAACACACTAAGAGTTCGACAAGTGAAAATTCTTGGATGGAAAGATGGTGAAAGCATTAAAATAGCAGGCCAGATTTCTGCAAGTGTAGCTCAACAAAGAAACTGTGAATCTGAGACACTGCGAGTATTCCGACTTATTACATCCCAGGTGGGATTTTAATGATGTGTTTACAGTGAAAGTTACCATGAACTGTAGAATTTAGTGCTTTATGTTTTGATGTAAAATGTCACATCTGCACAAGTTTGTCTTTGAGATAAGCTAATTGTCACTGTCTTTCTTCCAGGTATTTGGAAAACTCATCTCTGGAGATGCTGAACCAACCCCAGAACAAGAAGAGAAAGCACTGTTGTCTTCCCCAGAAGGAGAAGAAAAAGTACACAATGTATTTATTTGTATTCTATCAATAATACTTGGCTGAAAAAATTATCTAGCATGATTTTCAGTATTTGTTGTATGTCTTACGCTACATAATTTTCAGATCAAAACAGAAGTAAAATATCACAATTGCTTATTTTTTTTAAATTATCATTATTTTTAGTAGTAAATTATAATTAGAGCATATGGGTTTAGGTGGCGCAATTTATGCCTACAATTACAGAAGTACTTGGCACCTGCAGTACTGGTCGACCTGAAAGTCCTTCTTGCCCATTGCCTTGTGCCTTAAGAGGGGCTCTGTTGATGTTTAGAGAAAAAGTATTAAGAAACTGCACGAGCATCCTCTTTACCCATTATACTCTCCTGTATTCCGGCAAGGATTAGTTTAAGAAGTGTTGCTGAAAAGGTCACTGTATGTGGACTGTCATGTTTAATAGCCAAAATTGGACTGTATGAAAGTGATTTTGTTTTTCAGATAATGTATGGTTTTCCTCTGCCCAGTATCTAGTGGCAATAAGTTCCATGAACTCCATGAATTATTTTTGTAAAAGTGTATTTTTGTCACGCCTACTGTGCAATAACTTAATTGTGTGTTCCCTGTTCCTTTTATTGTGAAATATGTAAATTGAAAAATTTATTCCATGCACTGCTTTATAAAGACTTAATCAGTGATTGCATTAAGCTACGTGAAGAGATTGAATCTCGGATAATTGTACTTCACTTGTTTTGCCTATTAATTTATTTCATGCTCAGATTTCCTCTTAGAAAGAAAGTAAATACATCTAAGAGGTATTTATTAACTATAGTTAAATTGATCTTGCTTATGTATCTTATTTCTCTGTACCAAAAAGCTACAAACTTTTAGAACAAAGTTTGTTGATATTACATGTTAATTGCTGCAGTAATTAGGAAGTGTTCTTGAAACTCTTGTTCTAATATCAAATCTGCTTTTTTATGAAGGCAACATCAGATGCAGACCTGAAGGAGCACATGGTAGGGATCATATTCAGCCGGAGCAAACTGACAAATTTGCAGAAGCAGGTTTGTTAATTCTGAAATGCTTTGAGGATTAAATGTTCATGTGTTGGAATAAATATGCTCATTTTCAGTGAATATAGTACCTTTCACTTGATGCTTTGAGTTCTGCTGTTCTTTATAATCTAATTTTGGTTTACATTTTAAAGTAGTGTGTGTGTGTTTTGTATGATAAATCTGCTGAAATTGATGCTAAAAAAATCCAGTGTAATAGGATAAAACCTCCTATCTTATTAGGATCAATTTAAAACAGTTTTAGAATTGAGTTGTAAAAGGTACTTCATGTTTATTAATAGCATAATAGTAGACCCTCTCAAATTTCTAGGAGAGGTTCAGAGACAGAGTTTAGAATCTTAGTTTTGCACGTTTTCTCCCCATTTATGTCATCAAAAAGTATTTAGGTTTGATAAAATGAATCCTAAAAAGGTAATCAGTATGTAGATACTTAAATTACACTTTCCTTCAGTTAATGAAAGTTTTGAGTTTGTGCTTTTCTTACTTACCTTTGTTTTTCTTAACATAAAGCAGTAGCTAGAGTATGTTTTTTCTTTTGAATACTGACTTTTTTAAAAATATACAAATTAAGACATCTTTTATATTATCTTTATTACACCTATCACAAGACAAATATTGCTGTAAAGATTTTCAGAGTAATACAGGAAGTATTAGGTTAATTTTGAAGTTTCTTAGATTAGTAAGTCGTGCAGAATCTACTTTTTTGTAACCCATCTCAGCAAACTTTAAAATCTCTTAAATATTCTTTTTAACATTCTATTGGAAAAATGAAAACATGGTTTCTAAAACTTTCTAAGCTTCCTGAATAGTAAAGTAAACAAGAGACTAAGTCTTTTACCAAGTCCTTTTCTTTTGTGAGTATTGAGTAAATGTATTTCTTTAGAGGTTTTGTGGGTTTTTTAATCTGAATTCTGTGTTAAAACAAATTAAAAGGCAGGAAGTGCAATTAAAAATCATTTATTTCAGTGAAGTTTTCCAGAATGAAGATGAGCAAATTCAGTATTAAATCTAAATCTTAACGCTAAAGAATTTTATCTAATCTTCCCTGTAAATCTAAATTTTATTCTTTATTTAATGTTGAAAATAATTTAAGCACAGGCCAAATTTCATAGGCTTTCCATTTTAGTTATAGTTGTGAAGGTACATAACACACAATCTCTTTCACTTTCTGAAAGTTCTTAAGAGTTACTGTGTATTTGGATTCTGTTTGGATAGGTGTGTGCTCATATAGTCCAGGCGATACGAATGGAAGCAACCCGTGTGCGTGAAGAGTGGGAGCATGCCATTTCTAGCAAAGAGAACGCCAACTCACAGCCTAATGATGAAGATGCTTCTTCTGACGCTTACTGCTTTGAGCTGCTGTCAATGGTTCTGGCACTGAGTGGTTCCAATGTGGGCCGGCAATATCTGGCTCAGCAGCTGACCCTGCTCCAGGATCTTTTCTCATTGCTACACACTGCTTCTCCCAGGGTGCAGAGGCAGGTGAGTACTAACTGTTCCTTGTCTATCTTGGTATTTCTAGAAAAAAGTCTTTAGAATCCTTTAATTGTGTGCACAATAGTGTAATGTGTATTTGAACATACCTTTTTGTGAAGTGTAGTTTTGTGTTTTCTCTTCAAAAATATTTTCCCAATCATACTCAGATCATCCCTATATTTCACATAGGTAACTGTAAATAAAGCAACTCATTTTGTTCTTGTGAATAGAAATTTATGAACATTTAAAAACAAATCACAGAATGTCTTTTTGGAATTTGAGTGTCAGGTTTTAGGGTTGTTTCCCAGTTTTTGAATGGGGTTAAAATGATGAAATTTTAACTCTTTGATATATAAATACATATATACTCCAGCACCACCGCAACTTGTGTATGAAACTATTTTAGGAAGCACAGTGTTGAAGACAATAAAGGCTGCAGTTATGAAATTAAAACTCACTTTTGAGTAAGTTTGTAATGCTTTGTCTCCAAGAGGTAGAGCTGAGGTGTAGGAACCCAAAATTGCATGATTAACACGTCATCATGAACCTAAATCAGCAAACTATTCTGAAATGCCTTTGAGTAATACCACTCTTCACCTTTCTTTTCTTTATTCTGAAGGATTTTGAATGCAGTAATATAAATTGCTTTCTCAAACCATACATCAAAGGGACGTATGGTTTGCTTGGCAGGGTATGTTGCTGAAATGAAGTAGGATACACAAGAGCGAATAGTCATTTTGTGGGTCCTAACGGGGATCTTTTACATAAGCACACAGTCTCTGTTTTGAAGTGATGTTGCGAAGGATTCTTCAGTGAATCTTACTTCACAGTAGCCCAGTTGTTCATGTTTTCAACAGACTCATTCATGTCCTGTTACGTATGTTCAGTTTGTCAGGTCTTTCTGTTGCAGTGACTCAGAATTCTGTTTTTTAAGAAGGAAGTTCAGATTCTGAAGTTGGCACTGCCTTGTGACTGGCAGTACTTACATTTAGACCTGTGTGATGTACTACATTCTAAAAAGACTTCTTAATGTTCATGTATTGCATTTGTCTACTTATGAAACACAGTACTGTCAAGAATTATTACATACCATTTCAAGAACCAGAGGTGCTCCTTTTAAATATCAGAGCTATAACTTCCCATTTCTCAAGTTTAAAAGCTGATTTATTTATTTATTGGAAATAATTCTGAAGAAAAAGCAATTAAGTTTTCAGGTATGGAAGGAAGCTAGTGAGGTGTCTACTTAATTTTAGTAAGATCTCATGCCACTTCACTCTGGGGAAAGGGCCCAAGAGCGCTACACGGTTGCCCCCATTTATATGTGCTGCATGTGCTCCAAATGTCGGTAAATATTTACATGATTTGAGGAGGACATTGTTAATTCTTGCCCTTTTAATATCATGTTTGATCTCAATGCATAGTGACAGCTAGAATTATGGGATAATTTTTATTTTACCGATTAAATAATTTAAGTTATTATGTTATGGGATAACTTTTTTAAAAACCATAATCCATAATTATGGGACAGTCTTGCTAAAACATAACAGATGAAGCAGAGGCTTTGCTGGTTGAGATTAGACCTTGCATGAGTAGAGAATGGTTGAAATGTCTGTCAAATGGACAGGACCTAAAAATCCAGTGTTGTTTGGATATTTCATATTATGCATATATAATGCCCATATAACCTGTATAGATAAGGTGAGAGACTTTTAGTTAGCTGTGCCTGTTACTGATGTGGCATGAGTCCTTAGCATCTTTGTTTTACACTCAGGCTATGAGTGTAGTAGTGTGGAACTGTTTCTTTCTGCTCTCGGATTCCTCAGAGCTTTAATATCTGTTTCTGAACTTGAATGTTTTCTGAGTATATGTATGTTTATATGCATATAATATACATAACTATATAGACATATAAAATATTTGCTTTAGTACAGTTAATGCGCTAGCTTGTTGTTGCTAGGTGGTATGCCTTCTCTAGGTGGATTTTTAGTTCCCGTTTCAGAAGTTTTTCTGTCTCACACTCTCTACTTCTCATTTTCCAGTTTTCTCAACTGTAACAACATCACATTTTAACTCTCCTAGAGGCAGATACTGCCCCACTTAGTAATTATGATATATTGCAGATATGCAAAATGCAAGGGGTTTTTCTTAAAATGTAAACAGTTTTTCAAGAGAATATTGAAAGCTTGAGAAATCAGAAATGTTAATTTCTTAAGCTTTCATACATCCTGATTGGGACCCAAATTTGCATGATATAGCCAATTTCAACCCCAGTTCCACCAGCTGGTAAGGTTGAAGCATATAAATCCAAGACAGCTGCTGTTAGATCCACAGCAATTGGCACAGATTTACTTCTCAACAAGTTTCAGTTAGAGTATCACAAGGAAAACCAGTGGAGGAAGAAAAGTGTGTCATGATTCTCAGTACCTCGAGGCAAGTTCTTTGTATCCAGAAGTCTAAAGTGTCTCTAACAGTTCTACGACAGAGTTTCTAGCATCTAAAGATTATATGCAAAGTGGGTAACATGTTTATAATATAATTGTTCTGATTTTTTTTCTCCAGGTAACATCATTATTAAGACGTGTTTTGCCCGAGGTAACCCCTAGTCGCCTGGCTAGTATTATAGGAGTGAAGTCTCTTCCACCAGCAGATATAAGTGATATCATTCACTCAACAGAAAAAGGAGATTGGAATAAACTAGGTATCTTAGACATGTTTTTGGGATGCATTGCCAAAGCTCTCACTGTACAGCTAAAAGCCAAAGGAACTACTATAACAGGGACAGCTGGCACTACTGCAGGCAAAGGAGTTACTACAGTCACACTTCCAATGATCTTCAATTCCAGGTTTGTTTAAAAATATATATATATTCTCAAAATAAAGGCACAAAATAATTACTTTTTTTGAAGTCAGTTATATTGTCTTTTATGACCTTTGTTCTATAAATTGAAAAAATGGCATAACACTTTGACTGTATGAGTCATATTATTAGTTTGATTTAAAAAAAAAAAGAAAAAGAAAAAGCACAACAAAAACACAACCTATTCTATGATGAATATATGCACTATTTCTTTGTGCTGGATTTTGACCAATAGTAACAAATTACTTGAATTTATTTCATGTATTACCATATATCCTTTGCAGCTATATTCGGCGAGGTGAAAGCCATTGGTGGATGAAGGGTTCAACACCTACACAGATTTCAGAGATCATTATTAAACTCATTAAAGACATGGCAGCAGTAAGTTTCTATCCTTTAAATGTATGGAGGATATTCAAGAATTTCTGTTAATAATGTGTGGAGGTTATTCAGATATTTCTGATACATTTTTTCATTGCTTTCTATTACAGTTAGTATTGGGTTGAGCTGTTAAATGTGAATTGATCTCAAGAAGAAAAAGGTCCAGTCTTCTGGGTAGAGTCTTAGTCTAGGAGCAGTAGGAACTCAGTTCTTATTCTGCTAAACAGAAATCCAGTTGAGAAATAAGCTTTTAAATAAGTCGTACCAGAAATTTAAGAAGTAAATAATTACATGTTATTTTCTACATTATTAACTTAGAAGCCTAGCTTTTTAAGACTTGAACACTCTGAACTACAATTGAAAAGTTAAAAAATATCTGTTTCAGGCAAGTTTTTTAGCAGAAGAATTTGATGAAAAGTGATTCAGCTATTTCCCAGAAACAATACTGGAAAGAAAACAAAAACAAAACAAAAAAACCACAAAAATCAACAACAACAAATAAAAAAAAAAGCAGACAAAAAATGTTTAGGGGACAAGTGTTTAATTGGGAGGTTGGTTTTGTTTTTCTACATTCTGTACCTATATCAGTGAGACACCCCCAATAACATAGACTTTCCTCTGTGATTACTCTCAGAAAGCTGTTTCAGTGTGTTCAGCTTTGGAGTCCTATTTTCTAAACAGAATCACAGAATCATCTAGGTTGGAAAAGACCTTGAAGATCATTCAGTCCAACCATTAACCTCACACTGACAGTTCCCAACTACACCATATCCCTCAGCGCTATGTCAACCCGACTCTTAAACACCTCCGGGGATGGGGACTCCACCACCTCCCTGGGCAGCCCATTCCAACACCTAAGAACCCATTCTGTAAAGAAATGCTTCCTAACATCCAGTCTAAACCTTCCCTGGTGCAACTTGAGGCCATTCCCTCTTGTCCTATCGCTTGTTACTTGGTTAAAGAGGCTCATCCCCAGCTCTCTGCAACCTCCTTTCAGGTAGCTGTAGAGGGTGATGAGGTCTCCCCTCAGCCTCCTCTTCTCCAGACTAAACACCCCCAGTTCCCTCAGCCGCTCCTCGTACGACCTGTGCTCCAGACCCTGCACCAGCTTCGTTGCCCTTCTCTGGACAAATATTGACTCTTCTCTTCTCCTGTATGAAGATCAAACTTTATTTCCCTTTAGTCTAGATGAGGGAGACCTGACTGAGGCCATTCACAGTTGGGAATAATAACATTTCTTGATTACATTTTGCAACTGGCTTCTGTGCTTTAGGCATGCTCAAAACTTGTTTGGAGATTTGGCCCTGTTACCCAAAAGTGGGTAGAGGAATAGAGGGGTCCTAGTTTAGAAACCCTTCTTTGAGGATTTTAGAGCAGCTAATTATCAGTAGGGTGATACCAGTTTTACTGGTCACTTTATAAGTTAAAAATGTGACTCACTTTTTCAGCATTTGCAGTGTGTAGGTACCTAGATCTGAGTTAGTCACTATAGCTTCCTTTTTAGAGTCCAGTGAGTCTCAGTTATTTCTGTCACCCTTAGCATGAGGTTTAGAGATTTAGAGATTACATTAAGAATTTAAGGATTCTGCAGTCTCTTGAGTCAGGAACTTTAGGGTATGAATCAGTGCCATAAGCTCAGAAACTTTAAGGTTGGTTTGGAAAGTATGCTACATTTCTGATGTTTCCTGTGTACTCCTCTTTATTTCTTTCAAATATAGAAACTGTGGAGAATATTCATGAAGACCAAGCTAGGCGAGTGACGTTCTCCAGGAACCCACTGAAATCTGTGTGTTGTTCACTGTCATTTAGTTGTGTTCCAGCTCTGTATCTTTTTTCCTTCTGGCAGGGGGGCTTTAGGGATATCCCCTTTCATTCTTCAAATCATATACCCTCTGGCTGTTCCAGGTTAGTTATTGCAGTAGTTGCTCAGAGACTACCTCAGTCAGTCACCTGAGTATTTGAGGGCTAGTTTTTACCTGATCTGTCTGATTTGAAAACACCTGATTTGTCAGTCAGGCCTGACTTCCTCTTTTTCTATTCTAACTTGAGATCCTAACCTGATGTTGTTGTATGTAGCAGCTCCAGCTCTAATTACAGGTTTCGTTGTTCTTAATAATTAATAAAATCTGTAATAAATTGTTTTCTCTTTACCAGGGTCATCTATCAGAAGCTTGGTCCCGTGTGACAAAGAATGCTATTGCAGAAACCATCATAGCTCTGACCAAAATGGAAGAAGAATACAGGTCACCAGTGAGGTGCATTGCAACAACCAGAGTAAGAACTTTACTTGACATTAGTTCATTGTAAACATGCAGTAGGAGGCCATCCAAGAGCCTTCCTATTTTAGGAAAAACTTCCTTATACAGGTTGTTTTGGGAAACAATGCAGTTTATATTTTCCAAATCTATCTGTGTGCATAATGGTCAGGTATCCTAAAACAATCACTATTTTTCCTAATAAAAGTCCTGCTTTCTCTGTGTCACAGCAGATTGAGGTTTTTTGTGGCAGATATACACCAATAAAAAGTGAATTTTGATTAAATATGTGTCTTGGATACCTCCCAAGTAATGAAGAATAAGTGTTATACATTTGGGGTTTTACCCTTGAGGTAATTCTGCTTTAAGTTTGTGATACTTCTCTTTTACTAAACTTACGAGATCATCTGCATGGAAAATTGCACAATATATATCAGCTGTCTTTTTCCAATCTCTGCACCATTATTTTAAGTGGTTTGACTTCTGAGTCATCAGGTGCCACATATCAAGGCTGTGTTTATGAAAACACTCAGTAACAAACACTCTCTAGGACAATTAAGCTAAGCTTCACCTGTGTTTTAGTCTCAAAATGAAAAATCATTTGCTGAATCCTCTGTTATTTACCTGGGGTGTTTGGGTTTTTTTAATCTTACTCCATGATTCTCTTATAGCAACTTGGACTAACTTAACTTTAATAGATTGTTTGAAATACCACAAATGCATGCTTGTAGATTATGACATTCCTACCATTTTAGGGAGTCCAGATTTTTGTCTTCTCGAGCGTAATAATTACATGTAGAAGAAGAGGTTTGCAGTGGTTACAAGCATTTGACACCCATGTTGTTTTCCATCTTAAAAGGCTACACCAGTTGTCCTTTTTATCCCCTTACTCATAAATTCTTTGCTTTTCGGAAGACACAATCTGAGAATACCACCAGCTCCTGCTGTCACTGTGTTAGTTTAATCGGGTCTCAGAGAAGCACTGAATGTCAGCCTAGCTCTTTGTTTTGTCATGGAGGTGTGCATTTCTTTGGGGGAGTCCAGAAGATGATTACAATTAAAGCCATTTTGTTCAAATCAAACCTTTGATCAAAAACTACTGTAAAATGCAGCCTTCAGGTGCATTTCAGTTTGGATTGCAGGCCTATCAACAGATTATCCTCATGTATCTTTAGGATTTCATTGTAGTTAATGGAGAGGGAGATAAAAGCTTCCTCTGAATAATAGTTAGCTCGGAACCCTTTTCTAGATAATCTCAAATGCCTTTTACAGTGAGGAGAGAACATAGGCAAACTAATCTCATTGAGCTAAAGTTTTGTTGGTTTGGGGTTTTTTTTATTAGTCTGTGTTCTTGAATTTCTTCTTCTCCACCAAAGCCTGCAATGTTTGGGAGTGATAATGCAAGTCTGTATTTGCCATATTTCTCTATAATATTCTCTGGTTGATCTTTGTGTTTCTTCACTGTTTCTCTCTTGTGTGCTAACTACTGTATTTATGACCATAAAGTAATACACCTGAAAGAAACAAGGTAATTGCCAAAAGTTCAGTAAGTTCTATTGTGTGCTTGACTTCTTTTGGAAAAGAAAAAACTTGCATTGTATGAGCAGACTTCAACTAATGAGGATAACAGTTTGCAGGTAACAGTCATATTCTTGCCTGCTGAAATGTATATTTTTAGTATTTGAGATTATTTTTTTTTTTAGTATTTCTGAAATATTTCATTCTATCTTGCCTTTCAATAGCTATGGCTGGCCTTAGCATCCCTCTGTGTACTTGATCAAGATCATGTTGATAGACTGTCCTCAGGAAGATGGATGGGAAAGGATGGACAACAGAAACAGATGGTGAGACAGAATATCATATCTTTTTATGTTTATTTTTGATTTATTCAGGAGTCAAATAATTTAGAATAATGATAGGGAAAGGTAGACTTGGCCTAACTTTATTCCTTCCTGCTGTCCCCCATGGATATTGTACATACATGTTTGGTGTACTTGTGTTCTAGACAAGCACTACTCAGAAAATAGAAATTCCAACTTGAAACAATAAAGTAGCAATTCTGCTGGTATTCAGGATCAATCAAGGCCTTCCTATCACCTGTAGGATGGATTTTTGAGAGAAGATTGACTCAGTTAATATGGCACCTTCTATCAGAGCTCTTTTCTTTCTGTCTGGATCTCTGTCACATAATAAAGTAAATTCTTTTTGTGTTCCTCAATAACTTCTCTGTAATTTAACTTCCTCTTCTCCATCTTAGTACTGAGTGATTACCCCAAAGAGAAAGAAGCTCTTTCTAACTGAATTTAGTATAGCTATTTACCCAGAGGATTTTCAAATTTAATATGGAATATGATGGGTTAATCAAGTTTCTGTCTGTATTTTTCAGTATCACAAAAAACTTAGATTTTTTTTTTATTTTTTTTTAAAATACAAATCTGGAAAGAGCAAAATAATGAAGCTAGTCTCTTTATAACTTGGTTAGGTGGGGTCCTGTGGGAGGCAACGGAATATCATGCCTTCTCACTATCAACTGCGGATGCTTAGTGCAAAGCAGTTTAGTGTAGGTAGAAAGAGAATCCAGGGCAGAGCTGCAGCAGCAGCAAGGACTAAAACTCTGCTGAGAGAAGGAGGCAGATGCAAAGGTTTCTGAGGATTAAGAAAGTCAAGGGACTTCTATAGAGCTTTGGAAATGTCAGAAGAGTAGCCAAGACATCGTCAATCAGGATACAAGCTGCCGAACCGAATCCTGTTTTATGCCAGGATACTCAAATTTCGAGGTGAACTGTGTCCCCCCCGCCCCCTACTGGGACTGCTGTTGAAAGGATTCTGCTCTAAGTTGCAATATCATGGAAAGCACATGTTCTGGGGGTATGATGGAAACTTGTTCTCAGACATATACATAATAAAAGTCAGTTATTGATCTATGTGTAGATATTTTGAACTGTAAAACAAACATCTGTGGAATTTTTAAAAAAACTGTATCAGTAAAGCAACTTAATTTTATGATGGATTTTGAAATTTGCTACTTCGATTGTATTCTCTCTGAGTTACAGATGATTTACAGCTTTGATTAGATGTTTGAACAGAGTAAACATACCATATCAAAGTAATTAAGTGTAAATGGCATGTATGTTGACTGACCCAAGTCCTCATATCTCTGAACTCTTTTGTTAATATTCCCATAACCCACTGTTACCCCATAAAACTTTTCTCAGACTAGTTGAAAACAATGTCTCAACTGTATTGTTGAAAAATGCATTTTTTGCTACATCATGTAAAATATTAGAAGAAGAATATCAGAACTGATGTAATAAATTGGAACTTTTTGTGTCCAGGAGTAGTTGTTTAGATACTGATTATTCTAAAGATGCAATTCATAGTCTAAACAAGCTTTTTATCCCCCTTTATTAATTTGGGGCAGGGGTGTTTGGGGGGAGAATAGAAAAAGCCGCTGAAAGATGATGAGTGGTTTAATAAAGAGAAATTTTTTTTTTTTTTTTTTTTTTTTTGTTTGTTTTTTAGCCAATGTGTGATAACCATGATGATGGTGAAACTGCTGCAATCATTTTATGTAATGTCTGTGGGAATTTGTGTACAGATTGTGACAGATTCCTTCATCTCCATCGGCGAACAAAGAGTCATCAAAGACAGGTAGAGTGTACATGACATTATGTTGTATGCACTTCATACATTCTGTGCATTTCCCCAATTAATATATAAGCAAAAGACAGTAGCAAGTATGAAATCTGAAAATGTTGTTTTATTTTGGAGATGGGATATATAAGTTTCCATTTAATTCTTTTCAGTTATTTTCACTTGTTCTCTTGTTATCTTCTGAAGAAGATTAGAAAATCATATAGTAGTCCTTGATTCTAACTCTCATGCACATCAGCTTTTTTCTCTCTTGTTCAAACATTTTTTTAGGAGACTCAAGAAAGTCTATGCAGTTTCTAAAGTATACATTGATTCTTTATTCCTGTTAAATTATATCTTCTTCACTACTTCTATCACATGAGTCAATGCTGTCAACCCTTTCATTTTTAATGTATATACATTTTTTTAATATCCAGGAAGACCACTTGACGACAAATATTCCTACTGGTTCCCTTATGTTACTTTTCTCTTACTTTTCAATATTCTTCCAGCTCTCGCTGTCTTTTCACAGGTAAATAAGTTGTCACATCTGTAAGCTTGAAAATTTCCCGATTTGTATTTGTTTTGGTTTTAGGATTGAAACGTCTTTCCTCTTTGACTTAGATGAGCTTTTACGAACTGCTGTGTACTCTGCTAATTAGTGTTCTTTTGTGTTATTCTTTTATCCTCTTCATCTCTAAACTTGAAAGTACATTCTCCTTGGAGTATTTCTTTTTCTTATTGAAATTGACATTGAAGATGTCTTTACCTCTGAACCTACTGAACATTTTCTTGACACTATTTCTGTTCTGTTGGGGGTTTTTTTGTGGTCCTTTGTTTTCCCCTTTTCCTCTGACTACTTAAATTTGTGCAAAGGCTAAAATAATAAATCTTGTCAATAAAGTTAATTCTATGGAAATCATTCCTCTTCTCCATCTCCTAGAGTGCATCTACATTAGTTTTTTTAGTTACGATCAGGAATGGGCTTTTAAAGCAGATATGATCATCTCTCCTTAACATGACTTGATTTGTGTTTTAGAGCAGCCTTGGAGTGCATGAACTGGATTCCTTTTAGGTGAAATTAAAACCAAAAGAAAGATAGATGCAGGGACACACTGCTAATGGTGGTTCAGTGCAAGGGATCAGCTGGTCTAGAGCATGTGTGATGTAAACCAGATCACTGGGGTAGAGTTTCACTCTATAGACCTTCTTCTTGGTGCCTCAGCATTTGCAGCGTAGGCTCAGCCTGGAAGATCCATGTGTTTCTATTATCTTCTATTTCTTAGCCAGAATCTTTGCAGTCGCCTTTGAAATTTTCCTGTTTTGTCATCCTAAGTAGATGAGTTTACATGTCTACTCTTTCGTCATGGCCTCAGCACTAGTCTCATTTGTTTTCCTGAATTCTCCTGTATAGACTGTTCAGATTACAGTTGATAAAAACTAAGCTCTTACTTCATAGAAAACCTCACATCTCTCCTTTAATCTATCCAAAATCTTCCTATTTACTTCTAAAAGCATGTTTAGACGTCTAATCTTTATTCACCACCTTTACATCTTTCATGTTAAGCCTCTCAAGATAAATTTTAAGTTCTGTAATGTTCCTTGTCTCCTGTTTTCTGTTAGCTTCCTGTTCTTTGTCCAACTTCTGTCATACATACCTCTGAAATGTATTTTCTCTTCCTCCAAGAAAGGACAGCCTGTAAGTTACTATGACCTGCTTCTGTGAATCCTTTGCGAAGCAGTTGGGGATTTTTCCCAGATTCTAACAAGAATTACGAGTTCAAATTGAGTGTATACATCCATACCCAGGAAAATTCTAACTTCTATTGCTTTGCAGGTGAAATGAATGAAAACAGAACTGCCTTCAAAACTTAGAAAAGGAGAAAAAGAAGAGACTGTATGAAATGCACTAGGGATCTCATGCACTTTTTTAATTTTGAAAAGATTTTGTTGTTCTTATTGTAGCCAAAAATATCCACTGTGTATGTATGTGAAAGTCAAAAATACTAATATTACACACTTTTATAGTTGTTATTGCATAGTACATATTATTAAGACCAGTGTTAATTGTTATAATATATAATATAATATATATTAAGTCAGTGTTGCTTTGATAAACTACTAGCATGGCTCTGTGAAGATATTTCTAATGTTTTCTTGTGGTTTTAATACACTGTGGCCTACTGGATGAGTTGAATAGTAGGCATGAAGTCCAAGCTCCATATTTTTAAAATTAGAAAAAACGTTGTGCAGCTCTGTTCTTAACATTCCTGCACTATTCTTTCCCAGACACATTAATGCTCGAGCATTAATTTTAAGTATTTTTACTTCTAAAAACACAAAGCTTTTATCCATTCAGCAATAGGTACAAATTACAGAATGCGTTAAAAAATTAGTTTGCAGTCAACAAACTCTGCAGAATCTATAAAACATCTGATGAAAATCGAAAGACCCAGTGACAAAAATAACATAGAAATGCTCTTTGTTATCTGTTTGGTTAACCTGACAGGTATTCAAAGAAGAAGAAGAAGCTATCAAAGTTGATCTCCACGAGGGTTGTGGTAGGACCAAACTTTTCTGGCTCATGGCATTAGCAGATTCTAAAACTATGAAGGCTATGGTGGAGTTTAGAGAACAGACAGGTAAAACAAAACTATTATTTCTTGCTCTTTATCCTGATTATTTTTACCTTTTACTTGAGCATTTGTCAAAAAAAAAACCAAACAGTTGGGGTTTTCACCTGCTTCAGGGCAATGCTTTTAATTGTTAATAAAAAGAAAATAGTTTTTATAAGAATTGCTGGTTTTCTGATTGTTTTCTGTGATTGTTGTTTAGATGTCTGTTGTTAGAATATCAGTCCCCTATGTTTCATTACAATGATTTTCATGGTATTTTTATTTTTGCGGACCTAGGCAAACCGACCACCAGCAGTTCTGAAGCATGTCGTTTCTGTGGTTGTAGGAGTGGAACAGAATTGTCAGCAGTGGGAAGCGTTTGTTCTGATACAGATTGCCAGGTGTGTATTAGCAAATACCAATCATCACGAATTACATAAATAGAAGGGACTGCAGGATCAAATTGATTCCTTATTTTGAGTAAACCTTGTTCATCCCTGTGGTCCATTTAAAATCAGACCTCTCATATGACAATATTGACTATTGTAATTCAAATTGAATATTATATTATAGTTCAAATACTTCCAACATTGTAAATGTTTAGTTTAATTACGGGCTACAATCACCAATAATCAAACAAAACACTAGGTAGTTTCATTATTATCTTCAAAAGTATCGCAAGTTTTCACAATAGCATTCCAAGTATAAAGTAAAATATACACTGTCAACGTAAAGTCTGACTTGCAAAACTAGCTTGCATAGCAGCCTGTTTATATTATGTGAGCATAAAACATTTAAGACTTGGCCAGGTTTTCAACTGTATCTATGCGTTCTGAGTGTTTTGTGCCCTACATTACTGGTACAATTGGCAGAGAGCCAAATCCTAACCAGTTTCTTAGTCTGCCCTGTTTATTTCTGTTTATGTGTGGCAAATTTGTCTTTTTTTTTTTTTTTTTTTTCTCTCAGCCTATTGAATATATTGTATTATTGTTAATTAATTCAGTGCAATTCATTGTTAGCTTCTGGGCAACTTTTATAAGTTTTCTACTTATTAGGGGTAGGAATTAGAGGTGATTAAGATACCATTTCCATGTAAAAAGTGCTTTATAGTGGTCAGTGAATAGCTCCTAATGCATTCTTAAGAGTGGGTTACTTCATACCTTTCCTGAAGGACCTAAATCTGCAGATATCTTAAAAGCTGTTAATACAGGACAAGCAATGTTGATGCAGGAGGCTTGTTAATATACAAAATACATAGAGAGGATTACAGAATATTTCTTTTTATATTAAAATTTAAAAACTATGGCTTCATTATACCATTACTATTCAGGTGTAACATAAGTAAATGAAGGTATCGCTTCTACTTTTAAGTACCCAAGATATGCAGTTTTTCCCAAGTACCTGCTGTAGCAGTAAATGTGAATCATGAGTCTTTTGTCTTAGTTTATTGCACAAAACAGCAATCCTTCAAAGACTAACACTATATCAAACCATACAGTGGAGGGCGAAAAAAGATTAATTATTTATTTTTAATAGGAGTATGCTAAAATTGCCTGCAGCAAGACACACCCCTGTGGTCATCCATGTGGAGGCGTTAAGAACGAAGAGCACTGTTTGCCGTGCTTGCATGGCTGTGATAAGAACGCTGCAACTCTTAAACAAGATGCTGATGACATGTGCATGATCTGCTTTACTGAAGCACTTTCAGCAGCACCAGCTATTCAGGTGTTTTGTTTGTTTGGTTTTTTTTATTCCCCCCCTCTTTTAAGGGATTAATCTTATGGTTGTAATGCTAAATGTGGAAGGAGTTAAAATATAAAGTCCTTCAAATTATACCCTTAAAAATTTCAAAACAGGCACTGGAGCGATACGTTACTGAAAAAGCTTTCTTTTTGTCTGGCATTACTGCTATTCCAAGAAATAAGGTGGTATCCATTTAGTTTGCCCTGTCTGCTTTATTAAAATATATGGTATTTAATCAATGAGAAAAGCAACTGAGGTAATTAATGGATATACTTCATATACATTTCATATATCCAGTAGTGGTTTTGGACTGGAAAGGTTATTTTAACAACGATTTTATATTCTTTCTCTTTATTAAGAAGAAAATAGGGGTCTTCTAGGACCCCTATCTAGGATACTTATTTTGGAATTAATATAGGTTTTCAGTTAAAAGCAAATAACTACTTATCTTTTAGTGGTTAATGTAACTTCAGCGTTCACTTACATGTATTCTTTTCTAAAGCTGGACTGCAGCCACGTTTTCCATTTGCAATGCTGTCAACGAGTACTAGAAAACAGATGGCTTGGGCCAAGGATAACTTTTGGGTTTATGTCCTGTCCTATTTGCAAGGTAAATGAGCTATGTGTTTACTGCCTAGGTCAAACAAGTTGCTTAATACTGCCTTTGCTTTTGGTTTTGGTTTTGGGGTTTTTTTAAATATTGCCTGTTACAATACGAATTACTTACGTGTTACTTGTTTCCTTAATTTCTCATGTCACTAAAAAAAGAATATCATTGATGCATCTTTTCACCTTCCCCTACTGTTCCCTGAAGTAAGGGTCCTCTTAAAAGAAAGCATAAGGGAGACATTATCTTAATGCTGTTCTATTCTTAGCACCATTAGCTTATAAATTCCCCATATTTGGGGACAGTGGGGAGGGGAATAAGTAATTAATGCACATTATCTGAAGCGAGAAACTTGGCTTCTCTATTACACTAACCCCTTTCAAAGCTGCTTTGCTTTTCAGTATGAGGACAGAGCTGAAGGATGTATGTACTTAGTTCAGCTTAAATTCCTAAAAAGTCCTCTTGTACTCTACAAAATCGTAATTGCTCTAAGCAAAAGCATATGTTAGCTTCTGGGAAGGAGAGCACCTTAACACCCTAGGAATATGAAATTTGTGAATGGTCAGCCATTCTGCATGCTGTGTTTCTTCTCTCGTGCTGTACTTTGGTAATTTATGGCAATAGCTTGTGATCATTTGATAAAGACCTGGCATAGAGGACTGTCAGTCATTATTCTTAATTGCTGAGCAGTAAGTCAAAAAGGACCAAAATTAAGAGAAAATATAATATCAGAATATTCCTATGCTTTGGTGAATATTTCAGGTACCCTTTACCATCCCTCTGTGCTTGTTACAAGTCTGTTGTAAGTGCTGATTTCATATAACAAAATGCCATCTAAAAAGCATCCCTGGCTACTATCTTTGCAGCAAACAAAGTATATACTGTATCAGCCATTTCTTGAAATGTCCATTGCCTGAGCTCTTAGGTTTTTATGACATCCGTTACCCCATTTGTGTTTGACTGTAATACAAATTATCACAGCTCTTGTAATAAAGATGCAAGATGTTTTAATCATTTTTTTTTTTAAATTTCAGAACAAAATCAATCATACAGTATTAAAGGATTTGCTTGATCCAATCAAAGAACTCTATGAAGATGTAAGGAGAAAAGCATTAATGAGATTGGAGTATGAAGGGTTGCACAAGAGCGAGGCCATCACAACCCCAGGTGTTAGATTTTACAATGACCCAGCTGGCTACGCTATGAACAGATACGCTTACTATGTTTGCTACAAGTGCAAAAAGGTATGACAATGAGTACTTTCTCAAATTAGATGTATGTTCTAGTTTCAAAAGTAATTTCTTAAAGAGTGGAAGTATGGAGTAGGAAAGCAGGAAAATAAATTTTTGGTAAATCATAATTTAAAAGAAGTGTTGAACAAATTAGATGTACATAGTGTCTTACTTTGTAAAGCTCAGAAGTATCTACAGAGCGGTTCAGAAATCAAAAGCATACTGAGGTGATGGCCCTCTTAGAAGAATGTGTAGATGATACTGTGTCAGAACACCAACGATCCCTCTTCCAACTCATACTTTATGTGGCCATTAAATAGAATAAACATAAGCTTTATTCTCTGATATGGAGAGTTCCTCACTAAGATTCCACCTAAATACTACTTTTACTGAAGCTGGAGCTTGTTGCAACTGCAGTAAACTGATTTGGGGTCAGAAGTGTTAGAAGAATGAAAAAGGAGAGTAGAAAGAGGAAATGTGTGGTCTAGCCTGATGGACTCTGGGACATATGTGTATAGTTTTCTTCAGGTAGAGAATATGAAATTTATCCAGAATACAAAAATTGTATACAAAGAGCCCGGTTTCCCCACCAGCAGAGAAGAGACAAACATTCTTAATCTGTGGTTAGAGACTATAGTTAGAGAAATTTTGGATAACCAATGAATCCCCTCCCATTGCTTCTTTCATCTGAAGCTGATTTTAGTGCCCATCTTGACCAGCCCTTTTTCCTTGTTCCCTTAGGAATGAATGGAATAAAGCAGTCTCATGATAAGGTTTTCAAGGGAAACCCCAACATTTTGTTTAATGGAAGTGCACATTTTGGAAATAAGAGGAGAAAGGATTAACTTCCATATGCTAGAGAAGAGCAGTAATGAATCCCTCTAGCTTGTTACTACAGAGTTACTCAGTTTGTTTCTGTTCCTGCCTCCCATAGTTAATCACTTTTCACTCCGCATCCCTTAGCAATTAGCCTACTGCCTTTTTTACCTCCCTTACAAAAATGATTTCTTTTTTCATTTTACTGTATCTCGGGTTTAGTCCTGTCCCTGTTTTTCATTATGCGTTCCTTCCAGTATTTTGATACTCGGTATTTCAGTGTTTTTCTAACTGCCCTATTTTTCCTTCCTATCTCATTATTGCCTTTCATACTGTGTCTGTATGTCTGAACAACAACATTCAACTATGGAATTTCTAACTTACTTCCTTCCTCCAGCATCTGTTCACCCCAAACTACTACCTGATTCCCTGGCATACATTCCATAGGACTCTTCCTTTTCTTTTTTAGTCTGTAGATGTTAGGGGATGGTGGGCTTCTTAAATTTTTCCTTCATCATAGTTGCCTTAAGACCACTTTCCCTGTCCTTTTACAATTGTGGCAAAAAGGTGAGAACTGCTGAGAGCAAGAACTTTGTGCATTATCTAGTTAGTGAATAATATGGTCACAAAGGAAGCAAGGAAGTTACTTGTTGCCTCATCTCACTACTCGTGTGAAAACACTTTAGTATAAGAGGAAATTCATCAGTTGGCAGTCTTGGTCCATTTTTGTGCCCAGTGTGTCCTGGTAGAGTAAGATCAGAAAGTAGAATGAATTTGTAGAAAATAGAAAAATTCTAATTATAAGAGATCCCACATGAGCCTAAGAACTGACACTCCTTTTGGTTAGTAAAAAGCCCTCCTGGTAGAATCTTTCTCTGCTGACTGCAGCCTCGGTCCTGTCTTCCTTACACACTCTGTTCATAGAGCATCCAAATACTGTTTCACAAGCCGTACAGTCACTTGCATAAGCCAGAGTGCGTTGCACAATTTTTGGTCCTATTTATCCTGAGATCGAGAGACATTTGTCTTAGTACCTCAAAGACATGTATCTAGAGTCAGAGTTGAGAGTTAACAAAATAGTGGAGATGACAGTAATGACCCTTATTCATCATTTTTCCCTTACACATTGAATTTGTTAAAATAATAGTTGTTTCTGGTTTAATGTCCAGTCATTTCTATATGAAATTTAGGCATATTTTGGTGGTGAAGCTCGTTGTGATGCTGAGGCTGGACAAGGAGATGACTATGATCCAAGAGAGCTTATTTGTGGTGCATGCTCTGATGTTTCAAGGGCTCAGGTAAGTAAAGAACTTGTATTCATGGTTTTTATTTCATTATGAAGCTCTGAGTACCTGAGCTGTACAATAACTCACGGTACTTTGTAATTATGTGTATTGTGTAATATTAATATATGCTACAGAATGTAGAAATGTGTTCGGATTGTTACAGCATGGCTATTTCATTTATTGGTGCTTGTTTTCTTTTGTTTAGATGTGTCCCAAACACGGTACAGATTTCTTAGAATACAAATGCCGCTACTGCTGTTCAGTTGCTGTTTTTTTCTGTTTTGGGACAACGCATTTTTGCAATGCTTGCCATGATGATTTCCAAAGAATGACAAGCATCCCTAAAGAAGAACTCCCACACTGTCCTGCAGGTAGTATTTTTATAAAGCATTTCTGAATTCTGAGATTAGTAATTAGTTCTAATTGATATTCTTGCCAGTGATTTTGAGGAAAACCACAGGGTCGGTCATACAAATTTTAAATTCAGTACCTTGAATAATAATAGAATGGGTTTGTTCTATGCCTGCATTTGATTTTTTGCTTTTCTGGCAATAATACAGGCAATGTCATCACCCTGATCCTCTAAACTTTAGATAGTTTGATACAGAAAGGCATTCAAATTTACCTACACCAGTTCAGACTCCAGATGAGATTCCTGATATAGCCTTAGAATTATTTTTTTTACTGCAGAGTATAACTCTTGTTCATATTTACAGATTTTGCTTTTAGATTGTGCTAATTTCTTCCCCAGTATTAATGAGATTAAACTTATTTTGTGATTCTCCATATAAGCTTTTTGCCTTTTTTACCTTGAATTAGATTTATTTAAAATTGCACAGCAGTTTTACTTTTTTTTTTTAACACCAGTTCAACATTTGACATAACTGTTTTAAGGAGCTTACAGTTTTTGCTCATGTTTTGTCAAATCTAATTGGATGGCATTTTCTCTCTTGGCCTATTCAGCTTCTAAACTTCTCGCTTGAATTTACTGTGTGAAAGCACCTATCTGCTGTTTCTTAAGCCTTTTTTTTTTTTTGATGCATTCTAAGTTCATATTACAGACTATATTACCTTCACTTAGTTTGTGTTTTGAGGAAGTGTAATCTATGTTTATTTAGACTGAAGTCTCCAACCATTAATTGTTTTGTTTATTTTCCCCTTACTCTTAAATTCACTGTAGGTCCCAAAGGTAAACAACTTGAAGGAACAGAATGTCCACTTCATGTTGTCCATCCACCCACTGGTGAAGAGTTTGCTCTGGGTTGTGGGGTTTGCAGAAATGCTCACACTTTTTAGACTAGCATTTTTTTTAACCAGAGCAAAACAGGTGCCCTCATCCTTCAAGTGTCCTGAAAATAAAGTCCAGCTGGGATGAGGACGGGACCATTTCATAATCCAGGTAAAAGGAACAATTTACAGTGCAAGAAGGATGCCAAATACCATGTACATAATTCTTGCTGTGAGATATTGACATTTTTTTGAACCGAGACATCAAAACTTGTGAGGTGTTTGCATGTGGCCATTACAGTCATTGGCTAGGAAACATTGGACATTTACAAATAAATAATTGCTATTAAAGGATCTGTGTGTCTGTGGACTATGAATGATGCTGGCTTTCAGGAGAAAGAAAAAAAATATTGATTATTGTATACTGACTTTTTGTAATCTTGTACAATTGTAACGCATCACAAGTGGGGATGGGAAAGAGGAATATTCTGGTTTATTTCCTAGACTGTTACAAAAAAAAAAAAAATTGTGTTAGGAAGGCATAAATGTAACAAGTATCTTGCTGTATATAAAGGTATCAATGTTTGTCCTGTATAAGAATTATTAAATTACAACAGCAGTTTCATTTAAACTTCTGGGTTATGTTTGAGCCTGAAATTTTAATGAAGTGCAATACTGAGTGTGCCTCATATCTTGCAGCTGTAAACATAATGGAATGTACATGTCAATAAAGCCACTGTACATTTTTATACAGTGAAAGTCTAATGAATGTGTAAGTCTCCATTTTCAGAAATGTTTTTTAAAATGGGAGGGAGGAGGGGAGTGGTTCATATAATTATTTCAGCAGGTTCTTTTAAAAAGTAGGAAAGCTGATTGAGTAAACTGGTTGTTATGGAAGTACTTAAGACAAAGAGCACTGCTCAAATCTTTACAAGAAAAGCTGGATAAATGTACTAGCATTCATATGGAGTAGTGATTTCCATTACAATTTCCAGTAGTGCTTTAAAACACAAAAAAAGACTCCATTTTAAATTCCTTCTATCCATTATTAAGACTCTTCAGTAAAATATCACCCCCTCTTCTAGGACAAAGAGCCTTTTGCCATGAATCCCAACATGTTCATTAGTCCCAAGTCCTCTGCTCCTCTGTGGTGAAAAGCAATCTATAAATTCAAGTGAAGACATGAACAAGCTGCTCTCACAGTTAAGATATTGGTAGATGGCATCCCAATGAAACAGAGTACCTTGATCAGACTGGAACCATGGCATCCACCTCACCTAACTTCAGACATCTGTAATGTAGATGTCTGCCTGCTCTTTGTAACAGCTGGGGAAAAACACACCCCTCTGAAGTACGATTTATCTCATTCCCAGTAGCAACGTAGGGGGGTGGGAGATGTTGCAGGCACAGAGACAAAGGTTGTCAAACGTAGGGCTTGCACTAGACTTTCAAAGAAATACTCCACATCTTTTCTTTTTTTTAACAACTAACAGTTATCCAAACAATTAAACTTATGACAGTGAGGAATTCTAACTAGTTGATACCTGTTTAGTAAGAAATACATCAGGAGATAGGCTGCTTGGTAAGTTCTTGGAATATATTTGAAATAAATATGGTATATGAAGCAGAAAAAGCAACTAAAAGGCAGCTTTACTAGATTTTATTATGACTGAAAGGCAGTTTAGATGAAAACAACCATGAAATGACAACAGTCATGATTCTGAAAAGAGAGAGAATACAAGAAAGAAATTACATTCATTAAATTGACAGAAGTCTTAGGTAAGATCCTGTAGGAATCAAGTATTAAAAAAAAAAAAAAATCGGGGAATTGATGTTTTCTTTAGAACAGCCAACTATACTAAGATCACAGCCAGCAGCTATCCTAGTGCAAATAAATGATTGTACTTAGTACTTTTTACTAAGCTGTCAGCTTGGTCAAGTCAGGAATTATATATTTTTAAAAAATAAAAAGGAAACAAAACCATATTACTATGGATGGATATCAGGGGGGAGAGATTCAAGATAAAACTTAATTTGCAAGGACATAACAAGTAGGTAAGAGAGAGACAGGTCCTGTACCTGCAGATGAAGTCCTTCATTCCACAAAAAAATCACCAACAGTTTAAAATCATATTAAGCCCTCTGTTTGAATGTCCGGAGGAAGCTGATATGGTGGTTTTATTCAGTATCTTGAAGAGTCAAGATTCTTCCTATATCATACTTCACTTACAGAGAGTATGATTCACCTGTCCAAATTATGCCCATACTCTAGATGTTTACCTTGGACATAGTCATCTTCAGTGGGGAGGGGCAAGCACTTCTGGGATGTGGTTCGTTTCATCTCAAAATAAACCACAAGCCTCCTGAATAGCTCCGATGTAGATGACTACAATGTGCATTTATAAAGAGGTCATCACAACCTACTCTGAAGTCTGAAGCAGAAGCAGTGTTTTGGACCCAAGACACCACAACCTTGAGCACTACAGCAGATTTTTTTCTGAGAGGATGGCAAGATACAAAGAGTGAAAGGTCAAAGTCTGAGGTGTTTTTCCACGTTTGTGGCTCCATGTTTCCTGGTTAATGGGTTTTTTTCATAAACAGATCCTCGGTCTTTCTTCTGGCATAGGACTCACCAGATTCTGGTGGGTGAAGGGTAGACATTGCGGCCTGAGGTTTGATAGTTTGTGTTTTAATGTTGCCAGATGTTTGTTGGAGATCTACTATGGACCTTAAAAAGACTAAGTGACTTCACTTGAAAATATAAATTCCTTACTCAGTACTTGACAATCCTACACTTACAACCTGTGAACTTGTATTGGACACGTACAAGCGATTCCTGAATCGCTTCAGAATGGTAAATGTAGAATGAAAGATGCAGAATGATGTTCTAAGGACTCTTATACTTATCATACAAGAAATGTGCTGTAGGGTTATCAGAATTAATACATCTAGGAGTTGGGAGGTACTGCAGTAGATTTGAATTATACAGTGGTATTAAACCAGCAGTTAGAGTACAACAGGTGTACATAGGACAGAAGGTGGAAGAAAGCAGAGCCCGGTGTATTTATTAAGGATCTCCCTACCATACTAGTCAGACACATCTCCTTCAAACCCAGCCCCCTCCCCACTCTGCTTCTCATCTACCCTCAAAGCCTCAAGTCACTGTCACCCTGCTCTTCACCAAGACACTCAGGTGCTGATTTCTGTCCTCATCCACCACAGACAAGTCCTCTCTCTCCTTCCATTGCTTTCTGGCTGCTGTTTCTCCATGTTAGGAGCCTCTTCCCACGCGCCAGGAGCAGAGCTGCCGTGTGGAGGGGCAGCAGGAGGAGCAGCGCCCAAGTCAGGCTGGGCACTGCAGCTCTTCCTGGCTGACTGCATCCAGCCAAGGAGACACACAGCACAACCTGGAGCTGCCCAATCTGGCATACAGTGTATGCTGAACCATTTTAAAGCTAATGTAAGATGTTACAAAAAGTGAGAATAATTTTTTCCTGTGTAAATACCCAAAGAGGAACCTTATTTTAAAGTGTTAATAATGCGGGTGTCAACTAATACATAAAAGGCATTTACACCAGGGATTTCAGCACTTCTGTGTTCCCAGGTCACGGATTAGATGTCTGTAACAAACTTAATTCAGAGGGCATTTCGTTAGAAAACTCATCTTTCTAACTGTAAACTGACTTGATGAGGGGTCATGAAAAAAAAATACAAAAAGAAAACTTCTGCCCAACAAGGACATTGCAGAAAGACTAACTACAATGGAAGATTAATGCACATAATTTGAAGTGGTTTGTAGCAATACAGGTCCCTGCAGGTCTTAAGTTCTCAAAAAAGGAGTTAGCAGATGCATCTGAGGTGTCTGACCCACTATGCTTTTTAGGTTACTGAGGGTAGCACCATATTTACAAATTAATTCCATTTTTTAATTTTCCAGCCTTTTATTTTTTATTAGTATCAGTATTAATTTAGGAAATTGAGATTACAGCGGGGAAAGGACAGGATACGCTATGTTCAGTTTGTTAAGGAGACTGAGCCAGGGATAGGCAGTGTTAGGAAAATCACAGAATCGTCTAGGTTGGAAAAGACCTTGTAGATCATCCAGTCCAACTACTATGTTTCTCTCACACACAACTGACTGTCCCCAGTTACTACTCCAGGGAGATGGCACAGCTAAGCGTGAGCATCAGGCTCTCCCATGCATCATGGTTATGCTTCAGACACTCTGGCACTACACTGTCAGACATTCACGTCACATCTCCCCCCGCACCAGTCTACTGCTCGTTATGGCCAGATGCCAGGACAGGCCACTAATCAGATCAGTCCATGATAAGATTCCTGCATGTCCTTCCAGCAGTCTGGTGTGCTTTTCTGTCAGCTGTTGATCCACAGCCTGCGCAATTGAAATACTCAGTTCTTGTTTGCACTGTCCTGTTTGCCATGGCTCACCACACTCAGCTAATTCATACCGAACTCGGCTCCTGGCCAAGGTGAAGACGTAGTACTTCCACTTAGATCATGTACATCATTAGTTTACAAATAGCTTAAACGTTCACAGGTGTATCCACCCACTGAATACAAAATGAACAGTAAAAGTTAATAAGGCACAATTAACCAGTCGCCATCAGAGCCTGATCATCTTGGTCCTTATGAAATGGTTTTCATTAATCACATCATACTAAGTTAGATCATTGTTTCACCTGAACAGAGGCTAGCTAGGGAGCTACAGGACCACCCAGTCATTTGGGATAGAACTCAAACTTTGTAGGTTTTTGCCACAGCCCCCCTCCTTAACCCATGCCAGATATTGCGGGTGACTGAGAGTGCAAGTTGTACACCAGATGCCCGTGTTCCTCGGCCCAAGGCATACTGGAAGGGCTGTGCTATCACACTCCCTGCTCTCACTGCTGGGGTCCAGCAGTGATGAACTTGGGCTACCAAGCATTCCAGGTAGCAGGCTCTTCACCAGGTGTGCCTACATAGATGCAACCAAATACAGAACAAGCAGCTGATTACAATCAATAGCACAGCCAGTAGGTGCAACATGGCATGGCAAGTCATTGATAATCACCCAAAGATGTCCCCTGCCAACTAGCCACTGAGTTTTTTCAGGTAATGGCCACTGAGGGTCAATCAGGGTTGGGCCCTTTAGCCAAACTGCTCCCTTTCTGCATTAATCCCCCATGCAGCTACCTGCTTGTAGCTTGGCTTCTAGTGCTGTAGCTATTTACATGAGTGAGCACCATTCCTTCCTATGGGAGGAGCAGCCTCCTTGGGGATGGACAAAGTGATTTCAATATCTTTAGCCCATGTTAGCTCTCGGCTAGTATTTCCACCTCCTCTTTTGTTCATTCAGCAATATTCCCTTCCTGAGACAGCATGATGTGGCTTTGTGTACATCCTCCCCTGCAGAGTTTATCCTTTTTGCTTGGTCAGCTGCCCTGGAAAGGATTCCCACTGGACCCAGCCACACTCCTAGGTCTCTCCTGTGCCATCCATTCCATCTGAGCAGCCTTAGAAGGGAAAAATAGCATTAAACACACTGGCACAGACGGGAAGTACATACTCCACTGTGGCCACGTATGCAGCACTGTCATGTCACTTAGAGCTGTACCACACTGCTCAGGCTGTTTGGTATGATGGGCAGGGTATGGTCCACTAGCAGTAATTTGCCATCCTAATGCAGATTCCTAACAAGATTTAGAAACATGACTGGTGAACCTGAATAACCCTTTCAAAGCATGTGCCTGGAGGCAGGTCATATCAGTGGGACAATCTCAAAATGGCTGCCACAGGGGACGCCATTTCTACCCAAGCCAAATCTGATCTCCAGTAAATATCAGCCCTTATTGCCTGATGGCCCTGATAACCCTAAAACCCTGACAAAAAGGACATTAAAGAAGAAATCAATGTCCAGAAGGGCAGGGGGGGAGATGGCTGTATCTCAGCAAAGGCTGAAGTAGACCAAGAGCGGCCAAGGAGCCTTCCCTCGGGTGGGCTTGAGCGAGATCACCCTGGGAGATCTGTGCTGACTGCTGACAATGTCTATTTCACTACTGTTGTGGTGGTTTGACCTTGGCTAAATGCCAGGTCCCCACCAAGTCACTCTATCACTTCCCCCCCCTTCCCCTTGTTTTCTCAACAGGGCAAAGAGGGGAAAGAAAGTGAAATAGAGCAACCCTTGTGGGTAAAACAAAAGCAGTTTTAATATAAGCAAAGTGAAGCAAAGGTCTGCACACGGAAGAGAAAAAAAAAAAAACAGATTTTTTCCCTACTTCCCATGAAGAGGCAATGTCGGGCCTTCTCAGGATCAGGGCTCCCATACGAGGAGTGGTTGCTTCGGAGGACCAAGGGTGACCCCACCCCCTTCCTCCTTTCTCCCAGCTTTATCCTGAGCAGACGTCATATGGTCTGGAATGTCCCTTTGGTCAGTTTGGGTCAGCTGTCCTGGTTGTGTCCCATCCCAAGATCTCGCCCATCCTGTCCCACTGGGGGTAAAAAAAATCAGAAAGAGCCTTAGTGCTGTGTAAGCACTGCTCAGCAGTAGCCACAACACCAGGTGCTACCAACACCCAGCCAGCTCCAACATGAAACACAGCACCGTGAGGGCTGCTGTAGGGGAAAACCAATTCCAGCTCAGCCAGACCCAGTAAAACAATTGTGGGCCTGTTCCCTCGAGGTAGCCAGCAAGGTGCCCTTGCCCAAAGGGAGCGCGAGTGGCACCCTGGGCAGCACTGGGGAAAGCCTTGATGGCAGCTGGAGGGAGGTGACCCTTCCCTCTGCTCAGCGCTGGTGAGGCCATGCCTGCAGTGCTGTGCCCAGGCCTGGCCTCCCTGGACGAGAGAGACACGGGCACCCTGGGGAAAGCCCCTCAGTGCCCCACACACTCCCCCAGCACGACCAGATCATAAGGTCCTGCTGTGTTGACCCGGCAAGGGCCCCAGTGCCTGCCGGGACGGTGCTGTGCCAGCACAGAGTCGCAGTGGGGTCTCGCCCAGCAGCACTGCAGAGCATCAGGACCCCTCGGAAGACTCTCTCGGGCCGTCAGAGCACGGCCCTGAGCCCCACCGGAGTGTGCAAAGCGAGGCCTCTCGTGTCCTCGGCGGGATGGGCCAGCTGAACTGCTGCCGTGGCTCCAGGTGAGCTCCCCCCGCGATCTGGGGACACGCCGGCACAGCCGGGCCCCGCAGCAGCCACCTTGCTCACGCCCGATGCCGTCTGCCCTGCAGGGTCTACCCTTACCCCGAGCAGCACTGCGAGCCTGTCCCGGGGTCACCCGAGCTGCTGCTCCGCCAGCGCGTGCGGGTGACCCAGGGCCGCACGAAGAAGAAGAGGGACCTCCTCCTCTCCAGGGACACCCTGGTCATCGCCAAGTCCAAGTAAGACTCGCAGAGCCCCGCTGCCTTTCCTCCCAAGCCCCGGCCCCGGCACCAGGGCAGGGACAGCCAAGGAGCAGCCCCAGGCCCCCGGCACCCTGGTGCTGGAGGCACCCATGGCCCTGCCCGTGGCAGGTGGACGGTAGAGGGGAGCCACTGGGCTCGGCCAGCTCCAGGTCACTCCCTGCCACCCCTCTCCGCAGACGTGGCAGCGCCCCGCGCCCACAGCACTGCCTGGCCCTGGGCCAGCTGCAGGTGCTGAGCAGCAGGATAGGGGAGGCCGGTGATGGCCCCAAGGAGCAGGAAGACAAGACCACCAACTCCCTTGTCCTCGTCTGGCCCTTCGGCTCGTGCGTCGTGACCTTCCAGTGAGTCTCGGTGCCACATCCCACAGCAGGACTGGGCAGCACCTCTGTCCTGCCCCACGGGGCTTCGTCCTGCCTCTGCGGCCGTCCCCACGGGGCAGGGCTGTGCCAGCGCCCACCTCTGCCCCCAGGCTGGGGAGCAGCGGGCACTCAGGCTGCTTTTCCTCTCTTTCTGCAGCTCCCGGGCGGAGAAGGAGCTCTGGGTCAGCGCACTCCAAGGGTAAGCCCAGCCTGGCGGTTCAGCCTGGAGGCCCGTGCTCACCTCACGGGGGATGCTCCAGGCTGGGGACAGGTGCCCCCACAGCTGCAGGCAGCTCTTGAGCAGGCAGAGCTGGCAGAGCTGCTTTGCCCAGCTGTGTCCAGGCAACACCTGCCCAGCCCCAGCCCCACCTGGGGCTGCCGCTGCTCTCCACTCCACTACCAGGCGGTACCCGGCTGCTTTGAGGCAGCTCGGAAGTGCTCCCTGGGCTGGAAGGAGAGGGAAAAGGCAGCTTGGGTCTCACACAGCTCTTTCTCTGCCCCTTCCCCATACACAGGCCACCAGAAGGAGTGGAGGGAGCCCGGGTCACCCAGCTGCCCTCCATCAAGGCCCCGATGAAGGAGCTCAGCCGCCGCAAGGCAGTGAGTGTCCCTCCTGTCTGTGCTCTGCCCCCAGATGCTGCTCCAGCCCAGCATCGGGTGCATCCCTTCTCACCTTCTGGTCTTTTCCCCTTGCCCAGGTGACACCACTACGTGCCAGCAGCCTGGAGAGGCTGGTCGAGGGCCAGGCAAAGGTCAGCTTCATTCAGGGGGCGATCTTGGCCATCCCCACCTCTCTCTCACATGTGGCCAGGGGCCGCTGCAGCTCACCAGGGGCCCTTGCTGCTGCGAGGCTGCTCACTGAGCACGGTGCTTTTCTTGCAGGCGGGTGCAGAGCAGCGGCCACCACCCGTCGTTGCTGGCAGCAAAGGTGGACACGGCCCCTCGGCTGGTGAGTTTGGAGAAGAAGGGGGCAGGATGGCCTTTCTCTCCTCCTCTGGCAGGCGGGCACTCGTGCTGCAGTGGGGCTGCTGCCCTCCCCTCGGGGCACCTCCGCCCCCATCGCTCCGTGCAGGAGATAGCTGAGCCCCCAGGACCCCTCATTGCCAAACAATGCCTCTGCCTTGCACTCGGTGCGGGGGGGACAGCGCTGAGAGGGTCCAGGGGCGCTGGCCTGGTGGTTCTCATGCAGGGATTTTGCCTCCCTTTCCCTTGACAGCAGGTGGGACCGGCGGCAGGAGGAGGGGGCCGTCCTGGCCCTTCTCCCGGCGAGGGACCTTGGCCGCTGCAGAGGCGCCCGCGCTGTCGGGCTCTGCCGGCAGCGGGGCTCTCTTTGGCCGGCCCCTGGCAGCTCTCTGCAGCCAGGACGGCACGCTGCCCCAGCCCATCCAGGTACACACCACTTTGTCTGCTTTGCCTGGCCGTATCCCAACGCTTCATGCCCAGCAGCTGCTGGGCACACAAAGCATCGAGCGTTTCCTTTCTCCATTACACTACTCCTAGGGTGGCCTGACAGGGAGGTGCCGCAGCAGAGATAAGCGGCTCTATCAGCGATGAAGGCCCAGCTCCTGCGGTCTCTGCCCCAGAGTTCAGCCCTCCCTTTCCTGGCCGCCGAGCTCGCGGCTGGGACACCTCCAAGCAGCCCGGTCCTTGCCACCCCGCAGTGCAGCCCCCAGGCGAGGCCGTCGGGCTGTCCGCCACGGGGGGGGGGAGGAGGCGCTGCCCCGTGCCCTGGGCGGGAGCGGGCGGGCGGCACGGGAACGCGCCCGCCTCGCGCCGCCTCCCGCCTGTCGCGCGCGCGCCGTGGGAGGGGCGGAGGGGAGGGGAGGGGGCGCGCCGCCTCGCGGCCCGCCCGCCGCCATTTTGGCTGGTTGGCGTCGCTTCCGCTGCTGGGAAGTAAACAGGGAGGGAGGGGAGCGGCGGGGCAGGAGAGGCCGGAGGGTTGGGTGACGGAGCGTTGGGGCTGGTTTCGCTGGAGGGAGCTGATGTGGCCGGAGCGGAGGCGCCAGTGTGGCCCGAGCCCCGGTTGATGCGAAGCGCCGCAGGGAGCCGCCAGGTGAAGGGACGGGACGGGACGGGACGGGGGTGGGCGGCGGCGCAGCGAGACCTTCCCCTGGGTCCCGGCTGCGCTGCCGATGGAGGGATCCGGGAGGGCTGCGAGCGGGGGGCGGGGCGGCGGGTCGTGGGGCCCTGCCCGGGAGCGGGGCTCTTGCCCGCGGTCTGTCAGAGCCCGCGCCCCGGGGAAGCTTCTCCGGGAGGAGCGGGGCTTAAAGCTTAGTCCTCCGTTTTTATCGGGTGGCGCTGCCTCGCAGCCTTCTCATAACAGTCATAAATTGTGAGTCCCTGTCTTTTTTCAGCAGAACTAGTTATTCGCGGCGATTAGGGAGGGGTCAGTCTTGTGTCTGGGTCGCCCCCTCTTTAAGTCCGTTCCCCCCATTACCTCGTTCTTTTTATTTCTAGAGCGGCCTTACTTCAGATGTAAAACAACACAACGAGCCCAGTAAGGTTTGTTCATGGGAAAGCGTTGTCAGCAGGATGTAAACAGCCATGCACAGCTTCGGGTTTTTTGAACTGCCATTGTGTTATGTCTGCACCTCACACAGCAATAAAAACAATGTTAAGCATGTGCTTTGCTCCTCCTCCTGCTTGGCGACTGAACTGTGTGATTGTGGTTGAACATGACTGTTGCAAACAAGATAGTGTGGGTTGCGCCCAGATGTGGAGTTCAGAACACTGAGTTCAGAAACAAGTTGTTATAACAGGTTGAGAAATTTACTTGGACAATCTTACGGATTCGAGCGTTCTGATTTAATTTAGTCTTTCTGTCCTGGTAGAGTTAGGTATTTTTGTTATTTTGTTGGGGTTTTTTTCCCTTTTCTGTCAAGATCTTAGCTTTTAAAGCAAAGTTGATAATAGCAGCAGTTTGGAAAAACTGATCAATCTTAAGTGTGTCCTCAGTACGCCAGAGAGTTAAAAGCAATATTTGACGATTCAGGTGTTGTAAGAAGCGATAAGCAGTCATTGTTTGAAAAACAGGTTGTACCTATACATTAATATGCTGGCATGGAATTTTGCATCATTATCTTCCTTGTTGAAAAGTCATTTCTGTTGGCCTTGGATTTTAAATGGTTAGATCATTAAACTATCAGATACGTAAAACAAGGAACGGCCTAATTGCATTTGCCTGTTCCTGTATTCAATTTGCAGAAAGGTTTACTCTCTTAAGTGACCTTTTTTTTTTTTAATAAATAATTATAAGTGACTGCAAACTAATGCAGGCAAATTGCATTCTTTCAATTTTGTATTTGTTTTATTGTTAGGCACGTTAAGAGGTTAAAACCAGTTATGTTTAAAAAAAATATACAATACTTCAAATTCTGACACAAGATGACAAAATCAGATTAACAAATTAATTAGATGACAAAACAGTTCTCTGCAAGTCTTAAAAATCATATATTTTAGTCTATAGCTTAGACTTTGCTTTCTCTTTAGAAAAAGATCCACAAGGAGGTATTTTTGAAATTTAGGATTACTACCTCTTTTCAATTACAGAAGCATCTGAGATGTCAGTATAACAAAAAAAAGTTGTCTGGAAATATCTTTTCCCATCCCCTACTTTTCAAGCCATGGCACTTAGAACACATAACATCTTCTTGGAAGACTGTCACCTGAAATTCATCTTCAGTATAGCTCTAGTGATGGCCGTATTCACTCTTTCCTTCACTGTCTATAAAAACTTGGGATAGAAACCCACAACTTCAGGAGTGGGTTTTGATCTGTAATCAGCATGTATTAACTACTTAGAGCTCTGTTGAAGTTAGCTCAGAGGTGCAACTTGTAAGTTGGCTGCTGATGACGTGGTCCACTTCTATTAGCCCTGTCTGATTATTTTTCCAGCTGAAAAATTCATACACTTCTGTCAGTGGCAGCTCACTCCTGGTCTTTTCTGGAAAAAAAAAAAAAGGGGGTGGAGGGAAGGAAAAAAATTGTGTTAGATCTACTGCTTGTGTCTGAAAAGATCAGTTAGAGTATGTGCTGTATGTGAATCAGCTCTACTGTACATGCACAATAGCCCCTATAATGTGATAAGGGAGAAAATCCAGAACTTGACCCCCTAATGCAGTGATAAAAGAAGCCTACCTAACTAGAAAACTTATGCACATGTATTATCTTACTAGAAAAAGATGAGACAGGATATCTAGAGAGGAAGACTTGGGGAGCAAAGTCTAACAATTACCTTGTGTAGTTTTTCACAGACTAATGAGAGATGGCTTTGAAAAGACTTGAAGACATCAAACATGCTATCCCAAATTAGTTTGCATATGGTAATTGCTTGCTATAACCTAGCTGTAGTTGTTTGGAATATCTGTTTGGTGTAAAGTTTAAAGGAATGTTACATTTCAGGCTAGTTTATTACAAGTACTATTCTTGGACTATGCTTAGCAGTTATCGCAAATACAGACATAACAGGTTTGCAGTGGATTTGCTGATCTAATTATTGATTAGTTAAGTTTAATTATTCAGTTTTCACAGTTGCAAAATCCAGTTCCTTCATTTTTTTGTTAGTGGCAAATGGTTCTAAGTCACTTTTTGGTGTTCTTGCTTTTCTTTTGTACCAGTGAAGTCAGTGGCACTCTCTCTCACGTGGAAAGTTTTGTTTCAGCACAGGAGTCATGTCCTGCATAGTCTCATAGTCATGAGCTGTGACTCACAGTACGTAGTTCTCAGGAAGCAAGAAGAGGGTTTTTTGCCCAGTAGTGTGTTGATTTTATGATTGCCCCAAAGTGCTACTGAGATTACAAGACAAAGCTGAAAAAGACTGAGAGAGAAATTCTGTTCATCAGTGTTTCATGACAGTCTGTTCAGGTTTGTTTACATAATTTTATTAATAGCTTCAGCCCTTAACTGATAGTTTGCTTTTGTCATGTTAGTGGGTGGAATTGAAGTGTTTTAAAGATAGGTAAGGAGATGCTGTCTTTGAAAAAATAATCTGTGATGGATTGGATGATAAACAGTATAATTTTTTACTTGTCTATGAAGCATATTATACTTTGCTTTAAAAAAGACTTTTCACCTTTTACTCAGTTGCAATACACAGCAGGGAAAGTTAATTGTCCAGATCGCAAGTGAACTGGGCATATGGTAATTGTGTATGTACAATTGTACATGAATGTTAAACCAGAAGGATTTCAATGTGTGTATGAAGTCCATGTTTATCTTACAGAAATCAAGGGGGCTGGGGCATGTTTATACATACCAAGACCCCTCACCCCAATTCTCTTAGCTTTTTAGAGACTATAGTTGAATGTATTGTAGTTTCGTGTGAGGTCTCATTCCTAGTCCTTCGGGACATGATGTACATCACACTTAGGCAAATAGGTGATTGGATGCTAAATTCAGTTGTAAGCTGGCATGTACAAAAGGACACACTTTGACCAAAACCCAGTTTCAGATTTCAGATGTATGTAGTGGTGGAGGTTTTTTCCCCCTCTTTAATAATGTAGGTAATGTTAATAAGGTAGAACTTATATAAGTGAGACCATTATGGAAGAAGTATATGTTACTGAGAGTGAGTAGTTTTTGCATCAGACTTGCTGAATTTAGTATGAGTTTGAAGAAAGTTTGCTGACTCTTCTGCAAACTTTTTTTGTGGTTTGAAACTTCCAGACTGTTACTAGAAATCTTTCATAATCCCTATTACTAGTTAGTTGGGAAAACAAATGCACACCAATGTTCTTGATGAAATATGTTTTTAAGGATATTGGTTTAAAATAGATGCATACAGAAAACATGCTTTTTCACCTCCACAGTTCTCTATTCTTGTTCTTTTCAGCTCCATTGTTACATTTACAAGATACATAGATTTATTTTTTTAATTATTTTTATAGAATGAAACGAGGAAGGAAAACTAATGAGGCCAACAGCAGTTCATCTGAAGAGACAACTGAAAAAGAATCCAAGAGACACAAGGTTATAGATGAGAAAACCATAGTTGTGCAGAGTCCTGACTGGGCGAACCTTCTTCAAGATATTATCCTGCAGGTGTTTCAGTACTTGCCCCTTCTGGATCGTGCTCATGCATCACAGGTCTGCCGAAGCTGGAACCAAGTGTTTCATATGCCTGATCTCTGGAGGTGTTTTGAGTTTGAACTGAATCAACCAGCTACGTCTTACTTGAGGGCTACGCATCCTGAACTAATCAAGCAAATAATAAAGAGGCATTCCAATCACCTGCAGTATGTCAGCTTCAAGGTAGTGTATTTTATAGACTCTTAAAAATTAATTTTGTAAAAGCATCTGTTAGTTCTTTTTCTTTTCCTTTCATTTTCAGAATATTATAAGGTGATATCTCTGGTACTTTTGAGAGTTTGAAGGTTCATCTATGTAAATATCAGAACATAAGAAGTGTGATATAATGTCAGTAATAAGTGGTACTTGACAATTGTGATCAAAATATTTTAATATGCTAAAAATTAAAGAACATCACTGAATGTTAGGGGAGGTTTATGATATTTTTGTGTTTAGGATTGTCAGTTTTATTTAAAAAGAAATACAGCAGTTCTCAGTGTGGTGAGCCTTGTTTTCAGGCCTAGTATACTGAAAAAATGGGTTCTTTAGAGATGGAGGTTACCTCCCAATTAATTTATTTGGATATATTTTCAGGATCAGAACTTGGAATAACTGTTCTGAACATACCTTTTCATTGCCTTAATTCCATTAGGTGGGGTTTTTTTTTTTGTTTGCTTTTTTTCTCATAGCACCTTAGCTGCTTAAAATTCTGCCTCTGTGAGTGGACAGAAATACTTCAGTTCTGGGTACCTGCCTCAGAACTAAGTTTGATCAGGATGTGTAAATTTAGCATTTCCCTGTTTCACATCCTGTAGGGAGTAGGATCTAATATTCATAGTTAGAAAAAATCTAATTCATAGAGGGTGACTTCAGTACTACTAGTAAGCAACCAGCAGTTTTAATACTACATTGCACAGGATTGTCCGTGTATGACATCTGCTCAGCACAGCTGCATTTCAGTTAACTGAAAAAGTACATGGGGTTTGCACAGGATTTGCAAATTCACTGATTGTGCTTGGCTGAGAAATACCATTTGGTGAGAACTGGCTAGATTAACATCATGAAATTATTTTCAGCAGATGAAAATCTTTAATGTTGTCTTATGTATCACTGTTTTGGAAGGATGCTGTGAAACAGTCATGGCTGCATATGCATCAGCTATGTGAGAAATTTGACAAGGAAATTACTTCTGCAGCAAGGTGAATGTACTAGTTAGTTTCTGAGATCTGTCAGTTTTAATGTAAGAATCATCAGCATGTGAGTTGCTGAGGCACCTCTGCCTGATCACGTGTATTGCTACTGCTTGTTGCAATATAAAATACAAATTGTTATTACAGGTTTGCAGGGGTTTTATCGTTGTCCAAAAAAAGAAAATTTACAGCAGTGTTAGAATGACCTTCCAGTGTTTATCTCCTGTCTATGTTGCTTTGCACCAAGTGATTTTTCAAGGATTTCAGATGTCCTTCACTGGTAGGGTGATACCCCCTAATTTTTTCAATGTGTCCCTGCAGTTGTGCCTCAGTGTTTCAGAATGAACACTAGATCGCATGAAATGCTAAGTAGCAAGGATAATCACAAGGAAGTGGATATAACACACTTAATGTGTCAAGGCTGAGAACTGGGGTTTTTTTTGTAGGCAAGAAAAGATTGGATTGTTGAAAATCAAAGTTTTTCAGTTTGTGTTTATGCAGAAAAATCAATATTCATTGGACTTAGCTCAGTTGCTGGCAAGGCCGCAGGGCTTATGGTGGACTTAAAATTGATCTTGTGATCAAGCTTTTTACTGTTCCATAGGTTTGTAAGGCTGTCTCACCTACTGTATATAAGAGGTTATTTGGAAAGCACATCTGAAATCCACTGGAGGCACACAAAGTGATTTGTTTGGGTAACAAGCTGACTAATTAATTTTTTTTTTTTCCAGAGTATCCATTGCATATCTGTTGTGGTATTAATGATGAAGGTCCAGTCATATAGGTTCATATGATAATGCACTTAACTCTCCAGCAGCTCTATGTTATGAGTTCAGTCACTATAAAAGGAAACAGCTTTTTTACACAATAAGGGATCTATAGAATTCCTGCATTTTGATAAGGAAGAATGTAAAGAGGAAGTGGGGGTCAGATCTGGACTCAGATGAACCTCCACTTGCTTATTATTTGATTTGGATTGAATATCTTGGAACAAACTGTTTAGCTGACCTCTCATCATGCTAAATTTTAACCAAAGTGTTTAGGGGAGTGGTAAATTTACAGCATATTGTCTTGGATTTTTGGTCTGTACCTCTTAGGGAAAAGAGAGTTACATTGATGGATTCCCAGTGAGGTGTTTTGTGGGGGTTTTTGATATCACATTTCAGAAGGTAAAGTGAAAAAAACGTTGGAAGTACATCTACTCTAATCTACTTTTTTGTAAAGAGTGTTTGATGGCAGTGTTTTCTGAACAACAAATCTGTCTTGGTTTAAGGTGGACAGTAGCAAGGAATCTGCAGAAGCTGCTTGTGATATTCTGTCGCAGCTTGTGAATTGCTCTCTGAAAACACTTGGGCTCATTTCAACTGCCCGGCCAAGCTTCATGGATTTACCAAAGGTATTTTAATAAGTATAGTTTTCTATAGCAAAGTATTGCAGTGGTTCATACAGTATTTCTATAACTTTAAGAAAAGTTTTATTTTAAGAATATGAATCTCTAGTAAAGAAAACTTCTGGGCTCTATTAAAGGGAGGAACTGAGATGTTGTATTAAGCTGGGTAACTAAAGTTTCACTCATTCTCTGCATTGTGTGAGAACTTGGTGCTGACCTTGTTCCTCCAAGTCCTCCTGTCTGTTGAGCACAATGTAATACTGAGCAACATGACACAAGTCAGGAGGCTAGACAATTCATGTCTGTGTAATTGTACAGTGGGAGATGTTTAGGGGATGATTATAATCGAATGGGTGGTGGAGGCTTATCCATGTGGACTTGCTGTAGGGATTACATTATCATTGTGCTCTCTTTAGAAAGCAATATGATCATGTTTTCAGTATTTCATGCCATGCAGTCAAGTGTTGGATTCTTAGGCAAAGTGCACGGTATTTCTGAAATTATCTGTTGGATTTTTACCTTGCATGTTTACCAAAAGTTATATATTGTTAGAAGACATCTAATCTAGAAGACAACAAATCTCTTGTACGTGCTTCTAAACAAAAATTCCTGCTAGTGAGGTAGAAATGTTATTGCTGAGGAGCAGGGGAGCAGTTGGAGTAAACCGGGTTGCTTATTCTATGGAAGAGACATCTCGGGTGTCTTGAAGCCTCAATTTTTGAATCCAGTCCGCATGTATGTGAAGGGCCAGATGCAGCTAGGCTGTTAGCTGGATCTCAATGATGTCATTGCTGATGATGGCAACAAGGACAAGGAAGAAGTAGGGACAGCCTAAGGAAAGGAAGTAGGCTATAGGGTTTAAGCAAGGTTAGCTACAGAAGGATTATCGGTTATTATCCTTGGTGGTGATCACAGCCACGTCATGTAGTCCTCTTGAATATGTATTTTTAATCCTTAATTTCCAAAGTTTTTCTAGATCTTTAATTAGTTTTGTTTGGGTTTGTTTTTCCTTTTTCAGTGTGCTTTGAGATGTGACTATAAGAAAACCTGAACATAGCGAAATCCACAGTCTTACTGTGTTAGCAGTACTTTGTCCTTTCAGCTCTTGTGTATTGTATTATTTCTTAATCTGAACGGTGTTTTAGCTCTTAATTTTCACTGAAGGGATATGTTACGGTCCTATTAAGCTTGCTGAATTATTTGTAGTCATACAAGCTGTGATCTTATTTGGCTTCAAGTCTTCTAAAATACAGGCTTCCTCTTTTTTTGTTCCTAATAGGTTCACACGTGGTCTTTAAAAAATATATTCAAAATGATTCAAAGTCAAGTCTAGGCATAATTTGCCTTTTGATGTTTACCACTCCAGTAACACTGTCACCAGCATATTGGACCAGCAATGATTTTTAAATTTTTGTAGACCACTAACGAAACCAAAAATTTTAATTGGGCCATGAATAAGTTCCTGTGGGAAGCTATTTGTAACAGGCCCATTGGGTGAGAAGCAGGCAAGGATGAATGAATCTGAAAAATGGTTGACACGACACAATATATTCTTTTTTAATCAGACTGTATAGGAATTCTGAAATACTTTGCATTATCTTTGCTGGTGCTCTTCTGATTTCAAGTAACGTGACATCTGGCAAATATTTGTAAATCACATTTAGCATTGTGTTGCCTGGTCTTTTCACTAAGCACATTCTACATTATGATTCTTTTAAAATAAGATTACTGTAGGCTACATATTCATTACAATATTGAAAAGACATTACATCACCAGTTTTTACATTTTTTGGGATCTTGCCTGTCTTCCATTAGCTCTTCAAACTACAGTTTCACCTGTTTTTGCAAACATCGTTAACTTTCTTTGCTTTTCTATTTAACAGCCTTCTTGGTGAAGGAAATTCTATTCTAAATCCAGAGAATAAAAACTGTGCTAACGCTTTCAGAATACAGAGTGGAAATATTATTAAAGCACTCTTTCTTCAGTACATAATATATATAATCAGCGTATCGTCAGTATAGTTGGGAGTGGTCCCTAAAGCCTAAATGCCTAATGCTTCTGATCTGAACCTTCCATTTGCATGAACTGACTTCGACAGTTAATGTGAAAATACTAATTTCTGCTCTAAATCTAATTGTGTGTGAGTTTTGGCAAAACCCACAAACATATCACATAAGAATGAGCAAATACTGATACCAGGCCTTCTCTCATATAACTGTATTCAGGATTCTATGTGTGCATGTGGCTCGGAGTGAAACATTATTGAAATCAAAGTAGCAGGTAATTTTATGGAATATTTAAAGTAGTGCATGGAGTAAGTACTTTTAAGTCTTCTATTCAGTCAATCATGTAAGAAGATAAGCTAATTATTCACTTCCTTCATACCGCCAGTGATTTCTACAAGCACTGCTGCATCTGCTCCTTAGTCTCTGTTTCTCAATGAAGGTGTCCTGGGCTCTGCTTTTACTGGTAGTTTTCAGTGGTTGCATAAAAACACTGAGGAGCAACCTTGAGCACTGCACCTGCATTATCTGTGCTGCTTAATTGGTAATTAATTGATCACCTACACCTTGGTTCTGTTTGGACCACCTCAGTTAACTTTGCAAGGCAGATCCATTCAAACCCTAAATGCTTTGTCTATACGGTAGGCAGGCAGTGGGACCGTTTGGCTTTGGACACCACCTGACAGTACGGGGTTGCCACTCTTGACTGTGTATGCATCTGACCAAGGCAGCACAACTTAACCGTGTGGGAGTTCCTGTTCAAGAGGATGCTTCTTTCAGAGTGATGACTTGCAAATCATCCTCAAAATTAGGACTTCTAGGCTTTCTCTTTGCTTGTGGTCTTCCTACAGATTTAAGTTTGTGTAGCGGATTGCCCTGGCTCAGGTTCTGGTTTTGTGTTTAACGTTAGATGTTCTGATTTGCCAAATACATAGACTGATAGTAAGAAATTATTATACTTCCTCTGCTCAAAAATATGTCCATTTTAGTATTAGTTTTTAATTATGCAATATCAAAAGAATGTTTTTTCAGCAAATCCTGTCAATAAGGAAAGAAAGCTAGGACTGCTGTGTACAGTGTAAAACCATTGATGTTTTTATTTCAGATACTACTGTTTCATTTAAACTTTTTTTTCCAGTCTCACTTTATTTCTGCACTGACAGTCGTGTTTGTAAACTCCAAATCCCTCTCCTCACTTAAGATTGATGATACACCAGTAGATGATCCGTCTCTCAAAGTGCTAGTGGCTAACAACAGCGACACACTCAAACTGTTGAAAATGAGCAGTTGTCCTCATGTTTCTCCAGCTGGTAAGCTACTGTGTTTTGAATTTTCTTTTTTTGCATGTATGCATTAAATTCTGTCTGAAACCAGTAAACCCCTGAAAAAACAGGGGTGAGAGTGAAGATGAATGTGGTATCTACAGCAACTGTTACTGAATAAAATAGTAATTCAACTGGTTGTCAATTCATCTGTTACACCACTTGCAGAGTGAATACTGAGCTAATAAAATAGTGCATGTCTGTTCTGGACAAATAACTAGCCTCTTGTGGAACTTAAAAGGGTATGTATTGACTTGATAATGCATTACAGTATAATTAAGGTTTTTGGAACTTTGAGTTCCTGTTCTGCAGTTCATTATGTATGGGTTTTGAGTGCTGCAGTGTCATGGATTATGAAGAAGCTGGTTTGGTCATTCTGAAATAAAGCATTTTTTGCTGAAGAGTAAGTGCCAACAGCATTAACAAAGGGGAGATGAGACTGAACTGTGTGCAACTCCTGCCATACCAAATTTACTTCATTAACACTCTTAAGTGTGTTTGTAGCAAGAATGGAGCCAGATTATGTCAGAATGAAATCACTCAAGATTGTTGAAGTTCATAGAATTTGACATTTGTGGAAGCCTTACACAAAGCACAGCAAGGTTTAAGAACGATTCACAGCCCATCAACTTAACACAATTTTTCACTGAGAAATGGACGAAGAGTTATAAATGAGATGCTGGCAACTTAGTTAAATTCCTTTTCTGAGGATAAGTAGAAACTACTGTAGTCACCATAGCTTTCTTCCTGTGAATATATTGCAACTGTAGATATTAGGTATATTATATGTAAACTTCAAGAGCAGGGCTCCTAGTATGTGGAGAAGATGATACTGTAGCAGAGGGTACGTTGCTGTAGTGATAACAAACAAAACACAAACTTAATACGTTCTGTAGGTATTAACACAAAACCTTGTGTTTGGTTTTGTATAAAGAAATCCTGAAAATGCAGGTTTGTTTTGAAGTAGATTTGTCCAGAAAAGTGTTCACCAGCATGTTAACTGGAATCACAGAATCATCTAGGTCTAGGTTGGAAAAAAACCTTGAAGACCATCCAGTCCAACCATTAGCCTAGCACTGACAGTTCCCAACTACACCATATCCCTCAGCACTATGTCGACTCTACTCTTAAACACCTCCAGGGATGGGGACTCCACCACCTCCCTGGGCAGCCCATTCCAACACCTAACAACCTGTTCTGTAAAGAAATGCTTCCTAGCATCTAGTCTAAACCTTCCATGGTGCAATTTTTTTATTGAAATGTTATTTCCTTCAAAGTGTTGTAATCGTGGACAGGGGGTTGTTTAAATTAGCTTGAATGACTGGTTTTTCCGACTTAAAATTTTGCTTGAGAATCCTTGTGTCTGAGAAGTACAGGAGCTATAGTGTGTCTGCCAAGAAGAGGCTCCAGCAGTAATTTGTAGCTAGGCAAAGAGAGTAATTTCCATGGACTTGGATCCAAGAGTGACCTGTCAGCTCTAGCAGACTTTGCTGGTTTATGGCTAATCCTTGCTAGAAGGTTTTATGGAACATCCTACACTTGATGATTTGAGAGAGGGCATGGGTTTATGAAGTTGTTTGGTGTGTTCTGGTTGGTGTATCCTGTACAATGTTTTAAATTGAACAATGGTTAAGAAATGGCAACACCTGTTTAAGGAACAAGGACAACTAGTATTGTCCTTCATGGAGTGAGGATAAATAGAATGGGATTGGATGGATTAGTGGCAAACCCAGAGGGTGCTAAGCAAATGGCAAGAGAATTTGATTGCTTACATCGGGTATGGGTGTGCCTTGAGATGGAGAAAAAGGTGGATCTATTGGGTTTGTGTGGCAAGGTTTTGGTAGCAGGCATGGCTTCTGTAAGAAGCTGATAGAAACTTTGCCTGTGTCCGACAGAGCCAATGCCAGCCAACTCCACAACAGACCCACCGCTGGCCAAGGCCGCACCCATCAGCAATGGTGGTAGCGCCTCTGGGATAATGTATTTTAGGCAGGGAGGTGGGGGTGGGACACACACAGGGCCCATGTAACAGCAATAGCAGTGGGAGAGAGGAGTGAGAACGTGAGAGCAACAACCCTGTGGACACCAAGGTCAGTGAAGAAGGAGGGGCAGGAGGTGCTCCAGGCACGGGAGCAGAGATTCCCCTGCAGCCAGCGGTGCAGCCCATGGTGAGGCAGCTGTGCCCCTGCAGCCATGGAGGGTAACGGGGGAGCAGATCTCCACCTGCAGCCCGGGGAGGAGCCCACACCAGAGCAGGTGGATGCCCGAAGGAGGCTGTGGCCCTCTGGGAAGCCCACACTGGAGCAGTCTGTTCCTGAAGGACTGCACCCTGTGGAAGGGACCTATGCTGGAGCAGTTCACGAAGAGCTGCAGTCTGTGGGAAGTACTGACATTGGAAAAGTTAGTGAGGACTGTCTGCTGTGGGAGGAACCCCTCGCTGGAGCAGGAGAAGAGTGTGAGGAGTCTTCCCTGAGGAGGAAGGAGCAGCAGAGACAACATGTGATGAACTGACTGCAACCTCTATCCTCCTGCACCACTGGTGGGGAGGAGGGAAAGAGGCTGGAGTGAAGTTAAGCCCAGGAAGAAGGGAGGGGTGGGGGGAAGATGTTTTAAGATTTGGTTCTATTTCTTATTACTCTATTCTGATTTGATTGGTAATAAATTAAGCTAATTTCTCCAAGTGGAGTCTGTTTTGCCCGTGGTGGTAATAAGCAAGCCATCTCCCTGTCCTTACCTTGATCCACAAGCCTGTCATTATATTTTCTTTCCCCTTTCCAGCTGAGGAGGGAGTGATAGAGCAGCTCTGGTGGGCACATGGAGTCTAGCCAGGGTGAACCCACCATAGTGGAACTAAAGAAAGGAGCTGGTATGTGGGTGGTTGGCTTCAAGAGCAGGCAGACTGCAAAAATTAGATGAAGGAAAATTAGAAACTTGGAGCACTGGGACTTACGTGGATTTTTTTCTAATGGGAATATTATAATAGGCTTCTATAAATGGGGAAAAACTTTAATTGAACCAAAAGGATCATGAGTTATGCAAAAATAATTAATTATAGATGCACTTAAAAAGTTATAATGTGCCTTCAGATTGCAGGGGTGGGGGGTGTATGTTCATTACTAGATTAGTTCTCAAGCAATTTGTTAGTGAAGGGCAGAGAAGAATAATGCAAGTAGTGCAAGACAGACTCCACTACTGTGGCAATAAAGGAAGAAGACTGGTATCAAACTCTGAATTTCTTCCAAATAATGCTATGAGTAATTCCTAAATTATCTACAAAGATAAAGTAGTATGTTTGGCTTTGGGCTGGAGAAACAAAGGCAGCAATATACATGTCTGTGTGAGCATATCTGAAGTTTCTTCTGTTTGCTGTTTTCCCTCAGACCTTCAACTTGCATTAGAACTGCAACAGTACCTTGTAAAACAAAATAATAGTTATTTTTAAATCTTTGTTGATGTGCTGTTGTTTATTATCTGCAATACTAGCTATTGCAACAGAGGGAACTGAAGGCATTTCTGTAAAGGCTGTGTTTCTGTACAGCTTTGGGGGTAGGAGGGTTGCTTCCCTTCAGGTGGGGTGGTAGAGATGAATGAATGTAGAGTGTGTCTGCATTGGTAGTTTAATACAGGGATTTTTTGGATGCAAATCTGGCTGTTTGACATCAGAGTGATTTACCTCTTGGTGACACAAAAGGTTTAGGCAGTGCCTGGGGATGTTCTGTGACTGTACTGGGCTCCAGGCAGGCTCTTCAGTCACTACCGACGTTAACTGTACCTACACTACCTGTATTAATTGCCAGTTCTACATACAGGATACAGAATTTCACTGCCAGTGTCTGATGCAGATATCCAGTCCTAAACACATAAAAAATTGCAGCAAGTTGAACCCCAGTTCTTCCCTTTTTGCATTGCACTAGTCAGTAACATACCCTTAAAGTTAACAAAAGTTATTTGTTGAAGGATGGCAGTCTGGACAAGCTGGTTTGCATGATAAATTTGTAGCAAGTTGTTTTCTGAAATGGTGTAGTGATGAGACTTAAAATTCTTAAAATATTTCATTTGTCAACAGACCTAGGTACTATGAAGCAGCATGTCCGAGCCTGCTTAAAGGGAGTGGAACAACTTTGTTGTTATGATTAAAGGACAGGAAATTATCTCTGGCATGTGTAGAAGGTACACAGAAGTTTGTAGTTATACTTACTTGTTCTAATTTTGTACTTCAGTCTTAAAAAAAAATCCATATTTTCACTTCGTCTTGGATCCATCCCTTCCTCCCTGAATGAAATAATGATTATGCTTACATATATAAACTGTTTTTACAGTAAATAGTTGCAATAAGAGTTGGGTTAAAATTATGTTTACCTAAATTCTGTGCTTTTTAAAATTAATCTACCAAATTTTTTATATTTGAAATGACAGTATTTGATCTATTTAGAAGAATTTCTGATGCATGTGTTCTTGCAGATCCTCAGGTGGAAATACATACTTTTTTTGGTGATATATTCATGCAATGTTTTTACAGTTTGGGTGGTTTGGGTTTTTTTTAAAGAAAGTGGTTTTAGGTTCAGTATAGGTTTCTATCTGGAGCTTAATAACTGCTGTCTTTCTGTATTTCTTCCTATTGCTTCAAAGCTGTAGTGTATTAAGCTCAGGCTTTTCAGTTGCATAGTAAATGCTATGTTCTCATCTCCTCTATTAATGGAAAGACCATATTCTGAATCTCACACAGTCTTCTGGGCAACATGAAATGCAGAGGACTGTATACTTTTTTTAGTGCTTGCTTTTTTTTTTTTTTTTTTTAATACTGTTACCAGTATGGTACTGTTGCTTGTATCTGCAAACAGGTTGAGTGGAAACCTCATAGGCCGAACTGAATTCTTTTTGTTCATGTCTTTGTCTTCCATGAGCAGCAGGTTATATTAATTCATTAAAGGAAGAGTCTGAAAATTGCTGTTCTAGGAATTACTGCTCCCAGTTTTTAGTGTTTTCCCTGGTTTTTGCTGTTCCTTTTCCAAATTTAAATATTTATGCTTTGCTAGAAAAGAACAAATACTGACAGCAGCAACTTCTGTATTTAATTAAAATCTAGCATTCATTTAGTGTTTGCTTTCCTCAGGTGACAGATTTTATTCATGGCTGCTTTGTCAGCCACAGAGAGGGACAGCAGTCCTTCCAGAGCAGACTGGGGAAACACTTTAATTACGATTAAGCCCTTCTACAAAAATGAATTTGAGTATCTGTGGTCTTACAATAGGGCAGAACAGTGAGAGTGTGCTATTGATGTATTTGTCCCATGAGAGTCAACTCCCACGGGAAAGTATACAATGCAAGGGAGTAACTTCTTGATGTTTCCCTAGCAAAATAGTGGTGCACTTGCCTAGCCTGTGTGTATCTTACCATGTAGGAACAAAGATGTCACAAGACCATGCTTATGAGAAAAAGATTTTGTGTTCTGGTTGTCCAGTATGATTTTTGTCTTGATAGCATGTCTTGGTTGCACGTTGAAATATGTGGTCTCTGCACCCTGTTGACATACATAGACAAATTAACTCTTGCGTTTCCTGTTCAGTTATGGGTATATTTATTTGTGTAACCCCTCTCATAATGTTCTCTTTTCCCAGGCATCCTTTGCGTGGCTGACCAGTGCCATGGCTTACGTGAGTTGGCGCTGAACTACCACCTGCTGAGTGACGAGCTTCTGCTTGCTTTGTCTTCTGAAAAACATGTCAGGTTAGAACACTTGCGCATTGATGTTGTCAGTGAAAATCCTGGACAGACTCAGTTCCACACGATTCAGAAGAGCAGCTGGGACGCTTTCATCAAGCATTCTCCTAAAGTAAATTTAGTAATGTACTTCTTCTTGTACGAGGAAGAGTTTGACCCATTCTTTCGTTACGAAATACCTGTCACTCACCTTTACTTTGGAAGATCAGTAAGCAAAGACGTACTTGGCCGCGTTGGGATGACGTGTCCTCGGTTAGTGGAACTGGTGGTGTGCGCCAACGGACTGCGGCCACTGGATGAGGAGCTGATCCGTATCGCAGAACGTTGCAAGTATCTGTCAGCCGTCGGCCTAGGAGAATGTGAAGTCTCTTGCAGTGCCTTTGTTGAGTTTGTGAAGATGTGTGGCGGTCGTCTCTCTCAGCTTTCTATTATGGAGGAAGTTTTGATACCTGATCAGAAATACAGCTTAGAGCAGATTCACTGGGAAGTTTCAAAGCATCTCGGTAGAGTCTGGTTCCCGGACATGATGCCCACATGGTAAAGTCCTTAAAAAACTTTAGGGCACATGGAATAGCACCTTAAACCCAAGCTTACCATATTGCAATTTACTCTATAAGCTTATTTAATACTATAGTTTCTAATGTAAGTTACTTCATTGTTTGATTAGAAAATTTTTCATTCAAAAATGATTTATGAAATGCCAGTTCAGAAGTAAAAGTTGTGGATAGCTCCTTCTTCATCTAAACAGAAATCTGTTTTCTGTTTTAGATGTCTTGTTCATTGACAGTGACCTCAAACTTTTATGGAAATAAAAAATGTATTTAAAATACTGGAATGTACCTTCAAAACAGCAGTTTTAATATGCTGTCCTTCTTTGATTCAGATACTAGTATTAAACACAATCAGATTTGATCTTAAAAAACCAAACAGAACCCCACCAAAACTGCACGCTTCTGTTGCAGACCAGAGCATTTCTAAATCCAGTCATCTGGATGACAAGTTAAAGATTATAAGGAGTATTTAGTAGGCTGTGAAATATACATGTTCTTTTCTATAAAAGTCATAAAAGGCAAGAGCAATACACAATAATATAGTTTAGACAATTAAAATATCAAGTTTGCTACCTTATTCAACAGATTATTAGATCCATCTAAAATGTATTTAGAGTGCAGAGAAATAGTAGTGCGAGCTACCAAAAGTGATGTGGTTTGTTTTCCCTCTATGCATTTTAATGTAGTTTGCTTATGGGGTCTCAGATCTGTGTCTCAACCTGTTTTAAGGTATTTTATGTCTAGCTCAGGAAGCGAAAGCATTCTGGGGAAAAATGTAGATACATTGTATTTTAAAACACATTGGAGTTAATGAGCATTTCTTGCACATTAACCGGGTTTGCAGCATACGGTTAGATGGAATAATGTATAGTTTGTTAAATATGATGACGTGGATGTGAACAGCATAAGACAAGGAAGTTAAAATTTGAATGGTGACCAAGAACCTTTTAACAAAACCTTAGATCTTTTGGCTGCTTTCAATTTGAGAGAGTGACATTATAACAGTTGCTTAAGCTGTATAAACTAATTGTATACTGTAAATCTGTTTCAGAGATGTTTATGTATAAAGTGAATGTTTGATAGATGATCATTTTATATACCTTTAATTCAGCTAGTTCGATCATTTCATAATATTTAAAAACCTAAAAGCAGTAAACTTGCGTGAAGTAGAGGAATAGGCAAAATTTTGTTTTGAATACATGGTAAATCAGTTTTATTAAAGAAAGTTTTTAGTCTGCAAGTGGTGTGTAGGCACCATATTGCCTGTGATCTGGATGTGGCTTGTGACTTCATTTCTTACTGCCAACAGTTACATTATTTTCTGTCTTAGATTATTCATTGGTAACACTATAAAATATTCATGTGACTGCTGAATGTGTTCGAAAGGTGTGATCAGCCACCAGCAAGGCAAAGCTCCTCCAGTTGTGGGCTGTACTGAACTTAACTAGTGGCTGCTTCTCATTTGAGCTGTACAGCTGCTTCTGTAGATTTTCTTCATTTCTGATTTCAGTAATGTTTATCCAAATGTATAGTTCAAGTGTAATACACTTATGAGCATATTTAAGTTCATAACTATATTTTGAGCAAACATTGCTCGACAGACTGGACATCTTTATAGGGGAGTTATATGTTTCTGTAGAGCTTTGATTTAAAAATCACATTTTATGAAATAGGTATTTTTTGTATTAGAATTTGTTATATTAATGTAACACTATAATTTGCTTTTATTTGTATAAAATGTGTCAATATATTTAATCTGTAAAAGTAAAAAAGCTCAGTGTTTTTTATATTCTGACTCTGAACTACATAAGTGATAAAGGTGGAGTAAGACCAGTAATTTGGGGAAGAGGACACATTTTCACTAAATTAATGTGTGAAATAATCTCATTAGTAATGTAGCCAAAACCTCTTTGGACCTTGACTGCTGCTGTCCGACATTGCCTGGGAATGCTGATCTGTCAGTGGCATGGTGGTAGGAATAACTGCAAGGCAAGACCCAGCCTCCATGCCTGAGCCTCCTCACTTTTGGAGTTCACAGCTTTGAAACCAGCGTTCTGTCAGGCCCTGAGGGGGGAACATGTCAGCAGCTGTAGGCTTTACACTCAGTTGTAGTGGAACTGCTTCCCCACAAGGTAACTGGCTGGCCTCTTCTGAGAAGGGCTCTGTTTTATTGCACAGACTTCAAAAAGCCCTTCATTGATGCAACACGGTATCATAACAGTGAGCAAAATGTGCAAGGGTAAGAAAACCACTTGAAAACAGTTGTGTCTCTCTTGCACTGAAGACCTGCAGGTTTTATACATCGAACTGATTACAGTGTCCTTAGCTTGAATGATTTGACCATAAAACAAACTTCCCAAGTAAGTTTATATTCTAAATAGCTTCAGGAAAAGCTACAATGCTCCTTTATAGCAAATCTTGTACATTTTCTTAATTTGGCTTCTACACATGTTGGAACAAATTAATAATAATTTTTTAAAAATCCATTACATGAGTAGTAATGAGTACCACAGACTATCATGAAGCTTGCTGGAAACATGAACGTGATTGTCTTATAGCTGTAAAAAATAATTTTCCCTGGGTTCACCTTTATTTCTTGTTTTTTGGAAGAAGATAATTAAAGTATTGGCTTGGTTGTCCAGTTTGGGTAGAAGTAGTTAATATGTGCAGTCATACATCTTACCTCGGAACTCAAGTGCTACATCACTTCAGGTTTTGGATGAAGATTTACTCTTGAAAGCTGCTGATGCCAAACAGTCGGAGTAATCCTGACGAGCTCTGCTGCCTTACCACGAGATGATATATCAAAAGTGAAAAGGTGAGTGATGTAAGAGCAGCTGTTTACATTACCTTTGTAGCTTCCTGCAATTTACAGGAGCTACAAACTTGTGAATTTAAGTGAGTATTTCTGCATTTTTTTCTTAGTCAGAAGCATACTATGCAAACTGATCTAACTATGTAGGTAAAGATTTGCTGTATCTGTTCCTATTGTTAAGATTTAGATGTATGCCAAATAAATTTTCTGTGAATTTAAAGCAGGGTTCCTCTGGGCCTCTCTATTTGGAGTAGGCCTGACTAAAACTTAAACTTTGTTACATTACTTCAGAGAGATCTGTCTTGATCTTTGGCTGGTCCAGCCAGTTGCACGTGGAATGGTAAAAAGTGCTGCTGCTGTATCTGGAGCATTGGTTTAATGAGGAAATGTGTGAAATCTGAAAGGGAATTTCAGTGTCTGTAGTTCAGACTACAAACTAAATTCATTTTCCTAAGATACAGGTTCTATAGAAACAAGTTCCTTGGAGATATGATTGAAGTTTAATAGTATTAAAACTATGACAGTGAAACCACAATTAACCTTAGATGTTCTGTATGTTCATCTGTTCATCCTTTTTGTTAGGTTTTTCTTGTAGGATCACATCCATTGCTGGCTGTTGTAGTTCATGTGCTTTGAAACAGAGACTGTGGCGTGCTTTCTGTTCTGGGTTCCACCTGTGCTTTTGTTAAGGCGGCATTTCCTTGAAAAATGCTGAGGAACTGGGGCAGCTTTGGACCTTGTAGAAGAAAATACCTGTTCCTTCCAGTCCTCCAGCATGACAGAAAACTTGTAGTTTCCTATTTTTGTGCAGGATTGTCCTAAGATCACTGTCATGGTTGGTTATACGAGTAAGGAAAAAGATTTGTGATTCTTTGCATTGTACTTCACCTGTTGTATGGATCTAAGATAAAGAACTCTTCTTATCCAGACTGAAGTCAGTTAACTGGCAGTTGGGCAGCCTGGATTTCAAATCCTGATTTAAACATTAGTAAGGCAAGAACTTTGGATATAGCATCATACCAGTTACCCCGTCTTTATTCCCAAGGAGCAAGATTTAAGAGATGAAGTGCCACCCCTGAATCCTCCCACAAATAAAGGCTTGAGTGTTTTGGAGGGAGATAGGCAAAAGGAGGAAGAGGGTTGATTCCTAATTCTGTAGCTGAAGTCTCAGACAGTCGCAGAGTGTCTGAGCCGGAAGTCCTTTCTTCCCATGGAGTCTCTGGCACCCAAAAGCAGTCCTGTACCCTACAACAGCCTTAATGCAGCAGGAAAGAGGCAGGCTTTAGAACATCCCTTCTCCCATGGCCAGCAGCATCGAGCCCTTGGAGGAATCTTGACTCTCCAGTGTTACAAACCCTCCACATTAAATTGTTTCAGGACGTGATGCTTTGCTCTTAACTGTTCAGCAGCCATTTTGGTAGTATTGTGTTAGACGGCGTGGTATGAGTTGAAAAATTTCTTGCAGGAGCCTCATTCATAGTAACAGCTTTTAATTATAGAACCCCACAGACTGTGTCTACCATTAATACTAAATTTTAAGTGTGATGTGACATGGGAGATGATTCTTTTAATTCTATTAGTTTTTCCTAGCCTGAAAATGATGGCTGGTAAGGCCTGTTTTCACTACCTAATTTTGCTAATTTGCAATCAGCAGCTGATGGTGGGGATTTTATACTTTCAGACTTATGACTTACACTCCATTTTAAGTTGAAGAGCAAAAGTGTGCTCTGCTTTTCCAGTTATTCCCCAGTTGTGGTGATTTCAAAACTAGAAGAACCTCAAGGTCACCAACACCCTCCTCAGTTACGGTCCTGAAAGTGGCAGCTGTCCTAATCCAGAGTATCTGTCAGTTGAGTGGGTTTGTGCAGCGAAGGCAGAAAGCATTTGTACCAGCCCTTTATGTGCAGGCCCCTTTGGCGAACAGGACCCGCACACTCCATTTGACCTTGATGTATGACAAGGCAGGAACTCCTTGCTTGAGAACCCTCCTGGAGGAAAGTGTGGGTTACAGCCCTGAGCAGCTCAGTGGTATAAAAATTAAGCAGTGCAAGACCACTCTGGAGACTTGGAAATCTCTGCATTACAGAATTATCGTGTATTTTTACCCTTGACTGCAATGTGCATAAAAGCAGGGAGCAGAACCAAGCACAGCCTAAAGTGGCCAATAACTCCTGCATTCAAAGCCTGAGTAGTGACTCAATGACACGTGTTAACTGGAGACAGATAGAAGAGAGAGGAGGAACTTATCCTTGAGCCCGGCAGTTCGGACAGTCCCCTGGTTCCTACCATTGGGCAAGCTGGTTGTGAGTGAAGTGATCCTATTATTCCAACCCCTGGTGTGTCTCTCAGCAGGACATCCACCTCAAATGCTTGATCTGAATAGGTGGTTTTCAGGCACAAACAACAGATAATCAGGTGTACAGAAGGTGTTAGATGTCACAAACATTTGCTTTTTAAGTGACAGAAGTGTCAGCTTTAGGGATCTATTCTGGGCTTGTCTAAACTTCATGGAAGTAGCCTATGACTCACCTCAGTGTTATTCTGGATCTAACTTTATAGGCCTAACTCTGCCTAGCAGAGCACACTGCACTTACAAACTTCAGTCTATATGATGGTGAATCTATTTCCAGTGCAATGATTAGTCAACTTCAACAGCTGCACCTCTTACAGAACTGCAGGTTGCATTGGTGGAGTTTACTTCCACCCAGGTGTGCATTCACTCTGAACAGTTGGCTTTTAAGTTTCTGAACAAAACCTCCCAAATAGAGAGAATCAAAGGAAGTGAGGGGCTCCCTCTCCAAACTTGTGCTCAGATGGAATAAATACCAGCCTCAAAAGGAACTCATATGCTAAAAAAGGGGCAACTCCTACACTGATAATTAGTGCCTTTAAACTGAGGATAGAGTTCAAAGTGCAGAACACACTGAAACAAAACACATGGCTGCATAAAGGAATTGTTAAAGGCTCATCACTCTGACCTACCACTGAACACACTCACAGAGTCTGAGTCTAGCTGCTGCTTTTTCCTTCTGCCTGGAAGGGATGCAGTACCCTTGACAAACAACTGTTAAGTTGGCTTCATGAGGGTTTTTTTGTTGTCAGAAACTTACTGTCCTCTTAACTTGCTGTTAATACTTGCTAGGATGTAACTGTTTCCACTTGAAGCAACTCCCTGTACCATCCAGAGTATTAGGGTTAAAGATGCTAAATGAAATGGATTGTACAGATGAAATTGGAAAAGTGAGAAAGGCTGTTATTAAGGTACAAAAAAGCCCAGGTACTGATAGAACCACAAGTTACATTTGACCATGGACATAAAAAGTGATTACTCCTTTCATATAGCCACCCCTTATTTTTGATCAAGTTCTTTAATAATCATGAAGGTTTTACCTCTGCAGACAGTCAGCTATGTGAAGTCATTCTATAATCTCTCTAGGTATTACTGGTCCACAAACACCTGTCTTTTTGATTGTTAGGAGCTGCACAAGGCAATTTTGACATGTGGGGTTCAGCTCCCATTAGCTGTGCATTTCAGGATTTGGCATTTCCAGTTCTGCAAGGCTCTTCTGTGCATCATAAAATACTCTGTTAGGGGAAAGAATGACTTGGTGTGTAGGCTCCCTAGGTCCTGTGTGAAAACAAGGAAGTACTGTACCATGAGCAAACAATACTACTCTGCTCTGGGGGAGCATTACCTACCCCCCCCCCCCGACATCTCCTTCAGGCTCTGAAAGGGCTCTAACTGCAGCATTGTTACAAGCTTCTTAGCAAATGCTAGAGAAGAAGCTTCTGGGGCTTCTACTGCCTTGGTTCCATGATCATAGGGCATCTAAAGGATGCCCTTCAGAGCTCTGGACACTGGTTTTGAGGTTGAAGCTTCTTCCTGAGAAAATAAATGGGGGTTCAACAATGTTGAGGGTTCTGAAATCAGAGACATGCATCAACAAGAACGTATCTTCTGTAGACAGGCTTATTGCACCCCTTTATCTTTCCTAGTGCCTCCTGGATTACCTTGGTGGGTAATCTGAAGCTCTGCTGGTTAAAGCAAGGGCTTGTGACTTTGACTACAAATAGTCTTGCAAGTTGAGGCAGAAGATGAAGTTTCACAGAACAGCGGAACTAAGTAGCAGCTTTCCCCTGCAGAACAGAAGCACTCTCATCACCTCATTCCTCTCACGCTAGCTCTCACACTCATCCCATTACATGATAATGCAATTCAACTAATTAATTTTAGTGACTTTTTAATACAAGGTTAATTTTATACCATTCTTATGATTTGAAACAAATCACTGTGTCCTCGCACTGTATATTCCTCTTGCTGGCTGCACCAGGGTATTAACTTGGCTCAAGCCAAATGAAGTTGCAGAATTGGGTTCCTGTGTTACTGCTTAGCCATGACACAGTAATAACCTCTGCAGGAGGGCGACTCATTCTGCAACTAGTTTAAAAAAAAAAAAAAAATGAGCAGTGTACAATTGGAAATAATAATGCTGCTGCAGGTGTATTTTTTGTGTATAGCCACCTCCCTAGTGTCCAGAAATCCGGTGTTCCCTTGGCTTTGGTCAGTTGGGTGTACAGGGAACCCGTTGCCAAGCTGCAGCACTGCCAGGGAGAAGCTGCAATGGCTTTGTACAGGCAAATTTATGACAAGTACAGGTTTTTAACTGTGACTTTGACACTCCACAAACTGTCATTGCTTTTTTAATATTAAGGATTCCATGCTTTTTAAAAAAAAAGTTAAAAGGAATATAAATGTGACTTCTACAAAACCGACCTGATTGAAGCCTTGGGTAGACTTTAAGAGAGGAGACTGCTAGAACACTGCAGTTATGCATCAAGCAGGCTCTTTGCCTTCTCTCTGTGTTAGAAAACACACACAAATCTTAGGAAAAGCCATCTGTATTGTGTTTACAGTACAAGTGAAGGAAGCAGAGTGATGAAAAGCTACCACCCATGCCATCTTCTAATGTGTTCACTGCCCCTTCCCACCATGCTGAACACCTACTTCATGAACCAGAAAACAGGTCTTAAGTCCCAGCCGCACAAACCAAAGAAATACAGAAACATTCATCTAAGGCACACATTGAGGGAAGTGGGCACATCTAGGCACTCAGGTTTGTTAGCTCCAACACGTGGATTAGCCGAGCTGGTGAGACCAGAAGGTCCTTGTAATGCTTGTATCCCATCTCTGTTGATGACCAGGTGCTATCTGTGGCCACATGGCCACATATGTGGAGAACACCTGGGACCAGAGCTGGCAGGCTGCCTCCTGCTCCCCCTTGGGCCCAGCAGAGTTTAGCCAAGAGGAGCCACATCAGCTCACCTTCAGGCAGCAGATGCCTGTGGTCACACAGAAGCCACTCATCAGAGATGCTGAAGCGTTCATGAATGTGCTATACAGGTAATTAAGAAAAAAAAAAAAAGGCAGAGTCTTTCATGGGGTCTAGCAAAGCCTTCCCAACATGACTTTTACAGTTAGCAGTGGAACATACAACACTAATACCATCATGGCAGCACTTCAAAATCCTCAGGAATATTCTGACATAAGGGCAAGTTTGATTCTTCAGGAAGCAATTATACACCGAAGAATGTTTTGTTTCCAACAGGTAAAGGGACCTCTTCATAAATTATTTTGAGATATGGAAACTTCATAGGTAAAAACCAGTACTCCAAGTTGTAGAAGAGGTAAAACTGATGATTCAGAATGACACGATCGATTATTTTTAAAAGATCCACAAAAAACTCTCTGATTGTCCGATGAGGTTTGAATGGATAGTAGAAGTCTCTTATAGCTGCTGCCAATGTCTTGTTTCCTAGAGGTCCAAAAATAGATGTTTCATTTCCCAAATAAATAGGTTCTCCACTGAATAAAATTATGCTCGTATAGTTTGTTTGTATCTTCTTAAATACAGCTCCCAAGTCAGCTAGCTTCTGGTATGTTCTCAGTATAAATTTAGAGCATTCATAAGAGTCAAACCATACTATTGATTGTCTGTTGGGACTTGCTTGAACTGTCCAGGTCTCATAGTAAATGCCAGTCTCATTGTCATATTTTACCCATTTTGCCATTTCATTAAACATGGCTCCTGTAAGAGAGAAAGATAAGTATTACAGAGACAAGATAACAAATACATGACTCAAAATATTTTCCATCTCTTTCAAGGTTCACCTCCAATCCCTGCAAAAGTTTAACCACAACATTACCTAACCATACAAAGACACAAGTCTTAGGTTGGAGGGAGAAGTGATATCCCACTGAATAAACTATATTTACATGTGACTTACTGAAACTATTTCCTTTTTATGCACCATTTCCTGCTACTATCCCAGAATATCCAAACACCAGAGAACCACGTGTGAGAGGCTGAAATGTCCTATGACTGTCTCAAAGCTTGCTTGTGTCTGTGCAAACCTCCAAGAGAAGCTGCTGCGGCCTGTGAATTGGTCTGGGGGATGCTGCCCAGAGAAGCGGGAGTGTATTGAAGGGTGCACCCCCCCACACTTCTTTGGTTGCATTGTCCGGACTCTTTAGACAAGCCTCAAAGGGGCAGAGGTGTGCTGAGCTGGCCCCATCCTGTAGCCGTTTGTGGCTCTATTGTGCAGGCCAGACCCCATGCATGCATTGCTGATGGACTGACAAGAGGCAAACGTTCGGGCCCTGAAGCCCCACAAAACCTGTGGGACCAGAGAAAAAAAAATAAAAGGTGGGCAGATACGCTAATCAGCTGGTACGATGAACATAAAAAGGCAGCAGAAATTTTTGCTCAGTGTGCATCCTCCATCGAAGCCAGATCCATGTGCACCCACCACCAAAGAACTGAAGACCAAGGACCAATGGGACATTGCTGGATCCATGGTGGTGACCATTCTTAGAGCCCTATCCTGCATACTTGATTTATTTCTGTCTTTTCCTTCCATTCTGTCCTATTGCGACCCCTCTTCACCTTTTTAATTATAAAAAACTGTTTTGGGTATACGGCATTTGACCTCGTTTGTGTCTTAATCTCGCTCTTGGGATCGTATTGAAACCTCCCCCAATATTGGATCGGGACACCATGACACTTCTCATTTTGTTTTAATCCACGCAGACAAACAGGGAAGGTAGTACAATCTACAAGAGATGCTGACAATGTGCTCACCAGTGCAAGAGGTATTTCTGCACTTCCTCAAGTTTAACTAAATTCAGCAATTCAGGGCAGAATTTTTCATGTCTCTCCACAAAACAGTCCTTAGACTGAGAGACCCTGCTGTTTTAGCAGCTCTTCTGCCAGCAAAGTTGAACTAAGCCAAACGATGTGAGTGGGATGTGAAGATCAGGAAGCTTAAAGACCTTGTGGACTCTTTTTTTATTTAAAATACATGTTTGGAGTGTTTTGCTGATTTCACAACTGGAATGAGGAAGACATCTCTAACTCAGCTCATCCCCCCGGTAGCTCCTTACATGTGATGGATGCATCTGCCTCCCCAAAATAGAGCTGAAGCACAGGACTAATCTTCCTTCTTTTGTTTTTTCTGTAGTCCTAGCACCTCACTCTTCCCACCCTCTCTCAGTCATGGCACAGGGTGCAGCCATCTATGACACAGATCTGTCTAGCACCTCACCATGACCAAATTTTGCAGATTTTTCTTGTGAGATGTCAGAAGACGCAGCCAGACGACAGCCTGCAATGGTGACAGTGTTGAAAACCATGATCTCTCTTTAGCTGTAAGTGTCACTGCTGTGGGTACAGTAACGGTGCTTGGTAGCTGCTGAAAGACAGGCAAGACTGCAGCAAGCCAAGACTGGCAGCAGTCACCTCACAGTTCAGCGGCGGCAGACATCAGACAGATCTGCATTATGAACACCGTCCTGCACACAACCACCAGCCTCTTGCATTAAGTCTGAATTCACTGCACTGTTGCATTCATCAAGACCAATGAGGAGCATTGCATGCCACACATCTTCCCCCAAAACAAGCCACAAAGGTCCAACTGCTGGATCTACTCTTCATCAGAGAGTAAACGTAACTCATACTTACCCTGAGGTAAGGCATGTGTGCAAGCTACTACCTCAGAACAACTAAACTCTGCACATTCACCTCCTAGGCTACCCCGTTGTAACTGTTCTTCACACTTAAGAGCTTTCAGGCTTCACAGCAAACATAAGCAATCATTCTGTTTAGCGAAAGTGTTGGATACTTTCCTTTTTAACTGCCCATGGCTTGGTTTAATAGAACAAGTCATTATATCTGTACCAAGAACTGTACTTACTATAGACTGCAGATGGGCCTGAAGCTCCCCTTTATCTTCTCTAATTCCTACCAGATTAGCTTTCTAGTGTGTATTCTGTACAACATGTTATTGAAAAGGTTCTGTCTCTCCTAACAAGACCAAGATGGACTTAATATGAAGTTCTGACCTTAAAGTCTTAAATTAAACAAAAATATTACAGGTTAATGCATGGCTTTGTGATAAGCTGTTGGAAGATGCCTAGACAATCAAAAATCAGACTTTGGATATTCCTGCCCTGTTTCCACAGAGACATACCCATAAGTAACATTAACCTGGCTAATGGGCTTTAAAAGAAAATGAGATTGCTTCATTGTGGTCTCTGACAATGCTGACAAGCAGCTCTACAGGATCCCACAAGGACAAAGAGGGTCCAGCTATTTCACAGGTTAAAGCCCTCTCCCATGAGACAGGTTGCTTTTGGCTGCTCTCTGAGGAAGCAAGTCCAGCTTATGATGCTGTCCATCTGTGCTTGCATCCACTCACCCAATTCCACAGTAACTTTCCGATTCCTAGTGAAATTAAGACAATTCAAAATTCCCAGAGATGCTACCTTCCTAAAAGTTTCATGGAAACAGGAAGCAAGAGAGACAAGGAGGACGGTAACAATGCCTCCACAAGGCACCAGTGTAACCTCACTTTCTTAGGCATCAAATAATCCACACAGGCAGGAAGCATTACAAGTTCCACAACCGTCTGAAAAGATTTAACTTGGTATTCATACAAAAGAATCCAACCTATCAGGCATCAAAGGCTTCAGTCATGAGCTACAAACTCAAAGGAAAGCAGCTCTGCTTATCTCATTGCTTAAAGTACAGCCCAGAATTTCTTAGCAGCAGTGGACAAGTTATCCAGAGACTGAGTCCAGCAAAGCTGTTGAAGGTGGAAGCAGGCAAACATAAAGCACTGCACCAAGTAGCTGTAATCACTAGTGCCTTGTACACTATGCTAACTTCAGAGAGTAAGTGGCTTTGGACACACAAAATGTAACTCTCCAAGTCCTCAGGGGACTCTCCAAGTCATTCACTGTATTACTACAGTAATCAACCAGATTTATTTAAATGACGTTTTTATTTTAGAATGTCAGTGTTCAGTATACACCAGGAAGTTATTCTGGTGATCAACCACGTAATCAGAGGTGTAAATCCTGGTTTTGTTCCATGACATATGACAAAGACCTATTACTGAGGACATCTGCACAGTTTTTATGACCCATAATGGGGGAGATGGAAATAGAGATTAATATTTTATATATTTTTGAGACTATTTCTAAATATGCCTTGTTTGCTCAGTAATGTACACATTTTCACCAGTTTTTCTATCTCAGCAGTCATATGCCACTTCACAATAGAAGGTTTTGTTTTGGTGAAGCCATGTGAAAAGAGTCCATAATGGTTCTGTATAAGCTGTTTTGCTATTTTTACACTCAAGAGACTCAAGTGTTTTTGTACAGCAATACCAAATGACTCTCATTGAACAACTCTTCAGCATGCATTGTTCAAAAGGCGGTAGCCTCATAGCACTTTCTGTATTCAAGACAGTTCAGATACTATTTCAGTTTGAAATTAGCATCAGTGACTAACATTGCGAATAACCTACAAAACATTGATTAAAAGATACTGCTTTACAGGAAGACAAGGCTGACTCTGTATTTTATTGTATTAGCACTAGCAAAAGCATCTGAAATCTACCTGATATTGTAGTCACAAGAACTAAAGTTCCATTTTCCTTCCAGTGTGCATCATCTATTCCTTCATAAAAGCAGGCCGCTCCCTGGTTACACCAGAATGGTGCATCCATGCCAGGCCGGAGATGCGGAAAGGTGCAGTTTCCAAGTTGAAAGAGCTCATACCACTCCATTGTGTAGTTTTTGCCTGTTAGAGAGCTCTTGAAACCCACAGCATCATGCATGATTTTCTGGAAAAGAAGAAAAAAAAAAAAAAAAAACCCAAACAATCAACCAACCCCCCAAAACTTTTAACATAAAAATTATTTCAGCTTGGCCTGTACAGAAGGTAAGATGCCTGGGAGATGCTGTGTAACAGGGCTAGAAGAGCAGAAGGGGTTTCTGTAACATCTTGGATTCAGTAGCACTGATGCACAACATACCAGATTATATCATGCACATACTTTTATCACAGAGTCACACTGTCTCAGTGGTAGTCTATCCACCCATTTAAATTCTGTTATTTGGAGGCAGATACTCAGTGGGAGCTCATCATCAAAACTCAAGCTTACTTTTGAATCCTTAACCTCACAGGAGTATCAAAAAAATACAGAGCAGAACTGAGTTACTAAAAACAGATCATAGTAATGAAAGCCACAAAAGGAATGAGATATTTATTTTAAAAGCTGTATAGTAAATACATAAATTCAACCTTAATTTTAACAACCTTAATAATGCTATTTGAAGATATTTCCAGTTTTGCCTGTGTGTGCTTGGTTTTGATGTTGCTCTTTCATGTTCACTAGTATTTCCTTATTCATTAGGGATTATGCTTTGAAGCTTAATTATGCTACCACTATAGCTATAATTATTACTAAAGCAGAGATTCTTTCATATTTGCACGACTCCAGGAATGGAGACTTTATTCAGTACTGATCATAACATTCAAGAAAGAACTGTAAAAGCAACCAACTCCCCGTGAGCCACTATTCTAACCAGCTAGCTGTCTCCTCCTGACAGATATCCATGTTCATGCAAATATGTGCATTTTTAACAACAGAGAAGTTAATACACTAAGCAAGCATTTAATCTGATACAAGGGGACAAATAAATATATTTTCTTGGTGCAGTGCTAGCACAGAAAAAAAAGACACCAAAAATGTAATGGTATGTGTATAACAAAACACTCCAAGTATGCAGCTCTGTGGGGGAACACATTCAAACTCACTGACAGTGCTGGTCATGCTCTTTCCTTTAGTTAACCTAAATTCTGTAACTTTTGTTTGAAACTTACTGCTCTTTAAGTATCTTTCCTATAGATAGCCTAGCTTGTGTGTCCAATACTCTTCCATACAAGCATATCCCAACCTTATAGCTCCCACTCTTGACACCTGCTCTTGAATTCAGCTAAATTCGCCACTCTAACTTTGTTAAACAAAAACATCACCTTACCAAATGTCCTAGTAGGTCCCCATATTTGAATTCCCATACTGGAGCCTGTAAACGGTAAACTTCAATGACATCCTCTTCCTTCATAACTGGAATGGCAGAGCCAGTGGGACAGAAGGTGTAACGAGCTTGGCAGTAAGGATCAGCTTTTGGACGGTAATCAAAGCGCCTGTGTTGAGAAAGAGAAGCACACAGAACAATAAGCACAGCTTCACAGCTGGAGTAACTGTCTCATGGCTTCCACAGGACCTGAGCAGGATAGCTCAAGTGTCCAGCCATTCCCGAAGACTCTGTGATCCAGATGCTGCAACACTTTGGAGTACACAAGCTTGTAAGGCTGCTGAGGTGCATGTCTGCAGAAACAGGAATTAAGACTCACGAATGCAAGTCATGTTGTACATAGTACTGATAGTAAACGAGTGGAAATAATGCAGATTACGAAGGGTGACTTATACTCACAAAATCAGAGACACAGAGATGCTGGGTAGAGGACAGTTTGAGACCTGACTCAAAAAAAATTCTCCAACAGTTTGTCCACACAGGGGTTGACCAGTTTGCTCTGGGAAACTATTCTATAGTAAGAGCTCCCCAGACGGAGCTATTTTTACTCTAGAATATTGCCAATATCAGAAAGAAATATTCTATTCCTCTATGCTAATTTAGATAAAGAGGTCTAAGAACCTACCTAGGATCACTGTTGCCATACATCATGCCTATTAAATCTCAAAAACTGACGACTGCATCTGCTTATGTATCACACTATATACAAAGAGCAAAAAACCTTCCTGGCAAGCCTTCCTTTCCCAATTTCCTTCAGATTCACTCACTGTATTTCACTTAGGACAAAGTTCCTATATGCCTGTTACCAAGACAGACTAGTGTACACAGCTTGACCAGAGCACAGCCTAAGAGTCTAACACACTCAGTTGCCCAGGGCTACCAAATGGCACGAATACCCCAGTCATGAGATGACTCAAGGACACGGGACTTCCTCAGCCATTGTAAGGCCAGTAGCCTCACTGAGACATCATTTTTCTTCCCTGTAGACTTCTTATCCAATCTTGCTGGGTTCTGCAGCATATCTGCTTTTATTTTGTCCGGGGGGGGGGGGGGGGGGGGGGGGGGGGGGGGAAGCATAGCTGGAAAAGAACAGTTAGAAAGCAAAGATTTATGCCAGCCATACGTTTAAGCCCTGTTTCTAAACTGCATTATCTTACATTTTCGATTTCCACTCCTACTGCACCATGCACACTGACAAGAAGGTAACAAGCACGTTAAGAAGCATTAAAATACCACATTTCTGAGTGCTTCACACTGACAGACTTGTACTCCAGTTCTGACCATCCTGAGACTCAGCTCTTGCAACAACTGAACTCGCTGGAAAACCTGAATGCCTCGTGACTGCAAGATCAGCTCCTTCAGGCATCACCTGATACAAACTTAACTGATAGGAATTATGCAACAGGCTTTCAAAACTTCAGGCATGCATTAGATAGCAGTTAAACTGTAACACCTCCTTTTACAAACAGCAAGCCCACACAAAGTACACATGACAAGTGTAGCCCTTCTCCTGAAGGGGCTTATTTCCTCATTGTAACTAACCAAAGCCGTAGCTACTTGCTTCAGCAGAATACGGTAACGTGCACTGCTCTGCTTTCCCCAACCACACCAGGTCTTCTTCTAGAGCTAAGACGGCTCCAGAGCATTTAATGGAATTTTATACCATTTCATTTACCATGAACAGAAGTATGAAGTAAAGTTTAATTTAAAAAATAAAATAAATCGCAGCCTGACTTCCTCATCACAACGTTTTGCTAAAACGGGAATTAAAGGTTCGTATTTAAAGCGTGGGCAGTCTTTCCCGGGGGCCAGGGATGGGGGGGCAGCCGTTCCCTCACACCTGTGAGCTAAATACACCAAATCTCGCATAAATGGCACATACCCCCGTGATTAAAAAGGGGAAATTACTCACGGCCTTTTCAATTTTAAAATTAAATAAACAAAACAAACGGAAAAACGACAGGCCTTGAAGGAAGAGGGAGAGGAGGCGGGCGATTAGGCACCAGCAGCCGGCCCGGCCGACCGGGCGGGGGGGCCGGGCAGCCGCGGGGACGCGCCTCTCCGCGCCTCACTCACCTGTAAGGCACCGGCCACCGCCGCTGCGGGGAGCCGGGCGCCTCCGAGAAACATGGCCCCCAAGCCGCCGCCAGCAGCAGCAGCAGCAGCCGCCGGTGGTGGTGGCGGGCGGCGCCCATGGCGGCGCGGCCTGCGGGGCGGCGAGGCAGGCCCCGGCGCTGCGGGCGGGCGGGCAGGGGAAGCGGCGGGGCGGCGGGCGGCTGGGCGGGCAGGAGGCCGCCCGCGCGGGAAGGAGGCCGCCCCCGCGTCCGCCCACAGGGCCCCGGGCGGCCGGCGGGGCCCGCGCAGGGCCCGGCCCGGCGGGCCTAGGGCGGGGAGGACAGCGCAGTGTTACACGGGGTCCTGATCAAACGCAGGTTGGGTTTAGGTTGGGGTTTTTTTAACTCCTGAGGGAAACTAGCGGTGCGCAGAATCATCCCTTAAAAACGTCACTTGACTGCACTACGATTTCATTTTTCTGGAGACCCAGACAACTATGTGCACCTGTAATTTAGCAGAAGTATTTTTTAAAGCCTGGTGTGTTGTTTCAAGCAGTGCTTTGGCGCCACGTTGAAACACACATCCTTACAACCGGAACCCACCGAGAGGCATGACCTCTGGGCCTGGACCTCGCGCCATGAGGGCTGCCCTCGCCAAACAGCAGAAAGGCTTTTGGTGGCCCTGAAAAACCACATGGCCCTGAACCTCTTCTCGCTGCCCAAAAGTCTTGTCTGAAGCCTCTCAGAGCTTCAAGCTAAATTCATATACCCATCACTCATTTCAGAACACTTATTCAGGTTGTAACAACTTACATTACCGGGATTACGTAACAGTTTATTCTCTTGTTTTTACAATGATAGTGAGAACTATCTTTCAAGGTGAACTCTGGCTAAGAGAAACAGGACAGCTTTGCCAGCAGCATCCCTACAGTAAACACTGCTTTTTCCAGCTCGGTAGAGTTCAAAACCAGCTATGCTGGTGTCAGAGCCCAGGAGGCTAAGTTTGGTAGTTGGCATCAGCTGTGAGAGCGCTGGTGTGTACTATTCACTGGGTAAATAATAACTGTGCTGCGGACTTTTGACCATGAGGAGCCAGAGAAATATCCCTGCTTGATGCACATAAGCCCCTAAAAAACAATCCGTTCTCAAGTCAGCACTATGCTAGACTACAGTCGAACAAAATAGGAAAAGGAACACGCTGCATCCTACATAAAAATGCAGGATAGCTGCTGAGTATCAGTTTCAGTAATGCTGGAAATACTAAAGGTGTTCAGAAAACCATAAAATGACACAACTATTAAAATCTTTAATTTCAGCAACTTTCCTGAATCTCACTTCATTGTTGGCTGGTTCTATATTGCTTACCTTTAAAATCCATGCCATTCAGCACTATACATTAATTTCATGCATGTATACACAATCTATCCATACCTACATTTCTGTGTTTCATTTTTATCTCATGTGTGTTATTTGTGTCTGCTTTAAAATAAAGCTCTGGTTTTGTTGTTTATAAAAAAGTGTGCTATTACTCATGTGTGTTTCCTAGCTTGAGTGTAGCACAAAATGGCAGCTTTTTTATCTGTTTAAAAACATATGTGTTTGTGTGGAATACAGCCGTAATTCCTAATTTTAGAGATTTTGATGTGTAACTCTGAAAGTGCCTTATGAAATAAGGGAAGCATAATTTATCCCTCCTATGAAACTGGGATGCAGGGAAGTGAAATGACATAATGAAGTTGTCGTAACTGCTTGTTAGCCGAACTAGAAATACAGTATGAACTGGTTCTTAGTCCTGGCTCCACATATGTTTGCAGTTTGGACAATTAAATCTCTATTCAGGCACTGCTGTGGTTGCTGCAGGTGTTGGGTCAAATGACTAAGATGGAAAAGCTATTGATTTTCATTTTTAATTTTCATTTTAGTGGGATTTTTTTATCTCACTTCACTGCATCCCATAGGAAACTTTTGCAGCATAGTATGTTTTTCTTCTCGTACAGTTCTGAACCACATTTTAACATAGAAAATAAATGACTAATAAATTTGTGAATAAATATACTTCAGCTAAAAATCTTACATGCCAGCAATTTCTGAGTCAGCAGCTGTCTTGTTTAGTATCCAGAAGCATGTAAGAGCATCCTTTATAAATCCACAGAGCTGATCTGCATCTTTGTCCACTAGCAGGCTTTGAGGAAAGACTGAGACTGGCTACACAGATCAACTTCTGGAGTTGACTGGCTTCCCAAATTTTTCTAATTTCCCAGATTATTTTCTTTGGATTAGTGAATACCGAACAATTTGCTGAAACAATGAAGAAGAATCTTACTGATTTCCCATTATAAAGAAGTACTTTATCTGTCTCTGCCCTTGAAAGCCACATGGTAGAAGAAACAGAGAGAAAGGGGAAAACAAACCCTGCTGCTGCAGCCAAAAACTTGTTGTTTTGAACAGCCAGTTTGGTTTTGAACATCTACATGATTCATCACACAGTAACAGTCACAGCAAAGAGGCTGTTGAACCTTAAGTAACAGCTCCTATCTCAGGAAAATTAGCTTCTCTGGATAGTGCTGACACCCTCAGCTGCACATCAGCCAGCCTCTATACTGGCAATATGCCATTAAGAAAGTTACAGTTTTATATATGGATCACAGCAGACAAAGCTACACAGCTAGCAGTTTTACTGCTCACAGGTTTTTCTTTGTATTCACACTGGCACATTAGCTGGATGCACACCGAGAAATACAAACATCACCTGAAGTCATATTGAAGCCAGCGTGAAAGACAGAAGTTCATCAAACTAAAGTCCACCCTCCCTGCCTTTGATGGGTGTGAAAGACATCTTGAGAAAAGGATGCAAGACTCCTCTGCACTACACTCTGCTACATAGCCCGAGATGCAACCTCAACTGTGAGTTGGGGTGGGAGAAAGCCATGTCTTCTTCTACAGGAAAGGAGAATGGCTGGGCTTTGTGACTGTGTAAGGTAGGGCCAAGGGTTCTCCTCAGGCCCTCCTCAACCCTGAGAGCTCAAATGAGGGCAATGCTCAGGACAGATGTGCAGTTCAGTGGGCATTTGGGACAGCAGGGCCGCCCCTGCTTTGACTGAGCTTAGGGGGCAAGTGAGGGAAATTATTTCTTTCCAAGCTGGAATTCCACAGGGGCCTTGCTGAAGCCTGAGAGATAAGGTGAGGGCTGGGATAAGGATGCAGGTGAAGATCATAATGAGTTTCAAGCTGAGACAGACTCTCTGGGATCTGCTGCAGGGTAGGGATAAGTGAACTCATGAGTCATCTGGATGCAGTCTGTGAAATACAAAGAGCTATCCAAGTCAAATTTAAGATAATCTGAGAATCTGTTGTTAGGCAATTAGGGCCCTTCAGAGCAGAATTTTCACGGGAGAAAACATCTTTCTCAAATCCTGAGCAGCAGTAAAAGGGTTGGGGTTCAGAACAGAGTCCTAATTCAACATGTTGAAGCCTGAAGGGGACAGTGTATTCTCTCTTCAGGGTGTGTAGCTGGTTGCTCAAGATCAGACAAGAACCGTTGTGAGGAAAGCCAGAAACTGCTTCTGCTCTGCTGGGACACCTCAGCGGGGGCTCCCTGCTCCTTTCTTGTGGAGCTGCTTTAAAGCCGAGGCTCTTGCCTCCTACCTAAGATATACTGCAGCCATACCTGGACCCTGTACCCCACTGATGCAGACCCCGACCCAGGCATCTGTCATCCCAGCTTGACCTTGGATCTGCCCAGTCACAATGGACTTGCCTAGTGATCAGACTCTTGGTGGAACCTCATTGCTTTCACCAGAACTGTCCTGCTCACCTTGCTCGGGGGGTGGGACTGGGCCAGACTGGTGAGGTGCCTGCCTCCCCTTGCCCTGTTATCCTTCTCAGCTCACTCTGGGGAGCAGCTAGCCCTCGCTGTGCCCTGGCACCCTAACTCTGATGCTACCACAAGCAGAGCAGTGAATCCGCTTCCACACCTCAAATACATGTTTATCTGAAGTCAGATAAAAACTTTTGTCATTTATGCTAGCTCTAGGGGTGCCAGGGAGCAGCAGGAGTAGGGCTGTTTTGCAAGGGAGGATGAGCCACGAGCAGAGGTGACCATGGTGCAGGCAAGAGCAGTGACCTCAGTGACCATGGTGCCATCCTGAATTTTCTGAATGGGAAAAGGTATGTAGTAGTGAAGGGATCCAGCAACAACCCCAGACACTGCAAGGTAGAGCCGAGACCAGGACTACCTATAATACGTGTCCAAGGTCCACCAAGGAGGCAGGACTGAAGATGAGGCTACCCGCAGCACAGGTTGACAGTCTGTGCAGGAAGACCAGCCTGTGTGTCAGGACAACAGAAAACAGGACTGGACATGCACACCTACAGCACAGCTAAGGTCATGTCTGGATGTCCAGGACTAAGTTTACACAGAGGCCATGGGTACGTGGCCACAGGGTGTGTAGGTGGAGGCCACAGCTGAGGCTGTCCAGGGTAATTACAGGGCTACTAGTGCACTCAGGGCCCTGACAGCAGCTTCTTCTCCCATCAAGGTGTGTCCTCTCACCTTGCAAAGATCTGGCTTCAGAGGCATACCCTTTGTGAAATGTTCTTGTTGCTACTTGCTGTTGTGGGCTCAGGCCAGAGAAGAGTCATTACAGGGCTACTTCAGAGTGATGCAGAGCAAGGACATGTCATAAACTGGCATGAAAACATGGACCTAAGTCAGACACAGAAGACCATGACAAGGTCATAAAGCCAGGGCAGGGACATGGCATGAACAAGCTGGAGGTAGACCATGACACAGAGCCAGGGCAGTTACAGAGCTGGCACAGAGATGTGACGTGGGGGACCTGAAGTGGGGTGGGAATATCACATCCCAAATGAGTGCAAGGTCGATCCAGGAAAAAAGGCTATCTATAATGTGAGCCTGAGGTCCACCCAAGAGACAGAGACAGAAACAAGACTGGAGATGAGATTACTGACAGTTCAGGTCTAGAGTCCATCCAGGAAGACTAGCCAGTAAGTCAGGACAGAAAGAGCAGGGATTTCCAGCTCTGAAGGTGCTCACTTCCCTAGATCTAACATTAACCCTGGCCCTAACACACAGGAGAGTTTGGGACTCCACTCATATCTCCAAGCATGCACTGAACTTAAACTCCTTCCAGAGAACAGCATCTTCCTAGCTCTCAAGCATGAGGAGAACTGCAGTGGGATTACAGCTCTGGAGACTCTCAGTTCTCCTGTCCCCACACCAAACCAAGCCCCCCACTCTCCTGCAGCTGAGACTAAGGAGTCCCATGCCAGTAAGTATGTTGAACTGCCACTCCACTCTGACCAAATATACTTTGTATTTCTCTAGGTTGAGATGACTCCACTGGAATTTCCCTGGGGTCCTACTCAGTCTAGAGGAATAAGGTGAAGGTTTCATGCTGTACAGAGCTCTAACTCAAGTGTTTTGAACTGAGAGGGATCTTCGAGCATATGGTTGTGGATAAGGTGGTCAGGCAATTGAGGGCTTTCCAAGCTGGAGTTGCACCACAGTCCTGCTCGGTCCCGAGAGGCAGAGTGTGGGTGGTGATGGAGCCGAGCTGTAGCCCTACATTCGTTTGGAGCAAACATTGCCCAGCAGTCCGCCCTTAAGCAGGGAGATTTCCTGTTTTGGCCCCTTCTTGTTCAAGAATCTCCCTATCCATCATCCTGCACAGACTACCGACCTCTCAGTATATACCTGAATGCGTTTTGCTAGAGACTTTGCTTTCCTATACTATTTTTCCTCTTCCCAGCCTATGCATTGTTCTGTTCCCTGCAGAACACCCATACTCTAAAATTTTGGAAGACACTCCCATTTTTCTACAAGATGCAGTTTTTCAGCCCTCATGTCCAGTAAAACTGTAGGTTTTCATTATTAAGCCCCAGTTTCTTATTATTATAAGGGAAGCAGCTCATGAAAAATGAAGAACCAAGAGCTGAGAGATTTTGCTAAAATTAAATACAACTGGTGTCTGGCGTGGCACTTGTGTGCATGGTCATCAGAAGGAGACTAGGGATGACTGTCTGCCTTGGCCCAAAGAAGCCCTTTAGTTCCCTAGGGCAATGCCTTAATGACTAAGCTGGGAGCAGGTAAAAGGTTGGTTTTCCAGAGAAATTCTGTTTTTCCTGCTAATATGGAGCTGCTCCCTAGAACACAATATAAGGTTAAGGGAGCCAAAAGGGGTACGGGGGTCTGATGAGTAAGGTATCACTGAAACAAACAACATCAGGACCCAGCCGTACTGCTGGCCTTTATCCAAACTCCACTCTTTTTTTGGTTTTCAAAGCAAATAAAACGTCCGCGTGGAGGTACAAGATGGCTGCCGAGCCGGGGCCTGGCGCGCAGGCGCAGCAGGAGGAGGTAGGGCGGGCGGGGACTGTGAGGCCTGGGTTCTGCGGCCTGAGCAGCCCCTGCCCGGGCCTGAGGGGCGGGTGCTCGGCGGCGCGGGGCCGCCATGGGCAAGCGGGTGGCCTTGGTTCTCGCCGGCTGCGGCGTCTTCGATGGCAGCGAGATTCACGAGGCCTCGGCGGCGCTGGTGCACCTCAGCCGCGGCGGCGCGGAGGTAGGGGGGCGGCGGGGCCCCGCGCCCCGGCAGCCCCGGCGGTGCGTGTGACATGCTGCGCGGGGGGTGGAGGTGTGTCTCCCGGGTCTCTTCGCGCCCCTCAGCAGCCGGGGCAGCCCCGCCTTGGCCTTCCCTCCCGCTCCGCACCCCCCTCTGTGCCGGGGTGCGGGGCAGGCCATGCCGCTGTTTGTGGGATCGGAGCCCCTCCTGCTTCGCCACGGTTTTTTTCACCGCCGCTGCACACTACAAAGCCTATTCAACCATGATCTCTTTCCTTATCTTGCCTTCCCCTTTTTCTTTATTCACCCCTCTCCCCATGCACTCCTGTCAAAAAGCTGCAGGAATGGGATGGGGAGGATGGCCAGGTTTACCCATCCTAATGTCACCTGTCACTTTAGATAGTTAATGTGGAATCCACTTCTCTTGGGTAAGAGACTTAAGACACAAAACCTGGTTTTGTTGAACGGTCTTTAATGTGACTAATATGTATGAGTTCTGTTTACAGTTATAAAATTGCTTCATTTCTATATTTTAGGTGAAGATATTTGCCCCCAATATTGAGCAAAGGGATGTAGTTGATCACCTAAAAGGAAGTCCAACAGAAGAGAAAAGAAACGTGTTAGTTGAAAGTGCCAGACTGGCAAGAGGAAACATTCAGGATTTGGCTGAACTGAAAGCTAGTGAATTTGATGCGGTCATTTTCCCTGGTAGGTGCTTTTAAAAGAAATTTTTTTGTGGTTTTTCAACTGCAAATAACTGCTTTGTCTCTGATACTTTAAAAATTTTAAAATCTGTTTAGAGAATAAATTACACTCTTGAATTTGAGAGGTATGTGTTCTTTTCCTTTTTACTTATTTTATTTTGAGGATGAGAAAAAGTTTTAGCAAGCTCTCACGGACTGGTAAGTCATCTCAGTTTATTAATTTATAGTTCGTTAATTTAAAATGCTATAGTCTTCTATTGATGTTAAATTATACATCACACTTCCTTCTTTCTAAGGATGCTGAAAACTTTTAGCACCTACTTGTGGAGAACACTGACCAGAGTGCAGAAGTATGGCCAGAACTTGGTATTACATGGCAATGCCTTAATTTTAGGGATTTTGAAATTGTTGTTAGAATAGCAGATTGCCAGATAGATTATATTCTCTGTCAAATGTGAGTACGTTTTGTTTTAATTATGTATCTGGTCCACTGCTGATGAAGTTATACTAAACATATTTATGGATAATTTTTTATTTATGGACCACAGAATTGCATTTCAGATGGGAATAATTGTAATCACTTCAGAAGTGAAGAAACTAAAACATCACAGGGAAATTATACATTACTGAAGATCACTTTCCAGAGTATTCATAGTACTGTTAAATACTGCCTTTAGGATTGTGCTGAAGTGTTAATTTTGAAGTCTGTTATACTGTCTTCTGTTGTAAGGCCAGCAGAGGGAGTATGTGTATAACGCAGAGAAACACACTTTCAGCGCTAAAATGAGCGGCTGACATCAGGGCTGACTGGGGAGTAGAGGCGAGCAAGTATTTTTGATGTTAATTTCATGCTGTTATAACCCAGGCTCAGTGGGGTTGCTCTAATAACTGTTAGAGAGAAGTAAATCCTACTAAGTTTGAAAACTAAAATCTTACCTCAGATATTCCAGATAACACTTGAAAGTGAGCAAAGAGTGAAAGGAAAAATACTAAAAATTTAAAACTTGATGTTGTCCATTGAAATGCTTGTGGAAATTTCTGTTTGTTTATTGTGTTTATTTGTTTATTGTTATTCTGTACACATCCCAATAGAATCAAAGATAATGGATGGTTACTAATAACATTCTTACTTTGGTTATTCTGATGGTTATAAATCCAGCAAACACGTGCTGTAAATTATAACCTGCTTTTACAGTTAAGTGAAGATTAAATGCAAGTAAAGGACTGTTCTAATTTCTAAAAAGACAAATCCAGCATTGTTTTATTTTTAAAAGGAAATGCTGTTATCATTCACAAGTGGTATATCTCAGAGTATAAGTTATAATTTCCTTTTTGTGTAATATCCATTAAGCTCTCCTATAATTTCTTAAGTACTGGACTAAAACTGTAAATTACTGTACAGGGTCAAATTGCTGTTTCACTCTTGTGAATTACACTCTTCTACTTTTAACTATCATTGATCTTTCTTCTGATCGCTCTCTTACTTACTGAGCGGTACATATCAGATAGTGCAGCTTTTCCAGTGACTAGCAAATGAATATGAGTTTTTCTATTTATTTATTTGTTGGTCACTTGAAGCAAAATTAATTTTCTGGCCTTTGTAACATACATGATATAAAAACCAGGCAGTTAAATTTCTAATATTGTAAACCCATCATCTGTTACATGCTGAAAGCTTTCAGTATAGCAAATTAATAGTCCTATGTATGCCAAGATTATGTTGTAAAAAACCCCAGAACTTCTGTCTGTTATTGAATTTAATGGCTTTTAGCAGTGTCTTACATTTGAGCTTTTTGGGTTTTTTTAGGTGGTTTTGGTGTAGCAAAGAACCTGTGTTCCTGGGCTGTAGATGGCAAGAACTGCACTGTCCATGAGCATGTGAACTCCACACTCCAGGCTTTCCACAGTGCTAAAAAGCCCATTGGTTTGTGCTGTATATCACCAGTCTTGGCAGCTAAAGTCTTTCCTGGTTGTGAGGTTACAGTCGGCCAAGATAAAAACATAGATGGAAGGTAAGAAGGAAATGCATGGAGATAATTCACATGAGAATTAGGATTAGGAAGTGGCCAGTCCTCTGTGAAAAACTCTTGAGGTCTCTGCTGCCAGTAACCCCTGGGTACCGTATTAGTGACATTTTTCACTTTCATGCAAGTGAAAATTTGAAGTTAGTAGTAGGCGCAGAACTCTCAGGGCAGACAGACTGAACCTGCGATGTCAGGTGACTTGTGTGCCACAACATTGGAAAAATTTATCTCTGAATTCAGAAATACCTTGGTTTGTGATGTTTTATGATGTCAACTATCATATCTATTATATAGATATGATACTTTATGATTAATACTATTACATTTAATAATATGAAAACTTTAGGTAGCCTTATCTCTTGCCTAAGCCGTCACTCTATAAGCCACCAAAGGTAACGTAGGCTCCTGCACCGTCTTTATTGTGCAGTGTGGGTGTTACTGAGTCACTGAATGTAGCTGTCTGTCCTAAAAGTGACAGAACAAAGTGACTTTAATAGAATCATAGCTGTGCAAACATGGAGATGACCAAGGGATGCTGTGATCCTTTCGGGATACACCCGAGGGTGCTGAAGGAGCTGGCTGGGGTGCTCGCCAAGCTGCTTTCCATCATTTACCAGCAGTCCTGGCTGACCGGGGAGGTCCCGACAGGTTGGAAATTGGCCAATGTGATGCCCATCTATAAGGAGGGTTGGAAGGATGATTCGGGAAATTACAGGCCTGTCAGCTTGACTTCAGTGACCGGGAAACCAATGGAGCAGCTCATCTTGAGTATCATCATACAATGCATGCAGGATAACCAGATGCTCAGGCCCAGTCAGCATGGTTTTATGAAAGGCAGGTCCTGCTTGACAAACCTGATATTCTTTGACAAGGCAACCTGCTTATTGGATGAGGGAAAGGCTGTAGATGTAGTTTACCTTGACTTTAGCAAGGCCTTTGACACCCTTTCCCACAGCACTCTCCTGGCAAAACTGACGGCTTGCGGCTTGGATGGTCGCATGCTTTGCTGGGTAAAACACTGCCTGGATGGCCGGGCCCAAAGAGTTGTGGCAAACGGAGTTAATTTTGGTTGGCGGCCGGTCACGAGTGGTATCCCCCAGGGCTTGGTTTTGGGGCCACTCCTGTTTAACATCTTTATTGATGATCTAGACGAGGGGATCGAGTGCACCCTCAGTCAGTTTGCAGATGACCCCAAGTTGGGTGGGAGTGTTGATGTGCTCGAGGGTAGGGAGGCTCTGCAGAGAGACCTGGACAGGCTGGAGCCATGGGCTGAGGCCAACTGGAGGAGTTTCCATAAGGCCAAATGCCGGGGGCTGCCCTTGGGCCACAACAACCCCCAGCAGCGCTACAGGCTTGGGGAGGAGTGGCTGGAGAGCTGCCAGTCAGAGAGGGACATGGGGGGGTTGATTGACAGCCGGCTGAACAGGAGCCAGCAGTGTGCCCAGGGGGCCAAGAAGGCCAATGGCATCCTGGCTTGTGTCAGCAATAGCGTGGCCAGCAGGGACAGGGAAGGGATCTGACCCCTGTCCTCGGCACTGGTGAGGCCGCCCCTCGATTCCTGTGTTCAGTTTTGGGCCCCTCACTACAAAAAGGACATTGAATGACTCGAGCGTGTCCAGAGAAGGGCAACGAAGCTGGTGCAGGGTCTGGAGCACAAGTCGTACGAGGAGTGGCTGAGGGAACTGGGGGTGTTTAGTCTGGAGAAGAGGAGGCTGAGGGGAGACCTCATCGCCCTCTACAGCTACCTGAAAGGAGGTTGCAGAGAGCTGTGATGAGCCCTTGTAACCAAGTAATAAGCGACAGGACAAGAGATAATGGCCTCAAGTTGTGCCAGGGAAGGTTTAGACTAGATGTCAGGAAGTATTTCGTCACAGAATGGGTTCTTAGGTGTTGGAATGGGCTGCCCAGGGCAGTGGTGGAGTCCCCATCCCTGGAGGTGTTTAAAAGTCAGGTTGACATAGCGCTGAGGGATATGGTGTAGTTGGGAACTCAGGTTAATGGTTGGACTGGATGATCTTCAAGGTCTTTTCCAACCTAGATGATTCTGTCATTGTGTGATTCAAGGGATATCAAGTTATTTTTTTCAGGTTATGTTCATGGTAATTTAAGTGATAGATTTTAGCTCGTACTAAGTGAGCTACAGAATTTGCTTACCCAATGCCTTTGAAGGCCACAATTTGTATTGCAAATGTGCAAATGAAGAACAGGCATCTGCCCAGCTGGCATTCAAAAACTTGGTACCCTGTGGTAATTTGAGTGGCTGTGTGAATTATGTCTGTGGACTATTATCTGCTCAGGGATTTTTAATGAAGTTTTTCTGGTGGTGGTGGTGATTTGGGGCCAGTTTAGGGGAGCAGATGAGAGCAGGGTCAGTGCTGCTTCAAGAACTGTCAACTGATAAAACTTCAGAGTGGAATTTCATATCAGCAGTAGTAGTGAGGGATTGCGTCTGTTCCTCCCTTCTCAGGGGGGGAAAAAAAAAAAACAAACCAAAAAACCCACAAACCTCTCTGCAGAGTCCCAGTGGAAAATGTTACACAGAAGTGTTGGAAAAGGTCTTAGGTGTCTGCAAGTTCAGCTTGCATCTCTCAGGCTTTTGAGAATCAGTTATGGCTTCATCATCTAAACTTACTGAAAGATTGTTTAAAAACAGAATTGTACCTTCTGACATACTGCGGGTCTGCATTTCAGACCTTGTTTTCAAAGAAATTAGATCACTTATTGTGACCATAGGGGATGGGAAAACCTGACAGTGGCTGTTTGTTTGACTTCCTTGTCATCATCAACTGAGGGGTCACTTAAATATTATTATAGTTCTTTCATTCAAGTTATGTTGGCAGAACTTTATGGCTATATCATCTCTTTATGGTAATTACAGTCTTTTTTTTTTACAGATTTCCTGATGCTGAAACGGCATCTGCTATTGCAGAGCTTGGATGTAAGCACATTTGCAAAAATGTAAATGAATCCCATGTGGATAAAGCCAATAAAATAGTTACTACCTGTGCTTTCATGTGCAAGGCTCCTCTGCATGAAATCTTTGATGGAATTGGGACAATGGTACAAGAAGTCCTGAAACTTGCCTGACTGGAAGCATACAGACTTCTGCAAGGAAATCAGTTTAGCTAAGCTTAAGCATTTAGCTTCCTTTGATTGTATTAATAAAATAATGCAACTACTAAGCTTCACAATTCTTGGATTGTTTCTTTGTTTGTTTGTTTTTTTAAATCTGGTTATTGCTAAGTTTATCCTATTTATATATCTTAAAATAGAAAGCATGTGTTGAAGGTTGTTGTGGTGATAGGAGTTCCCCTTTCTTTGTCCCATTAATTTGAATCTATTCAGTTTTGATAAGATAATGTAGGAACTCTCCTTGTCCAGTGGTGTTTTATCACATCACTAGTGATTATCAGTAATTCACTTTTGGTGTTATCCAGCTATAATTACAGCTGAAATAGCTGTAAATGGGTCTGCGTACCTTCAGTATAGGTGAGTAATTCAAGTCTACTTTGTAATCAGGAGGGAAAAAGAAAAGAATGTGGTTATGTGGGATTTTTGCGGAGCCCTCTAGATAAACTCACTTCATAAGCTAAAAGAGGCTGAAATACAACTGAATACATTGTATGTGGAAAATATGCAGGTTTTGTGGTAATAAGTTAAATAATTTGAGGCTTAGTGACATGAATTGGCTTTATTTTGTCATTTTTTTGCATACATAGTTCAGCGCCCTAAGGAAGGTACATTTTAGATATGTTAGAACACGTGCTTTGATCTTACAAATGTGAACAAAGGTCGTCAGCCTCTCTTAGAAACACAATCTCACAAAGTGTTATACTGAAGGAACTAAAAATTCCGAGAATTCATTATCAAGGCAAGTTGAGTGCTGCTATGGATACCTAGTTGTCTCAGCATGAGAAGGGTTTGGGTGCTCACAGGTCCCTGTCACTCATAACAAGTACAGTAGCCCATGCTTTGCAGTGCCTGAAGTAATCTAAACATGTCATCACTAATTAGTGCTAATCATTTCTTGTCAAGCAAGCACCTTGTAACTGGAGCGGGAATACAGCAGGAACAAACCTGCATCACAGAGCAGCCAAAAGGTCTAACTGGGAAATAATGCTTTTATGACAAGGAGTGTTGAGTTGTCCCTCTTGCTCAGCAGCTGGCGTGATCAGGAAGGGCACAAACCTTTACATCATCTGTACAAGACCAATTGTTACAGCAAAGCCTCACGTATTACAGAGTATCAAGTGGTACTACTCTGTGTGCCATGTTTTTTTAGCACAAACATCAAAGCGTGGACATAATAGATGGCCTCTTCAAGGAGGCTTTGAAGCTAAATCTACAGAAATAATTATATAAAGGCTCTTATTCTCCTTCTCACAGTGATGTTTCTCATGTACACAGCACTTCCATACTCCTCCAGAATTCGGTTTTCCTTGATGGAGTTATTTATCAGAAGCAGAATCTACAGATGTTTTTGGCAGAAGAGCAGGGAAATTTTGTGTTGCACACAAGCAGTGCTTTGCCTCTAGAGGTGTAAAGGTAATTTGAGTCAACTGTGCCAGCAGAGGATCTTCTGTTCAGCCTGAGCTGTGCACATAATTGCTAAACTATTTACTTAGCCAAAGCCCACAATATTGGGCTGAGCGTGGCTCTTGTGTTACAGGAGTCCTATTTAAAAGTGCTCAAGGCACTAAAGCGTTTGTCCTGAATTTTGTGTTTGCTTTGTGAACAGCATCTAGCTGTCAGAACATTCAAAGGAAGCACTGCTTCTCTGAAAGTGCTCTAGCTGACCGTCCTGATAAAAATGTACTTAATGCAGAACAATCCTCTACATTTTCCAGATTGTACACAGTCTCTATAATGCCTTCTGTGGCTTCTACAGGCAGGACACTGGAGGCATTGGATTGAAACTTTTTCTCCAAGTCCTCCTTCTTCAGAGGTTTCCTCCAGTGTCCATAGAACGTATCGCAGCGGTCACTGATCGTGTTGCCATCCCGAAGTGTGACACTCACTTCACAGTAAAGACTGTCAAAGCTAGGTGTGTTATCAGGAGGGTGCTCCAGCTGTGTTTTGCAGAGGAGCTCCCGCAAGGCTGGCTGGTGAACGTTCTCGCTGGTGAAGGACTGGACTGACATGCTGCCATTCAGCAAAGCAGAGCATGCAACAAACTGGAAGGAGTGTCGAGCTTCATGCTCTGAGGTAGGGTTGGGTCTGTTCACATATTTGACCTCTGGGACTTTGAGAATGATTTTCTCAATTTTATCAAGGGGGAGCAAGTTGTCACTGCTCTCCACGAGCTTCCTCCTAACAGAAGATGCTGCATCAGCCACCCAGTGCGTTCCAAGATGAGCAGGAAAGCGTTTGATGGCCACGTCTTGCTGGTCCAACAGCCAGGGATAAGACTGCAAGGTTGGCAGACTCTGTGGGTTGTAATCTGTATAAAAGGCACCTATCCCTGACTCCATGTCCAAGATCTGTTTGTTTCCTTGGAGGCCCTGTGATGCTAAGCAAGCTGCTTCCAGTCCATGCTTGGCAGCATTGCCAACGTGGAGGGGCTTCGTTTGGGTGGCTGCGTTAGCCAGTGGGGCACCTGCATAGGAGGCAGCAATAGCCAAGGTGTTTTTACATTTCAGCCGGTCAAGAGCTAGCAGTTTAGCACAAGCTGCTGCACTCCCCATTGTACCAACCACAGTTGGTGGGTGAAACCTGGGAAAACAAAATCTCTTCATTACTATATTTCAAAAAGTCACCTGAATTCACTATAAACACAAGTTCCTATTTCCTTTCACTGCTGTGGAAGATGAATTGGATCATAAAGAAATATACATTCAGAATTCATGTGCGGTCCTAACGGAAGAAGTTGTTGCTTTTCCCCAGGAACAAGTTAAACTAGAATAGTACCACTTACAATAGGTCGTCCCCAGAAAGCAATTTGAAACGTTAGAGCGGTTCATGGTTCAAGGCATACTGAGCAGAGTAATGGCAAAAGTGTCACAGTTTATAGGCATCTATAAATTATCTGTAAATAATTTATGGTCATCTATAAATCATACATATTGGGGGAGGCAGATTTTGTTATTCTGAACCAGTTTTGCAGAACTGGTAGAAGAAACACTCAGAAATAGCAAGAGGGCATCTAGTCCATCCCATATGTCAAGGCTTTCCCCATCTTCTTGGGCTCTGCTCTGAGCCCAGCACCAGTGACTCCTTTTCTGTTGAGAGCAAGCCACTGTTTGCAAGTGAGGCATAATTGTACGTATTCGTGAGAGTCTGAAGTCTCTGATGTTAAAACATTGCCCTTTTGCTGCTGTTTTTAATTAATAGGGAGATCATCACCTCTTCCTGTAAACTGATAGATGCTCTCAAAAAGAAATCTATTAGATAAGCTGTAAGGAGTCATGTAAGTGTATTTATGTTTAAGATAAACCTTTCCTGACAAACAACATAGAAAATATGATTAACTGTGCCATTTGTATTTTAGCTGGCATTTAATTAACTATATTAATACTGAGAAAAAAACCCTTCCACTCAACTTTCTAGTTGATGAATTTCTATATACCTTTTTGGAATATTCCTGGCTTCGCTGGAGAAGCGCAGCAGCCTGCCTTGCACTTCAATCCCCACATTGAAAGCTAAGAGCAGATCAAGACCTGAGATTTTTTTCTTCTGAGGAAAGGCCTCTGAGAGTGCAATCACGGCAGGGAGCACAGCCCCGGATGGGTGTGTGGCTGGATGCCATGTGTCGTCAAAATCCATTGAGTGCACCTAATGGAAAGAGAAGCCTTAACTTGTAATCAGAAATGAACTCTGACTTGGCAAGATTGGTTCAATCAAATTAAACTACTGTAGCTGGTATGAAAAAGAACTGAAGAACTAGATTTTCCTTAGAAAGCAAAACTTCAAAAGTCTTTCTGTTAAAGACCTTTACTCCCAACATGGCTCTGTGAGAAGTGGTGATGCAATACAAATTTTGCCTCAAAGGAGTATAGTTCTAATTCGAGTTGCACCAGTCTAAAACCAGTCTGAAAATGATTCTTCTTTCCTACAATAAGCTTTTGCTGCTTTCATTAGACTGGTATAATTAAAGCAGCATTTCTAGGTGCACCATGTGAGTGGTGAATTTTCACTTACCCCAAAGCAGTATATAAACATAATGAAATTACTTCCCCAGTGCTGCAACTGATGCTGCCGTTAGGGCTCACACCATTAAAGCTGTAGCAGTTGAATCCATACAGCCAACTGAAAGTTGTGTCAGAACAACTTCTCTGGTGCAACCATTCACAGGCAACAGGCACAAGCCTGCAAATGTAGATCAAACTTTAGCCTGAATTTTCGGTCTGTCAAAACAAGACCTGTCACACAAGGAACCAGTCTCCCTGGGGTTGCTGGGAGTAGGAGAAAGCTACAGTCTTAAAGCTGGGACAAGCTGCTTAACCCTTGAGGGTATCCAGAGAGGTGTCTCCTCTTTCCCAAGCCCAGCTGCTCAGGGAGATTTTGGGTGTTCTCAGTATGGCATACAACTGCTGTTCTGGTAGCAGATTTCTCCCAGCAGTGTAGTCAGTGTTTGAAATGTACTGCTTGTGGGAAGCCCCCCAAAAGTTTTGAGAACCTCCAAGGACTTGAGAGCATCAGGGACAGCATTTTAATAACATGATAATGCCTCAAAGGCTGAATTTTCACATCTATTCACCTGTGTCTTACTTCAGAGCAAACTGGGAAGGTTCCCCAGTGCTCCGGTCTTGCCCCCTAATACTGGGAAGATGCACTTCTGAGGACTGCCTTTCTGAACAGACAAGAAAACTCAGTCAGTGTCTTGAAAAACTTTGATGCCAGCTGGGAAGATGCCCTGCAGTGCAGGATAAGGAAGGTTGTGCCCAGTACCTGGAAAGCTGTGTTCCTTGCATCTTCAATAGCACTTAAAATTAACCTGTGACCAAGATGTAAACTGAAATGATTATGTACATGCTAACAGCAGATCTGAATAATCCACAGGCTGCTAGGAGCTGAGAGGTACCAGATCTCATTTCCGAGGTAATTTTCTCTACATTGGAAATGAGGTGTCAAATTGAATCTCTCATCTTGTTGTCCCACTAAATTAGATAGGCTTAATATTACTTGGTTGGTCGCCTTCCCTAGTTTTGCATAATCATCTAATTTGCCTACCCTACCTCTTGTGCATCTTTCAATTTCAAATGGTTTCAGCCTCAAACTGAATTTAGACAAATATCTGGGGAGTCAGCTACTGCTTTAATGACAAAGTATGTGTCCAAAATATATAACTGGCTTTTGCAGACTGCATAACTGAAGATTAAATTGCCTTGTGATATTATATGTATGTATGTATATGTGCATGTGTCTGTATTTGTGTTTTTCTGTAACTATACTTTGCCAGTTGGCATAAAGTTTGGATCTCGGTAGAATCAGTGAAAGCTAGAGTGCCTCTTTGTAATGCAGCTGTAGCAAGGTTGTAATAAGCTGTAGAGTTCTGACCTTTGAAAACAGCCCCAAGTCCGACATTAAAGGTAAGGTGTGCTGCTGAGTTAGATCAGATATATATTATACCTTAAGCTTGGACTCATGAGAAGAAAGTTGAAGCACATTAGGAGAACAGTCTAGGAAAGTTTTTTAGAAGATTTCAGGCAGAAGAATAAAGTAGACTAAGATTTTAGGAGCATTCTGTTCTCTCTAGAGCGAGAATGGCATCAATTAGTGTGGTTTAAGGCAAATATAAAAGAGCATCCCTTACAGCCACTCCATTCACAAATGCTGCATACAGAGGAGGCAATCGGAAATCCGGATGTCCCCAGATGGTACTGGATATGTCTGAGCTGTAGATCTGAAACAAATTGACATCAATTAATTCAAAGACCTGAGCCTAAGGATCTATCTGTGCGCTGTATCTCTGATGTAACCAAGATCTGACCGTACCCTCTTGTGAGCCAACTGTCCTCTTTCATGAGAAGAATGTTGTTCTATCAGAAAGTATGAAAATAAACTTGGTTTCCTGTTGCCTTATGTCAAGGGCTCTTTCCACCCAAAAAGACCTCAGAGGGCCGACCAACTGGTCATTCAATACCTTCACACAACCTCTGGCCTGCTCACTGCCCATCAGCAGTTCCCTCAGGACTGTCGTCACCTCGTTGGGGAAGATCTCCAGTTAAAGTTTCTGGTTTTCTATATTTTAGTAAGACCTGGAGTAAATTATATATGGCTTACTGATGCTGGTGTCTCCATGCTGTGAAGGAGTCTGCTCTTTTCCTGTTTGTTGTGCAGATCTTTTAGCCAGTGAAGATATCTTTATGGAATTAAATAAAAGGACATAAACTACCATGCTTTGGGAAGGGGGGATCTCTGTGCAAAGAGACTTATTGGCACACAGAGCTCTGGAGCCTGAGTCCAACTAGCCAGGTTTGACTGCTAAACTTCTTCTCATTGATATGCTCCGTTGTTGGGAAGGCTTCTCCTCAAGGTCAAGTACTCCTCTAGTTTAAGGAGAGCAAGGACGGAGGAGAAACATGACCAATGTACCTCAGACAATGATGTTTTATGGACTAGAAGTAACCCACTACTAGCTCTCCATACCTTTAACACTCTCTTATTTTGGAAAGTCTAGTTCTAAGTGACGTTTGCTTTGCTGACATGTTTAATAAAATCTCATAGGTAAAAGAAAGGAAGGGATTCTTAATTAACTCTCTTTGTGGTGGTAGGTCAGGGTCAACATACAGTCTGTTGCACAGACTTCTGCTCATTCAGAATTAAAACTTGAGCAATGAAGTTTCCCGGTCTCCAGTGGGAAGAACACTGTCTTTCCATCCCCAAAATAATTTTATCATGACAAAGTTTCCCCTTATAGCCCAAATTTTACTTTTCTTATAACAAAACCTTTAGGTTTATCAATGTCAGACATCTTACCTTGCTGTACTGTGTCACTTTGTGGCAGACCTCAGTGCTGGTACCCAGGAGCCCCACTCCAAGAGTATCCAGAATCATTCGCTTGCTTCTCTGAATGACTTGGTCTGTCAAGTGGTTTGCATTCAAACCATGAATCACATTGGCAAAATTTCCTGTAACTGTCTGAGAAGGAAAAAAAAAAGAAGTAGATATTTCCCTTAATATAAATAAACCACATTTTTCATTTTTTTCCTTTTTTTTTTTTTTTTTTTTTTTGCTTTCAGTTTTGGGCTACGGCTTAACATGCTGGTCATTTCTGCTGCCCTGCCTCTGCTTACATGAATTGCATCAGCAAAACTAAACTTTGAATTCTTCCTCTTTTTATTCCCAGAAATGCCACAGTGTTTTTTATATTTTATTTATACTTTCATCAGTGCCCTTGTCTGTTCTTTATTTCTGCTGCTTCCTCCCTGACTTGAGTCCTTGAGGGCAAGCACTGCAGGTGATGTAACTTTGCAAGGTATCTATATGTATCTATATCTATACACACATGCACACATATAAAACAAATAGAAGCAAAAAAATCTGTCTTCCATAGCACCTTCTTACTGCTATTGAAATCCAGTACAGCCACTACCACACAAGGAGGCAAGACTTAATGTCCCTAAGTAGCAGAATTACTATCCCAAGTCTTGTGGAGCTTTGAGCTAAGTGGGCGACAAGACTTGGCAGCTCCACCTTGCACCCCTTGCTCCTAGCTCCCAGCTCTCATTGAATTCATGCTTAGCTGGACTTCCAGCTTTTCTCCAAGACAAGATCTTACCTCTTTGAAAAGCAGTGGCTCCTTGTTCCTGACTTCTGCTGATCTGGGAATTATATTTCTAACTTTTTTTTTTTTCTTTCCTATTGAACACTGACCCATTATGCCAGCACAGCCTGCTTCTTCTTGGATTGTGATGTAACTGCTGTTAATATCTCTATTAGAAACTGATCTAGAACTTCCCTTCTCCTACCATTAGAAACTTCTCCCTGTGAAGGCATGTATTATTTACAACCAGTCTATACACACTTGCTTTTTTACATTGGAATAATTTAATATAGCTCTTCTTTCTCTTTGGAAAAGGTCTTCTATGTCCCCTCATCCTTGCCCTTCTTCTACTCCCCTGCACATGTCCACACAGAGTGATATTTCCTCTTGGCCTTCATTTTGCTGAGGTAAACAAACCAAACTCTGCTGCTCTCTCCTTTATAATGAAGACTCACCTCTACTGTGCTAGTAGCTTTTCATTATGTTGTTCCAATTGGATTTTTCTTCTCTGACCAAGGTGCCCAGAATTGTACCCATTATTTCAGACAGGTTCTCACTCAGCTGTGTACTAAAGCATTAAGACTATTTCGAGGTACACAAGTCATTTAAAGCAGGTGAACCACATATTCCATAGTGTGATGCATACCTACTGAAACATATAGGGTGAGGATACAAAAGCTTAAACAGAAAAGTGTATCTTACAGTACAAAGAAACAAGACAGTACCTTTGCCCACATCTTGGGGGGATGGTCCGTGGTCCCAGAGAGATGCAGCAAATGAATGGCAGCCAGTGAAATCACTCTTTCACTATTTATATGTGTATGTCTGTGATGGGGGAAGAAGTAATAGGCCTTTTTTATTGCTCATCTTGTCCTGCCCATTTCCTCCTCTGTCTGGAAATGTTCCTTTTTCTTCACTTTCAACTTTCCTCTTACTCACCGTACTATTAACTGCTGGAACATTGACAGGACTTTGACAGTCACATTCACATGTTATGTAAATTGATATATGTGATATTTTATTACCAGATAGAAACTGATACATTAGTCGAGTGTCTTACATTTGGTCGCATGGAGAGAAGAGGTCATCAGGTGTGTCAGGCTGACCTTGGGGAACCACAGTAGGCCATGGATAACTACTGGTTGGGAAAGTAGTCATCCCAGTCCTAGCCCAGAAGGATGGCAAAGGCTGTTTTAACTTAAACAACCTGTTGTTTGTTTTGTTCTTCTTTCACTATATGTCTCCTCTATATTACATACAATTCAGACATGGGAAATGTGTGACATAAGAATTTCAGACCATGAATTGGATTAAGGCAACTCTTGGCCTTTAAGAGCACGAATTGCTATGTGAGACCATCATTTCTACTAGCAGGTTTTCTGCATCTCATGCAAGAATGTCTTCTCTGAGAAAGGAGGCACTTCTCCCACCACCAGTTTAGGGATTTCGCTTCTGTGGGAATCCCAGACTACTACAAGATAATGAGTGAGAAATCCCTGACTATCCCATCAGGAAGGGAGCAGACCCCAGAGGAGCATAAGTAGAGGACATTCAATAATTCTGAAGTGAAAAAGTAATGTATGTCTGAAGTTTGGGAACCTCCTGGATTAGGGACAAAGTCTTTTCAGAATTACTGTCTTGCACTTCCATGGTGAAGTGCTGCCTAAAACTCTAAGAATGTCAGACCTTTACTCAGCCTAGCCTCAGATAATTTTGTAAAGCCGTATCTAACTCCTGACTTCTTCAGGTGGAGACCAGCATGGGTCTACAGGTGAAGTTAAACATTGATTTGAGTGGTTCTAACTCCTACTGAAGGTCCTGTTTCAGGCTGCATCCTCTTCCCTGGACACATAGTCCTCCTCATGGCAGTGCCGATGTTGAGGAGACCTCTTTCTGAGCTGGTCCAGCCTGTCTCCAAAGCCAGCTTAGGGATTCTCAGCTGTCAGGCAAAACTGAGTTTCATTGCCTCAGAAACTAAAAATTAAATCTAGCAGCAGAAGCAGAAGGAGAAAGAAGTAGCACTAGCAGTATTCTGTGAAATTTTAGGAGGGCATGGGCAGGTAAAAAGAGATGGGAGAGGATCAGCTGTTCCCCAGACAGATCTAACCCAGACATTTGCCTATTTTGCATGTGCCTTGAGCCAGCTCTCCTTATGGATGTCATCTTCAGATGCCTAACTTGATGCTGAAAATTGCACTGGGTAACAGAGTGCCTTAAAAGACAGAAGCGGTAGTGTGTCTGTTCACGGATGTAGCCAAAGAACCTGCAGCCCAGGGCTCCTAAAACCCAGCCCTACAAACACATACATACTTCCGTACGGGCTAACCTGCATTATATGCTGGTTCCTTTTAAAACCTTGTTCTGTCTTTCTCTTACATATGAGCAGCTGTTCAGCATGGCTACAAAACCTCTTCCCACACACATTTCTCTATGAGTATAGTACAGCTTCCTCACTCACGCATGTATAATCTGCACCTACATAAAACATCCCAGCAACATTTCCTAGTTCCTGGGTGAAATGTGCATTTTGGCCAAATCCGAACCCCATGGGGAGACAGAACCGGAATGTGCATCAGTGCTTCTTCCTTGCTACCTTATTTCCACACTAAGAAAAACCTCAGAGGTAACCTGGATGTACTGAAGAATTACCTTTGGTGCTGATAAAATCCAGCCCAGCTAACAGGATTGCTCATACTGACAAGGTTGGCAATGGTTAGAAATTTTAACAGCAGTTAATGTTATTAGACTGAAAAGGGGAAAGATTTTGTTAACTTTCACTTTTGTTCTTTCAGCTTATTCTTCCCTCCAGAAAAATGGAAGAAAATGTCTAAATCACAGAATCACAGAGTGGCTGAGGTTGGAAGAGACCTCTGGGGATCATCTGGGCCAACCCACCTGCTGCAGCAGGGTCACCCAGAGCAAGTTGCTCAGGAACTTTTTTAGTATCTCTGAGGATGGAGACTCCACAGCTTCTCTTGGCAACTTGTGACAGTGTTTGACCACCAAAAAATTACATATTAAATGAAAGACATTCAAACACTAAAGTCAGCCTTCTTTCAGTCATCTTTTTCCTTTACCTTTGGGATATTGTTTATAATGCCATTCTGTTTCTCATTTCTTCCTCCTCCTCAAGTGAGACTGAAGTGAAATTTGAACATATCCTTGACCCTTCTGTGCTTCTGGATGGCACAAAGGACACACAACAGCCCCACATCTGGTTAAGGAGGTATTTCTTAACCTAAGCAAAATTGGACCCTTTTCATTTTTTCCTGACATCTCCAATGGATGAACAGTGAATACAGCTGAACAGCTGAAAAGTATGAGAACAGTATGCAGCAACGCAACTCCTGATTAGTCTAATTTATTGCTCTAATGACTGCTCTAATATGGGTGACAATTACACTGGAAAGTCCACAACCAGAATGGGGCAAAAATGACACATAACCCTTTTCATCTTTAGAAGGCATAGTGTAGTGTCAGCCTGGAGGACTGCATCCTCAGCCTGCATTATGCCTCAAAACAAGGTCCATACAACAGCTTACAGCTTAAAATGTCTTATTTCCCCAAAACCACTTTGAAATACCTATTACAGGAGGGAAGTGCAGAGGTCCAGCTGCCTTGAATCCCATGGCAAGACTCTAAAGTGAATTCAGATGGGAGACACAACTTGTGATGTGCCTTGCAACATGATGTGTGGTCACAAGCTGCTAGCTCATCTCAGATATGTGGTCACTTCCTTCTGTGACTTTGGTTGCAGGATAAGTTGTTCTATGCATTGCAATAGTTACATCAGTACTATTTATGAGAAAGTGACTTTTTTTTAAAAAAAAAAAAAAAAAAAGTGAAACTGTAAATACACAAAATTAAATTGCTTGGGAGATCAGTTTCCAAAATGTGGTCTGCAGACCTCAGAGTCAGGTGTACACTGTAGACTGGGAAGGGAAGGAAAGGAAAGCAATATGGTTATCACTGCAGGGGAAGAGGCATCTCTAGAAAGTCCTGTACCTCCACAGGAGAATTCATAGGGGTCTAAACAGAAGGTTGAAAATCAGTGACTGAGAGTTTGGCACCGGCTGTCCACCCTGACAAAGGGAATCTGCTGCTTTCCTCTTCTTTGACACAATACACATGGTTCAGCAATTTGGGCAGACAATTTGTTAACTAGCAAGCACGATGGAAGGACAAAATGCATTCATCCAAATGCCATTTGCAACATCGTGTGCAGCTACAGTAATGAGCTGTGTTGATTACAGAACAAGGCTTTAGAAAACCAGTGCCCCACAGAGTCTATTTTCTCCTGCTGACATCACAATTTTAAGCTGCTTTTTTATTTCTTTTCCCTCCAGTTATTTTAGGCTAAACTCTGCCCACACCTGCAAGCTGTATGTTTGCAACAGAAAGCAGTTTTGGCCTTAGACTTATGCTCCTTTTGTTCTAAAAAAATATAAAAAATATGGCAAAATAGAGTCCAGGCTTTCTTTTCTCTAAGCCAGCTTTTAAGTTGTAACTTTGTTCATGGACTGTACTAAGATAAGGAAACCAGAGGCAGGTGCTGAGGTAGTCTGTTTATAGAGACTCTGCTATTGCTGAGGGTCTGAAAACACCTTATAAGTGCAGGACCTGCTCTTTTTCCCTATACTGGGATATTTTAAGTACAGTGAAGAGATGAGATTCTTAACAAATTATCTGGAATAGGTGGCTTGATCTAAATCCTGTTAACAAACAGACCTACAGCCAGAAATCTTGTGATCCTACACCACCATCATTATGGTCTCCTGTGCCTCTTTTCCCCAAGCCTACCTTCCTGTGTTCACCTCAACAGCAGTTATGGAGCCAGCAAGCAAAAATACACAGCAAATATAGCAGGCAATGATTGTACCATGAAATGTATAATTCTGGAAATTTCTAAGTGATGGTAGTTCTTTTATTCACTTGCTTGCACAACTAGTAACAACAGCAATGCAATCTCTGAGAAGTTACAACACCCTTGTTTCCTTTTTTCAAACTCCTCATAGCAAATCTCAGAAGTGCCAGGCCATATTCTGGTAAAGGTTTCTTCAAGTCAACGCACCAGGTCCACATTACACTGCCCTTCTTGCCTTTGTAAATTAGTGGTGCGATTTCTAAAGAGAAGTCCTCACAGTTCATTTAAATTTGTAATGTAGATGACGATTTGCTTAAATTAGCTGTAAGATGCAGGTACCAGAAATAGCTGGTGTAAATACATAGAATCTCATTCAAGACAGAGCGATCATTTCAGTATAGACATACTGTGAACAAGGCTAAAGCTGCTCCACTAGTAGCAAAAGTGTGTTTGAAGCCAAAGAATGATTAGGCAAGCCCTTCAACATCATTTATGGACTTAGCATGAAGGGGCCTGAGCTATAACAATGCAAGGAGACATGGCAGATCCATAAAATTCCTGTTGACCCCGTGTCAATTTTAGGTCTCACCCATACTGTAGCATTCACCCGTAATCCTAGTGTCAGCATTCAGAACCTGGCAGTGCAAGTGGCTACACCGTACTTGGCTGCCTCGGGTTCACAGCCCAGGAGGAGGAGGTGTAGGGGAAGGTGACACAGCCAGCCCCGGTACCCTGTGAACTGCCTCTGCACCCTGCAGTACCACCACTTCTCCCTGTGATAGCTCATAGCCATGTTCCCAAAGCTTTTCTTCATCTCACTGTAGCTCTCCACCCTGTTTTCTAAAGAAATAAGGTTATGTGGCCTAGTAGCAGGTGGCTGTAGGGTTTCTATATGTCACGACCTCTAGTATGAATAATAGCAGCAGGTACAGGAGATCACACAGGTTTTCTGTGCATGCATATACTTTGCCATAGCTTCTTGTTGATGGTTTTGGCAGCCTGGGGCAGCCTTTAGCACGCATTGCTCTCTTACTCAAAGAGCAGTCATGATGTCTATATTAAGTGGTCAAAATGAGGCCAGATGTCATTCCAGGACTCATGCCATTTGGGGACACGATGAAACTTGACTAGCATAAATTCAGAGTTTGATTAGCGGAAACGAAATTAGTGTGAGCACATGTGAGGGATGTGGCAATTTTAATTAAATTACCAGCAGAACCTGGTGGTGCAAACAAGGCATTAGTCACTGTGCTGGGCTGCTGCATCTTACATGGTAAGGTACTCAGCAAAGACACCCTCCTGATCATTGAGCCCAGATACCAGGCTGTAACAGGTCCCAGCAAGGCTGTGGTGGCAGTCCAGTGTGGGAAAATGAAGCATCAAGATCTAGTCTATGACAAGCTTCAACATTAATTAAGGGATGAAAGAGCCTCTCTGCATCTAAACTACAACTTAGGGATTTTGAACCCCTAGGAAATGATCCCAGATGCCATTACAAACTTTTGCATGCATGGGAAGGGCTAAAATAATACCTAAAGCATATACAGCAACCCCAGAATGAATATCAAAGCATTCTCCTTCAAACAGAAACAGTCTTTGGGAGAAAAATTCACCTAATTTTGTGGGAGTCCATCTTTTACCTGTCAGCAGCTGGAGAAGCTCTTGAGACAGGTACCGGGAGATGCTGCGTAAGTTGGCAGAATTGTTCCTCCATCTTTCACCGCAGATACTGACTTTCCTCCTCTGCTTAGTCCCTCCCAAACATAAACCCCCTGGAAGGATTTAAACAACAAATGATGTTGCAAAAGCCACAGAGTACTTGTTCCTAATGGACTGCTCATTGTACAAGCTTGTGCCATGGGTTGATTTTTTTTTCCCCCCCTCTTAATCACTGGACTTCAACATCTGCTCAGACAACATCCCCTCACTGAGGTTCCTGAGGCAGCTTTGGTTCCTGAGGTAGCCATGAGCTACAGGCATGTTGCTGCCTTTTAGCATCTCTTTTCAGGCACTCCAGTGACTGAAGAAAAACTCTTTTTCCTCATCTGTGGTTGTACATGGTTAGATCATGCATTTTCCACCCTGATATATTTCAGAAGTACCAAGAAATATTGAAAAACAGTCTAAAATTACACTTTAAATGTGGCAGTCTCTGATTTATGGTGTAATTATAAAACATGCCATGGTAGTTATTAGTCATGAGATTGAGTATTACATGTTTCAGACTATAAAACACAACAGGGAATTTCTAGCTGTGATTGTATATTCACCTCTAAAGAGAAAATGAGCGTAATTACACCAACATTTATAAAAGGGAGAAATAACAGCATGAATGGAAGAAAGGTTAAATTTGAAGACAAGAGCTGTGAATACATAAAACATTTATATTATTGCACTCTTCTAATTGAACATTTAAGCAGGAGTTAATGATTTGATTTAAAATGGTACTTTTTTACATAAGTAGCATTTGAAGAATTTTGGCTTTTAGAATTTATAATGACACTATTTTTTCCCTGACATTACTCATCTTCAGCATAGTAGATTAAGACAGATGCAGAAAGCACTAAAAATCAAGGAAAATAACTACTTTCACAAAATGAAAGAAATGATTCTGTAACCTTTGATCATCTGTGTTGACTCTTCAGCATCAGCAGGGTTTAAAACTATTCACCTAAATATGGTACCTACTCTCAGATGTAGTGGACATCATTTTATTTACCTTTGTCACTCCCTGCAATAGTTGGAAGATGTCCCTCCTTATGTGGCCTTGGATGTTGCAGGACCATTAGAGTTAGCTGTAGGAAAAATAATGTTGTCTGAGTAATGGCATTTTTTTATTTAAAAAATTACTTCAGGTCATATTCAGTGAGAATATATGACATTAGTGGTACCACCAGCTCACGCTTCTTATCCTACTGACTTTAGTAACTGTTCTGCATGGCACAATGCCAGCATTATGACTTTGGTTTTAATATAATAAGCAAATAAACCAATTCTATTTCTCCCTTCCACAATTAGAAGATTTCTCCATTTCTGTGATCTGGCTATTTCTATTATTTATCAAATTGGTCAACTTTGAAGTCTATTTTGAAGCCTATGTTTTCTTTTGGGATTTTTTTTTTTTCTTTTTCATTTCCTTGATTTGGTATGGTATTTTATTAAACTTTGTGGGTGGGGCAGTCAGAAGAGAGAGGAGGTGCATTTCCCTCCCCCCCCCAACTGATTGACTGAGTTGTAAATGAAGGAATGCTGAAATGTTTTGGCACTTCCTAAGACACCAGCACAATTGCAGCAGTGTGTAAATCAAACAGATTAACCAGCAATACACAGGGTAGGGCCAGTGCAATGCTGTTTCACTGCATATAAGAAAAGCAGGCAGCTGCCTTGGGCAGCAACTTTTAGGAAGCAGTCTGCTGCCTGTGTTGCCTATTAATGAAAAAATAAAGCTGAGTGGTTTTTAGCCTGATCCACACATAGCTGCTTTGTGCTTCTGCATTCCTCTTCAGCTGCTGCCACCAAAGGAAGGGCTCCTAAGGAGGAACAGGGTGGCTGATGCTAGAAGTTGTTTTTCCCCCACAGCTTCCTGATGTCCCACCCTACTACCCTTGGCAACCGGATCTCTTCCCCCTTCCAAGCCCAGCCCAGCCCTGCACTGCCCCTTGTCCTCCTGCGCTAACAAGGTCCAGGCATATTTTCCCACGCTCTTCTACTACCTGCAAACTTGAGAAGCCTATCCAGTTGAAATTAATTAGGGAGAGTGGATGTTTCCTTGGCAAGGGTGAAGGAGGCAAGGAAAGAGAAGATATGTGGCTGTATGGGAATAAAACATGACCTGTCTCATAAGGATGCTGGACGAGTATATTTTTGTGGCACAGGGAAAGGAAAGATGGGGGAGAAAGAAAAAGAAGGGGAAGAAAGAGACCCCAAGCATGTATATATTGCCACCTCCTAATGTCCCCTGATTAGTTGCAAGTCTCCTCTTTCCAGTCCCCAGAAATATGCTTTACAGCAACACTGAATTTTCCTGTGCTGCAAAGAAGCTGAATAAATCTTTGCTGCCTGGGAAGGGAGACCTAGTGCTAACTTCTTGTGCCTCATGGAGCAGCATCGGGTTGAGACAGGAGAGGTCCCTCTGATGAACTAACCTCCATGAAATAAAGGGCAATTACTCAAATTTTTTGGTGTTTAGAAGGAGCTGGTACACTGGGCGCAGGGCAATGTATACAGAGCTGTTTGATGGAGAAGTAACCGGTTGGCCCAGGGAGTCTCTGCAGCTGAGCTTAAATCAATACTGAATTTGGCACCACAGTAAGGTCCACACCCTCTATGATAGTTCACATGTGGGTTGTGATCACTCGGTTGATGCTGGCCCTTGGCAGGCACTAATGCAGGCTGCTCTGCTCGTTACCCTGTGACAGGGTTATATGGCTTTTTGTCTGCCCTCATTTTACTTGATGGCAGCACTTGGCTTGCCTCTTCCTGGTCCCCTGGACAGTAGAGAGCAACTCAGAATGCCCATGGGGGCTGTGTCCAGCTGTCTGGCACATCTGGAGCAGGAGTTGCTCATCAATTGTGGCAGAAGCTCCTTCCCTCTCTTTTCTTGGCCATGTGCAAGGACCTAGGGCAGACAAGCCTTGTGCTATCTGTCCTCTGTTCCTGACTTTATTCTGTCAGTGCTATCATTTCTGCTCAGAAATGCTGCCTCTTTCAGACACAGTAAGAAGTTTGTGAGTGGACTTTGTGCCAGAGACTTCTTGACTCGGGGGTTTGATGGAACATGGGAATTGACCATGTTGATGACTACTCTGGAGAAGTGACTGAGAAGAAAAACCCCAAACCAAAACAAAAATCCTAGGCACATCATTCCTTCCTAGGATCAGACTGCTCTCACACATCAGCTGTACCCACAGTCTTTTCCTGTAGGTGCAGACATCTTTGCTAGCCAGTACCTGTTAAGGCAGCTGCTCCAAAGTTTGCAGTTTTGCGTCATGCATCCAAACTCGTCTTTCATTCCTGTATCCCAGGAGGACATGTGCTGTGAAGCCCTCAATGAGATTGTAGATCAGCAAAGGGGAAATATTCAAGAGTCTGGGAGAGGGAGAAAGTGCTTGTGATCAGCACTTTAATGAAAAGGGTGGGAAAGAAACCATGGCTAAGGCAGTATCTATTTGTATCTATTGTGAAAAATGCAATATCATTTCATGTGATGCTGCTTCCAGATAGAGTCATATAGTGAGTTTGCTTGCTGAGTCCAAGTGAAAAATATTGATAGATCTACAGCCACACTCAGCATGCTGTGCTATTTATTGCCTGGTATTGCATCCCTGCTTTACCTGGAGAAATCCTTCCTTCCTTCCTTCCTTCCTTCCTTCCTTCCTTCCTTCCTTCCTTCCTGCCTCCCTCCCTCCCTCCCTCCCTCCCTCTCCTATTCTCATAGGTCAGCTGGGAGCATGTCTCACCTGAAACCAGTGCAGGATGCCAACTTCCCATAACTTTATAAAAAAGTTAACTCCAGTTTATGCCCCAGGATTGGATCCCACACGCTGGAAAATTGTGATCTTTGGTCAGACTGTGTGTGACGCGTGCTGGAAAGAGATCATGATGGGGCTGGCAGTCAGTGCTACAGGTGGCACTTTGAAAGCAGTGAACCCTCTTCTCTCTCCTGCCCAACAAGTCATCAGCACCAATAATCTGCATTAGGGTGTGTGCTTCTGACAGAGGACCTGGAGCTTCAGGGACATTCAAGAAAAAATGTGCAAGCTTGAGAGGCGAAGCTGAATTGGAGAATCTGCTTCTGAGCTGTGACAAAAGCATGGTCAGTCCCCAAGAAATCCCTGTAAGGATATGGAAAGATAGGTTTCAAAAGCTTACTAGGTTCTCACAAGAGGGTGTGTAGGATATAAAGGTAGGTGGGATCCCTTCCTCCATGTCATCAGGGAACCTGTAGTGGAGAGACCTGGCCCAAAGGTCCCCATCGTCCACATCATCTCTGAGCCTGAAGTGCATCCAGAGCTTGCCCATAGGCTTCTGCTGTTTCTGTACTCTGAGAGCCACCAGAGAGCCTTCACAGGAAGGACAGAAAAGCCCTGCAATCCTTACCTTCAGATCGGGCATTTCTGAATGTTTCTGAACAAGCTGGCTCATCTCAGACAGGACCTAGTTACATAGGATAGAGCAACTCACAGGTTACAGCAGTCTGTGGTGGGATACGACTTCAGCTAGACAGTCAATGATGAAGTCTTCACTGAGGCATCCTTCTTTACAGTGTGGGTTTCATCCACAGCAGACACCCTAGCACAAACTCCAACCTCTCAATTATTATCAAGTGATGGGATTTAAAAGATCACATGTATCTGGGACCTTTATTCTCTATCCTCAGGATTCATATTTTCCACATTTTTACAGTGATAAGAGCAAGAAACTATTATAGTAAAAATTTAAATTCTCAGTTGACTACATGACTTCAGGTGGTGATGGCTTTAGAGGAAAAAACCAAATACTTTAAGACTCTAGATCACATGTTGAAAGAACTATATGAATATGAATCAGGAGTGAATCCATACTGGGAAATACAAATAATTTATAAATAATTCTGTCTAAAAGACAAAACACAGCAAATCTTAACATCTTATTCCTATAGATTGCCACAAAATTATACTTGCATGAATCCATTAACCCAAAAGAGTTCAGATTACATGAAAGACTGACTGAGAATCTGTCATGTGCCTCCTCTCAATGTAGGTCAGTGTACACACACAGCAAAACTGAAGTAAACTTAAGGGGAATTATCTTCTCTACCTAAAGAAACTCTTGCATGAGGTTCTGCTGTAATGTAAAAATGATGTCCTAAGTTAAAATTAAACATGATGAGATGGCCACATGAGCAGTGACCACATGGGGAAGGGTGCTGATCAGAATGACCTTCCTTAAACTGAAAAAGCACAGCACAGGGTGACACACTTGTGTTTACCCATCCATCTTGTGAGCACAATTATTACACAGGTAGGCAAAGTCACGGTAACAGCACACACAAATTAGGCATGGAAAAATGGTCAGAAGAGCATATGAGCAACAACAAATTTTCTTAAGATCTTTCTGATGGCTTGTTCACTCATAACTGAATCATACATTTTAAACATTTTCTGGATACAGAAATATGTTAAATGCACAATGTATGAAAAAGATACAGAAAAACTGGAGAGGATTCAGAGTTATGTAAGAACAATAACAGGATTGGAAAGCATGGCCTCTGAAAAGAGGCATGAGGAGTTTTATTTAGCCTAAAAAAGAGAAGTTGTGTTGTTTCACACTGCAGCTAAGCCATTCCAACCACTGGCATTTGTCAGATGCCCTCCCCAGGGCTTGATTCAATGAACTAAGCAGAAAACCTATTTTATTAAAGAATTGAAAGCTTCTCCACTTCGCCCTCTGAACTGGTTCATCACAATCACAATCACATAAGGGCTGGCTGAATGGGGAATAAAGTAGGGTGGTTCATTTTGGCAGCAGCTAACCTTCAGACTGGCTTAGCTTTAATGTGAAAGTGCACCATATACAGGTACATACTATAGGAATACAATCTGTATATTTTAGAAAGAAGAGGATGCTGAGCAACTTTGCTGTATCCACTGAGAAAGAAGATAAAAATAAATCTGCTAAGTATTTATCAAAGATTCTTGCTTTATGTGAAAAAAAAACCCCTTCATAACAGAAAAGGGTACTGGGTAAGGTACTGAAACATAAAAATACTATACATAAGAATTCTGTGGAATTTCCTTCACTGGAATTATTACCAGAGTATTATGCTGGCATCTGCCAGGATTAGTCCAAGGTTTATTATCCTGCCTTGGTGCAGAGGTGGACTGGAGGATGATCTCTTTCTAGTCATTCCATCCCTCCTTTTTTCTGACTTCACGATTTACTGAGTTCCCTGTGTACTTAGCTCTAACTGAGCTCAATACTACTTGTAAAAATAGCTTTAACAAGAACAGAATCATATTCTAATACTGCTATTTAATATTTCGCTGAAGACTAGAGGAGCATCTGTGAACACACTGTCCATGGACATAATATCAGACATACCACTCATGCTCTGCTTTGTATTCTGGAAAACTTCCTAGATTGGCACAGCTGGTCTCTAAATACACCATGAAAATAAGCCCATGAGAAAGTCATACTTCAGAGGTGATTCCCAGGCTTCTGATTCAGACTGCAAACAAGATTGCAACACTTGCAAGTAGTTGCTCAAGCATGATGGAAATCCAGTTGCAAATACTGGAAGTAGGGTCACCAACCAGGAAATGTGTACACTGAGGCATACAATTTCATTAATATGTGAGAAGAAACATATAACAAACAGCAATTTTTTGTTGAAATATAAGCGATGTTCATATTTGAACTGCAGAAGTGTGAAACTGGAGTTAAAATGGAGCAGAGAGAGATGTGTATTCAGGACCTTTTTTTTAAAAAAAAAACAAAACAAAAACAAACCACAAACTTTTCCAGAAATGACAGGCTGCAGAATCAATGAATCAGATTTGGAAAACACTGAAATGCACTTAACCTTCTGTCTCACCATAGTCAATAAATGCCATTACTAATGATGTTCTCTAGCAGAGAACAGTGTTTTGTGGACAAGATAAACACCATAACTTTCCTATGCTCCCGTTACTGTAGGGAAGTTCTGGGAAAAGCCTCATAGGAAGACTAGAACCCAAAAAAAATTTGCAGGCGTTTATTAAGAAAATATGCCAATTACTTGAATTAGTAAAACTTTGTTATCTGAGGAACTAGACAAAACAGTTCAAATGCAGCATGTCTGTGGATTCATCTAAACTTTACAGGTGAGAGATCAAGCTAAGAAGTATGCTTTACAGCGTATCTTTTCAAGTCTTTGGAAGTCCTGTCAAAAGGAGAGGATCAATAATAATTTAGGGAGTGCATGTAAGCCCTTCAAAGAAATGTGAGCACAGAACTTGCTGTGTAATCATGCCCACCCTGCCAATGCCGTGCAGCCTCACGTGGGAACAACCACTGTGGGACATACAGCTGCCATCCATGGTTTGAGGAGAGGGCAGCTTTCTTCTTTGACAAGCCCTGCTACCTTTGAAGCTGGGATCTACTTGTTCTAATGGAACTGATTAAAGAAGGAAAGAAAACTTCAAAAGACTTCACTGCCTCTGTGAAATAGTCAGAAGGCTGTACTGACAACTTCTTGTGACACGTACCATTTTTTAACTTGTTCCTCATTCTGCCCTTTAACATTAGCATATTCTTTCTGTTTGTGTGTGAGAATGTTGAAGTTTGCAGACACACCATAAAATAATCAGTTCCTCTACCTTAGATGGGATTCTCCTGTATTTCTCCCTGCTGGGCTCCATGTATTTTCTGCTCTGAAGTTTTGGTTTTGGTCACACATTTTTAAAGCCATTGTGATACTGATTCAGCAGTGTGATATATGATTGTGACTGTCTTACTGATGAGAGGTATATATTTATCATAGGGATAATCAGTGGGAAGTAATAACTGACACATGGAATAGGAAAGAACAAAATGCTAACAGAATTCCGAGGATGAGTCTGAAATTCCTCCAGGCCTCTGTGTGTGTTTTAATATAATTTGATTTTACTCACTTAACACTGACCTGTGCTGATGATGTATGTTCTCCCATCGCCAAATTCAGCCCATCTACTTCATGAGTCCAAAGCAGGATGATGCACAAATCCTCATTCTCAGTCCTGGCAGTGTCCCTTGGGTCAACAACCTCTGCTCATTTCTTTCTCCTACTTCTGTCTGCTCTTATGGAAAAAATTACTTTCTCAGCTTATTCACCAAAATACCACCTCTCATCCAAACCCCTTTTGAAAAATGGATTTCATAAGACACTTACAGGAATAAATCTAAAAATTAATCTCAGGGAGAACTTCCAAGTATTTTCATTTTGAGAGGTATGTCTTTTCAGGGTGTAATGTTGAAAGGCCAGGGATATTCTTTATGTTGGTGACACTGTATCAAATATATGGCCCATCAGGTAACTCAGATGTCCCATTTGAGGAGTCCAAATTAAAGACAGAACTAGATCCATATTTATATAATAAATAAGCTAACATAAATTCTTTGATGATTATGAAGGCATCTAGTTTTAGCATGTCTTGAAACTGGTGACCTCAGTGATTCACATCTCATCCTTTCAAAGAAAAACATTTTACTTCACTTACTCTCTCAGTTCATAGTCATGCCTTTTATCTTACTTCACTTGAACTTCAGAGGCTAATTCATCCTTTATGTAAGTCCTCTCAGGATAACCAGAGCCACAGAGATGACATTTCTAGTTTTTACTGGTTCTGGTTTTGTCTTGGTCATTCAAAATATGGGCAAAAAAGGAGAATTAAAACAAGAAAAGATAACCTCTCTTGATGTACGTCATCACACTCATCATGAAGGCCTGGTTTTGTGGCTTACTCCCACTGCATGTTTGCAACGAGCCATTCCTTTCCCCGCTACCCTCAAACAAGGTAAGACAGCTGCTGTCACCCTGTTCTTACTCCCCTTCTCCGCTTCTGCCCCCACTCCTTGCAGGTAGCAGATGTCCTATTTGGTAAGTCTGTACTGATGAACAGAAGAGTGTGAGGTGGTGAGCTCTGGTTTTGGACCCCTGATTATCTACATTGTTTAATCTTTAATCTTGTGTTTTGGATCTTTATTGGAACACTCCAGTTAGCTCTATGTGCAAAACAACCTGCACAACCTGCGCCCCAGACATTAACAGGGTGGGTATGAGCCAGCCAGTCTCACTTGACCTCAGAGGCAGGGCCTGAAAACAGAGTTTGCAGACCTGGAGAAAACAAAGGCAGGCCAGGCATCCCACCTACTGCCTTTCTAACAGGCTTTTAGTTATGTAAGTGAAGCACTAGCCTTACTGCATTAGTAGTGTTTGATTCTGTCAGTGACACAGCTACTGTATTTACTGCTAAGAAAAGAGCTGAAATAAAAGTGATTGCTAATTAATCGTATGATTCTGGAACAATTTTTTACTTGCACAACAGTGATGCCGACCTCTAGCGATAAATGGCAGCTGCACCTGCCAGTGAAGGCTGACAATGGCATCGGTAAAGATACAGAGTTCGTTCATGTTTAGGTAAATAGATCTTGGGTTAAAAATAAAAGTAATGGAAAGTCACTTGTGCTCCTTGCTATATACCTGTACTCCTTGATACATATACTGGAGCAAATACTATATGCATGACTTGGAGGAAGTTCACTTGAAGGATGCAACTGTTCAGAGTCTGGAGGGCAAGTTCACACCACTCTGATGAGAATAGTTGGCACTGCCCATAAGCAGAAGTCCCTCTGTTTGAAAGAACCTGAACTATTAAACATTCTTCATGAAATGGTTTCTTCGAGATGTGCTACTGCAGTGCTTCAAAATGGAGAGCAGAGACAGCACTGCCACCTACTGCTCCCAGGGGCAGGGCTCTCTTGCCAAGGGAACCAAAGCTTGGGGGCTAAAAGTAGGTATGTACTGTAAAAATACATTAGCTGTAAAAGTAAAGGTTACAAAATAATTTAAAAAATAATAGTTAAAACATTATTCACCATAAAATTAAATACCAGCTTTGCTATTTGAAAAGCATCAGTGAACAAAATAAGCTACCATTGGGGTTCTGTCAGCTTCAAAAAGAAAACAAGCCATCTTGCCACCCCTGTTTTGCAGCTTAATCACATACTTGGATGCTGTTATCTTTGGCTAGTTCAGTTAGGAATTTACTGAAACTGTAGGCAATTATCATCTCACCAGACTAAGGCTTTATATTAACAATGCTGCCCTTAAAGAAAGGCATAATGGACAACAGACAAGAGTGATAACAGAAAAAATATCACACAAGAAAACTAAGTTCAAAATCATATAAAAATGCATGACCTAAAAGTAATAGTGCACGTATTCATGTTTTTTTCTACATAACCTGTCCTATACAGCTGAAATTATTAGCCTGAGTCGTGGAAGTCTTGTCCTTGATAAACACTACCAGAAATGGACCTAAAGATTTACTATGTTAAGGTCAGAATAGAAACTATCACAACATTTGTAGTGCTAAAATGGTACATTATTGGTAAAGGCTGCTACTACTATTGCTCTAAAGCTTTGTAGAAATAGGGCACCAATGTTTGTGTCTAGCAAGAGACACAGTTCATCTAGATTAATTCAGTTGCAACAGACCTGACTAGTGTACGGTAGTTCTAAGGTCACTATAAAGTCAGTGGTAAATAAACTATACTGGAGTTTCAAGAGCTAGACCTGTGACCCTGGAGCTTTTGATGACACTCTCTTAAAGAATCTGATTAGAATTTGTGATTTGGCTACTGAGTTGCAAAGGTTGCCAGAAACTTCCAAAAAGGGTGGTGATTTTTTTCTTACAACACGTATGTACATTTTGAAGGAAAGTCACTGCACTCTTGGGAAATTAAATTTCACATATTCCCCTAGGAAATGCCTAGATGTAATAAAGAAATGTATATAGAGAGGCATGCATCCAGTGCAGTCAGACACGCATGTTGGGTGAAATCCTGCCTCAAAACACAGGGAACTTTGTCACCAAGTTGAAGGGCCAAAATTTCAACTTCTCTATTTCCATTTGCATGTGGATATCACTGGGAAAGATTTGCTTCCTGGCTTTTGGGACATCACTTCTTTTTGCTAGATTCTAAAGAAAACTGTTTTTCACATTATAAATAGCATTTGGCACACAGTGTGGCATTACAACCTGCTCGTACTTTGTCTTCTGATGCTTTGAGTCAGGATCATCCTTGCTTATCAAGTCAAGCTGTCTACTGCTTCACTACCCGAGGTATACTAATGCTGCTTTGTAAGCCCATTCTTTTGTCCCTGTTAGAGTCCTTGCTCATAAATCATTCAAATCCCTGGACCTGAGTCCTGCTCTACTACTACCTTTAAGATTTTTTTTTTTTTTTTTAATGCCTGGAAACCCTTCAGGATATCAGAGAAATGACTGAGACAAATGCTTGCCAATGTATTTCTTTCCTCCTTCAGTGCAAATTCAAATAGGTTAGCTTCTAGCATTTGTGGTTTGAACAAGAGTGGAGCAAAGGAATATTTCCACACCAGACATGATTCTCATCTGTGAGAAAAGGACTAACAATATTGCCTCCTGGACAGCCAGGTGCCTGGCATTTCCCAGCTGTGGCATATTTGACTGGATCCTCATTTGGATGCATCAGGCTAGGGGGTCTGCCCAGTCAGAGCACTGTGAAGACACTCAAAGACCTTTCTAAAGGAAATTACTATGAAACTTAACACAAATTATGATATTGAATGTGATTCTCTCAGACTAGTTAAAACACATGACACACACACACACAAAAATAATAAATCAAGAAATCATATGAATAGAACTTGGGGTAGTAAGCTACTGTGAAGTTCAAACTTAACAAAGATGGAAAGTAGAAGTTAAGAAAAAATTATATGGGGTGAATTAGAACATATTTACCTATTCATGCAGTGTTAGCAGACAAAACATATCTAGACTTCATGTGCAATTACCAGTATATTGTCTCTCATTCTGATACGGCAGCTTGAGGGAGCACAAAACTACTTACTGTCTAACTAAGGTGTCAAATGTTTGTACTTTGGGGGTAGGGAATGAGTGAGTGAAATTAGCTATGCTTTCCTGTGCAGCAATTTGACAGAAGAAGTATGGATGGATTTATGATCTGTGTAATAACAAGGTACTTAAATCTGAGGAAAATAGAATATTTCATTTGGAAGGGATCTACAATGGTCATCTAGTCCAAGATTTAGCCAAACAGCTTCAATTAATGTAAGTGGGAATTGTGTGACTAAGACCACTGATTAGCTTTGTGTCTTCAATTAAGAATATTTACAGTGTCATGTTTTCTTATAGAACCTAGTATTTGTGCTCCAGATCAGCTGAATAATATATAGGAGAGAAATTGTTTAAATCCTGCAAGAACACTCAAAATAAGTATGCAGGACACATAAAATGGAACAAACCAGGTGTTAGCTCAAGCTGGTGTGACCCGGAAGGTTTAAATGCTCAGTAAGCTTACTGTCAATGCCCAGTTGAGATTAGTAAACCAAATTTTATTCTTCATAGAAAAAGCACATCAGCAAAACAATTTTTGCTCAGTGGATAGGAAAAAAAGGTTTTATACAGAAGAATAAATTACATAAGCAGAGAAAAATTACTTGGGCAGTGGTTGTACAATCAGTTTTACAGAGTGTTGGTCATTATAATACATATAGATGAGATTATCTTGACATTTCCCAACCTGTATATCAAATACATATTTCTGGAATGTACCCAGCTCACATCTGAAGTGCTCCTGTGGGTAGTATAGTTACTAATACTAAACATAGTTACAAATATTTTCCTTTGTATATGTCCCGATCCAATATCAGGGTGGATTCTTATATAATCCCAGGAGTGAAATTAAGACACAAATGAGGTCAGATGCCATACAACCTTTTAAACTTTATTCCCATAACAAGGGGTAATAGCAGTAGGACAGAGAGAAGAAAGAAAAAGTCAGAACAGCTAAGCAAGCAAATGGAAGTGATGCAGCAAGGTCAGATACCACCACCGTGTCCTGTTGTCTCGATCTTGGTGCAGGTGATGAGGAATTCTGAGAAAAAAGTTCAGGTGATGTCAAATGCCCTTGAGAGAGGAGTACACAGTCCTTTTACTGTCCCAGTCCCCATAATTTATTTGAAGAGTCTGCCCACTTCTACAGAGCTCATTGTCGTATGTGCCATCTCGTGTTCCTACGTATGCACATGCCCAGGTGTTCATGGTGGTTGTGCCAGGGGGGTGTCGACCAGCGGCGCCTTCAGCCTCCACACATCTTCCTCATTCTGATTTCCCCTCCACCTGGCTCACGCACAAGCGCAGCTTGGGAAGTGCTACGAAGGATGTTGTTCCAGCTTCGGGCGGATACGGTCATTTTCTTTGGGGACATTTCGTCTCCTTCAGAGTGCACTCCTCCACAGGATGCTGAGGCCAGGAAGTGGTAATGGTGCAGCAGCAATATCGAGACAAACACAGTTCAACATAGTCTCTTACAGTATAGCTCCCAGAAGACCCTCTCCATTCCATTCATGTGTTCCTTTGGTCCTTCTTACTCCTGATCCCTGCTCTGGACACATGTGTGTAGTTAATTTGGCAGTGTTGATAATCTGACCTCTTGTACCTGCAGAGATGCCAACTCTTAGGTTTGTAGGCAAGCATTTTCTCTGACTTCCCAAACTTTTTTCTGTGCTACAAAAAGAAAAATCCCCAAACAGGTGCATTGTATATAAAAAAAGCACGAGCACAGTAAAAGGAAGGAAGTAGAGTTTTCTTGGAGAAAGTACTGAGAATATGCCCTACTAGTACATCTCCTGTTGTCAAACGACAGTAATCCAAACATCTTTTTCCACTAGAAATCAGGGGATAGTCACATCAGCCTTGACATGAGGACAGAGGCTGAGAGGTTAAGAAAAGAGGTCACCTAGGTTACTGATGAGTATTTTACTGTTTAAGGTCACTCCACTATCAAACAGGTCTGAATAACCACATTTATTATCTATATACAGTATTAAAGACCTGGCTATGTAGCTATTGTACTGTAAAATACTGAAAATATGGACTTGAGGGCTCATAAAATACAGAAATAATTGCTCTGTACTTATTCTGCTTTTCCTTAGCTATATATTTCTTTTCTTCCCTTCTCCTCTTCCCTCTTAACAAGCCTTATGCTTAGCAATTTTAATTTTTTCCTTTTTCAGACTGTCAGTCACAGGCAGTGTCTTGACTTACAAAGAGATCTTTTCTTATTCCAGAAGCCTTTTTTGTCACTATGACTGCAGGCTTTATGCTTATCTCCCGACTCTCAGATAAGCTCCCCCTTCACTAAGATCCATCCTATAATCTCAACCTATTTCTGCGTGATTTAACCTCACTGAGATGAATAGATTTTTTTTCTTGTTGTATTTGAAAGGATTTTATTTAGGGGACTCAGCTCTGATAAAATCTAGACTCGTGACATGCAGTTAAAAAATACAAACAATAATGAAGAAAGCTTTCCATTTTCTGAGAAAGGCAGTTTGGCAAAAACTGTACATACATAACACACATGAAAAATTAAAAGGTGCAAACCAACAAAAAATTTCTGTTACATGGGCATAAGTCTTTTCAGGCTAGCAAAACTTTATGACATATACTTCTGCCATGGTCTTGTTGCAGATACAGGAAAGAGAATTTCTGTGCTTAGTTCATAAGTAATTAAAAATAATCTTTATCTTGTCAACAGTTTGCAAGTATAAAAAGAGAGGGGAGCTTCTTAAAAATCTAACTCCTATATTCTTGAGGGCTTAAAGAGTCAGTAGGCTGCTGGAATTAAGTGGCTGTGATTTGTCTGTGAATTCACACATTTGCTTCATTAAAATTTCATCAAATCTAAACACTTACACTCTTCATTCCATATATTTCTTAAATGTTCTGACAGTCTCTCATTTATTCTGTTTATTTCTTAATTTTCAGTAATAATGTATTATTTACATACATGACTGAAATGCCTAGATATTGTAGACAGATGATACTTTACAGGAAATCTCTACAAAGCAGAGTGGTAATCCCTCTATGTAAACACTTGAAATAGGAAAGCACATTCAGAATTTTCTATAAACATTAATTTAATCCTATTTGGGCCTCTCAAATAAATAAAGAGCAAAAGACATGCAGTGAACTTTTCTAAGAAGGAAGACAGCCTTATCAAACTCACCTCCAAATGAGCTGCAGTAACTCTCAGATTTTCTTCACAGGTAAGAAACACCTGCTTTTCATTACTTTGGCCAGTGACATCTCATTAGCACAGCACATCAGGAAGCTGAGCAACCATCAGCTATGCCTACCGAATTGATTCCAAGTTTCTCTGAGCTTGGCTCAGTCGAAGCAGAAAATCAAGTGGGGTTATGCAGTGCATAATGGGTCGAAGTTCTGGAAACACTGCTGAGGATAAGGGCTGAAGGAAATGCTCTGGAAAACTTGACTTTGGCTCTAACAGAGGCTGACCTGCTTTTTCACTCCCTAAGCGGAGCTTTTTGGCAGTTAGGGAGCAAATCATTTCCCCCGCCAAGTAACTGAAAACTAATGACACATTAGTTACGTGTCAGGTCAGGGAGGGTATCAGTGAATAGGAGGTCCAGCATCTTGTTCTGGCATGGGTTGCACAGCTGAGAGACACTGCCTGCAGGAGCTAAGAGTATCTAATTACAGCCTTTACTCACAGATGTCCCCACTGGCATGAACCCCAGTTATAGCCACCAGTGACATATACTTTGGCAAGGTCCTGAAAAAATGGGTATTTTCTAGGATGCCTGGAGCACCTAAGAGCTCGTGGAGCTGCACCCTCCACGTAGGTCTACGGTCTGAGGCCAAAGAAGGAGAAACAAGTTTGAGTATCCTAAAACAATAAAAGGTCTCTCTCTTTATGTGTATGTAATTGTTTTTCATCTTCCAGAAGAGAAGGTGAACATCGAGTCTCTAATGCAGGTTCATTAATTTCATTTCAGTCTGTGTCAAGAGATAATGAAGTCTGGTGGACAGATACTGAACTATGGAGCCCAGTAGAAAGCTGGAACCATCTCTACCATATTCAAAGCATCTTTCAGGACTGATATCCTGGAGGGACATGAGCAAGAAGGGGACTGTGAAACACTATACAAGCATTTTGAAGCCGTTCATTCCTTGACAGTTTAATATCACCTGTTAGTCTACATGGGCTGTGAAACAAGCAGGGTTTGACACCAAAACCATCAGTTACGCGATTGAGGATATGAGCTTAGGTCTCGGTAAGGAAAAAAAATAGTGCAAACATGGTTTTCTTAGGTAGTCAAGAAAGGTAGCTAAGGTAGTCAAAAATCAGTTGTCAACATATCTATACTAGAGTGCCTGTTGCAGGCTTTCACCCCTTCATACTTTTACAGATGCTCTAAGCATCCCTGGTAAGGATTGTGGTATTTCTTCTATTAAACATAACAGGAATTTAAAACTGATTTCAACAGAAAAAGATGCAAACAGAACAAAGCAGAACATTTAATTTCTGAGTCTGACAAAATGAATGATTGCATTTTATTTGTTTATTTTAATCCAAATTAAAGAGTCAGCACTGGTTAAGAACAGCTTGCATTGCTACACAGTGGCAGAAAACAAAAGCAAATGCATTAATTACTGTTCACTGACCACAGGTAGGATTTTGAAAAGTGCTAGATTAGTGAATAGTATACCCTCAGTAATCACAGTTAAAGTGAACATGTAAATCTGAAGCACACAATCACCAAAGTCATTATTAGCTATTTTACCTTTGAAGAATCACTCTGCTAAATAATTAATACATTTTGAATTCCTTGTTAAAGCACTTTTTTGTAAGAAAAGGGTATAAGCAAGACTTGTAAATTTTGAAAATTTAATTATAAATATTTTTTTTCCTGGATATAGTAATCCAGCCCAGTAATGACACCACCCTTGAGACTGGCTTCTCGGAGAAAGAGACTTAGGAACAATTCTTAACTTGCTCCTCTGCAAACCAATGCTCTTTTGGTTGTAGCTCCCTCCAAAAAATGTGCTTTTTCCCACTAAAACCTATTCTGAAGCCTGATTGACCCTACAGGAAGGTAGGCTGATAAAAAGTGTGAGTAGAGGTTGGTTTTGATATCCTAATTACCTAGATAATGAGTTGTATTTCCCTATTAGGAGAAGCTTTTTTGCTAAATCTTTATCCTGTCAAATTCTAGGAGATGGAGTAAGGCTGTTGATCCACGTTGATGATTAATGTAGAAGATCAGTGTAGTTTCCACTCATGTTTGCAAAGGTCTGGTTGTCTTTCTGTCACTGCTGTGGTAGAAGCTGGGTCAGAATGCTATTTATTCACAGATAGGAAAATCGCCAAAGGAAGATTTGAAGACATGAACGAAACGTTTCAGAAAGATACGGAAGATTAATTTCAGAGAGCCAAGGCTCACAAAAAGAACTCTGATTTAAAACTGCTCCACTGGGGTTATGAGTAATTCAGCACAGGAGAAAAACCTCACGTTTTGCATGTAAAATACCACAGCATTACATACTGTAAAATGACATAGCTGTCCTCTGCTTTTTTTTTGTATCAGACAGAGCTGAAACTTCCTGATAATTAACCAAAGCAGAGAAACAGGAAAACAAGCATCACATTTTCCTAGATAGCACCTGTAAAGAAGCAGCGGGGAGTACTTCCACATTTGGCATAAGGTACATAGCCTCTTTTCTTCTGTCCTCCAAATTCAGTGATGCTCAAGATATGTGTGGAAGGTGTCCCCTTCAATGTTTTTCTTTACTGAGGCAGAAACAACCTGCACATTACCATGACATTGAGAGGGTACACTTTGTCTTCCAATTTTTGCAAAGGTGTTTGAAGGAAATGAATACAGCTCAGAATTTCTCTATTTTCTACTTGATTATGTTTCTCAGCCACACTCTGTAGCTCTGTATCGGCCAAGGACATGGAATACACAGCTAATGGCTGTCCTTCACCCCTCCCTCTCCCCCAGGCTCTGCAGAGCATTGCCCTCACAAAATTATTCAGAGCAATGTCTGTATCACTCTGTCAGGAGGCACTTGGTGACCTTCTGAGGTCCCTTCCAACCTGAATTATTCTATGACTCTTCAATATCGTTCATGCATGTACACTTGTATTTTCATAGCAGTTGGACTTCCTAGAACATGCAGTTCCAGCTAAACATATTCCACTGTATATGCAAACACACAGGAAAAACAATTTCTATGAACAGATACTATCAGATATAACTTCACAGATAACATTCTTTACAATTCACATGAAACATGGAACTCTATGAATTTGTGTCTTTGTGTTATCCAGCTATAAACTGTATATGAGACCAAGTCTGCAGAGAGAGAGCACCCTCTTTAGAAGTAAATAAGTTCTTCAGTCTTTGGGTGGAATAATTCACAATTCAAGTTTTTGGCAACAGTACTTGGTATCACTTGACTATAATGCTGAGCCTGATCATTTCAGCCTCAGCAATGATTCAGAAATGGGAAAGATTTCATCTAATAGCCATCCATTGATTGTCAAAGTCAAACCGATGGAACTCCACACATCTTAGAGAGCACCTAAGTTCCAAAAATGTGACGAGCTCCCAACTCTTAGGCAATAAACTTTTCTGTGGGATTAACCATATTCTTTTTCCTGCATCCACTAAGCAAAGTTGTAAAGCTCAAAAGAGCATATTTGAGCCTCTGGTTCAGTTTAGATCATTAACTCCTTTTGTTGGTTTTATGCAGGATGCTAAAACTGAATTTGGTATTAAATTCAGCATTAAAAATTCAAACAATTCAGTCATATCTAATTAGGCATTTTCTAAGCAATATTGTGTCATGTCACACTATACAGACTGAAAGAAGAATTAATAAATGCTAACCACCACTTTTAGTTCAGTTCAGACATAAAATGTGTTCTTGCTTTCTGAAGTTTATCATAAAGAAGTTGAAGATACTAATATAATAGTTTACATCTAATTTTGTGACCAAAGTTTACTCTTCATTATGTATCTTGGGTCTTGCTGGCCATACCTAGGAACCCTTTGCATTTCTTAATTGCAATGTGGGTTTACTCCCACTAGGTGTTACCCTTCCTCTATGGTTTGTGTAGGAAACCGTCCTCCTTGAATAAACCTGGACCACCCATGGGTGCGCTACCCAAAATGCAAAATAGGAGCTCATTCTTCATCCCATCGCGATGGAAACATCTTTCTAAACACTGACACAATAAAAGTGTGGGGTGTGTCCCCGTGTCCCCCTTCCCCTCAAGCCCACCAATCCAAACACCCCCAAACCAGTGTAAATTTCTCAAAATATTAAAGAAGAAAAGCTGTTGGATCCCATCCCATTAAGACAGCATGCACCCAACACATATCTAGTTCTGATAGGCAGCTAACAGCAAACACTGAAATTGTGACTGTCTTGTCTGAAGGAGCTATTGCTCAGAAATGTCATGGTGCTGGAAAGTCAAAGAAATTCAACTACACATTTATTATCATAAAGCCTAGTCTGTCCATTAGACCATATTTAACACCCTTTACGGGGGGGTGTATGCCTTACAAGGCATTCTGTGGCAGCCTTGAATGTTACATGTACTAATATTTCACTGTCTCCCACTCAAAATAAGAATAAAACACTGAGATTATGACTGTGTTATGCAACCTGGTGACTGACACTTAAGTAAAAATAGTTGATATATCTCCCCATTGGAATATCCCCAGATGGAGTCCAATTCTCCTCACTGGAGACAAACATAGCTAAATGAGAAGAGACTGGAAATGGAGAAGCAGCTAGTTGAATATTTTGTGAAAAGAGGAAATAAATTACAATATGCTAGAGCCTCGCAGCCATGCAAAGTATCCTTGCTTGGATAAAGCAGCACTGAAATGGCCAGAAGATATTAATTCTTCTGAAGAGAGGTTGCTTCAAACCATATATTTCACTGTTGTGCATGTTTTTTAAACCCAGAAAATTACAGCTATCTCAGAGACAAACACTGCAAGCTGGGTCTTTGCCCAGGACTGTCTAAAAGGCTATATGAACAGTGTCTTCCCATTAGAAGGCTCCTTGATCCCTTTTTTCAAGGGGAGTCAGGGATCAGATTGCATGTTGGCACACAGGACGCTGCAGTGGGACGAACTGGTTTGTATCCCTAAAGAAAAACCTGGAACAGTGGCCCAAAGAAGGTGCCTGTTACAGCTCCTCCCCAATATCGTGCACGGCTTTGGACATCATATGGTGCTGCACAGGAGCGTGGTGGGTTCTTCTCATCTGGTCTCCCACTAGATGGTAGGCAGGTGGAGGTAAAGCTCTGGAGAGCCAATGTCTGAAGGAGCAGAATAACTTACTCGTCTGTGAAGCTTCTGAAAACATGAGCTGGAAGATCTATTAAACATAAACATCTTATGAAGCCTGGTCTCAAATCTAACAAAGCTCAAGGCAAATAAAAAGCTCAAGTCTAATAAATATGTTAGTGCTATTTTTGTTAACCTCAATTAATACTCACCTAATGCCAGACAAATTTAGTTTAATTAACAGAGGAATTAAACATCCCAGTTTTTTATATAGGAGCATAAGTAAGACTCACCTGCAGGTAGGTACAAAAATCTTCCACTGCAAATTCTGCTGTGAATAAGCACCCGCACGAGCACTACATGATCTCATCTTCTGGGTGCACAGTTTAATCACAGTGCTCTCGATAGAGAGCCCACACTAGGGAAATAGAGTTTAAAATATGAATCTGTGGGAGGCTCTTGAGGTGGCTTCTTGCTAAGTATGGCCAGGAGCGGGGTGACGTGGGGGAGATGCCTCATTAAGAGACTAAGAGGTAAAAGTAACTCCATGAAACCGTCACCAGCAAACCACCATGTGAAAATTCCATGTGCTTTTAGTCTGGCGAATTGACCCTAAAATAGTGTAAGGGAAGAAAACAAAGATTCCCTGTGTGCTGGCAGATAAGTCATGTTATTTTCCCTTTTTTCTACAGCGACAAACTCAGATGTTTAAATGGGTAGCAAATCGACTTCATTCAGGCTTATTTTTCCCTGATCCTTCAGAACTGTCACCTCTCTCCTACTCCCTTCAAAAAATGAACAAAGAGAGAAACAAGCTGCTTGTTACAAAATGTCAGCAAAACATCAGATGAACCTACTTTGCCATTTTGCTCCCACAAATGAAAATACTTGGTGGTCAAAGTCCTGGCAGCTGGCTCTTTACCACATGGAAAAAGTAATGTTCTGCCTCTTTGCTACCCTATTCTTAGTCCTGTTCAAGATTAAACTCCTGTAACTCTGAGTATCCGGTGCCCCAAGCTCACCCGATTGCTTTCCTTAGACCATGATACCGCCCTGTCCGCTCTCCCTTGACACATCATTCTTCCTTTTCATCTATTCTCTTTTAAAAACTTCTGTTTCTCAACTTCCCCTCTCCTTCCTTTTCCTCTCTTAGGCAAACTTAGCTTGCTCTTGAGAACTAACTTGCCTTTCCTTCCTCTCCCATTTCTCAATTTTTGAAGGACTTCTTACCCCTTGCCTCTGCATCTTTTGATTTCTACTTCATGGACCACGGCATCAGCGCATTTGCAGCAGGGTAGCCCAGAGAGGGCTTCCTTCATCCCTGCGAAGGGAAGGCATCGACCGTTGCCTTCATACTCCTCTGACCTTCCTGTCCTTTCAGCTGTTCTCTCGTGAAAGAAAGCACACTTGAACTGCCAGAAGAGAGCAACTGAGTACACTGAGGCAGCAGCTCTTCACTGTTGCTTGCAAGGAGACACAGAAATGTAGATGGAATTCAAGCAAAAGTCTGAAACATAATTTAAATGCTCTCTGCCAAAGCATGTTAAACAGGTGCTTATGTTTCACACAGATCCCGATGTACCTAATTAATCCAAATTAAATCTGAGCTGTAAGGGCACCCGATTACACACACGTCCATGCAGACACGAGGAGCCAGGCTCTCACGGTGAAGTGCCGCTTGACAGGCAGCTAGAGGGGACCCCATCCGCTCCGGGGTACCCTTCGCCGCCAGGCTCTTTCTCCCGGCCGGCGGGAACTGACCCCCGACGGCGGCGCACCCCCGGCACGGTGCTCTCGGAGACACCCGACGGGGCGAGCCGCGGCTCCCGCCGAGTCTCCCCCCAGGGATGCGGAGCGGCGGGAGGTTCTCCCGGGGTCCTTGAGGGCGTTAAACACCCGCGTAGTGAGGGCTGTCTTGCAAGCCCAGAAACAGGCAGGGGACCCGGGTGAAGTGAGCGCGGGCAGCACCGCACGCTCGCGTTTTCCCCCGTGAAGGCGACGGGAGGGAGGGGACACGGTTACCTCGTCGGGGGGTGTCACCTGGCGAGGGTTTGGACAAGCCTTAGGTTAGCAGGGGCACAGCACGGCTCCTTCGGCGGGGCAGTAGCGTCTCGCCGCTTCCCCGCTCCTGCACCTCGGGGCGGAGGGAGGGGGGTTCTTGCCTGCGAAAAGACGAGACGTTTCGCAGAAGCGGAGGAGCGAGCCCGGAGGGGTGCGGGGAAGGGGTGGGCGACCCCCCGCCCCCAAGGCTTTACCCCTGCCGGCCGCACGCCGCGGTGCCCGTCCGCGGCGAGAGGAGCGCGGCGGGCGGGGAGAGGGTCCCCGCCGCAGCCGGGGAAGGAAGACCGGGGTGAGGGGGGTGGGGTGGGGGTACGACGACGGGGGACCCTGCGTCAGTGCAGGGCCGTCCCCTTCCCCTCCCCGTGCGCTCGGCTCTGCCTCCCGCCAGCCTCCCACGCCTCCCGTGAGGTGCGGCCGCGCTACATAAACACGGCCCCGCCGCCGCCGCCGGGGCTCTCCGCTCGCAGCCCGACGGAGGCGCCTGGCAGGCAGCGGGCAGCGGAGCGGCGGTGACTGCGCGGCTCCAGGCACAGACGGGGCGGGAGGCTCCGGCGGGCAGCGGCGGGGGGCTGCGCGCTCCCCCGCGGGCGGCGGCGGCCCCGCCGGAGCCCAGGCGGCCGGAGGAGGAGGAGGAGGAAGGGCGGCGGCTCCCCGCCGGCGGCGGACTCCCTCCGGTATGGCCCTGGCGGACAGCGCCCGCGGGCTGCCCAACGGCGGCGGCGTCTCGCCGGCGGCGGGCAGCGGGGCGGCGGGGAGCGGGGCGGCGGCGGCGGGCGGCTGGTCGACCTTCCCGGAGATCGTGGAGCTGAACGTGGGCGGGCAGGTGTACGTAACGCGGCGCTGCACCGTGGTCTCGGTGCGCGACTCCCTGCTCTGGCGCATGTTCTCGCAGCAGCAGCCCAGCGAGCTGCCCCGGGACAGCAAGGGCCGCTTCTTCCTCGACCGCGACGGCTTCCTCTTCCGCTACATCCTGGACTACCTGCGGGACCTGCAGCTGGTGCTGCCCGAGCATTTCCCCGAGCGCAGCCGCCTCCAGCGGGAGGCCGAGTACTTCCAGCTGCCCGACTTGGCTCGCCGCCTGGCGCAGGCTCGGGCCGCCGCCGCCGCCGCCGCCCGCCCCGCCGCCCTGCACCGCGACGGCTCGCTCTGCGCCGACGAGCCGCCGCCGCCGCCGCTCCTCGGCTACCTGGAGGCCGAGCCGCTGGAAGGAGGCGGCAGCGGTGCCGCGGCGTCCGCCCCGTCGCCCACCGCCAGCCGCAGCCCCTCGGGCGGGCCGCTGCTGACGCCCTCGCAGTCGCTGGACGGGGCCGGCGGGCGACGCTCGGGCTACATCACCATCGGCTACCGGGGCTCCTACACCATCGGGCGGGAGGCGCAGGCCGACGCCAAGTTCCGGCGGGTGGCCCGCATCACCGTCTGCGGCAAGACGGCGCTGGCCAAGGAGGTCTTCGGGGAGACGCTGAACGAGAGCCGCGACCCCGACCGCCCTCCCGAGCGCTACACCGCCCGCTACTACCTCAAGTTCAACTTCCTCGAGCAAGCCTTCGACCGCCTCTCCGAGGCCGGCTTCCGCATGGCCGCCTGCTCCTCCACCGGCACCTGCGCCTTCGCCCCCGAGCAGGGCGGTCCTGCCGATGACAAGATCTGGACCAGCTACACCGAGTATGTCTTCTGCCGGGACTGAGCATCCGCCCGGCCCGTGGCGTGGGGATGCGGCGGTGGGCGGCCCCTGCACACCCTCACACCCACGGGCCCCTCCCGGCCCAGAGGAAGGGGGACGTGGATGGGGGATGTGTCCCCCTGCGCTTTCCTCGCCCCTGTGCTTGCCTCCACGCACAAGGCGGGTCAGCCCCCAGCGCAGCCCCCAGCCCTCCTGCACGCACCTCCTGACGGCCCCGGGGACAGGAGGTCGCCATGTTGTGCCTCGGCCGCCATGTCCCTGCTTGTCCACCAAGCCCCTGCTCAGCCACCCTGTCCCGGCTTGCACCATCATCCTCCCTCCCATCCCTCCCAGTAGCTGTGTTGGTAGCGAGGAAGGAGAGAGGTAGCGGGAGTACCCATCCCAGGAAAGCCTGCGTGTGTACCCAGCCCCTGCCTCTCTCCACACACGGGAGATGAGTGATAGCTCTGTCTGGGTAGGGTGTTTTAAAAACCACCCATTTAGGGGCTGAGGAACTTTTCAGTTGCCTTTCAGCAACTTCTGTTGAAGATGACAGGACAAATGGCTGTCTCTTCTCATCCCGTACCTTTAAGCGGGATTTCGCCTTGTTGGGTGGACCCATAATGGTCTGTTTTACCCGTCCCATCCCATCAAAGTGATGCCTGTCTGTAAAGGTCCGTCACATAGAAATGATGCCTGACTGTGAGGGGTTGGCACTCCAGCTTGTACTTCATCTGTAGAGATGAGTAATTTTGCAGGAGATTTGCATGTGGCCCTTCATGACCAGTTTCATCCATCTCCCGTCTCTGCTCCCTATCTCTCTGAACTCCCCTCTCCAAGGTGTTAAACTGAACCGGGGCCCGCACAGCGGGCATGTAAGGTTCATGTAAAAGGATAACCAACCGTTTGAACTATAAAGTGTCCTCAGAGACACCTGTTTATTCCCTTGAGAGGTAAAACAATGACGCTTTGAAAAATTAAAGTGCTTGTGAATTGTAACTTTCATGGGTGGTGTGAAGTCCTTATAATTCTCTGGAAGTTACTGTCTGTGATATGCATAGAAATCTGAATGCATATTTCTTTAAACCACTCTCAAAACGATGGGGGGTGAGATGAAGCCAGGCTTGCCAGAGTGAAGGTAGGGCCTGCTTCCTGGGAAGCTGAAATCATGTACGTTGAATTAATGCAGATGTACATTGTAAGTTTAATCAAGAGTGCCCTGCTTGCTACTTTAAGTTTTGTCATGTTAGTGCTGTAAAACTTCGAGGCCAACAGAATTGATGCCGAAACCACTTTTTTAGGAACTAGTTTCTTAGCTTTCATGGCAGTACTACTAGGGCAACATAACTGCTGAGCGTTAAGTACCTCTTCCTAGACAAACTTTGTGTTTCTTAGAAAGGATTAAGCCCCATCCTTACACAAACAAGAACAATGCCAACTTTCTTTAGGGGAAATTACCCATTCTAAGCTATATTTGGTTCATGCTATCTAATGGTCTTTCTTTCCCGGAGGAGGCAGGCATAGCTTGCCTTGGAACAGACGATCTGAGCAGCAGGTTTTACAGTAGGGAAGACTGAGCAGCTCTTTCTAATAAATTCGTGAACACTGGGATACAAAAGCACTTTCCTTTAAAACCTGAACTTGATTTTAAAACCTGTATTGTCTGTTCAGACCTTCACAGAAAAATATCCTAAATGTATCCAAAGTCTTGAATTTAGCGGTACATATTAAAGGCTTGAAGTTGCATTTTTAATACTCTTGAATAATAAATTGTTCTAACTCCAAATTTAGAAAATACTACTAGCACTTGTATTCTAACCAAAGAATTTCACAGTAGGGTTTTATTTTTAAAACCTTAATTCCTTTGAAAAGAGCTATAGCTATGTATGTTTTGAGTGGAATTTCAGTGCTCAGTTTCTGTGTTCACCACTTGGTCTTTAAGTGCATGCACAACTGCATAAAACTGAAAATAATTTGCATCACCATGTTTGGGGTTTTTTAATATTAGCAAGATTCTTTATCAATGTGATTAAATCGAAGATGTGCATATGAAAATCCTGGGTATTGTCCAGTTGTAGATAGTTGTATAATGGAGTATTTTTAAAAGGAAAGAAATGTATACCTGCCAAATTAGATGAGCAATAAGATAGAGTGAGAGGCCAATACACCTGAAGACAGAATGAAACCTGTTTGTCCTATGCCTTACTCTGAGATGATTTCTTTGTGCTTAACTTATTTATACCACAAGTGAAAGGACATTGATCACAGCTACTAGGTCTTTACAATGCCGTTCTCAAGAACAATGACCGTCTTTTTCTAGCTTCTGTTAAGTAACTCTGAAGTATGTTTTTTAAGATTTTGTATAAAATCAGTTTTCAGTAAAGTGTTCAAATTTGCTCTAGATAGCTTTCTTTTTTTAAGAATCTGGTAGCTTACGAAATCCATCACAGGGGCTATGAGTAGGGGCAGTTTTAAATTGAACTTGTGATTTAGTGTACATATATATACAGTCTATAAACATTTTACAGGAATCATTTAGTTTTTTAATCATTTTAGTGCTACAGGATTTCATACTATATCTAGCTGAACATTTACGTATTACGCTATGTACATAATATGGTAATGTTTTACTGGTTTCCTATACCTGTTTCTATGGAAAAATTGATTATGAATAGCAGCTTGTAGAACTGAAATCAATTACATATTTGCTTGAATGTGAATCGTAACTAAACTTCCAGGTGGCTGAATGCATCTCTAAAGCAAAGATTGCCTGTATTTTGATCAATGATTGCCTATCCGTTTGCTGGCAGATGACCCAGAAATTCTCATATTCTAAGTAAAAGTGGGTGTAATAAAAACATAAAGTGATGATTTTTTAATCTTTGCGTTTGTGCTAACAACTCTGGAAATGGGGCCCTTCATTTACTGATAACACATTACATTTAGGCTTAAAATGATGGTGCCATAAATGTAATAGTCATTTGATGGTTTGCCACAGAAGATGATATTTTTCTTAAACATTACTCAGTAATTTCAGTAAATTTTTTAAAATGTAAAATGCCCAGGGCAAAGTCACTGAGTTTTGCTTCTCTCTTCTACTGAGAGCTCAGAGAACAGATAAACACTATGACTCTGCTAACCTGTTGACATGCTGAAGGACAAAAATCTAAAGGCACAGTATTGGAATCCTGTATACATTTTGTAGCTGTTGTTCACAGTTCATGTACTTACGGATGAATGCAGTAGCGTTTATAAATGCTATCAAAAAAACAAAGGCAGTTGTTCTTTTTATTAGAAGTTAAGGTGTAGATCTTTTCTGTGATGCATATAATGAAGGGTGACTTCGCAGTTGTTTGATAGGATGTTTATATTTTTATACATGTAGATAACGAGCCACTTACTCATTCTTATTTTCACATGTATAGCATTGAAAATAAAGATCCTCCTAGGAAAACATTGCATACCAAATTAAATTATTGCTCTTTAAATATTAACTCCGTTGCGTGGTTTATGCTGTCCTTTTTACTCTTGGTAAAAATGTCATTAGCTTTGCTCTCTCTTCCCCAGTATCATATTCATAACTTCAGAAAAGTCTCCAAACTAATATGTAAAGCAGAAACATTGAGCAAAGACCATTATGTGTATAGGGATTCTCTAGTGCAAGATAAGCAGAAATGTATAATGCTCAGACTGTATACTTTCCTTTTAAGTGTCACAGAGAATTTTTGTAGTGCTGGTCAATATAAATTGGTCCTCGGGAAACCATAGTGATTAAACAGCTTAATTTAAATAGCACAGAATAATCACTGAAATAAAATGTTGATTTTTTTATGAAGCCAGAGAATAACATTGGATATAGTGTTCATTTAATGAAAGAAACAATACCTAAGGAAATAGATGATCCAAGAGAAATGCATTTAGAAATTCTGTTGAGGAACAGAGAAGTAATCTTGTTAGTTACCCTGTGATCTTTAGTGAACTATTACAAACCTGATGGTTTATAATAAACATGTCGTCAGTTTAATAGATAATTAGTAATGAATTGCTAGTATAATCTATGTATGTGAAGCACCTGTATATTTAGTAGAACTTTCTTGGGTAGCATGGTTATAATGCAAAGGAAGCTTGATTTGATGGCTTGATAGTATTTTAGAGCTTTGTTATCAAGCAATAATATAAGAAAGGAGGTTGTTCCATGGGCAACAAAACTTTGAGTCTGTCTTTCTGCAGGCTTTGCTCTCATTTCCTTTATACTACCACTTCAATTACTCTGCTCACCCCCATCCCTTTTATTTCATTTCTACTAGGCAAAAGACAGCATGTTCTTTGGCATACTCAGCCTCTGCTAAGCTGAAGGTCTGAGCTGAATTCTACCTTTCTCCTTCGGTGAACTACCGTTTGTTTTTTTTTTTCTTTCCTTTACCCAGCCAGCAATATTCATGGGACTTGTAAGAACATAACATCTGTGAGGTTTTTTTAGTTCTTTTAATTGTGTTTTAAACCACCCATCAACTCAGAAGTTCAAGGGGACAGATGTCCACCCAAATGGACAATTCAAGTGTATGAGTCTTATTTCCTTAGGAAGCAATGTTAACAACAAATTACTGTAATTAATGTCTGGCACTATCGATATACAACCTTTTGTCAAAGGAGGACAGAGAAGTCCAAGTGTACTAAATCCCTATAGACTGAGGAGGCAAGCAGTCATGCTTACTTTTGTGACACTGTCCAGTCAGCCAAACGAATGGGTGGACTAGAATGGCTTAAAAGTATTTCCAGCCTCCAAATTTCTGCAGTGTTTCCAAGTGTAGCTCAAACAGCTTTGAGCCTTGTTACAATAGCCCTTCTTGTCTGCCTGTCTTAAACCTGTCTGTTGGTAAATTTGCTGGAGAAACTTTTGGTTATGAACACGGAGCTTTGAGGACTCCTTCTGCCCTTTTGGCTAGCAGAAATGGATCAAAATGTGCAGGAAAATATTTCCCAAAGGCTAGATTTGACTCAGTTTTTTATATTATAGGAAATCTTTATCATAGTTGTTAATGAAAAATTAGTGGAAAGTGTTACTTATTTACAAAGTACTAGCATTTAGTTTTATGACACTGAATCCTAATTTTGTTTTTAATTAAAATAAACTGCATATGTTTTTCCCCTTGCAGTGAACTGAACTCGATGTAAGTCTTTGCTGCTAAACAAAGCTCTTACGTATGATTGCTGAAGTATTAACACCGCTGTTGCAAGTGGTCCATTGGAAATATGCAGCACAACTGCTGAGCCAGTCAAATTATTGCATTTCTTTCCTGTTCCACTCTCCGTCGTGTTCAAACTGGAATAAAATTAAGCTCTGTTATACTTTTCTTGCTCAAAAAGTTTTTTAGCACAGACTATGGAGTATTGGATGCTTCCATCAAAGCTGTTGGCCACAATGAGTCAGATTTTGAAGCAGATTTATTTCCTTGTGAGAAAATAAGAGCTAGGAAAAATACACAAAGTAGGAGCAGCTTCATGCAGTTTTGGGGAAATTTCTTGGTATCACAAGAAATTAAATATATTTTTCTGCCTGATCCAAATAATACATTCACACATTACTCCAGTGAAAGCTTGCAAACCCACGCCCCCTGAAAAACTATAGTCCTTGATGTAATGTCTTTGTTCTAGGTCTTATTTGATACCTGGAGGAAAGACATTTTTTACTTCTTCAAAAAAGCTTAGTTTTTAGCTTCTGGAAAATGACAATGTTAGCAGTACACCTTGCTTAGGGAGATGGACAGATGTGGGTTAATATTTTATGATCCTTTTTAATTCAGCATAACAAGAAAGGGAGGGTAGTTCACACAGGAGCCTATAGGAATGAGCCAATGTGTGCTGTGATGTCAGTATACAGATGATGTCCAGCTCCATATAGCCTCTGACTTGGTTTTTGCAGTTTAATGATTTTCTCAGACTAGAATCTGTGTTAACCCACTGAAGTTCAGCTAGAGAGATGAGAACAGTGTACCTAGACTTCAATAAAAAAACAGCTTCATTGATAAAGAGTATGTGATTTACTGTTTTCCTTTGTAATTTTGAGGTAGTCACAACCTTGGTTAGTTTATTGAGAAGCAGGCTGTGATGTAAAAAAAAAAAAAAAGTAAAATAAAGGAAAAGCCCTTTCCTCCAGTCCTCTCCCTGTGCACATGTTCTTCAGGAGGGAACACAGTGCTGGTGTGATGGGAATGATGTTTCTTTTTGGTTTCAGACATCACTGCAATAACCCACAATGCTGCCACCTCGGTCTGACTGTTTTGCTGGTCGTGGCTGAACGTTAGGGTCACATCAACACTTAATAAATGTTCCTTTAGCAGAGCATATTATCATAACTATGTAGACTTCCATAGATTTGGATGTATTTTGATTTTGACTCAGATTTTCCAAATAGCTTAGTGACAATCTCCTCATATTACAGCAAGGACTGTGGTCATTAAAATCCTGAAGTTTTTTCCTTTAAAAGGGCAGAGACAGTTCCAGGAATGTGACTCTTCTTTGGGTTTTTGTTTTTCTTTTAGTAAGGGATCTCAATTATGGATTATTTTTTTCGAATCTATAGTCTTGTACAAACACTCCTAAATTTCCTCACCTTGTAAAATTCACTTCCACATCTTCCTATGGCTGACAGCTCAAGGCACAAGTATTTCAGACAGCTGCAAGGACCAGGAGGTCTTGCAAGCAACTCACAAGTGTGACATGGCAATCCCCTCCTGCTGTGGTGCCTCCTGCAGTCAGAGCCAAGCTGGCTGGGCAGCTGGGTCCCAGGCCCCAGGATGACCCCGGACCTAACCACAGCTGCCCCTTCTGCCTCGCTTCCTTCCTGGCCACGGCCGACGTGGATCGTCCCTGAGCCAGCACAATCCCACTGCTGGTGCCTTGCCTGAATAAAGGGGCAGTATTTGTATTCTGGTAAGCTCTATGCAGCCCAACAGCCACCAATTGGCACTTCTCCACTAGACTTCTGACCCACTTATTTTCAGGGTTTGTTTTAATGGTCTGTACATTATCTGCTGTCTCAGGGTATGGTTGAAACATAGGAAGGATTTAGCTGTCTGCAGTAGGTTGCCAAATAGTTGCCGGGGTGCTAAAGGGATGATAAAGACAACTCAGTGAAAAATAGTTTTAAAGTTTCTTAAAATTTTGCAGTCTGAATAAACCATGAAAACTGCTGCGTAAGCTATAATAAAACTCTGCAAGAGCACCTTTTCTAAGTGAGAATGTTGCCTTTATTTTGCTGGAGCACTAGTATGTTTATCCGCTTGGACTTGTTTGTATCATGTCAAAGGCTGGAGAGTGCTCAGTTGCAGATAACTGGACCAAACAGTCGTATTTCTTTAGAAAACGTTAGAGGGAGGGTATAGGTATACAAATGCACTAGTGTTTCTGCTTCTAAAAGAAAAGTTTGTAGGTTGCTTCAGATTATAAAATTGGATGCTTTTCAACACATCACCTCCTAGGGTTTGAGGACAGAGATAAATATCCAGATCATCTAGTCTGCTGTTCTACATAGAATACACTGCAGGGCTTCCCTGAATAGAGTCTTTAAATCAGGCAAGTGAAATCTCTTAGTCTGTCATCTAATCTCATGGACGATACTGCTGGTGAAAAAGAAGACGTTACTGTGCTCAATTAGTTGTTCTGCTGCCAGTGTCACCAGCTTTGGCTTCCATCCAGAAGGTTCTTCACTGGCACCTTGAGGCTGGAGAGAGCATTCTGTAGGAGGGTATGTATGGAGACAGTTCATCTGATCTAAATCTGGGGATGAAGACTCTTGTCTTTTCCTTCAGTTCCCTGCCAATTTTTCCTGTAGCCATTTTTTTGTGGCACTGCAAGTGTGGCCATGGGGTGAGCCAGTTTAGGAACCTGATGCAGATGAAAAACTCAAACAAGCAAACAGAAAAATGCAGGTTAGCTGTCAACCAGAGCAGCTTCCTGAACTGGCTCACAGACAGCATAATAAAGTTTCTAGTGCCAGGAGAAATGGACTGATGACTAAACAGAGTGAGCTCCTGTGGTCTGTCAATAAGGCATGTTATTTAGTCCTTTAGTCATCTCATGTCTCTTTTCTAAATCCTCTTCAATTTATCACCATCTTTGGAACTGCTGATTTCAGATACTTCTCATCCTAGTAGGGAAATGCACTAAAGCAAAGTAAAATTTCTGTCATACCCTCTGTTTTTTCTGTTCATCTGTCCAGGGTTTGCATTGGCACTTCCAGGGATTTAAGAGTCAATGGAGTTTATGTGCAGCAAACCACCACTGTGAGCACCTGTCTTCTGTCCTCCAAATGCTGTTCCAATTAGCAGTCAAAATGCATGGCAGTGTATAAAGTGTTTTCTTATTAAACGTTATATCACAGTTTAACCTCTAACAACTATATAGCCTTAAAAATCTGAGCAAAACTAATAAAAAGGGATCTGGTTTGTATACATCAGTGTTGATGAACATTACTGTGTCACACAAATGTTCAGTATCATTTCTTACGAGTTATTACATTGGATAGGTATTTTTCAACAGCATAAATGGATGGCCAAGGATTGATGTCAAGTTGGCAGGCCTGAAGTTCCCAAATTACCCCACTGTTTTTAACCACTGTCTTCAAACACAGTTTATGTTTTTTCCAGTCTTTTGGAGTTTCCCCAGGATTCTGAGACTTTCTGAGAAGGCTGCATTAGTAATTACAAAGGCTCATAAAGACACAGGATCTAAATGGGCCAGACCTGATTAAAACAAATGCTTGTTGCTCATTTTTCTTGGATTAGTCTCAGAAGGAAAATTGTTCATTATTCTGAACAGACCTGCAGAGCAAAATATTTATACTTTTCCTGAACTATCAAGCCTCCAACTTCCATCTAGTAATGAATCAATACCATTTTTCACATTGTTCCTAATAAAATTAAATAATTTCATTTGTAATCATGCTGACTACTGCTGTCGTTGTGTTCTTTTTTCCTCAGCTTATTGAATTTATACAATGCAGTTAGTACCGCATTTGGAATTTATAGCTTTTGATTTATACAGGCTGTGATAACCTTCTTTTTTCTTATTAGAGTTTATACCTATGACTTTTTAATCGCAGCTCTCTGGATCCTGTCCTGGGATGTACTGGATAACTGTAACTCGCATTGATCTCAGTAAAAGGTGCTGTCACTGCAGGAAGTACATGACAATTTAGCAAAACCAGTGTTCTTTCTTTTACATTCAGGACTTTACATTTATATTCATTTGCTGAAACTGTAACCTAGGATTTAGAAATGTAGTATTTTTCAAGGTAAGTTTCTTGATAGGCAGTTAGTGGGAATTAATATTCTTAATGTTACTTTGTGTTTTGACTGTTTAATCTCATTCTATCTGTTGTGGTGCACGTCCAAAGAATATATAGAGGATATACCAGAGGAATATTTTCTCAGATCTTTCCTAGCACTGTTTTGACACATCTAAAAGTTGCTTCTTCATAATACTCAGTTATTTATGTTATTCCTAAACTCCATTTACAGTCACCTAAGAACATTGCTCAAGTGCATTTTGGAGTGCTGCACACATGACACACAGCTCATTCCTTTGCTCTTACCTGGACTTGCACTCACTGGAGTTGGTATTTGCTTTTTTTGAGGCACTGCTTCCAATACATTCTTCCAATACATATGAATTGGTATGGAAACCAGAGGGACAACATAGAAACTCATCTGTGGTAAAGGCATGTGGCCAGTAAGAGTGTCATGAGCGACAACTTCTCAGCAACTAGAGGCTGCACGTTTTGCCTACCCACCCCACAAACTCATAGTGTGTGGAGGCTGATACTGTCTGGATAAATAATAAACACTTAACATTACAAATTGCAGTAGCTTTTCTCTTATTTCATGTTCATCAGGTTACTCCTCAAGAGAAGGTCCTATTGTAGCTTTAAACATGATTTTGGCTATAATTCCCTCACTATAGTTTATACAGCTGCCCTCACCATTTTTCCCTTGATAGTCTCTTAAATAGCTCAGTGTTCTTCCCACATTTTCATTTGCAGAATTAGATTACAGAAAATTAGAGGAAGAAATGCTGCTTTAAATTAGCATCCTTAGACAATGTGAGATTACTTTTAACCTTAATTTTTATAGCAGCAACTGGGAATAAAAGAGTTGGCTGAAATCAGCAAGTCATTCCCTTTCTATGGAATAACAAAATATGTAGTTTTGAATAACTTTGTTTAAATCACACAAGAAAGTCTTTCTCCGGTCAGAGTGGCTCTCTTCTGTAGTATCAATTGCCTAATACTGAATGTTTTCCCCAAGATGAAGTACGTATCACAAATGTTTCACAAACAGAAAAAGACAGAACACAGGGAAATAATTTCAGAATTATAAAATCTTCCACCTCTCCCACCCTTTTCCAAAGATACTGTGTCCTTATGAAACTTCTGTGTTTTCCTTCTGACACGTCACCAACTAGGAAACATATTTCACTATTATTCTTTACAGAGATGCTCTCATTCTACAGCAATATTCATCTTTCCTAAGGCAAGTTGACCTGCAGTTTTCCTTCCCAGTTATTATCTTCCTTAACTGAAACTACTTTTTCTAAATCTTCTGCAACAGCTGCTACATGTATACTTCTAATAAGTCTGATGTTGGGTTTGGTGATTTACCTACTGTGTTACTCTTTTAGCTCTTACATTTTCACCTCTTTTGTATAAAAACGTCTCTGGCTGAGGCACATGGTTCTGTCAGTGTATACACACGGCATAGCTGAATCTGTGGTATAGTTACAGGTACACAGGAATTGCCATACCGTCGCAGCTCACTGCTTTGCCAAGTCATTTATCCTCTCTGATCATGACTGACAGTGGGTACATCAAAGGAGACTGTAAGAATCTCTGTAAAGCCCACAGAGCATCTCAGAGTACTCTGCCATAAACCCATTTATAAGTATGTGGCAAAGCATTTTGCTTATGCATTTAATAAGGAATTGTATGTTGTAAGTGTACTATGTAAAAGTATTATGCTTTCCTTTCTCTAAGGAAAGGTCATTAGAAGAAATGTATTTTGATTGTTCTTCTGGTTTACATGTATGAAGAAACCTATACAGTACTGGTGTACCTACACAGTACCTACACTGTACCAGTGCAGTATAAATAGAATTGAACTCCTCTTTCTGCTTAGCTTCACTTGGCTCATGCTTTGTAAAAGAACTCGCACCTCTTCCATGATATTATACTGTATTATATTATATTACATTATATTATATTACATATTATATTATATTATAATTAATTATATTTTTCCCCTTGAAATGAAAAATAATTTGCTCTCTGATTTTTAGAGAATGTTTTTATTATTTTGATAAGAACATGTTCTTTTCCATGGCTATTTTGTACATAAAGATTTAGAAAGAGATTTTTTTTTAGTTTTGTGAAAACCATAGTCTTTTACTCAGATTTTCTCATCTTTATTGTTACTTTATGAATTTAATGGGTTTGACTGTTATGTATTTAGAAGATTTTTTTAGTCTGATTGTTGTTTTCTCTCAATCAGACTTCATGTATTTAACAGAGTAATCTTGAGGTTTTTACTGGTCCAGCTAACACCTGCAGCCTACATTAGTTTTATGGGATCAGACAAATTTAGTTGAAGTGTTAGGCTGTAATCCTTTTTACAGAGGTTTGATTCCTCTTCTTATCGGCTCTGTGGTGAAATTCATGTTGATTTGCAAGCTCACTGATGTGCATTAAAAGTGTGCCAGATTCTGGTAGATGGAAGCCTGTGAGGTTAGGGCATCTAGCTGTTAACTAGATTTTTGTGGGATCGAGGCCTATCTGTCTAGGTAAGGCCCTGGCTTAAAGTGTCTGCGTTGGATTGAGAAGATGCAGGTTAGTGTCCTGCAGGTCTTAGCAGAAGCTAAGAGGTTTTAACTCTTAAGGCTTTGAAGGCCTTCAATTTAGGTTATCCTAAGTTTCTAAGCAGTGGTCAGAGTTATGGGGGAGAGTGGTAAGAATGAGACTGATAGGGAGGTGAGGGTGGCAACTGGGGCATTTGTTGGGTTATTAGTGTGTCACTCTTTTTTATGGTTTGTGGAGTTTGGTGGGAGGGTGATTGTTGTGTAATATGCAAGGTGGAGGTAGAAGAATAGTCCTAGCAGTGAGAGTAGGGCAATGATTGTGGCTGTTGGGGTTATTTCTTGTTTAGTGCTTTCTTGGACAATAAGTCATTTTGGCAGGAAGCCTGTTACTGGGGGCAGTCCTGCTAGGGAGAGCAAGGTTAGTATGAGGGCTTTTGTCCATGAGATGATTATTGTTGATAGTTTTAGGGTTTTAGTTGTGCTTAGGGTGAGGGATACAGTGGTGGCTATTAGGGTGTATAGGTAGAAAGCTAGTAGGGTGAGTTTGGGGTTGTAGATGGCAATGGTGGCTATTCAGCCCAGGTGGGAGATAGATGAGAAGGCTAGGATCTTTCGGGTTTGTGTTTGTGTAAGATGCACCTACTTAATTCCTCTTTTGTTAAAATTCTCTTACCAACAGTCAACTGCTTTTTTTTTCTACTGCTTTTTCTGGTGAAAAATATAACCAGGGTCACTGTACGCCTGTGCAGAGTATGAGTCCTGCATGATCACGAGATGCAGATGGGGAAATTCTAGTGTAGGGAACTGCCTAGCAAAGGGCTAAAGTGCAACACAGTACAGAACTGGAAACAGTCCTGTCTCAGCAGAGCACATGTGCTCCTCTCTGCATGAGACCTCTATCAGGAGGCACAACCTATTACAATGTCAAGAAGGTCTCCTGAGTCATTGGAATGGATGGGTCAGGGATAAGAAGGATGAATGAGTTTTTTAAGCAGTACCTAGGATCTTTGTAGATATTGGTTTTGATAATGCAAGCATCCCTTTCCCAGATATCTCTCCTCTCTCAGCATGTGGGGACCAAATAGAGATTTCAATCCAGAAGAAAGAACAATGAGTCATGATTACTAAGTATGTACATATTTTTAGAACTAAAATCAGAATTTCACATTTCATAAATATTAGTGCATACATAGGCATATAGTTTTCAGCATAATTCAGTCATCCCAGCATAATGACCACTGAGAGGGCATGGTCGTCATCTTGGGTGGCCCAGATCATGCATTCCAGTTTGCTCCAATAGGTAGAAAACATCCATAGGGATGAGGGAACATGTTTCAATTCCCTTGTTGCACCTGTCTTGCCACCTCTTGGTGGAGCAAGGGCATGCGAACATTAATTTTCATACAACCCTTTGTTCTCAGCATGTCACGTCCCGCTCCAACGAGGGGGACAAGTGACTCAGATTCGCAAATCCCCAATTGGAGCGGACAACAAGTCTCCAAGTTCAAGCATTTATTAACTACCTACAATGCACTAATTGAACACATGATAATTGGCCAAGTACAGAGCAAGTTGTGGTGAGCAATATAATATGCTTTGCATTTCTTAATAGAAAAAGGAAAAGAGGGAGATAGAGGGAATGGGGGAATACAGATCACCGGTCTGGGTTCCTGCGCTGATCCCACCGGCGAGGGTTCCAGGAGGCGGCCGTCTTCTTCGCTGGCATTCGTCTTCTTCGCTTCACTGCTTTCTCCAGACGGTCGGGGGGGGGGGGGGGGGGAAGGAAGAGGGGCAGAGAGAGAGAGAGAAAGTCCTTTCTTCCCCCCTTTGATTTATACCCATTTTCCTTAGGTCCGTCCCCTAGGTCGACCCACATAGCTACGTATCCCATGTACAGGGAGGGGTAAGGTGTTTCATGGGATGATGTAATTAGCATGATCATGACAGCCCTCGTTAGCATATTGAGGGGTGTCAACTTTAATATGCATTTTGTGGATAATGAAGCAAAGTTCATTCACCGGACACATGGCCCTTGAAATTTGCCCAGGTGCCCCAGTGCAGAGCCGTCCTGTCTCCACAGGGCTCTCTCCCCCAGCTACATCGGGCAGCGTTATCAGCTTTGGCCTCCACAGAAGGCACCCTGTGACTCAGAGTTTTGTCTTGCGAGTGTTTGAGGCATTTCTTCAATCAGCCTCAACTTTTGCTTTCCCAGGTTGTTTGTCTTAGTTTCTCACAGGCCTGGTTTCTCGTCTCTCACACAGCATCCTGTACTTCTTTGTTTTTCCTGAGGAAGAGGAGACATCTTCCCCATCATTGCAACTGATAAACAATAGTTTTTAATTCATCAGCTACTTTTTAGATGAGGTAGATATGGTTATCCCTTTGTAACTTATCTGTTCTTTCTACCTTTTCCAGCATCATCTGGAGCACACATTGTGGTTAGTAACTCCAGACGAAATGCTGATCGGCAGTTCTCAGCCACAGAGGCAGGTAAATGAACAACAGGGAAATGGTAAGAAAGACCACGCTAAGATATTGACATCTTGATATCTGACATGTGATTGAGTGCATAGGGATTTTTTTCCCCAAAAATGATGTAGGGATTTTTTTTCTTTAAAACCCACCAGTTTTGCCATAGTGCAGAGCTCCAAGCAGTTAGGACTTGAATTCCTTAGGGCAGCAATTGCTGTGGGTAACAAGTGAGGGTTTGGCCGTGAAGAGAAGATGGCATTGCCTCTGGACCACTTCAGATGTCAGCTGGGAGAGTTGTACCTGAATTTGTGTGCTCTGCTGACCCCTGCACAATCATTGCAAGACCTGCAGAGCAGCCGTGCCATTTCTTTCCCCAGATGTGGCTGGCACTTGTGTTTTCCCTGCTGAAAGGAGCTCGACCCTGTTAGACATCATACAGGGCTGAAGTATCAAAACGGTGGAGGCTGTTTAAGCACTTGGAGCTTTGGGAAAAGCTGGTTTCAAAACTCCAGTTCTGACAGACGGATGGACAGACAGATGGACGGAAAGGGGTGTGTTTGCCTCAGTCCAGAGAGAGCTGATCTGCAGGAGCAGGTGCAAGAAAGGGATGTTTTCTGTAGCTGATCTGGAGTTCTTAAGCTCTTGGAAACTGCCAGCTAGTCGTGTTTGAGCAGGAAGGGTAAGAAAGGGCAGTCTGCTGTGTGCTGCATACAAGTACTTGCACCGACCAAAGAGCTGCAGTGGGTGCTCCCTGCTTGGACTCAGCAAGTTGGTTCAGCATCTGTCTGCCGAGAATGGGCAGCTCTAAATAAAAATGCGATGGAGTAATTCAATGATGCTGCCCGTCTGCATGTTTTTTTAGAAATTATTTTCTCTTTCCTTCCTGACCTTCACAGGTTTATTAGGTATGCCGCTGCATGCCAACAGCAGGCCAAGACTTTTCTGGAGTTTAGTTGCATTTTTGAAAGGTGCAGTGCTTTGCTCCTGTACACATAAAGCAATGCAGCTCTGCTGGCACGACCCACCTTCTTGACACACACTCACAAGTGTCAAGGAAGTTGTGTGACAAGCTGCCATTCTTAATCTGCATTCATCAATGTCTTTGTGTCATTTCCTTCTAATCTGTGGACTCTGACACCATCGACATGCGTTCAGCATCTCTCTGCCGAGAGCAAGGAGTTGTAAGTGAAACCTGGCGGGTTTTCTAGTCTGGAGCAGTCTGGCCAGCATGTCCCTCCTGTCCCTCCCAGATGACATGCGCATAAAATGCTCCCTGTAATCTGAAGTTCCCATGCCAGCTCCCCTCCAGCCAGCAAGGCCCCCTGCGAGGGCCGGGATGGCTCTGAGGGCGGTGCGGGGCCGCTGCGGCTCAGCGGTGCGTGACTGCAATCTGCTGGCCAGAGCAGAAGGGCACGGCGCCTCTCTCCTTGCCTCTGCTGAGGTGATGCTGGGGCCATGTCGTGCCCCTGGAAGCCGTGGCATCAGAACTCATCGGGGAATCCAAGCAGCAAAAATAGATGGGCACCTACAAGGGCAGAGTCAGAAAGCGCTGGTGAAACCATGAGGGCAGGAACAGGTGTGACTTTGTTGCCTGTTCTTTGGGGATTCTGAGGAAAAAAGGGTCGTTCCTGGCTCCAGAGAGAGAACCCTTACTGGCAGTGACTCCAGCGTTGCTTCGGCCCCTTCTCAATGCCTGCAATGCCCTCAGGGTACGGCAGGTTGGCAGAGATGTACAGTGCCCCCATGCCAGGCAGTAGGGCTCAGCAGGGAGCCCCTGGGGAGCTGGGATGGGGTCCTTTCCCAAAACCTGAGCAGCAGCAGCAGCCCTCACCATCCCATGCTAAAATGGCAGGTTGGCAGGCAAACCATGCTCTGTTTTGATTTTTTATTGTTTGGGTTCTTTTTTTCTTTCCCCAGTTTCCTCAGGTGAGACATGAGTTTTTCAGAAGTGCCAATATCTCTCTGTCTATAGCTCTTTGGAACAACCCCTTACTGTGTCTTTAGGATTCAGGCAGCACCAGCCAGTGCTAGGATTGCCAACTGGCATGAACAGAAAAGAGAGACTTTGCCTCTTTCTGTAGGGAGCGGGTCAAAGAGCTCAAAATGGTGAGTCTTGTGACCTTGCCGGGGTGTCTGCTCAGCCTTGCACAAACAAGCTTCAGCAAGTGCAAAAGGAACACTGCCAACGCTGGAGCGGAATGTTTCTCCAGACCTACACGTTCTCCCAAGGGCACGTGCGTGTTTCCTGTCTGGGGCCATCTCTGTGCACCTCGGGAAGTCCTCCTATATTCAGAGTAGTGTTCAGAGCCTTTGGAAGATGGACGAGAGGGTCTGCTACACCCCTGGGCTCCTCGTTCATCTTACCTGCTCAGATTCCCTCAGTTGCCCGTCCCTGAGAGCTCCGGCTCCAGCTTCCTCATCTTCCTGCCTGGTTGCCCATTGCTCCCCTCTTCACAGCTCACTTTTCTCTTTCTATTCCCTTGAGAAGAGCCTGGCAACCTTTCCATGCAAGAGGATGGTTAGACAGGTAAAGCCATGATAAACATGAAACAATTCTACTCTTCACCAAGGCTAGCTCATGTTACCTTCTCTCCCCAGACGAGCTCTTCAGGTGTTGGCTTTCTGGGGCGACTGGAGGCACCTGCAGTGGAAAGGAGGAAGGTCATAGGTGGCAAGGACCTACCTGCTCAGTTGCTACCTGAGCTCTGAAAGGCAGATCCCTCGGATGGGTTTGCGCAGCCCAGCTGAGCCAGTTCTGGTGGCATCGCCGCCGAAGTGCAAGGGCCAACCTGCGTCAGCCTTACTCTGCGCTCTTGCAGAGCTGCAGGTTGGTGGATGATCTTGCTTGTCCCCGTGGCGGCAGCGGTCCCCCTTCTGAGGGGGGAGGCTTTGGTCGTCACGCTGTTTGTGGCCGTGACATACCTCTGCTGCTGCTGCTCCCAGCTCCGGTGCCGGTGACTCCTCGTCCGATGTGCCGGCAAGCCCAGCCACCTCCTCCCCGAAGAGTTCCTCGCGGTGCTCGATGAGGAACTCCACCAGCTGCGTCACCTGCACACAGCAAAACACTGGTGTCCACCTAGGTGCGACGGCCTTTCCCACTGCTGAGCCTGGCTTCTGCGCAGCTGTGGGGCTGCTCTTGCCGGCAGCTCCCCCACAAGTGTTTGCTGAAGAGAGGAGGCAGCCAGGTACCTCTGAACAGCAAAGCTCGGGCGGGCCCAGAGGGCTGTAGTCGGCTGGTAAACAGAGCGTACCTGCCCCGTCGCCTGCGCCAGGACGTCCAGGGGAAGGGTGTGCTCCTCAGCTGGGCTCAGGAGGTTTGGCCCCACGCAGATGGCCAGGTTGCGGGCAGTCATCTTGCTGGTGGCTGCGTTGCTGCTGATGTTTTGCAGCAGGGACAGCAACCGTTTGAGCAGGACCAGGTTGGCCTTGGGCAACTTGCTGGCCACCCTGAGGGAACAGGACCACAACGTTAGCACGGTCAGTGCTGTCAGCGCAGGCCTCCTGGCCTGATCTCACCCAAGCCCGCCCGAGGGAAGACGCCCTGGCCACGCCTGCTGTCCGGCAGAGGGGCTGCCTTTGCTGAGAGATGGCCGGCCACCTCCCTCCTCCCTGCCTCCCCTTCTGGCAAGACACCCTTCGTGGAGCAACCCGCGATGCCTGCCGGCAGCGCTCCAAGGAGAGACGTGCTCTGCTGTGCCACTTGCCCCCAAAACCCCACCCCGCGGCAGCAAGAGGTGGCTGGCAGAAAAAAAGGGCGTTTCCAAGGAGGCCGTCACACTGCAGACAAGTGTTGGCCTCTGCCAGTCCCTGCGGAGCAGGCAGGCTGCTCGCCACGCTTACTCTTTCAGTCCTGCCAGCTTCTCCTGCCTGCTGGTCTTCTGCAGGGCGCTCATCCACTCCTCGTAGAGCTCTACCTCGAGGAGCTTGGAGGGGATCTTGCGGAGGAAGTTCTGCAATGCCAGGGGATGCGGGTGAGGACCTGCCCACCACTGCCAGGAGCACAGGCAGCATCCCTGGCGCTCTGGCTGTGGAGCAGGCGGCCGGGTTTTGGCTCCTGTTCTCGCAGGTGCCCACCAGCACCGATGGAGCTGGGAGCTGCCGGGCTCCAGGTCAGCAGGGTTTACCTTCAAGATGACGGCCAGCAGGCACGCAGGCTGGCTTTCAAGGGGGACCTGCGCTCCGCTGTCGAGGGCCTTACAGAGCTCCTGCATGGCGCGCTCGTTGGCTGCCAGCCGGAAGATCCCCTCCGTGGCTGGCCCGTGCTGGTGCAGGAGAGCCAGCAGGTCCTGCGGGGGACAGAGGAGGAGAGTTGCTTGGCTGGAGAGAGGCCCTGGGGCAGGTGACCCTTCCTCAGGGCCAGGAGCGAGTGTGGATGGCTCCGCCTCTCTCCCTGGGGCGGGGCGGGATGGGGGGGTGGCTGCAGGTTGGGGACGTGGGGGGGAGCCGGCTTTGTCCCAGCGTCCCAGACAGGGTCCCTCTGCTTGGGATGCTGCCTCTCCGAAGGAGCCAACAGGGTGGGGAACCCCTGGCCAGGCTCGCTTACCTGGATGGGCTGGGGCAGCGTGCCGTCCTGGCTGCAGAGAGCTGCCAGGGGCCGGCCAAAGAGAGCCCCGCTGCCGGCAGAGCCCGACAGCGCGGGCGCCTCTGCAGCGGCCAAGGTCCCTCGCCGGGAGAAGGGCCAGGACGGCCCCCTCCTCCTGCCGCCGATCCCACCTGCTGTCAAGGGAAAGGGAGGCAAAATCCCTGCATGAGAACCACCAGGCCAGCGCCCCTGGACCCTCTCAGCGCTGTCCCCCCCGCACCGAGTGCAAGGGAGAGGCATTGTTTGGCAATGAGGGGTCCTGGGGGCTCAGCTATCTCCTGCACGGAGCGATGGGGACGGAGGTGCCCCGAGGGGAGGGCAGCAGCCCCACTGCAGCACGAGTGCCCGCCTGCCAGAGGAGGAGAGAAAGGCCATCCTGCCCCCTTCTTCTCCAAACTCACCAGCCGAGGGGCCGTGTCCACCTTTGCTGCCAGCAACGACGGGTGGTGGCCGCTGCTCTGCACCCGCCTGCAAGAAAAGCACCGTGCTCAGTGAGCAGCCTCGCAGCAGCAAGGGCCCCTGGTGAGCTGCAGCGGCCCCTGGCCACATGTGAGAGAGAGGTGGGGATGGCCAAGATCGCCCCCTGAATGAAGCTGACCTTTGCCTGGCCCTCGACCAGCCTCTCCAGGCTGCTGGCACGTAGTGGTGTCACCTGGGCAAGGGGAAAAGACCAGAAGGTGAGAAGGGATGCACCCGATGCTGGGCTGGAGCAGCATCTGGGGGCAGAGCACAGACAGGAGGGACACTCACTGCCTTGCGGCGGCTGAGCTCCTTCATCGGGGCCTTGATGGAGGGCAGCTGGGTGACCCGGGCTCCCTCCACTCCTTCTGGTGGCCTGTGTATGGGGAAGGGGCAGAGAAAGAGCTGTGTGAGACCCAAGCTGCCTTTTCCCTCTCCTTCCAGCCCAGGGAGCACTTCCGAGCTGCCTCAAAGCAGCCGGGTACCGCCTGGTAGTGGAGTGGAGAGCAGCGGCAGCCCCAGGTGGGGCTGGGGCTGGGCAGGTGTTGCCTGGACACAGCTGGGCAAAGCAGCTCTGCCAGCTCTGCCTGCTCAAGAGCTGCCTGCAGCTGTGGGGGCACCTGTCCCCAGCCTGGAGCATCCCCCGTGAGGTGAGCACGGGCCTCCAGGCTGAACCGCCAGGCTGGGCTTACCCTTGGAGTGCGCTGACCCAGAGCTCCTTCTCCGCCCGGGAGCTGCAGAAAGAGAGGAAAAGCAGCCTGAGTGCCTGCTGCTCCCCAGCCTGGGGGCAGAGGTGGGCGCTGGCACAGCCCTGCCCCGTGGGGACGGCCACAGAGGCAGGACGAAGCCCCGTGGGGCAGGACAGAGGTGCTGCCCAGTCCTGCTGTGGGATGTGGCACCGAGACTCACTGGAAGGTCACGACGCATGAGCCGAAGGGCCAGACGAGGACAAGGGAGTTGGTGGTCTTGTCTTCCTGCTCCTTGGGGCCATCACCGGCCTCCCCTATCCTGCTGCTCAGCACCTGCAGCTGACCCAAGGCCAGGCAGTGCTGCGGGCGCGGGGCGCTGCCACGTCTGTGGAGAGGGGTGGCAGGGAGTGACCTGGAGCTGGCCGAGCCCAGTGGCTCCCCTCTACCGTCCACCTGCCACGGGCAGGGCCATGGGTGCCTCCAGCACCAGGGTGCCGGGGGCCTGGGGCTGCTCCTTGGCTGTCCCTGCCCTGGTGCCGGGCCGGGGCTTGGGAGGAAAGGCAGCGGGGCTCTGCGAGTCTTACTTGGACTTGGCAATGACCAGGGCGTCCCTGGAGAGGAGGAGGTCCCTCTTCTTCTTCGTGCGGCCCTGAGTCACCTGCACGCGCTGGCGGAGCAGCAGCTCGGGTGACCCCGGGACAGGCTCGCAGTGCTGCTCGGGGTAAGGGTAGACCCTGCAGGGGAGACGGCATCGGGCGTGAGCAAGGTGGCTGCTGCGGGGCCCGGCTGTGCCGGCGTGTCCCCAGATCGCGGGGGGAGCTCACCTGGAGCCACGGCAGCAGTTCAGCTGGCCCATCCCGCCAAGGACACGAGAGGCCTCGCTTTGCACACTCCGGTGGGGCTCAGGGCCGTGCTCTGACGGCCCGAGAGAGTCTTCCGAGGGGTCCTGATGCTCTGCAGTGCTGCTGGGCGAGACCCCACTGCGACTCTGTGCTGGCACAGCACTGTCCCGGCAGGTATTGGGGCCGTTGCCAGGCCAGCACCGGGTCAACGCAGAGCGGGGCATTGTGACCTCATCGGTCGTGCTGGGGGTGCTGGGGGTGTGGGGCACTGAGGGGCTTTCCCCAGGGTGCCCGTGTCTCTCTCGTCCAGGGAGGCCAGGCCTGGGCACAGCACTGCAGGCATGGCCTCACCAGCGCTGAGCAGAGGGAAGGGTCACCTCCCTCCAGCTGCCATCAAGGCTTTCCCCAGTGCTGCCCAGGGTGCCACTCGCGCTGCCTTTGGGCAAGGGCACCTTGCTGTCTCCTTGTCAACTTGGTGTCCACTGGGACCCCCAGGGCCTTTTCGGTCGTGTTGCTTTCCATTAGCTTTGCCAACCTGCTTTTTGTCATGAGTATGTGTGGATGTGTCCCTGGATGCTTTGTGCCTATACCAGTGACATTCATAGTCTGTCCCACCCTCTTTTCATAGGTCTCTCTCTGCCATTGCTGAAAGGGCATGGCTCCTCCAGCCAAAGCAGTGGTCCAAGTGGAAATGCTCTCTCTTGCTATGGGACAGGGTAATGAGGATGCACTCCAGTGACAGAGTGCAGAGACAGACTTTCCACAGAACTTTTTTCCTTAACTCCATTTTAGACTTGTGTTCACCTGCACTTATGCAATGTGTGCACATATTTATTGTGAAGTCTAGATGCCAGCTTCAGTGGAATTTAGACTAGAGCTTAGAGAAAGTTGTTCTCATGAAGACCAGATTTCAAAGACTTCCTCAACAGTATATGCTTATAAAGTATTAAGGTGTGCAAGGGTGTAAGAACGAATAACACAGAGGTATGCTGGAGCTGTTAAAGCTGAGCTTGGACTTAACTGACCTGGAAGCCAGGTGTGGTTTTGTAGCAGGTGTTAGTTCTGGTCTATTCCCATTGAAAATGTGGCTACCAGGACAGACAAGAGTTGTTATTAACCCGATAATATAAGTTAGCCATTCCATGTTTAAGTCCTCTACATGTTAAGCATATGAAAAATGTTCTGGAGATTGACCATTGTTGTGACTGTTGACCAGTGTCCTGTGTTATGATAAATATGTTGGACTCAAAGACTAACAAGCCTCACATGCACTGAGAACATGAGAATGGTGATTCTGGGTCAGAGCAAGGATCTGGGCTTTTTTCTAATGCTGTCCTTTCCACTGCCCAGCACTCTGCCCATATGTTTACAGGCATACCCACAACCAGTCCAGGCTGTTTTCCAAGGAGCTGATCACTACATATATGAGAGACAGTAGACAAAACCTAGTTCTTCATATTCTTGCTATTGTTTTACTAGAGATTATGAAGTTCTATATAACTTTTTTTGCTTATACTTACATCGGCACTTCATTGGGTCTAGACTAAATGGAAATTCTCTACCTGACTGCAGCAAAAGTTGGGCTGAGACCTCAGTAGCTAGCCATGGGTTAATTTTGTTCTGAAATACAGCACACTGTTGTGGAATAGAAAACTGAGACAGCTAGGGACATTGGCTGTATTTTCTGAAAGGAGGTGGAAAAATTTCTAAGGGAAATTTTTTCATAGCATTATTCTGAAAGTCAGAAGAGTGGCACATGAGAGGCAACTATCTTTGTTCAACTAAAGTAGTGGAGGATGCACTGGTTTTGTTGCTAAGTTAGAGCAATAGCAGCTACTGCTCTATGCAAATGTTTTTTTAGGGTTAGCTGCCATTATTGTCTGAAGTGACATGTTTATAAAATGTCTCTACATGAATAATTAGCTCACGCAGCAAAGCTGCAGCCACCTGACAGCACAATATTTTTCCCACTTTGGAGGTTTTTTTATTTATCTAAAACTTTCCAAAAGCTGTCACTGTTAGTTTATTCCCTGTATGACAAAGAAGTAGTAAATAAAGGTGTTTTCATATATTGAAACAATCTGCATGTTTATATTTTTTACAGCTGTTGCAAAGATGTAAGTGAAACCCTGAAGAGCTTTTGCTCTTTATACTACTGAAAGCCAAGCTAAACAGCTTTTTGCAAATTTCCAGTTTGGAGAACTGCGGAGTAATTATTCAAGTGTTTATGCAGAAGAAAAAAAATAGTCTTCCTTTAGAGACAATATTTTCAGATTTTAGTTCTCGTTTTTTCTGTTTCATCTGCCTTTTCTCTAGCTCAAAAATGCCTCCTCCCTTAGAAATTGTTCTTGTTTGATATGGTAGAATATCTTTGTGTAGTAGCTGAATAGGAACTGGACCTGTTCTTTGACACTTAAATACCACACTAAATTCTCATTTCTATAATGCATGCAGTTTTCCTTTACTCATTAAAGAAAATGAGAAAACTTTTGATTTGCTGCCATACAGTGCTGGTGACCATGTATCAACCTGAATTTGTACGGCCCAGCACTACTTTTTGCAACTGAGCTGAAAATCTCTGCCAAATTGTATCAGAACCCAGGAATGAAAATAATAGGGATGACTTACTTCACATATATCCTCTGAAGGTTGTTATGACCAACTGCAAGTAAATGAGAAAAATATAGGTAGTTGATAGTTCTAACTTAATCTTTGACATCTCAATAAGTCATTTTAATATTAAAATTTTCACTATATTTTCTGTGTGAAAAAACAAAAGAATGTGTTTTTAATAGAATTTATGCAGGAAAGCATTGACAAAAATACTAGAGTACTTTTAATGTTTGTTCCTACCTCAAACGTGCTGAGATGAGGCTTAAAAACCCACCAGAGAATTCACATTTGCTTCAGTGCTGTTAGTAAAAGCTGTCATTATCTGCATCTTTTGAAAATGCTTGAAATGAAACACAACCCAATTCTCAGTTATAGAACAATGTAATACAGCAAAGATATTATCATCTATTTTTTCATTATAAGATGCGGGTGCATAACTGGAAGAACACTGACATGATTATTTTTTAGTAAACGATTACAATATACGACCCTTTAGTGGGGCAGTGAAAATCAGAACTTGCTCTGACTTTATCACAGCAGAACACTTCTGTTGTATAGGTAGACAAAGAGCTTGACTTTCTGGTATATTTTCAGTTTCACAGTCCTGTTTCCTGTACTTTAGTTGTCAGTAACTTCACTACTCAGTGACTTTTGTGGGGGGATTAGGGTTAGCCTCATTGCTTTCCCCTTCACCTTTGACAGCATTAGTGAGGCTGGCACCTCCAGCAGAGTCCCTTGGGCCTTATTGCTGCTGAATAATGCATGCCAGAGGTCTGTACCCCAGAGCAACTTTTACCCACCCGTACTTCAGGGTTTAGCAAAGTGAAGTATGATCACAACAGAGGCTGAACATAGTCTGGGGTAGAAGCAGGCAAGGCTGGCAATGACCTAATTAGGAGCCATGGGACTAAGAGGGACCACAGAGTTTACATGACCATGCCTAGCCCTTGGTTAAAGATGTCCAGGATTTTTGCTTGGATTTGTCTTAGTGAAATATGAAAGCAGCCACTGATACTTTTCAATTTTTCATCCATCCACATCTTTTACAATTCTCTAGTTTTTTTATAGCTGAAACCTAAAAGTTGAGGAGAAACATCCAAATGTGTTGTGACAGATAAGGGCATACTGTCCCTTTTACCTTCTGAAATTTTAAGGACTTAAATGTTCAGTTGTATATGTGGTTCAGGGTAAAAGCAAATGGGGAGAAATGTCAGTGGAGTGAGGGGCTTTTAGATAGAAACAAGTATGCCAAGTCTAATAAAAGGTTAATCTAGTCCAGTATTGTCTTTCTGGAAGTGAGTAATAGGGAAGTTTAGGGAAGAAAGGGAGACATGAGGGAAGAATGCAAAGGTACATAAATGTGGAGCAAGCTTGTAATGGTATTTCCCACTCCCGTTCTCAGATTCCAGGCCAGAAGCGGTGTCTTTGTATCTAATAATGCTTAGTGGATTTCTAGTCCATGACTTTATGTAGTTACTTTTCAAATACCTGTGAACCTTTTATATCTCCAACACCTAGCAGTAGTGAATTCCAAGGTTTAGCTGTATCATGCTAGACATACATACTACTGCAATTTAGGGTCCAGAAGTGGGAAGCTGAACTGGGTCAGAGCAAAATTCTATTTACTGTCCTGTCTCAGAATATGCATTAGCAGGTATCTAGGGAAGCATATAAAACTAGACCATTCTTCAAGATTTGCACTTCTTCAAGAAGGTTTATGCACCTCAGGGTTTTTTTCATTCCTTTTTCAAACAGTGCGAGATTTAGACTTGTCCAAAAAGCAGTTTTTAACCCTCCCCCTCCTCAACTTTGACCCTTATCATCCAGTAATAAAGTAAAAAGGTGTCTCAGTCTGCTGATTGCATGTTCTGTTTCTTGGAAATATTAAAAACAATAAGACATTCCCCTGTTAAGAGAGGTTGACTGATATAAAAAATTCTTAAAAGTAGACACATCCAGAATAATCATTCACAACTACTCATTTCAAGGATAAAATTTTTTATATTCACCCTGAAGTTTCCTGGAAAACAAAACTTTGAAATCTGAAGCTAACCCTGTTCCAGATTTGTTCTGCAGTAACAAATAAATACAGGATGCTCCAAAATGCAATTGATATAACAGATCCTGAATTGATGACTGTGTTAAATATTTGCTGAAGCTTGATTTTGGGCAATATAATGATCCGGGCAAACTGGCAAGTGTTCACTCCCTGTAGACCTTCTATTAAGCTCATAAACCTTCACTACTTAACATTTTGGTGACCTAAGAAACCGATCATATATACATTTAATGACTGTATAAAGAAATGAATCGCTTAAAATGCGATTAAAAACTGCTGCTTCAGCATAGATCTTTTAAGTCAGTTGGAAATAATTAACTTCAGAATGATTTATTGATGAGATTAATCTTTCAGTTGGAGTTATCTACATGACCTCTTCTAAAGAATATTGCTCACTACAGTTTTAATGGATACAGGATGAGCTAAAGTAGTGTTACTTGCTTTTGTTACCACCCAACAGACATTTTGCCTCAATACCTCTTTATGTATGTAATTTATTTACACTGGCATATATCTAATTAGGCAGTATCATATTTTGAACACTATCTTTCTTGATGCAAGAGTTTTATAAGAGGCGAGCCCTGAAGAATCTTATGGATCAGATCTTTCCATCTTTTGCAACACATATCAGCATAATACCAAACCATGAATTGTTCGTTGGTTGTTAAATTTCCTGTTGAGATCGTAAAGCCACAGGAGGTTAAGTACACACATAAAATCCTATTGATTTCCAATTAACAAAGATAACGTCTACAATGTGTGGATACTGTAAGCATAATCTAATTTCTCTGGGAAACATCCATTTGTTGATTGTATTGAATGTGTATATAAATCATAAATTTGAATCCACATAACACAAAGGATGTTTTTTGTATCAGTTTTTGACTTCACAATTTTTGGTACACAAATAGGCCTAATGTCTCTGGCAATCAGTAGAAAAACATTATTTTATCTAGCTACCCTTAAAAAAAAAAAAAAAGTGAGAAATTCTGTGTGCATGTTTCTCCTCTCTGTGAGTTCTCTCCAGCACAGTTAACTCCCACTTTGGCTTAGAAAAACAGACTGCCTTGCTCACATCAGAATCTCTGACTTTTTATGGGTTTCAGCCAGTCTGAGCATAATCCTTAGATTGTTGAAAGCATATTCATCTCCAGTTCTTCCTGGAACCAGCTTTTAGCCTTATAAATAATAAGCTGTGTCATGCCAGAAGGAACCAAGCATTAAATTTCCTACATAATTCTTTTGAGGATCCAAATTGTTTTATATTGTTTGATTTCATGTTCCCATTATCAGCCTCCTTACATTTCATTCCCAGTGTACAGGAAGGACAGCAAACTAAGGCAGACAAGCTAGTTGCAGAAAAATACCATCAGTTATGCATGACAGTCCTTTCCTCAAAAAACACTTGAGCTTGGGGAATGCTCTTGTTTTCCTTCCATGTCACACATGTTTCACATAATACATGCCAGATAAATATCTTTGCTATAGGTGATATCTTTGCCTAAGCTAACAAGAGGGAATTTCTGAAATGTCAGCTAGCAGGATCCCTTCCTGAAGGGTCCCTTGTTGTTGTACTTATTGTCAGTATCTTCTGTCAAAGATGTAAAAAAGTACCTTGAGCTTTTCTGTTACTAGGAGCTAGCATGACAAAGTAATAGCAAAATGATCACATGAGTTAACCAAAATAGCCTTCTGCTGGAGTGAAGCAAAGCTTTCGACACTCTATGATGTATGTGTTTTTAAGCTCCCTTTACTAGCTCTACTACATTAGCACTGCTACAGTTTTGTCTGTGTCGCTCCACCACTTCCTTTTGTTCATAATGCATTTCATCACCTACAAGACTCTATCTGATCTCTTACTAGCTAAAAAATCTGGGCAATCAACACATAGAGAGTTTGATGGCAGAGCAGCAGCTGGGGAGCTTGCAGTGCATGCTCTAAACTTGGGAGTACCAGTTCATGTATAAAAACCTTCCAGTTTAATAATCCTACTTTTTATTGAAACTTATTTGCTCTCTTTATCAACCAGTAAGGCCAGTCTGACACAGGAAGGAGGAATCTTGTGGCAATGAGATTTCAAAAGATGAGTTAAATTTGTTCCTGTAGAAAAGGAAGGACATGAGAAGTAGGAAGTGCTGAGTACTACTAATAGGATTATGAGATACTAATAGGATTATAATACAGGCTCTACAAGCTCTTCTGACACCAGAAGGGCTCGTTTTGTACAACCTCCAAGTCTAGCCTAACACAGCAAACCAGCATGTGACAGAGAGCATCTCCATGTGTGCCTACCTTTTTCTGCAAGAAGCTGTTTTTCTCAGATGATCTAAAAGCCTGGAAGGAAAACTTCTACCCTCAATTTAGTTACTGTCAGCGGTCGTTATGGCTTTTGCTTTTGGAAAACCCTGCAGTCTTTTTCTAGAGCTATAAGATCCATGAACAAGGACTTTATTCTTAGCAGAGCTGATGGCTTTTAACTATGAACTGTAGCTTTTGAAGCTTCCTGTCTTTCCATTTCACCTCCAGAAATTGATTTTAAGCTAGAGAAGTTAGTTGTCCTATGTTTCCTCTGTTGTCAGTATAGTAAAACAGTCATTGTCATGGATGACACAGACCACCTTCTCTTAAACTCATGTCGTCAGTTGCTGCTGTCTCTTTGTGGATCATATGGGTATCCTGAGGTGAGTCTCCCAAGCAAAATTAGAATGAATCATGAACACCCCAGGGGCTTCAGCTGACCTATCTGAAAAACAAAAGTATTTAATCCTGCTTATGAGGAATTTATAAGACTGTAGATGACAAGTGCTAAACTGATAGGCATTATAACCACCAACTACCCAGAGTGGTAGCAGCTCTCTCCTCATATAGTCTCTGCTTTTGCATGTAAATGAGCATGTTAACTGCAGAACTAACCCTCAGTATAGCCATATAATTTTGTATGCCCTTTATCCAAGACTGGTAATGCTGCTTGCATCACAACAGCTGGTCAAGAGTTTTGTTAAACTGGTTAAGAGATTTGTAGAATGACAGAATTACAGGGTGAGGTTGGCAGGCACCTCTGGAGACTGCTCAAAGCGGGGTCACCTAGAGCTGGTTGCCCAGGACCATGTCCAGACAGCTTTTGAATATCTCCAAGGATGGAGGCCACACAGCCTTTCTGGGCAACATACTGCAGTGTTCAACCACACTCACAGTAATATAAAAAAGTGTTATCTTCAGACAAAATTTAATGTGTTTCATTTTGTACCCATGAGTTTCAATGAATTTGTGCCCAAATTGGTGGTTCTGCTTATAATGTGGGAATAATTCCACCTAGAGACTGATTCAGCTCACTTAAAGTAAGTTTCTAAGGCAGTGTCTATATAGCTAAATAAAAAGGGGCTAGGTACAGGCTGAGTTGTATTTATATGGTGAGGGACCATGTCTGAGAGCGAACTGGAAGAGTCCCAAGCAGAGCCAGGGAGTGAGGTGAGGGGTAAGCAGTGTGAGTGATGACCAGTGACCAGTGCTTGGGCTTGCTCTAACACTCTTGTTTGCCGCATAGCTGCACCCAGTAAGGAGCAGCATTAATTTCCCCCTAAAAGCCCGAGAGATTAGTTACACCCGTAGTACTTAACATCCTCATCGTGCAGAGGACTTTATGCCATTAATGTTTCATTCCCTTGGCTCTTGAATGTAAAGTCTCTAATGAGGACACTTGAAAGGGAGAGATTTAAAACAGGTGCTCTGCATATATTATGGGGTAGATACTGAGAATGTAGTATCTGTCTGTTTATAAAGCAAACACATAGTAATAACACCTAAAAATGACTTTATGTTCCCTATTACACAAAGTTGTTGGAGATGTGTTATCTACAACAGAAGGAGATCTGCAAGATTTCAAATCCAGAAGAAACATTGATTATTAGCTGGTGCAACCTACCATATATCAGATGATTTCTGTATAAAGTCACTAATTTTAAGGTGTAGAATAAATGTTTTAAACTCTTACAGAACATTTAAATAAGTTTAAATTTATTAAATAAATAACTTAGTTTAATGGTAACATGGCGAAAATTATGTACTATCCTTCCAGGTCAAAATTTGGCCAGAAGCTCCTGTTGCATTCTGCATTATTATTTTCTTCTTGGTAAGTACTTTCAGGCAGAAGCCAGGTCTTTTGATTGTTTTGTAGATGATTCAAGAGGCTCGGTAACTTCTTTTTGTGGAGTAGGAAACATTTATTTCTTCTCTCAGGTGTCACTGACACATCCTTCTTGTATTACAGGTATCATACTTTGATTTATGACCTCTCCACTCTCAGCCTTAAAAGTAGTACCATCGCTATTCTCCAGCCTAATATTCCAGTATTGGTATGCATGCACTCAAAAAAAAAAAAAATCTTTTACAGTAGTGCATTGTGATTAATCCACGGTCTTGTAGGTAACCTGTGTCAGGAGCAGGAAACCAACTCAATTTCCTAAATGTCAGTTCAGCAATTTGCTCACTACAGAATCACTGGAAAATAAATTACAGTGTAATCTGAAGTCTGGGAAAGTTTTCTAGTGACTCTCAGGGGCTTTAAAGCCAGGAGTTACTTAATTTTTGGCATTACGTCTACATAGTTGAGTTCAGATCAAGCATTTCTTTTCCACTACAGAAACTGCCTCAAGGCACAGTGGTTGGTTGTCAGCTCTTCCTTTGCTTGTGTACATTGACTAACGTATTAGTAGTCTTCCTTTTTTTGTATTAGAACACTAAAACTAAGCTTTGGGAACTTATTAGGAAAAGTATAGGGCACTCTCTTACATGTAGATGGGAGAAGAGATGAGAAGTTTTACAAACCCTCAGACAAAGAATGTGTAAATACCATTGTCTTTAATGGGACCTCATTTATCAGACTTCAGCATTGGAAAGTTATTTGTTTTACCTTTATTTTTGCTTTCCTACAAATATCATTAGTAGATAAAGTTTCCAAATAAAGTAGTGGAATATTATTTTGTTAATATGTTAAGGAAGGATAGTGGGTGGGGATTATTTTATCTAGCTCTAGAACTTGTGTCTTCATCCTAGATGCCTGGTGATTCCCTCAATATCTCTCTTTATGCAAATAAATACATTTTTAGAATTGATAAATTCCCTTCCTAGTTGTAGGAGAAAGGTTAGGTGCTTTTGAAGGCCTCTACAGGGAGATCCATTATTAATGTCAATAACTAAGTGTTTAGTTTTTGTGAATTGGAGCTCTTTTTGAACATCTGTAAAAGTACCTTCTTCCCTCTATTGCCAATTCATTTACTTGAGGAAGACTGATCCAACAGGTAGATACTCAGCCATTACACATAACCAAACTCCCAAGTCCCAAATAAAACAAAGGTAGAATTATTTTCATATGGCATAGTTCATTTAGTTTTATATCTGTATGTGGTATGACAAATCATATTTATCACATATTTTTGATCACCTGTACTAAAATCCCCTTGGCACTTCAAACACCTCTTATAATTGCTTCTGTTTATGCAAAACTTCATTGCTCCCACGCTATAGGACCAAATCAGGCACCGAGTCAGGTAATGCTGGAAGGTATAATCTTTCTCATGTGCATCAGAGATAAAACTCTGACAACAGCCTATAACAGTCAGGAAGAATGGAAGAAAATACTTGATAGTATCATTTTTAATAATAGCCAGACAGCAAGATTTTTCCAATGATACATTACCTGAGGGTAACCATCCCTGGACAGTGTTAATATATTCCTTCATTCTGTACTGTGGGTACTATCTGAGTACAGAATGCTTGTGTTTTCTCTGATATTAGAAAAGCGTTTTGGGAACATTAAGATTTTTAGTGGACATTTTCTTTTAAAAGAAAAAGTACCAACTGTCACTTAGACATCACCTCCCTCCCCCTGCTAAGGTTTCGGCATGTTGACCCACCTCAAGCCAAACTGGAAGATAAGTAGGAGTTTCAAAGACAGTTACGTTACCACCCTTGTAATGAATACTGATGTCTGGGTGGAAAGGAGTTCCAGGCTAACGGCCCAGCTAAGAGAAAGCTGAAGGATCTGGCTGGTGCCTCAGCACATGTGTTTGTCTATGATAACAACAGCATTGCTGCTCCTAGGGATGTGTTGGGGCTATTATGATGGGGGAGAGGCTGGGGAGAAGACTGTCTATCTATAATGGATCTGGGCTTCATTTGTTTTCTTGCTTATAGAACAACTATGCTTTTTAAGGTCTTTACTTGTAAAATATGTAAGGTTTGAGCATAGGAGCAGAAGACTCAACATGCTCCTTATTCCTTGATAGGAAAGTATTTTGACATAATATCTATCCAAGGGACAGCTACCATTATGCTCTGCCTGCTTACTCACATTCTTCCTTTCTTGTTTCACTGGTTTATCTATGGGTTATTACTAAGCATGCTTATTGCTGTACATCTTGTTATGGCTTTTTCAGTCAATGCTCCTTGACATTTCTCTGGGTAGATGGCCACATATTGCTCTTTCTCTTTCTACTCTTGGCATTAAAAAAAAGTATTTGATTGTGTTTAAGCCATAATTCAAGAAAAGAAAGGTTACTGAAGTGCTTAGATCTGGCAATGGAGATGAGAACTTTTATAATCAGTGCAGGAGAAGTACAGCAGATGAAGGAATCTAAACTCAGGAATTAGGGTGTGATTGTGGGAGCTTTACAAAAACAGCAAGGAGCTGGATATGCTACAGGTGTCTCAAATTATAAACTACATGATAACACCACTTTTCAGCACTTTCAGAGCCCTTTAATAATGGTTCAACATAAAGGAGTTCTCTGTGCTTATGATTAAAATTGGTTCCAAGAGAGACACTAAAATGTCTAACCAGTACCTATTCCGTGTGACAAAGGAAACAGAAGAGGCCTCATACACTGTAATGAAAGACTTCTTACCTATGCTATGTAAGGACAACATTTTCTGTTGACAGTAGGACCAGGGGGTACTCTTTGAAGACAGAAAAGCCTCCCTCACCCCAATAATATATAACTGGCTATGTAAATCCCACTGTATTCTCACAGTGCACTCTTCTCACACATGCAGTGAAGATGGTCTTTATAAATATTTCATTCCCCAGTAGTCATTCTGATAAACCCTAATCCTGCACTGTGACCATTGGAGTACTAGAAATCAATGGCAGAGACATCAAGCGTCTGTGACCCAGCAGTTAAAAAATTACATAGTCTTTGCCACACAATATAACGTGTAACTGAGGAATAGTGCACCACATAATTTATCAGTGCAATTAAAGAGATTGTTACTGATGAAAGACATCTTTAGCTAATTTAGTTAAGTTTAAGATAACTTAATTTTAAAGTTCTTATAAATTCTTGGCAGCACCTACAAGGAGAGGTTTCTCTGTGTTCAGTACAGAAGGAGACATTTTGGACTGGAACATTCTAATATTTTAGCACTAAGCTGATCTTTACATCACAAAGACAAGTTCATATACCTGCTATTTACTGTTGAGCTGGATTAAGTATTTTCTGGAAAACACTAGCTCATCTCTTGCATCTTTCCCCACTGTTCTGTTTCCTGCAAGGAGTACCCTAAAGAGTACACTTGTGAGGTCTACATGTTTTGTGGTGCAGGTGGTTATATTCCCTTAAGTTTTATTCCCCACTTAATGTATCTAAAACTTAGAAATTGAATGTCAAAAAGATTGATTTACCATTCTTGAAAATAACACCTTATTATGATATATGAGCCAATTTGTGCTTTTCATACCTATTAATTCCAGACCTTTACAGATGCAGACAGAAATCAAGATACTGGTTACATTCAAGTTACATTTTTAAACCTTTTTTAAAAAATGCTCAACATGGCTAAACACTTTTTTTTAGATTGAAAGCTGAAATGCTAAAATATAATCCCAAGACCTACTTATGATTTGATAGAGAATAAGGCTTCTTCTGCACTCTGTTATAAAACCCACTTGTGCTACATATATAGCAAGAAAAAGAAGACTCTTCGTCATTGTATTCTGCTTGAGATGTATTATTGCCTTCCCTTGAAATACCCTGTCCATTGGCACTTTATCTGTGTCTCCTTAGTAAGCCTAGTAGGATAATTTCAAATTCATGCTGTTAAAACCCTTACACCTCATAGAAATCCAGTGTTACATCATGTATTTTATGTCAGTGCATGCAAGAAGTATACTCAGGATCTAACTTCAGCTTGCAAACTTTGCATTTTAACATTTATATTACATTGATGAGTATTTATATGACTTGAAATGACAACTTCCACATCTGCTTCTGCTATGGACATTTGGACTGTATGATGGTACATGACAAATATAATCTTCTGAGATTATTATTTTATTCTTATGTTGTATTTCTGTGAACTATAAAAAAAACCCCTTGTTTAAATAAAATAAAGGAGTTTACATTTAGTGTTTTAAGACTTACCTTATTTTTACATTGTTTATATATATTTTTTTTTAATGTTCTTTCTCCTCATGGCACTTAACTAGCATAATTACATAGTATTATATTTTGGGATTTTAATATTAAGAAGTGTCTTTTGTTTCCTGGTGAAGGTTCAGCTATGTTCAAAAAGTCTTACTTCTACTGTAGCAGGTCTCTCCAGTATTCTCCCTTCCATGTGATTCAGTGAGATTACCATAAACAGGACATAGATGAGTAGCCAGCAGCCTGACATACTCTTAGATCCACTGATTTTCAATGTTGAGAAGCTGTAGGCAAACCACACATTGATTGTGGACAAGCACATGGACAATTTAGACTTGCTTGCAGACTTATTCATTCCCTAATGCCATATGCCATATCAGTAGCATATGAGGTGCCCTTACTTGCAAGATCTCGTGTGCTCTGGGTTGTGCTGTCAGTAACTGAAGCTATCTTGAAGCTGACCTTTGTGTGCCCATCAAACAAAACACGTGCTAGACATAAATTTCCCCCAAACTCAGTCTTTGAATGCAAGAGATAGCATTAAATTGCATCTTATTTCCATTGTTTGCAGCATAAACAAAAAAGAACTGAGGGAAAAAATGCTATGTCATATGTCACAAGAACTTTTATATTTGGCAGAAGGTAACTGGGGATAACAAGGAATATCTTCTGGGGAAGAAATACAGCAGATTACTCAGAAAACATTTGGATTGCATCAGGGAAAATGTTTCTGATTCAAGAAGTATAGAAAGTAAATAAAGGAGACATTCTTTTATATACATTGACAATTGTGGGGAATGGATGAGAACCCTAAAGAAAAGTCCCTTTAAGAGTCGTCATTAGAAAAAAGGTTCATGATCCTCAGTACAAGAAGAAGGAATAGCAGCTGAGTGATAGAAGGTAGAATTCAATAAATTCACATAATGGGTAGTCAAGATCTCATGTAAAGGAAAATGCTGTTAAAGGGTTAGCACCTTAGAAATAATACACACAATAACATAATATCAATCCACAGGTATATACTATCCCACTGTGAAGAAATGAGAGAAAATGCAGTAAGAGATCAGCTTGATTAAAGCATGAACTGTGCATGAACCTTAAACACAAGAAAGAATCAAGCTGGAAGCAGAAACTAGGTCAGACTACTGAGGACGAGTGATAAATATAACATGAACATGTAGGAACAAAATTTTAAAAAGCCAAAGCTCAAAACAAGATGCATCTGCCAAGAGATATCAATCAATTTAGAAGTGCAATTGCAATAGAAGGAAGGTGAAGGAAAGGGTGAATTGGTCAGCTGTTCAGCAGAGAGGAAAAGCTATGGCTGGATGATACTCAGAAGGTCAAATTTTCTAGTAACTTTTTTACTTCAGTCCTTACATGAATGATTCATTGCAATTCAGGTGTATTATAGTTCACAGTGATAAAAGTCAAGACCTCATCTTTGAATGGTAAAGGAGCAATTTAGAGATTAGAGTTTTTCACGTCAGCAAGGGATTATGAATTTTGTAATGAGAAATTAAAGAATTTCATGATGAAATATTAGATACTACTGTGGTACTTGAGAGCATGTGATGAGCAGGTAATATCTTGAAAGATTCACACAGGGAAAGCCAATGTCTGTCTTTAAATAAGGAGAAAGGAAGACTGGGATATGATTCAGTCACTAATTTCTGCTCTCAGAAAACATTTGAACAACTGACAAAATGAACTATTTTTTAGCACCGGAAGGCAACAAGGGTGTGAGTAGCAGCTAATACGAAATTACCAGATTCATGTGATTCCCTCCTATGCCAGAACAACCGGGTTTGAAAACATAAATGCCATTTGTCTTGACTTTAATAGGGCTTTCTGTATTGTCTTATACAACAAATAAGATCTATATCTGGGAGTTTGGCTAGATGATCTTCCAACAAAAAGCATGCTATGCTATAATTCTATAAAACACTGACATAGTGTGGATACAGAAGGGTTGGGTAGGTTTCACAAGCCATGGAATTATGATCAATGATTTGAAACAAAGAGGAAAGCATGTATCTAGTATGGTTCCCCAGATATGTTTCTTCAGTCTCTGTTCACGTTTTTTCTTAATGTTCTGAAGAATATGCCCATTTAATTTTCCCCATGGAACTGGGCAGCATGAGAAGAACATAGAATTCAAAATTACTTTGAAAAATTGACTAAGTAGCTAGAAAATAGTAGGATGAAACTGAATGGAGACAAGTGTAATGTTTTATTCTTGGGCAGGAGTAATCAACTGGATACACATGGGAAAGGAATATCTGGTTAAATAGCAATGCTTCAGAAAAGGAGCTGGGATCCACACTGGATCACAAGGTGAGCATAAAACACAAATAGAAAAAGGCAAAAGTAATTTTTATATATGCAGGGCATATAGTATGTAAGACAAAAAATACTACTTTCCTTCTACTTGCTATCATCAAGGTTATAGGGCAGTATCCAAGACTGGGACATTGCATTTAAATAAATAAAAGCAACTGACAAGTTCAGTGAAAAGGCTTAAGAATAATCACGAATATGACCTTCATTGAAAGACTGAAGAATTTATTTAACCATTAAGGGGGAAGGGCTATGAAGACAGTAGTCAGATATGTGAAAGAATGTTGCAGAGAAGACTGTAATTTGTCCCTTATTTCCATGGTGAATAGGAATAACAAAATTATAGGAGGGAAGATTTCAATTAGTAACTGAGAAAACTTGCTTATGTATAAGGATAGGAAAGAGTTGGTAGAATACTGGTGAGGTTGTATCCCTAAAACTGGAGACATCGCAGAATAGTTTAGACAAATGTGTGTCAAGAAAACTTAGATACACTTGATCTAAGTGTAAGGCCAGGCGTGGCCTAATGACTACCTGTAGTCACTTCTAGCTCTGTGATATTTAAAGCTAGAAGTCAGTTTACATAGGTTCAATGCTTATGTTACGAGATCCCAGATGTCAGACTGTGTTTAGGGGTTATAATGTGAAAATATTTGGAATAAAAAGGAGAGATGATTAAGCCCCAAGCATGTATTTGGAGAGCTAGCAAAATAAAAAGCAAGAAGATATTAATTATTTTGTAGAATAAATTCAGTGTAAAAGTTACACTGAGTTCTTTTGGTACATGTGTGTGAAAATTAGAGTATGAAAATATATGAAAATCTGTGATATTTAGTAATTTACTTTCTTGTTTAAGAAAAGAACTGTTTTATGGTTATAACTAGAAAGGCCAAAAACTCATATTAGAGAGCTCTTTACTAAAAAAAAAAAAAAAAAAAATTATGTGCTTCCTGAAATAGCATCCTATATTTTCAGTATAACATTGTATTCAAATGTTATAATTTGATTAAAAGTTTAAAATGAAGACTGCATAAATGCATTAGGTAATGTTCCCTTCAAAATATTGTAACCTACAGCAATTCGGTCTTTTCTAAAGGCAAAGACTTTGTTCTGAAAAACTAATTTAGAAATCATCTTCCGTTCAGATGATTTAGCAGTATTCAAATAAGAGAGCCTTCATAGGAAAGAAAAATATCCCAGCCTTCATAAAACTGATTAACAGATTTCCAGGCGACCCTTGGATTGTGAATACCACTACTATAATATCAGAAGTGCTCATGAGAGAAAAAAAGAAACGAAACCTCAACATAGGTGAGAATATCGTTCTTCCACCATTAACTTTTATTATGAAAGTGAATTGAAAAGATTAAGCAAGAGAAAAAAAATCAAAGAAGTAGAATGTTCTGTTTTTATTTCAACTGTCATATTTTGTGAAGAACCTCTTAAAATGCTCTATTGCTAACACACATTCTTTATATGGCCTTGATTAGAAAGATGAGGCTTATGCCTGCATATATGTCTGGATTTTGAATATAACGAGCCGTTCAAAGTTGTACTTGGCTTGGGATGGAACTACAGGCCCTGTGAAGTGGATGCACCCTCATGACTGAAGTAATTTTTATAATACTTTAAAGTCAGTGCATGTTCTATCCCTTCCAAACCATTCATCTGGGGAAGAGATCTGAGTATTAGAGAAGGCGGCTTAATTTTCCATTCACTAGCTATAGCCCAGTGATGGTTGAAATGCACGCAAACAAACTGCACAAAATCCAATTAAAAGCAAAGATGCTGTAGAAATTCACTGGTTAAAGATGTTTGTGTTTTCATAAAACCTGGCTTTTTGTATAAATTTCTTTTGCATGTCTTAGAACAATCTGTGGAATTTTGGTTAATTTGTATTAAAATAATAATTCATTAGTTTGACTTGTGAGTTTCCTGGTGTATTTAAAGTTTCATACTGAAGGATTAAAGAATGAGTCAACACTAAGAATATCAAATAATTCAGACTTTGGACCTCTAGTCCTGATTCTCTTCTCAGACTTTCTTTCTTTATAGGATTATATTCCAGTTGACTGGAATATTCTTTATGTGAAGTTAGAAAAGATAAACCAGTTGTAGACACATACATGAGTAGAGAAATAGAAAATAGACAAATAGAGAATTCACCTGTCTAGTTCAGGGCTACCTTCATCCTGTCAAATATAATTGCTCCAGACAGTGATTCTGAGTCTGCAGGCCAAGTGGGATGCAGTTAGGGCTACCTTGCAATTCAGTAACTTGACTACATCAAATGTACAGCCCTGGGGCCCATCTGATGCCCTTGCAGATTTCATTAATATTTTGTGTGTGTTGTTTCTGGTTCAAAGTGCCTGTGATAGTCTTAGGAGAGTATTGAAGGCTGCCAGATTGCAGTGATTAAACAGAACGACACTGTCTAGAAGAGGAGTAAGAGGGATGTATCTCTTCTTCCCACCTCCGTTGGAACTTGAACAGGCCCATAAAGGTTGACATGATGTCTCAACCAAGCCTCTCCCAAACCCATTCTGCTTCAATGAAATGGGAGATTCCCAAGACTGCCTCTGATGCTGGTCGAAGCAGGCAGGTCTGCCTGGAGGAGCATGCAGGACCACGCCCCCACAACCTTTTGTAGGGTCGTAAAAAGGAAAGCAGGAACAGACCTAGTGCTTTTCAAGTATATCTGTGTATTTTGGGATTTTCCATGAAGAGGTGTGGCAAGGAAGTCAGCCTTTTCTTTAGACTTGAGGAGTAACTTGGAAAGTAGTCTTCATGGGTGAGGTTTTGCTTAGTTTAGTCAAGAAAGCTATGAGGTGCTTTATATTCAGTGGACTGAAAAGGCTCTTGTGCATGTTGTCTGTCTCTCTCTCAGTCCTTATCTTTGGACCTTCCAGGACTGTCCAGTTTGACAGTGAGTCATCCAGTTCCCTTGGTAAGGAAATGGTTAAGATTCTTGTGTGGCTTCCAGTTTAGGTGCCAATACCAAGCATGGAGACCAATAGGGTACTGTTTTCTGTAGGAGAGCTATGGGATCCTGTTTTCTATCCACAGCTTGTCTGTGCTTTGTGTGGGAATCTTGTAAGAACCTTGGCTCTCATTTGAATAAAGTGTGTGACCCTTGTGACATGTGTCTTGTCTCCCAGCAAATTGCATAGAAAAAAGGCTGAAGTGTTGCAGCTGGAGGTCACAGAGGAGGATCAGGCTGCCTTGCACCCCCCCTTCTCTGCCATGCCAGTTTAGATGATGCTATAGAGTGTATGGGGAGAAGGCATCCATGTAGGTTCCCACTTCAGAGGGGACACATGGATCCAGGCTACTTGGGGAGAGACCACAGCTCCTGACGGTGTGCCCTTTCTCAAAGCTTTGGGGCAGCCGGATGAGTCAGTGGGGGGAGCGCTGGTTTACCTTGCATCTCCCCCCAGACCCATGTGCAGTGGGTAAAGCCAGGAGTCCTCTGCATCCCATGGATTTCCCCATCCCCTGCTGATACACGTTAGTAGATGCCAGTGCACTGGGTTAATTGGACGTGCACAGTACAGAAAAGCAGCCCTGGGTACAGTTATAGAAAGAGAGTTTCCAAGCCTACACCTGGTGACCAGAAGCATCCATGGTGGTGTGTCACATTGCTGGGGCACTCACCAGGATACCATAAAAATCAGGACACTTCAGGAAGGACAGTCTGGGCAAGAGGATTTTTAAGAGAGGAATTTTACTTAGAAATCCACCACAGTGACAGGAAATGTCCTCCAGGTTACCCTTTATGCTTTTGGAAATATTTTTATTTAAATAGATGTTATCCCTCATAGCTTTTCAATCTCCAGGCCTCATTTTTCTTGAAGTTCATTTCCTCCATATGGTTACCATCAGCTAAAGAACCAGAGTTGATGAGCTGCTCGGAAATGTTTTGTCATGCTGTGTATAAGTTTTTTGCTTTGCAGCTAAATGTTTTTACATTTAACTTGCACCCCTCCTGAGAAGAGATGAGTATTCACTGTTAGGACTGTTATTTCATACTTACATAATAGCTATTCATTTGTTTGATGAGTGAATTTTTCCATTAAGGATTTCCAAACCCTACATCACAGTAGTCTGGAGTGCCAATTGCAATTTGATGCTACCTTGACTTGCACATCATTAGTACAGAATGGTGCATGATGCCACCATCTTCCCAGTGATGGAAGCTCTGGCTTAGATGGTGCTGAGCACTTCCATTTGATCTAAACAAAATTGACACAATTTAGCAAGCCAGTCTCACTAAAAAGCATCTTGGGACTTAATAACATGCATGCAGTATGATAAAATGTTTGGTAAGTGCAAGGGTAAACAGGGATCTTATTACAGAAAGCTATTAGATAAATTTGCAAATGGATGTGTTTGTTTATTTACATTTTAAAGAAATTCTTATATAATTCTATAGTGGAATGGTCTATAGATATACTTCATAATTACATTCATTTGACTTTCAGAGTGCATTTTGAATTGTACTGTGTAATAATTTTATCAGTGAAATCTAACAAAGTAAAAGCAGAAAAAATCAGTTTTGGTTGCAATGAGCATAATTCAGGATAGGTTTAGCACTCAGTCAATTCTTTTTGCCTGTTGTAAAGTCAGCAGACAACATGTCTGTCAATTTATATCAAAATACTTCAGAAAGGCATGGGAGTCAGAGAAGAAAAGTAGAAAACTTACCTTTGTGATTCAAGACTACCATGGTTCAGGACATACATAAAGGTTTTCGGGTCTGTTTTGTGGCATTATTTTTGTATTTTAGAACCAAAGACAGTTTGTGCTCCATTAGAAATGCTTTTTTATTAATTTGGAAAATAACAACTGAGAGTGCCTTCCAGAAGCCTTCAGTTCCCCCTCCCTCCTGATGGAAACTGGGTCTATTTACATTTTTCTAACCACAATATCATATCAATGATTTTGACCATGTCAGTTATACTGTGAAAGTAAGCAGGGTTTCATTTGGATTCATTACTTGGCCATTCATGTCTGAAATCCTACAGAATTTATACCACATGAATGGCAGGAGCCCACACTCACTCTAAACAGGTCTAGTGGCTGCTGGGAGATGGCTTGTCCATAGCCAGAGGTGAAGGTAACTGGATGCAACATGAGGAACTACAGGATCTGACATGAGATGTTGCTCAACATAACAAGAAACATGCTCTGAAGCTGCAAAAAATTACCAACAGTGTTCTGAGCGACAGTCAGGTCTCACAAGGGCTGAGGAGGGTTATTGGTGACCCCATCCATGACACCAAGTAAGGCAGAGATGACCTAGGTAACAGCACGAGAAATACTAAATCTGGGTACAGGTATATCAAAACTGGGACTGATGGGGAAAAAGTAATCAGTGGAAAGTTGTTTATTTTGGAGGGAACAAGGGAGAAGAAAACGTAAGGGAAGAAAAAATAGAAGAATATGGAGAGAAGGGGGATAAAGGGGGGTCATCTGGCACTGCCTTGCATCTGATCACCATCTGATCTCCTAACTATATTTCTGTGCAAGGGTGCTCTTTGTGCTCTGTGTGGGACACTGGTGAGCCTCAAGCCAAACTAGCTGGTGAACAGGGCAAGAGATGTAGGTCTAGATACTGGAAGGACTGTAAATCTAGGGGCTGGAGGACTGGGTGTCTGGGACCAGATACTGCAGGGGCTATAGGCTTGTGCCAGCTACTAGAAACACATGTTTGTGTGTGTGTGAGTATGTGTGTGTGTGTGTGCGCCTTTTGGGAATACACATTTACCCTCACATCCAAACAGCTGGAAAGAAAACATCTGGGTCCCAAAGCTGTTGGCTTTGCCTCCCCTTGGCCAACATTGCATACACAACAGTTGTGCCAATTCCCATTGCCTTTCCCTTCTCTATTCCTTAATTTCTCATGACCCAGTTTACTATGGCAATGCAAAAAAATTTCTGAAACTTCATATAGGATTTTAGTCCCCCTACTATGCACAGAGTGTCTGCAGTCTGGAATCTATTATAGATGTGTCTGTGTTGCTGCTAGGAAGACAGGCCAGGGAACATGTTAAAGCATGCAATATACATTGTCCCATGTACTTGTATCTGTGTCTCCATCTGTAGGAACTGTGGAAATTTTTAGAGATTGGGTCAAACCATTTTAATTTAAAAATATTTTATGAAATATATTAAATAATGTACAGACACATTTGATAGCGCAGAAATTCCTTACCCTCAAAAATTCCTGACAGAGTATAGTTTTATTCCTTATTATTTTAAAAATCTGGATGTATTTTGTGTATTAAATGTGCTGTATAAATATCTTAAATTCTGAAGCACAGAACTCATTATTAAATGATTTTGCTTATTAGCTAATTTTGTTTTCTGCAGAGTCCACTTAAAATGCTTAGCTCTGTATTATCGAGATCTTTCTTGCAGATATGCTATTAGCTGTTATTCCAGATGTTACTATTATTATTTTAATTGTGGTATTTATTGAAAAAAAAATAAAAGAGTGAAAAGTTTTATGGAAAACCACTTACCTATTTTCACAACTGAAAGTGATGACCAAATCATCTGAGTAAGAGGCACAGCAAGCCACAGTATTACTCTTAGCTGCTTTGAAAGTAAAATAGCCTGTTGAATGTCAGTATTTGATACAACAGCACATAAGCCTAGAAAGTTTTTTTAGAACAAGATGAAAAACTTGTGGTGATTAGTATGGTGTTTTTAATGAATGGTAATGTAAAGGCATTCTCAGCGTTATCTTTAGGACTGTACTACTTTTATAAATCCATTTGTAACTCATAGGAGTTATGAAAATAGGCATTCAAATGTTTATTTAGCACTTCAGGAGCTCCTGCAGCTTGCATAAAACCCAGGAGGGATTATCTTTCTGCTCAGTTGCTGCTGAGATAGTATTTTACCCTTACTGAAAGGGCTCCCCTCTACATGTTGACCAGCAGACCTGGATGGCCAGAGTGGGCAAAGAAAATACTGCATCCTATAAAGTAACATTACAGTTGGTTCTCTTTCTAGTGCAACAGAGGCACTTTGAGGTCTTTATGCTTCCACCAGGCAGGAGGTCTTTATGCTTCCACCAGGCATCAGAAGCAGTGAAACTCCTTGTTTCCAGATGTGGCTTGTTATCATGGTATTATATGTCGCAGTTTTGTAATCACCTTTATTCTCTTATGCTGTTGATCATATCTGGAGATTTCTGCTGGGATGGTTCTTCAGTTTGTGACCGTGCTGGTGACTTCCATAAGTTGACCACCCATTTGCTGTCATGACAGTATCAGTTATCACATTTTATACTCTTGAACTTACTAGTGTTTTAAGTACTACTCACAAATTAGCTGTTGATATTAATTATAGGTTTTTTATCTTCATCTTTATGTTTATAAATATTCCTTGCTTTCCCTTCACGTTTTTCTACATTATACCCATAAATCACTCAAAATATTTAAGTCCCCTTTGAATATTTGCATTTGATGCTTACCTACATTTACTGCTTCTTAACATCTGTTCTGACAAACTGTTCTGCCTTTTCTGGTGTTAACCCGAAGTGTTAAAAATTATCTTCTCCTTTTAATATGTTTTATATTAATATATTACTTATAAAAATTGATAGATTAATGACAGCTCATTTATTCCCTAGAACAGAAGCAGTATTCCCCTCATGGTGAACTCTGTCTTGATCCAGAGTGCTCTGCCTCATAGGATCAGGGAGGCTTGTCCTATCTGTTGCAAAGCTTGGTAAAAGTGATATGCATGGAGTAAGAGCACAACTCATTTCACAGGGGCTACAGGTCAGTGGCAAATCCCTGTTTTTCAAGATGTCCATGTGCCCTGGATCCCAGTGGCTGACATGCCATGTAAAACATTCCATTGCCCATTTCTGAACACTCAGAACTGTGTCAGGACTGTGATCACTCACCAGTGATCAAACAAGATCTGACCTGGCCTTCTACTTCATATCTAAAATAAGCAGATTTTTCAGCCTCTCTTCTGCACACCTTTGTCATTCCCTGCAGCATCAGCGGACACCTGCTCCATAACAAAAAGTTCAGTAGCTGTCCTGCCCGGTCTCTTAGTGCTGTGACCAAGCTCCCACATGCATTAAACTGCATTAATCTCCCCCTAGATGAGAGTTCCCATCAGCTGCTTCTCTGTGGATGTCAATAGCAGCACTGCTGGGACATCTGAGAAACCAATGGCATGCTGTGGTTCCATTGAGGTATCCATCAGCTGGATGCTGGATGTCATGTTGTGAGAGGCTGAAATGTCCTATGACTGTCTCAAAGCTTGCTTGTGTCTGTGCAATCCTCCAAGAGAAGCTGCTGCGGCCTGTGAATTGGTCTGGGGGATGCTGCCCAGAGAAGCAGGAGTGTATTGAAGGGTGCACCCCCCGACACTTCTTTGCGGTTGCATTGTCCGGACTCTTTAGACAAGCCTCAAAGGGGCAGAGGTGTGCTGACCTGGCCCCATCCTGTAGCCGTTTGTGGCTCTATTGTGCAGGCCAGACCCCATGCATGCATTGCTGATGGACTGACAAGAGGCAAACGTTCGGGCCCTGATCAGAGAGAAAAACTAAAGGTGGGCATATATGCTAATCAGTGGATATGATGAACTTAAAAAGGCAGCAGAAAATTTTGTGCAGTGTTTATCCACCATCAAAGCCAGATCCGTGTGCACCCACCACCAAAGAACTGAAGACTGAGGACCAACGGGACATCGCTGGATCCATGGTGGTGACTATTCTTGCAGCCCTGTCCCCCATGCTTGCTTTATTTCTGTCTTTTCCTTCCATTCTGTCTTATCGCTACCCCTCTTCGCCTTTTTAATAGTAAAAATCTGGTTTGGCTATACAGCACTGGACCTCGTTTGTGTCTTAATCTCACTCTCGGGATCATATCCGATATTGGATCGGGACACATTTCTACTGTGAAATACCAAAAAGCATAGTGCACCTTTGAAGTGAGTTTTGGGGGAAACACAGGATTTACGGGGAACTATGTGCACTGCCGCAGAGTTTGCTAACTGTTCAAACTCATGAGTTTGACATAAAGATCTCTGCAGAAGCTAACAGCTGACACCCAGTAAGAATGAACAGTCAGCCACTTAAATATTAATATATAACTAAATTAACGAGTCAACAACATAAAATAATAAAACAGGAATAGCAGATTACCCTTGGAACTGGTAAACCGAAGAAACTCTGGAGAATCTTCTCTACCTAAATACTGTTGTGTCATACCTTCATATCCCTGGAACCCTCATAGGAATCCATATCTCAGTCTCAAAACTTGTTACCAATGGATGGATGATAGGTTTTAAAAAAAAAAAATCTGCATGAAAATCTTGTAATAGCATGAAGTTTGGAAATCTAGATGAGAAATTGTATGCTTGTTATCAGTATTCTTTTCAGCTGTAGCTTCAGACTAAACACAATACCGTGAAAGTTTTTGTTTTCTTCCTGCACTAATAAAAAGAGGAACCTCTATAAACCCAGAACATCTGTCAAAACCCACCAGACAGACGTGCTGCTTCTTTTTCAGCAGAGCCAGAGAAGCTTTTGCATAGCCATTCCCTAATATTTTCCATGAAGTCACACTACTTTCGAAAGCATTACCACAGTTTTTAAAACTTACTTTACATTTTTGAAATGAGAGGCCTCATTGTGTGCTTTGATGGTTGCAATTATTTAATGATGGCTGCCAATGGATGTTTGTAATAAGTACATTTTGCATGTGAGTGGTGCTACATAATGAATGATTATAAAGCACAAACTGCAGATATCAGGCTATGTATCTTCCTGAATAAAACTGTGACTAAATTCTTGTGCTTTATCACCAAAGCAGGTCTGGGATATCTTGACACGCTCAGTGAAAAATCTTTTGAGAATCTCAGTTTTTTTGCCTCCAGCGAACACCAGACTACACATTATTCTGTAGAACATGACTGTCAAACATTTTTGTTGGGTTGATCATGCATGAAAGATGGAAATCTTTTGCATCAGCAGGAATAGTGAATGGTCTCTTCAAGATGTTCATGTCATAGTGCTTTCTTTTTCAGTCACAGATTTAGCCTCTCCTCTCAAGGTGAGTCCCTTAAACATGAAAAGAGAAATAAGTGCCTTATAATCTTCTGGCTTGATGTATTTTCTAAGTACATCTTTTTTTTTGTCTGTTGATCAATAAACAACAAAGAGCTATTACAGGCAGTAATTTCTCTTCCCTATCATTAATGAAGATTTTTACAGCTAGTCTTCTCTGTATTTCTGATACAGCCTCTCAAGTTCAGTACATTAAGTCATTAAGCTTCTCTTTACAGTATTTATCAAAACAGTATAGAAAGGAGGTGGCAATGATTTTCATTTTTAGTACAGAAGCTCAAAATTGTCTGGCTAGCTCTGTTACCCCTTGGATAATCCATGGAACAAAAGGTAGAAGAACAAATCTAATTCCCACTACAATCTCTAACGGCTCCTGAATCCTTCAAGAATACTTGTTTTGGCTTTGATTACACTTAGAAAAAATGTAATCCGATTTTGCATTACTCTTGTATATAATTGCTTGCTCTTTGACTAAACGTTATTTCACATCCAGAAATCCTCATGTGATTTGAAAACACTGCCCACATCACTGCTATATATGAATGTGTTGCTGCTGGCAGAGAAATGACTATGGAGTTTTTTGTGAAGTTTTTATTAATTATCATTTGCCTATGAAAGAATATCATATATGTGCGTTATCCTAGGAATACCATAAGTGTGGCCATTAGAGGGAGGGCAGGAAGAAGAGCGAGGCATTATTTTTCTTTTTCTTCTGCACCTTTTTAATGCAGGTTTATGAAGAATTCCCAGGACACATAGCATTTGACATGGCAAAAAAAAAATATTCTTGCAGACCTGCACAAAGTCTGTTCTGTATTCAGATAAAGTCAGCATAATAAAAAAAACCATGTTGGGCTCCTCCTGAGTATCTGACAAAGGCACAAATACTGGCTTTTTATTCTCTGCTGCTCTACTATTCAAATAGAATAAAATATCAGTCATGCATTTTTTTAATAAGTGTGAATGAGCTCTCTTGGCATTTTAGGCTTAGTGCACAGTGGGCTGGGTACTTGAGTTTTAATTTTCCTGTTCAGCTAAATAATGTAATTTTTCATGGTCTCTCTCCTCCTGAAGCTGTCTTAACAATCTTTGAAAGATTTTTTTTTTTTACTTTATGTACACCTTATACTTCAATATTTGTCATACAAATTCTCCATAAGCCACTGACAATCACTGCCACTGGGCCAATAGGCACATGAGCATCAGCTAGACTGTGGGCAAGGGTGATTTTGAAGAAATAATGTTAGGTATTTCTGCTTGAAACAGCTCTAGGAGCCTAGGATGGATATTATTTCATTCTCTGACACCCAGGGGAACAGAAGTCTCAGTTCTGACCCCAAAGAACAGCCCAAGGGCCAGCCTCAGTGTTACTTTGCACTTGCTGCAAGATGAAAAATTCTGTTTTCAGTGCTGTTAGGAAGATATTCTTGAAAGATTTCTGCCTGCCTCCTACACATGACAAGTGTTTCTGAAAAACTGCGTCTTAGTGGTTACACCATAGTAGGTACTAGTAGGTCATCTGTTGATTTGTTGCTCAGAGGGAAATTTTCTTTTTTTTCTAGCCAGACAAGTTGCCAAGACTCCCTCACAAAAAGCTGCTTGTTTTCAACTCCAAATATTTTTCACCATTTCTTTAGTTCTTCAAGCAAGTGGCTCCACTAATCCATGACACAATTGTTAGAAAAAGGAAAATGTGATGCAGGCTGCACAGGCCACTTGCAGATCTCTGTGCTTGCTGACTGCCCAATAAGCATCCTCACTTGTATCTACCACACTGGAGCAATGACAATAGAGTGACAAGATACTGCTGAACATCCTGCAAAGCAAGGGCTCCCTGTGCACGTGGAGGGAGAATCACAGCAGCTGCTCATCTTTCATTCCCTTTGAGAACTGGACATATACCATAAGAAATAGATGCACGTGGCAGTCAAAAACCTGCACAGAACCAAGGCAGGTGTAATCTGCTTTACAATCTGGAAGCAGCAGGATAAATTTAAGCATGGGTTAAACACTATCCCAACTTTCACCCAAGGTCTGGGGCAGATTTCATAGCCTATGTTAAGTTTCGTGTCATAATGGCTACTTGCCCTTGCTGGGTGGTTAGAACATGAGGGTTTCCGTCTGCGCAGCAGGACTGTCTTTAATTGCATTTAGATGTATCTCGTGCACTGTTGTCTGGACCAAAAAAACTCTTCACTGACTTGGTTTGTAAGCTTAGCCCCCCTTTACCTCAAAATCTCCTTTGCTGAAGTAGGATGTGAATTACTGAATCTACTTTGAAATAAAAAACAAAAATGAAAAGGGAAAATAAAGAGCCAGGAATGTCAGTGCTAATATTAAAACTGTTTTTGTTATTTAGGGAAATGTAGTACTCGAGTCATTGTTCATACATTTCATATGAACAGCTGAGACTAAACTTGCCCATATCATATTTTCATACCAAAAGCTTAGCTCTGAATAACCATTGCTTTTAGTCCGGTACTCACAGAGGACACTCCAAAAGTTACTTGATTCTTGTATTTTTGTCTTCTATGAGAATGAAATCTAATGAAGCAAATTGTATTTTCTTCACAAGTGAATTCCGTCGTTCATGAACTGGGTTGTCTTTTACATTTTTGGGCTCAGCCAAGTTTCAAACTCCTGCTCAAGAGTGAAAGATTTCAGTTGGATTACTGTAATACAGTATCCACAAACAGTGCAAAATAACTGAAAAAAACCTTAGCTCTTTTTGTGCAAAATCATTTACACTGAGACACTGGAATATGGAAAACTCCCAGAAAAGAAGAGCAGCTGAAACAGATTTATACACTTTTATAGAAGATGGATAACACATTCTGCTTGGAGGAAGATAGAATGCTTTTACAAAGCCCAGCAGCCCTCTCTGAGTGCTAAAAGTATGTCTCTGCGGAAACACAGCTTTTCAGGTCTGTCTCCTCTCTTTTGAGTTGAGCGTCTGCAACTTTTTCATCTTGGATGTTTTTGAGTTTTCACTTGCCCTTAGAGGTAAATGCCAGGACTGCTGATGGCTGCTGTGCTCCAGCCTCACTTCTCAACCTGTGCCATGTAAAAGGTGTGGCAGTGTCAGCTGAGGATTTCCCCATTATAAGGAAATCAGGAGTAATCCAAAGAGTAGAGAAGGAAGAATAAGCTCTGGTCCTACTTTTTATAGCTACTATCTGTTCTGCAACATTAAATAGAAAAAGGCATGAGTTTTCCTTTCTGTTTTGATACAGTAATTTCTTACAAATTACTTCTGAAACCAAATCTTTCAAACACAAACTTTCCAACATTCTGAAGCCACAGAAGTAAAGTTAAATTATGTAGACTTACAACAAATACAACACTGAAAAGCTGTGCTGGTACAGAAGAACATGTAGTGATTCTTATATACATGGGGCTGAATTCAGAACAGTTGATGCTGTAGTGGATGTGACTCTGTGGAGGCTGGTATGCCTTGGGCACTGTGAATGTTTGTGATATTCTGGGAGATTTGTCAGACAGCTTTAGATAGTGTCAGCTTCACTCCAATTTCACTTTGTTTTGCTTTCACTTCCATGGCAGTCTCCAGCCACATTGAAAACACATGAGTGAGGCTAAAATCTGGGTGCATAAGAATAGGATCAGGAAATGAAACTACCACAGGGTTCCTAGTAAGTGGAAGGTAAAGCACTATGGTATGTGGCAGGAAATTTTCTCAGCACGTGCACTGATAGACAATAATTATCCACTTCATCTGACCTTTATTTTCTTCTTCAGTGCAATCACACACAATTATTTATGTACTTGGTACTAGAATTTCATACTGTTACATCTGTACACACAGCATGTGTGTAAACCATGGATATATCACATGCAGAAATCTATCACTACATCTGAAAACTCCAAGGTATCTTCTACTATGTCCAACCACTCTGTTAAAACCTTTAATTCTTGACCTACCAAACTGCCTTACATATTTTCCTGTCTTTCAGAAAAAATTGCGCTCTTTCTTGTTCTGTGACTGTGGTGGAAATTGGGAAATTGAGTATCAGTTATCTAATCTTTTGTTTCTCCTTCCTCTGAACTAATTTTATCTTTTACTCCTGACCACTGCTGTAGGTCAGGAAAAAGCTTTTGGATGACTTTGACAAAAACTCAGAAAAGAACATTTTTATTTTTTCTTCTTTTTTTTTTTTTTTTTATTTGTCAAATTAACATTTCTTCGTAGACGTGGATATGTAGGCATCAAAGCACCATGAAAAACATTTTAATCCAAGTATTCCCATATTAGAAAGGAGATAACAAGCAGAAAGAGCCACTGTTTGCTCCTTTTTGTCATGCAGCTTGTGGCCTACTAACTCTCATATCTTATGGGGACAGATCTTATGTTAGGTTCAAGAAACAAAGTGAGGGTCCAACCAGAGAGTAGAGATAGAATGTAGCCTTTCCTTTCAGCTGCATGTAGACATGCTGCATCCTGGCACTTGGATGTAACTGCTGCTTGAAGTTATAGCCATTTTCAAATTCCAGCTGGAAACCTTTGGAGTTGCCAAGGGGTGCCTTCTCTCCTGACCACACTCTTGTACAAAGAGTTTAACTGCTATCAAATGGTCAATCCCATCTCGTGGTGTGACACCAAGACATCTATGCTGCTATGCCCTCCTGCCATGCCACAGGATGCCGGGATGCTCTGTTCCTGGGTCAAATGTGCATCCTGATATTGAGCAATTCACAATTTTAAAGCCCTCCTCTGAGGTGGATAACAGCAGGGGTATATCTCTAGATAAAGTTGAAAGTGTTCAATAAGATTATGACACTGGAGTGATAAGGCCAACAGAGGTACTTAAAAGAGGTAATGTTTCACAGATGGTTATAAAGTGTAGTGTTGGCCTTTGGGACAGAGTTTCAGGCTCTTTTTTCATTCCGCTTACCCAGGACTGAAATAGAAACAAAAATAGTCAGAGGGAAAGAGGAAGAGGTAAAGCCCAAAATTCAGAGGTTTAGCAATATGTAGCTTGCAGCTCAGCTTGCAGGCAGCTGTTCCTTGAAGCACGGCCAAAGAAAGTAACCAAAACTGAAGAAAGAACTCATTTTTGTTGGTAAACTTTATTCAGCTTGTGATGAATAATAACTTTTTTTTGTATATGATTTAAAGCCACACTCATCTGGGATGTTATGACAAGAGGTGCCCAAGAATGCAAATTTTGCTAGCTAGGACACCAAAAATAAAGCCAAGCATTAGAAGAAGGAATATTTAAAATACTGCTTCTGCATGGATTAATAAATACTTCTTAAAGACTTTTTTTTTAAGTTTGAAAAGTTCCATTTTATGAAGCTTTTTTTCTCCCAAAATTTTGTGATTAAGTTCATGCACAGAGTTACAAGGAAGCTTTTTATTCTTGCTTTAAATACGTATCTCTCCATAACCTGAACAGAGTGTTATGACAGCCTGAGCTCACTGTGAAAACATATTCCATTTCATTCGTTACCTTTTCATCATTTCTCATTTTTTATGGTGTTATTGTGCTTCATAACTAGTATCCTGTATTATTCCCTGGCAGAACACAGAGTTAGCAAAGGATGCCATAGATTCTTTAGACAGAAGTCACCTGTGAAATTTATGTATTTACATTAATAGAAAACAGAGGACTTGAGTGATGCTCTTGCAGTTTTACGTACGGCATAAATCATTTACTTATTCTCTGTTTGTGACACTCTGCAGTTTAGGCAAATTATTTGCTGACACAAAATGCAACTGGAACTGTAGGTTCAGAAGCTTTGCTGTGCTCTTTTATCTATTCCCCTTTCTTCCTGGAGCGTTTTAATCTCCTGTTAAGAAAAACCTTGAAACTCGAAGCTTTTTTTTTTTTTTTTATGAGCTGCATGCTGGGTAATAATCTGAGAACCATCTTCTCATTGAGTGAAAATGGCTTCTCTTTAAAAACAAGATTTTTCAGAGTTCTCCCTGTCACAACTAGATTTTTTTTTTTCAGCCATGTGCACAGAGTGATTTCGTAGTAACTGCTTCATGCTCTTCCTTCCTGCAGCTTGGTCTCCTTCTCCTTAGTATCGTGCTGTTTCCTACATGGGCAATTTTTAGAAAGAGCTGTAAAAATCACCTTTTAATTTAGGCCTTGCCAGTAAAATCAATGACTGATTTCAAAGCCAGTAGCAGAACAGTCTGATTAGAGCTGTTGTGGCACAGTGGCACTCTGCCTTATGTGGAGTACCGATTATTTCACTACATGTAATGTTATTTTGGCTCCAGCTGGAGCCAGTCTTGATGTGACAGAGAAACTGTAGCCTTCAGAAAGTTGAAGGGACATCCCAGCATGACTACCTTCCGCAAGTTCCTACCTCCTGAAAAAGTCATTCAGGACTGCTGCCAGAGACAGATACCTTCTTCCCCTCCTTGCTCAGTGCTGATCTTACTGGTAAGCAGGAAGAGATGGAGGTCCTGGGATGATGGGTAGGTCTTCCCTCTCCTTTCGCCTGCAACTTTAGGCTTGGGAAAGAGCAGAGGTAAGTTCTTATGAGTGTCATTGGCAGTGCAGTGGACAGATTTAACATTTAGGGCTGAGATTACAGAATTACAAAGCAGGATTTGCTGAAATCCAGAATGATTCACTGCCCAGAAATAAGAGGAGGTATGACGCAGAAGCTTGCCTGCTCAGTGGGAATTAGTATCCAATGGTCTGTGTACTTGGCTCCAGGGTCAGGAATTTTCTAGAATATGTAAGTCTCTAGGAACAGCTGCTAAGGCCCATTCAGTGTGACTTCAAAAATCCCCATTCTCTTGCCTCTTTCTACCCTGGCTCCTAGTGTTGCATCATCTCCTTCCATCCCAAAAGGATGGAATAAAACTCCAGACAACCCCAAAAGCCTCCAATACACCTTAGAAACTGACACATGCCAGTTGCATGTAGCAGTTGTTGTACTTCTTAGTCCTCATCTTCTGAAATGAAAGTTCAGGCAGTAAGTCTCTTTTCAGTACTTCCCCTTCCCCCTCCTTCCTCTTCTGCCTGATATTACAGGCTACCAGTCTTTTCTGGCAAAAATGGAGAAGTGTCAGCATGAGAAGTGCATTCAGACAGCTTCACTTCTGGTGCTGGAGAGAACAAACATCTGGCTTGTAGGAAAATGAGTGTGCTGCCTTGTCTGCATCCTTTTCCCTCTAATTCTTCACTGTCTCTGCCATCCATTGGAGTTGAACCTCCTTCTGGTTACATCCAGCAGCAGTGATACTTTCCACGTCTGTCCTGTAGCTTCTTTTACTAATTCCTTGCACATCACCTTTTGGGCTCTAACTTCAAAGTGGGTCCTTTGAGAGGAATATGGACCTGGTGGCCCCCAGTGGTCCTTTGCACCCTAAATTGTTCCTTGATTGTACAATTCTGACTTCACTTGTGTCTGGACAGGCAAGTGAAGTCACTCTAGTTTGGGAAATGCAGGAAAACTGCATTAATGTGGGAAAACTGCATTAGTGACAACTATTAAAGTTTGAAAGCTGATTGCACCGGACCCAGTATGAAGTCTATTTTATCCCCAGACACCATAACAGAGGTCACTTGGCAAATTAGATTTTCATGTTTTAATGGGAGGCTACTTTCAGGGGGCTGTGCCAGACCGTGAGGTTGTCTCATTGCATTTTTTTTGAGGATTAAACAGCTAGATCTGCTTGAAAAGTAACCTAAACTATGGACTTTGTGCTGTAAATAGAGGTACCAAACATGTATATCTGTTCATTTACATGTCAGAACTGGAATATTGTTGCCCAAATATAGGAAATGGGCAACATATTTGAAAATCTGACTTAAAATGCATATTCCATAAAAGAAAAGCACCAACAAGTATCTCTCCCATGTTAAAAACAAATCTTGAAGACATAAAAGACAACTAAAATTTGCTCAGCTCTGTTCCACAAGTACAAGATCTGCAGGTTTTGCAGTCAGAAAGGAAAGGAGATCCTTGGGTGAAGGAGGTAGAGGAAGAACCTAATCTCTCAGGAAAGAGTTCAGTGGATGATTTTATTTTTCTTTGTTAATGTTTCTATGTCTTCTATAAACATAAGAACTATCATAGAAAAAGTCATCTTTGTCAGGGAATTTAGCATCCGATCTCTCTAACACTGTTTATAGTGCAGATGTGTCGAGCCTGGGTCTCATCATGATGACAAATAATGTCTCACTGCTCCCTTTGACTGCCCTTTCTATCTGTATCTATTGTGTATCTTGCCTTCTGCTTAGATTAATTCAGATTATAAATGCTTTGTAACAGGTGCTGTCTTATTCCATGTTTATGAGATACTTACTATTTTTTTACCTCATTTGGTGATAAAATAGAGTGCAAACTTGTGCCACAGATGTATGCATCTGGGAATCATAATCCTTTTGAAACTTGTCTTCAGCCAGCCAGGGAGCGCATGTCCTACTTTAAGTGACAGAGGAGGAAGCAGGAGAGCATTGTGAATTTTAAGGGAGCAGAAACCTCTGCAATTGGTGGAAAAAGACCCATCTTCTGGGTCTCTCTTGGTGAAAATACAGTGACTGGCTGCTTTTGTAGTATTTACATATCATGAGAACAAGCTGTTCTTGTGGCATTTTTGGCTTGGCCATCTGGTAGGAAAAACAAAGGATGAGAGAGAAGAAAAGGAAATGTCAAGAGGACTCTGAGTGTCTTATCATGTGTGTGTATGTACATGCATCAGGTAGGAAGAGGGAGAGAAATAATAAAGGAGGAAAAATTAAGAGGATATGAAAAGCAGGAGGGAAGAAAACAGAGGAAAAAAAAACCCTAAAAGGAAGTAAATTGCATCACTGTAAAAGACAGAAACAAAGAACCTGCCAGGAAAGGATACAGAAGGAAAAACAATAGGGGGGGAAAAAAAAAAAAAGGAAAATAAAATCAGAACTTGTTGGGTTACTTCCATCAGTTTTGTCAGAAATTGAATTAAGCCCTTACCAGCCAGTTGTGCTGTCATCTGACTTTAGTGGTATAAGTATTATTGAATTACCACAAAGAGTCTTTGTGGTAAAGCGTCTCTATGAATCTTCAGGAGTCTGAGCTGAGACACACATGAATTTTGTTTTTTGGCTTACACATTTATCTAGGGGCTTTGTTTATTTTTAGATTTTCATAAATAATGTAGCTATGACTTCCTTTATTATTATGGCCAACTATTAAGGCTATCTGAGATGGCAATCAAAGAGAAACTCCATTAACCTTTTTATAGCTACTACTCTCTCTCTTACACTTTCTGTCCCATTTCACTATGGAGAAGGTTTTTTAAGTACGGAGTGACATCATACAACCTGTCTTTGGATGATGGTGCTTCAGAAAACCACAGTATTCAGTGCTGCTGTCAGAGCTGCCGGGATGGCACTGGGTAAGCTGGTAGCTTTTCTGAGGCTTTGTGCTTGTGTACTCCTGTGTCTGTCCTGTCTTGCCATGGAGCCATCCGAGTGTGTGCCATGCAAATGTACAGCTCCTCCAATGATACCAGTATAACATCTGCCCTGCACACCTCAAGGACTAAAACACAATCAACGCAGGACAGTCTTCCTCTGGAGCAGAGCAGAGCTGGATGAGATGGGTGGCGGCACAGCTCAGGGCTGCACTGAGATCACCAGAAGAAGAAATGCTGGGGTTTGCTTGTTCTGTTTATCATGTACCTACCATGACCTATTATCAGGGTGGAGCTGCCCAGTTGATAAATTGCATCTGTTTTTAACTAGAGATGCTGCACAGCAGGAAGTCAAGGAACAATCGAGAATACCTGTCAGCAGAGAAACCATCACCTGGGGCTGGAAATGGAGTCACAGGGAGGATGTAGGAATTTCCAGCAATATTTGAGCAAGTCTTACTGAGACTGTGGGGACCTGGATATTCCTGACTCCCACTGGTATCCTTGGAGTGGATGGGATTATCGGTTTCACATACAGTTTTTCATCTTCTTTTTTATTACCCATCGTATTTCTCCTTTTAATACTTCGATTTTTTTTTTATTGTCATCTGTGTAATTTTAATTAAATAAATTGGCTTTTAATTTGACTCAGTGCCTTGGGACCAATCTATTTCTTTCCTGTTGTCATTTCTGTCCATGGCATACAGCTCTGGCTGACATATGTAGTCTGTCTAAATATCAAAGATTTTTAAAAATGGGAGAAAATGAGGAAAATATCAGGAAAAAAACATCACAGTCTAACTGTGATTTATATGGAAAGACATTTGTAATCTTGAAGCTGATTGTTGAGATAAATTTAAATGCTGAACTCAGACAGAGGTCCTCATTGCTGATCAAAAGTGGACACTGTTCTTTGAACAGAGCCACCCACACTTAAAAAGTGATTTTATCTTGGGGGAGGATGACTGCATCTCAAAACCTGGATTGTTACCACAGGACTTCCACTGAAAGGCAAAGTGACATATTTCCTGCTTCAGTGGCAGAGCAGGTATTACAAAATCTGATGCGGGTAACACAAACCTTACCCACATTTTGTGTTGACCAAATAGGTGAAATCTGTTCTGTTTGCTAGTCTCCTCTTGAATCTTGCTTGTAAAATGGACATAAAGATACCAATTGCAAAAAGCTCTTATGTGAGAGCTAGAAGCTTTCTCTCCTCATTCAGATTAACCCACTGATTAAACAGGTAGTTGCAAAGCCCAAGCCAAAAATTTTTTAAGAATCTCAATGAAAACCAATGTCTCTACCTCCCAAAACACTATGGGGAAAAAAATTAATCTATTTCTGGTCACATACAATGAAAAAACACTTAGCATCACTGGTTAAGAATTATTACTGTCAAGAGCAAGTCATTGTCATTATGCTGTTACTCATTGAAGGTATAGGAAGGAAAAAGGCAGGAGTAGTTTGCAAAGAGCTTGGGAAGAGGACCACAAGTTACAGAAGACTTCGGAGGATACACCAAGAAGGCAAGCTGGACTATATTTAACTGAATTGTTCCCTGTGCCCGAAGCATCTCTGAAAAGGGGACAGTTTTCTTATAGAAGTAAGTAGGCCTGCTACGTTATAATCCAGCATGTGGTATATGAAACATGGATGGAGGGGCTAGTGAGACTCACAGCAAGGAAGAAAAAGTAATTAAGAAGCAAACAAAGCTGAGTCAGACATGTATGTGCTGACCAGGAAGGAGCATCCACTGGTGCCATATGAATCTGCAAGGACATAAGCGGTGTTTGACCTGAGAAATGCAATTACTAAGGATATACTATACACCTATTGCAGTGTTAACAGGCAAACATAAGTTGTTGAGAAATACACAGTTAAACATTTCTGGAAATCATAGTAGCTCTTGTTGCTTGGCATTACATATTTGACTGCAAAACAAAACTGAGAGAGGAAAGAGTATAACAATATCGGGCCCTGTTAGGAATTTTAACAGACTATAAAGATGCATTTCATGGTGTTGATGTTCAGATGCTGAGGGGAAAAACACGAGATTACTGGCAAGTCAGCAAAGAAAATGAATTATCATATACTACCGAGTAGACCAGCAGCCCAGTAAATGTCAAGAAAACTTTTAGGAAAACTCAAGTTTTGTATCAGAAGCTGATATTTGCATAAAATTGCTGAATAGAATTCCCCTCATCAAAGACAAAATTTGAACTTACGATATGGTTTATGAAAAGATTGTAATACATGGTAATGTCATGGCAAATCAGAATGTAACACCACCAAAGCAAATGTTGAGAGGTGAATGATGGATTGAATGTAGGCATACTGAAACTGGGGAAAACGCAGATCCTTTTAATCAGAATCTATTGGTTTCTGAGGAAATCTGGATAGCCCCAGGGAAACTAAAATGCCAAAGGAATATCTAGATCAAAATAAAGGAAAGACCCAGGGATGCTGAGACAGATCTGACAGATCTTAGGTTTTATTGGAATCTCTCAGATTCTGTTTTGCCCTTGTCATAACACAATGATACCATCGAGACTCAGGAATATCTTTTTCAGTACTAAACAAAACCAAACAAAATTCTTCAGAAAGCTGTGAAGCAGCTGAAACAAGAGAATAATGCATCTGAAGGAGACCTGAGACACTCTGGCAAAACCAGCTTTGTCATTAAGGTCCTGAATGGCACAGAGGAAAATAAAATTGGGCAAAATGAAGATGCTGGTTGCTGACTTTTCAGCATGGAACAATTCTGTCACAAGCTGCTGGAAAGCATTGTGTAGAGGTCATTGACCAAATACTCCTTGTGACAGATAAACTGAAGAGGGTGCAATTTTCTAGTGCAGCTTAAGTGGTTCAGGAAATAGAATCACATTGTACTTGAATTTTTCCTACTTATGACAAGAGGCTCTACACTGAGCAGCATCACCTTGAGTGAATGCTAGGAAAAGAAAATTATTTATGCACTCAATCTGTCCAGTCCATAAGGAGACAATGTCATAGGAAGATGTTTCTGTTGCTGGTTGGAGAGTAATCTGTGCATTAATCTGGCAGTAAACACAGACAATTTATACCTAGGATATTAAAAAGCCTTAGGTGAATTCGGAAATAAACATACTGTTGAGGAATGACTAGCCAATGAAGACTGTGGCATGTGTAAAGATTAAAATAATCAATAAGAGCAGAGAATATTTTACCCTTTGGAAATCCCAACCCAACTATCAGAAAGATCAGGATAGTTTGTTTTTACAGAAGAGAAGTAAGGTCAAAGATTATTTCCCCATTCTCTAGAATACGGTCTATCCCAGAGATTCTAAAGCCAGAAAACAGAAGGTATATGGAAACTGAAAGACATGTAAGCACGTGTAATGCTTACACAATGCTCCAATATGCTGTAGCAGAATTCAAAAAAGAACCTTTGCTGTGTTGTTGTCATGCCCAGAAATGCTGAAGAATAATAGTAATGTTTTTCTTCAACAAAAATGAAAGAGATATTTACTTGGAATCCAGAAGAATAACTTCCACCTGTGAAATGAAAGTGCTTTCACAAATAAATAATTGAGTTCATTTTTTGCATAAAACTTAATAATACATTAAATGAAAACCATGACCCTAATCACATACTTCCTTTTTAATCTGAAATAACAAAACCAGCAAAGATCATTACACTTAAATTATTAGTGTTGTTTTTCTCGGTCCATCATTTCCTTCCAGGGCTTCCACAAAGCCATGGAAAGGAAGAGTCAAAAGTAAAAAAGAGCCAAGAGACAGCAGGGGTCACCTATCCACAGCACTGCTGCTCTGCACAGCACAGAGATCAGCAGAAATGTATCAGAAAATCAAGGCTCTGCTTCCTGCTAGGGCACACTGCTACAACAAATAGCTGGTATGTACAAATAGCTAAGGTAACACAGTAAGCAGAGACTCAGCTACAATAAAAGAGACAGGAAACAGAGAGTGCTAGGCACAGTGTTAGCCATCAAATACCCATATAAAATAATGGCAAGGGAGGGACCTGCGATATAGGTCAGATGAGTTGGTTATAAACTCAAGGATAGCAGTGAAGCTGTAACTGAAGATAACTTCAAAGTAGGGGCAGACTGTAAAGAATGAAAGTCTTTATTTAATTAAAGAAGTCTCCTGAAATTGGAAGAAAAAGCAGCAAGCTCCTTTTCCCTTATAGCAGCTAGAGGGGAGTGGAGTTTCAATTTTATAAATTGCTAACTAATCTGGAGTTAATATAAACTACTAATCTCTTACTTATGCCCCGGGTCTAACATCCTCCTCATTCCTGCATTTGAAAGTGTCATTCAAAATGTTTAGGATATTGGAGTTTCAACTTTCCTGCGGAAATGAAGAAATAACTGTGGTTTCTGAGGAATATTTTAAAATTATTTTCTACTTAATAAGTTGTTGCCACAGCTAAATTAAAACAAAACAAAACAAAAATTTCCCAACAGAGTTGTGTCCAAAATAACACATGATGACTGACAGCATGGCATGTCATCAATGTTGCAGTTATCCCAGATAATAGGAAATCCCCACATGCATACAATTAGGCCAGTGAAACAACCTTAACTCTGCCCCATAGTCCTATGGTGCAATAGCCATAATGATTAAAGCTTCTCAGTGTCTTCAATCCCAGAGCAGAATGAATTATTTTTCACGTTCTGATGTTTTATTTTCAATTCTTTTATGCTAACCTCTGTTACCTTTGCTGCAATGAGTAGAATTTTGAAAAGAAAATTTTAAGATTACATGGCATTTGGTGCCGAGATTAGCATAACTGAAAATTCATCGGCATATGACTATTCCCATCAGTGAAGCTATCAAATAATTTCTCTCTTTTCAAAGAGGCTCTTAACGGGACTGAGGGCAAACGTCTCCTCTTGTGCTGTGACGGTTGGCACCTTGCTTTGTTTCCAACACATACAAAATCAACAACGTAATGCTGCTGGCAAGGAAAACCCCCAGTTAAACTACCCCTGTAGGGGCACCTAATTGGCAGGGTGAATTTGCCCATGCACTTCTGCTACCAGCTAATCTAAATCTTCACTTTTTGATAGTGCATTGCTGCTTTTTACTAGATGAATTTTGTCTACACCGTCAGAGCCTGGAGACCTTGGTAGGACAAGGTCCTGTTCTGTGAGGAGCATAAATGTATATTTTCTTGTAGTCCAGTTAAGGCCTCATGTTTTTGTAACAGAATTATCTGAGTTCAATTTTCCCTTTGAAGTTCCAGGTATAATGGCAAGGGTGACCACACATTTGTTGCATCTTCTTTTTTGGTTCATCACCATAAAAAGCCAATACAAATGATTACCAATAGCCATTCCTGTAGAGCCCTTTGCCATTTTTGTGAAAGACAAGCTTTAGCTGGCTCTCTTCCAAGTTTCTAGAGTATTCATTCTTGCTCCTTCCCATCCCCCACTTCTAAGGCTTGTTATGTTATGAATTTTCTTTCTCTTTGTCTCTCTTTCCTGGCAAGTGTTCTCTTTGCAGCTAAGTCCTTCCTTTCTGTTGCCAGGCACATTTTTTTTTCCTTAGGTTGCTAGGCAATATTAGTTTTCTTCTTATTTTACAACTCATGTGACTTACGCTCACCATCCCCTTCCAGCATTATCCCACACCTTTTATTCATTACCACCTCTGCTTGCACATACACAGCTGAATAAAATTAAAGAAGTGAGCACTGGAATGGGCTTAAATGAAGAGTCTTTGCTATAGATAGCCTTGAAAAGCCAAATTTTATAACAAAATTCAAATTTTAAAGAATGAGATTTCATATATCCCCTGAAGAATGCTTTTTAATAAACCCCAAAGTTAATGCTAACAGTTCTGGTGGAATGAGGAAGACGTTGGCTGTAATTATCTATTGTCATGCTTAATAAACATAGCATAAAGGGCCACTGAGCTTAAGCTATACTTCACTATGTTTGTTTAAAAACCTGTCATAGAGTCCTTCTCGGATCTAACTTAAACCCATTTCAGCAAACAGTGCCATGAATAAGAAATCAATTCTTTCTCCTCCATCAGAAAAGAAGGGGCTAAATAACTGGTGTTTTATATCAGATGATCCAAGTAATACATTGCAGACATGCTGTCCCAGACGACATTATGGAAATTACTCTCCTAACAGCTGTGAAATATATATATATATTTTTTTTCTTTGAAATTTCCTCCAACTTTTTCTTCCACTGATGCTGCAACACTGATGATAGTGCTCCCCCACCTAAACTGCTTCTGTCATATAATTTCAGCATTGGCTTGTATTCAGAATGACACATAGCAGCATGGAACAAATGGGTCATTATCACAGCTGATAAGAGATTCATCTCACCATCTCCTGCACCAAGCTCAGTCTTCCCTTATGGGGAGCTGCTCAAGTTGCCCTTCTGGAGTTAGCTTTTTTCTTTTCCCTATCCAAAGCTCCTGTCATGAAAGTTTCTTTCTGAGTACTCCTCTTCTGTTACAAGAGGCCCAAAGACCATCCCTTGCTTGCCAGACTGACTTTTCTCCATTCGTGACAAAGACCCAGGCCAAGAGAAGTCTTGACAGTGGTGTATGTCTGTTCCTCTTCTCCATCCAGAACAGATGTGCTGGGTTTGTGTGGTGGGGTTTTTGGTAGCAGGGAAGGAGGCTACAGCAGTGACCTGCTGTGAGAAGATTCTCAAAAAGTTTCCTGGCTCCAAGCTGGACCCACCTATGCACCAAGGCCAAGCCAATTAGTGATGGTGGCCACACCTCTGCAATAATGTATTTAAGAAGGGGAACCTGAAAGGGCATTGAGGACATCTGAGGAGGAGTTACAAGAAGGACACCTATGTGAACACTGAGGTTAGTGAAAGTAAGAAGGAGGAAGTGGGGAGGTGTACCAGAACAGCAATGCCCCCTGTATCCCATGGTGAGATGGCAGAGCTGCCCTCCTTGCCACTGGTGCAGGTCATCACTGCAGCTCATGGAGGACATCATACTGGAGCAGGCAGCTGTGCTTAAAGGAGGCCAGGACTCTGAGAGAAGAAGCTCCTGCTGTTGTTTGGTAATGGGAGGACTGCAGCACACAGTGGGTGACCCACGCTGGAGCATCTCAGGAAAAGTACATCCCATGCAAGGGACTCATAATGGAGAGAGTTTGTCTCCCATGAAAGGGGAGCCATGTGGGGCAGGAGAAGAAATGCAGAGGAGTGTTTCCCCCTCCCAGGAGGAAAGAGCATCAGACTGACCAAAACCACCTGTTCTCTGCCCTTATGCTGCTAGGGTGGAGATAGAAATATCAAGAACAAAGCTGAGCCCAGGAAGAAGAGAGGGGTGGGGGAAGGTGTTTTTAAGATATGGTAACACTTCTCACTGTTCCACTCTGTTAAGTGTTGGGTTTTGCTAGCATTTGAATTAAAGTGTTTGTCATGGTTTGAACTCAGCTGGTACCAAATCACAACATGGCCAGCTGTTTACCTCCATACATATCCCCCCCCCCCCCCCCAATCCAGTTGGCAGCCGGTCACAAGTGATGTCCCCCAGGACTTGGTTTTGGGGCCACTCCTGTTTAACATCTTTATTGATGATCTAGACGAGGGGATCGAGTGCACCCTCAGTCAGTTTGCAGATGACCCCAAGTTGGGTGGGAGTGTTGATCTGCTCGAGGGTAGGGAGGCTCTGCAGAGAGACCTGGACAGGCTGGAGCCATGGGCTGAGGCCAACTGGAGGAGTTTCCATAAGGCCAAATGCCGGGGGCTGCCCTTGGGCCACAACAACCCCCAGCAGCGCTACAGGCTTGGGGAGGAGTGGCTGGAGAGCTGCCAGTCACAGAGGGACATGGGGTGGGTTGATTGACAGCAGGCTGAACAGGAGCCAGCAGTGTGCCCAGGGGGCCAAGAAGGCCAATGGCATCCTGACTTGTGTCAGCAATAGCGTGGCCAGCAGGGACAGGGAAGGGATCTGACCCCTGTCCTCGGCACTGGTGAGGCCGCCCCTCGATTCCTGTGTTCAGTTTTGGGCCCCTCCCTACAAAAAGGACATTGAATGACTCGAGCGTGTCCAGAGAAGGGCAAGGAAGCTGGTGCAGGGTCTGGAGCACAGGTCGTACGAGGAGCGGCTGAGGGAACTGGGGGTGTTTAGTCTGGAGAAGAGGAGGCTGAGGGGAGACCTCATTGCCCTCTACAGCTCCCTGAAAGGAGGTTGCAGAGAGCTGGGGATGAAGGTTTAGACTAGATATTAGGAAGCATTTCTTTACATAACAGGTTGTTAGGCGTTGGAATGGGCTGCCCAGGGAGGTGGTGGAGTCCCCATCCCTGGAGGTGTTTAAGAGTCGGGTTGACATAGCGCTGAGGGATATGGTGTAGTTGGGAACTGTCAGTGTGAGGTTAATGGTTGGACTGGATGATCTTCAAGGTCTTTTCCAACCTAGATGATTCTGTGTTTCTGTGATTGCCCTAACGAGTCTCTCTTTTGCCCTTGACTGTAATGGGTGACCCACCCCTTGCTGTCCTTATCTCTATTCCTGAGCCTTTTTCTTTCTTTTCCTTCTCGGCTCTGAGGGGGAAGGAGTGAAAGGGTGTGTGGTGCTCAGTTGCCCTCTGGGCTCAAACCATGACAGCAGACCTTGCTCTTCATTGTCTTTACAGAGGGAAAGAGCTTCCTTTGAGCATAGCTGGCCTTTATGATTGCTTCTTTCATCTGAGGGAGTATCTAAGAGGATAAATGGTAGAGTAAATTATAGAGCAAAAGTGATATCATAATAACATATTAAAAATACAATAATCTAGTAATCTATCTGGTTCAGATTTACATGATGATGCCAAGATACACCTTTTACAATTCCTCTTAATTGTTGAGCCACATTTTTCTCCACTGCACAGCCTTTGCTGAGGTTTCATTCAAGCCTGAATGGTGGGTCACCTCTCTCCCTTCTGCATGCCTTTTATGGAGGTTATACTATGTTAGCTACAACAGAATGACAATATATGTTGGTATAAGAGAAAAATAAAGCTGCCTTCCTGGTCTTTGTTCAATAGAGACTTCTTTTCACCTCTTTTATAGATAACACTGCCAGAAAATCTCAGTTCCTCTCACATACAAGCTCTATAGAAAGAAAAAAAAAAAAAAAAAAGATATGTTTCTGAATATTCCTTGGACAGGTTTTGTATGAAAACACGAGTGTAAATTCTCCGTCAATATAGATCAAAGTAGTCTCACTGACAGTAGTGCAGATTCATGGCATCTGAAATTTATGAAAATCTTAAAAATCAAATTGGATGGGCTCCTCTTATACCACTAAATCCCTTCCCTAGCAATTGCAGTTTGTTTTGCTGAATAACCCATTTCATAAACTGATCATGCTGTTTGGTTTTGATATGTCAATCTTGTTTGCTTTGTGATGATAGAGCAAGTCTTTTCTTTCTCTTTTTTTTGGGGGGAGGGGAGAACACATCTAAAGGAAAAGCATTATTGTGCTGAACATAGAAATATTTTATGATCAAAACAGAAGGAACAGAGAATGTAGAGAGTGGAAAATTTCTCTGACTAAATAATCTAAAATCTCTTTTCTGAATCTTGATTTGATTGGGCAAGGCTGACAATAAGGTAAACTTAAAATTGAAATACAAAGGAAGCCCCATGCTAAAATCTTTTTTGTACCCTGCACACTGCCATATTAATATGGCCTTGATGTCTGACACAGCTTGAACTCTCTTTATAAAGCACATACAAGAACTTCACAGGTTTCTTAGTCTTAACACTTCCATCACTTCCATCACCTTCATTACAAACTTGGTTTAGTAATCTCTGTATCAGGAAATGCTCCCAAGTTCGTCGTTCAAGTCTTGTAAGATACATTTTCTCTTGCAGGCCACTCAAAGGCAGGAGCTCAGTAGCCTCCTTCCTTATAGAAATGTCTTTAGTTAGGTGTTGGCCTCAGGTTAGCCCTTACCTCAATTCATAGATATGGATCCATATATCAGATATGTTTTTCAGAATTCATTTTTTAATGTGTCATGTTATTTTTCTTGATTTGTGAATACTTGACCATGTTCAGCTAGTCTCTGTCACTATCTAGGTATGAGCCTATCCATTCCACTTAGCTTGCCAGCTGAAATATTTCTGAATTGCAAAAATTATTTGTGTAGTAAAAAGCTCATCCAAATGGTTAGTTTTGGGAACCTTCTAGATCCTGTGGTCTAGAACTGCACTTGGGTGACTAAAATGTTACTGTCAGCAGGGGTCACTTACTGAGCTGGATTAACACCAGGTTAGGTCACCTTCAGAGCTAAACTGGTTCATGTCCAGTCAGCTCTGGTGTATTTAGATCTTCTTTCCTTGTGTTTACAGGTACAGAGCCTAGCAAGTGCAGAGAATGCTCTAGCCTGCTTTGACCTGCCAGCATGGATACATCAATATGTCTATACATGGTAGATGTGCAGTCTCCCATATGGCTTGTTTTGGGGACAGAAATAAAACAAGCTGAAAAGCTTTTACCCATATAAAGCAAAAGCAAAGGCTCCAGCCTTGTCCTTCATTTCTTTCACTGTCCTTCCTTTTTCCTTCTTGTTCTTCATTTCTAATGTCATGTAACCTCAATGCCATTCTGGACTTGATTACTCCCGAACTTTAGTTCAGCTGATGCCTGGTGATGAACTTTGTCAGGGGCTAGAGAGACCAGGCAGCATTAAGGAGGCTGTAATTTCTTTTTTTTTGTCTTGATGCTTAAAACCAGAACACACGCTGACAGAGATAAAAAGTGACTTCAGGCTGGTACAGTATTGCCTTGTCACTGTGTTTTGCATAGAGAGGCTGCTAGAGACACTAGCAAGGGCAGCATGAAGAAAATGTTGAGAAAAGTTGAGTGCCTGCCTCCTCTGTAGGAATTTGTTCTTTTCCTCTCCAAAAGGCCTCTTGTGAAATAGTACCTCTGTGCTTAATTTTACCAGTGGTGTATGGGTACTTCCAAGAACAGGTATGCTCATTAAAAACCAACCTGTTCATTGACGAAAAGCAGTTAAACCTACTGGGATCAGGTTTCACTCACCCAAGTTCTGGCTTGAAATGAAATAGCTGGGTCAGTCTCCAAAAAATTATTGCAAAGTATAGCTTCACCCTCCCACCCCACATCTCCGTGCCATCCATTATGTATGACTTTATACACAATTTTCAGCGTAATCCACTGACCTGTGGCAGCATCTTCTCCTGTTTCTGACCTGTTTTTTTCCAGACAATGAATTCACAGCCCCGATTTGATTTTCACATAACCTGATATATTTTGGGTAAGGATTATAAATGCCCTATCCTCTCAGTTTGTTTGTTTGTACAAAACTAACCTTGACTCATCCTGTGTACAACTGATCTGAAGCATCAGGCCTTGACAGTTCCTCACTGACGGAAGGAGTTAAGATTATGGAGCCTGACTTGGCTGGGTAGCAGTCTTTAACAGACTTTTCATAAGCACATATCTTCCCCACCCCATTTTTCCAAAACAGAACTTTAAAAGTGAAGATCTTCAAAGAAGTAAGTATAGATTGACAACCAGACCATAAATCACAGCAATATTCTTTTGGTGGACAACACTGTGTGCACAGCTCTTACCAGTTCCACTCTATCAGGGACGTGTGGTTATAGCCTTGTGCCATCAGGAGTGTTTCCAGCTTAGAAAATGGAAATAGCATACCTGTAGCTATGCTGTAGAGTTATGGCACCATACCACAAAGCCTTCTAACTGTGAGAAAGTCATGTCTAAAGGGGAAAGAAAAAATTGACTGGCCATTGTGGTGGCACCCGGAAGATTTGCTAAAGTAGTGTTTCTGTTTGCTTTGAGGGTAGATGCAGAAAAGGATGCAGTTCTTTGGTTTTAGGAATCTCAGTCCATTTTGGCAATTTTGGACACAAGTGAAATGCCAGAATGAATGGAGAGAAACAGGGTGCGTTTGCATGACCTTTTGCAGGGCCATAGAGAGGTACTGGTTGTGTTAGGAATAGAAAGAAGCAACCACCTGTTAGCTGTTTTCACCAGAGCTATCTCATCTAGCATTGCTCTGAAGTGTCTACATTGCCTCCAGAAAAAGACAATTCACAGATCACTTGGAGAGTGCAGAACTGCTTTTAGCACCTGTAGAAAATTCTGAGGTGGAGGATTGACTCCCCAAAAGGCCTGAGGACAGGTTTATGCCCTGCAATAACACAATGTGCAAAGCTCCCTGGTCTAATACTGATGAGAATCATCATGCCCGGAGAGCATAGTGCAAGGTAATGAGAAAAGAAAGGTGTGGGTCTCAAAAGCAACATAGCTATTTCACTGTGGTGCCGCTTCTGGGCTAATAAATGCCATCTTTCTGTTGCCTTCTGGTCACAAACGAGGCAAACTAAGCAGCAGCTGAAGACTGCACCGATGAGGTTATGGTATCCTCAGAGACCAGCTCTGTGGTGATGATCTTGCTGGGAAGGGAGAACATACCCTGTCTCTGTCAGCTCTTGCCACTGTAATAATAGAGTGACACGTCTCATTTCTGAAAATCAAGCTGGGCCCAGTACCAGCTCACCAACTTGTTGAAATTTTATGGGGTTGCAGCAAAAGCAACTTTCAAGAGGAGTTATTTAAAAGAAACAGGTCTCAGGAAGTTTTGAATTAGCTTTACATCCAGCACAACTAAACCACTGTAAACAAAATATGTTGATGATCATTTGCTCTCTGTTAATCTCTGTTGCTGAGATGCCTCCATTTCAAAACCTGATGTATTAGAAGACAGATATCATGAAGCTTCTTTTACAAGGCCAGGTCTTGATGTATATGGATGTGAGATCAGACTGGGGTCTGAAGAAGCACCTGCTGAGTTGCAGGGCAGGAGACTCAGTGGAAAACAGCACTGCCACCAAGTAGAGCTAAAATGGCAGGGAAAAATCCAGACCTTCATTTAAGAAGCTTCACAGGTAATGTGGAAACTGGAGGGAGGTCTATTTTCTACTTAAATACATATTTCTAGTTAAACTAACATGAAAATAGAAGCCTGTTTGTGGTCTCAGTCTCTTTGGTTCGTGTTCATCCGAATCTTATATTTTTGCTAGTTGTTTCACAGAAATGGAACTCGCTATACAGTCCTGTGATAGCATAGGAATTTATCACTGTCCCAGTGGTTTCTGTTACTCCACTTGAAACTGCAGAAATAATTACATGTGGACCTAAATATGAGTTTATGTAAGGGAGAAAGGGATGTTTCCTCAGGCTATATCACTGTACACATTTTGCCATAAAGTACTCCAAGAAGACAGGCAATCCCTTTGTTGGTAGTGACACTTGCTTTCCAAAATGAGGTCTTAAGTTAACTACATCAGGCTAGTAGCACTGTCTAGATGCGGAATGAAGCAAAACATGGTAGAAATGCAGGACTTCTTTAAAAATTAAGGACTCAACACTGCATTTGAGAAGAATTTAGGATGTGATTGAGGGGAAAATTTCAGCTGCCACACTCTCTGGTAGTGGCTGTCTTGGCCACAGGTAGAGTGGGAGAAATGGTAAGCATCATATTCAGAGAGTTTGTGTTTTTCCTTTAGCTACTGTTGAGTCAGGTGCTACCATACCAGTCATATTTACATCTGCTGGACCAAAATGACTTCGTAAACAGTAATCTTTTTGAACAAGTGTCTCAAATGCATCTTGGCAACAAATACCCTCTCAAAGCCAGTTATCATAGCTTCCCTCAAACCCTTCTGAAACAACAGACAAAAACAACAGATAAAATCAAATTATTTCTTTACAGTTCTGGCACACGTAGGATCAGAACCATTTCCTTGATGTCCTGGCCACCCTCAACACACTTCTATCCAGTCAAATTGTATTTGTCAGCCAATGGGAAAATTCAGAGTAATCAGACTGCCTTGTGTTACTCATAATTGCACCAGTAACTTTGTTAGAAACAACTTTTGCTAAAAGAGCTGATGAAGTATGTGCATCATCGTACAAAAAGCCCTCCCACTGAACAGAAGGGGACTAAAACACCTCCAAAGTGAGAGGCAATAGGCTGTAAGCCAGAGCACCTGGAATGTAGGTTTATATAGTGTATTTCTGAGTAGTTCTAGAAGCTGGAATGTAAAGCAACCATCTTCTAGAAGAATAATACCATGCTGATTCTCTTCCTAGGATAAAGCTGTTAGTGCATTTCATACCAGAGTAGCAAAAATGCTGGTCCCACCATCTGATGTCTTCTGGGATGAATTAAAGCTATGGCACTCATATTAAATAAGGGACGAGTCACTGTGTGTTGAACCAACTTCACTTGCTAAAGATATTAGTCTAAATTTACAGCTCTCATAAGGAAATACAACTCAGCTGGGCTCAACAATCTTACACTCTTTTACATCAGCAGTGAAATTCTGAGATATTTTTGTACTTTGTTCCCAAGCACTCATTAGTTTTCCTGGAACAATGTCATTCTCCTAGATAAACAAAGTGCCACCAAGCTACCTTGTTAGACATTTAGAAAATTTTTGGCCAAAGGAGAATATTTTCAGTTCAATTGATTTTTCATAAAAAGCCCTTTTGACATGGAAAAATCTGCAAGGTCAGTTTTTTGTTCCTTCTGGTGGGAAGAAATTCCATCTGAATATAGGGAAAATTTTAGTGCATGTGACACAGTGGTTCCCGTTTACATTATGAACATAAGGTCCCACCCTGAATGCACTACATTCATGAAGGCAATAAAGTGCCACAGGTATGCTGTCAGTGTTTTGAGTTGAGGCACCCAGCTTAGTTTAAATTTCCATATATTGGCTACCATGTCACAGAGTAGCTGTGGTGCTAGTCTCCGTGTGATCACTCAGGGTCTCTGGTAGGCTGAGCAGCTTGCAGCTATGCTCAAAAGACTGTGGCAATGCAGTGAATGGTGCTGGGTACAGCTGGCGTGGGTCTGTCTCTGTGCTGCTGTCAGACCTCCTACTGCAGGGGCATAACCTAATTCTGGCTGAGGACTTGCACAGCTCTGGCCGGCAACGTTTTTAAATTGGAGTCTGATCTACTAAAAGTTTCCTAAATTCTATTATTGCTTTTTATTTCCTGTACCATTACAACAATAATTGTTTTATTTTGTTCTTGCATGTTGTCATTCAGCACTTTCTTTGTACAGTACTTTTTAAAGATCCTTTTTTCCTCTTTCCTCTCCTACCCTCACATTTTGTGTTTCTGTTCTGCATTTGTAGACTCATTTTCAATTGGCAACTTAAAACAGAGCCTCTTTTTTTTTTTCACCAGCTCTAATACTGAAACTAAATCAGGAAGAGGGAAGGATGAACTGCTATTTTGAGAAAAAGGAAGGATGCATTCCTGCTGTGCAGAAGTGTTGTCTACCAACAGTGGTACAAAGTAGCTACAGAAAGGGCAAGTAATTCAAATGTTAGTCTTCTCTTCATCCTTATATCTCACTGTTTTCCTCAGCCTTCATGCTGTCTCCCAGCTTGACAGATGGGGGCTAAGAACCCCTTTCTCTCCTCCAATACCCATGGTTTGCAGTCTCTCGGGGTGGTATCAAGGGACTGGAGGTGGGTTTAAGGGCTGAGGACACTCTGTGTCTGTGTATGTGTGTGTCTGAGTGTGTTTGTGTGGCAACCCGCCTCCTCCACCCAAACCCAACTGGAAACGGTTCTTAATAGAAGCCTCAGTGTACAAATGTCAACTATAGCACCTTCACAACCTCAGGAGTTGGAGATATCAACTCCAGAGGTCCAACACCATTTCAAGATGCTGTTGTGAGACCCGTGTGACTTCCACCCCATGGATACATTAAGCAGGACCTCTGAGAGCAGGGATAGGTAGGGCTGAGAGGACCTAGCAGGGCTGAAGTCACAGTTGTCCTGTAGGGACTGCTGATCTGCCTGAGCTTCAGTGGCTGGTCTTGGTGTGCAGCATGAAGGAAAACACAGTGCAAATGACAGGATGATTTTTCTCTGTAGGACTGGTAGAATGAGCAAAATGTTTTTTTCACTATTCTGTTTGCACAAGCTTCCCTTGAGCAAGTTCCCTTCCAGGAGTCCTGTAGATTTAAATTGTCCTCTTCCGCAGCATCCCACACCTAGCCCACACAGCTGGCAAAAAAAGACAACTTGTGCTGAGGTGGGGAGTCTATGTGTAGCAAACCCTGTAAATGTTACCACTTTGACATGTAGCCTTTAAAACTCATCACAGAACTGTGTGTCAACATTAACGCTTTTACCATCCACAGTTTTGAACTTCACATTGAAAAATTTTCCACAGTAGTGTTCTCATTTCATAAAGTTTCTGCAAAATTCAGCTCATTTAATCCAAATATGCCATGCCAATGCATTTATGCTAATGGAGCCCTTTATACAAACCCACTTCATTTTGCACAGATTGCCAGACTGATTTTTGGTGATTTACTAATGCCAGAAACTCAAGATCAATAGCACCACCATGAAAAATCTATAGATAGCCTATATGCCTAACTGGCATATTAACTTCCTACAGCACCAGTTATTTCACTGTAGACCATTTTATCAGAAGTGTTCACTTATTGCCACTGTTTGAAACCTTGCTGACATTTCATGTGGTGTAAATATTTACTGGGGGACCAGAACGGGCAAGAAGTTTATATCTGTGCTTCTGAAGTGATAAAATGAGAGTCTATTTCCTCACATCTATTAACAATTGTTAGTAATATGGTATATTATTTAGAAAGGGGAAATGAGGGCACACTTTGAACCATTTTGCTGGTATTTTCAGCACTTCTGTAAAGAGAAGCCTGAAGAAAATTGACTTCATACTGCCTAAATAAACTAATTATTTCATTGATGAGAAATGTGTATGCATTTATACTAGTTCCTACTCTTACACATGTATTTGTTTATTTAATTTTTTTCAAGTTATTGATATTTTACCTAAAATACCTGTTTACTTGATGAATCTCCCAAGCAATTTAGGATTGGGGAGAAGGGAAGAAAGAAACCTCAGCAGCAAAGGAGGCAGTTAGTGATGGGGGTAATGGAAGAGATGTCTGCTATGGTAGCTGGCCATCAGTGGTACTGCATGGGCAAACAAAGCTGTCTTTTACCAAAGGAAAAATTGCTGGTCAAAGTTTCCAAGTTCACATCTTGCTCTTTTCCCTGAAAATCACTATGGGATATTTGACTCTTAGCTCAGCAGCCATGAGATACCAGACTCAATTTTCAGTCTGTTTTGGAGCAGGTTCAGATGCTTGGAGCATCACTGAGATGCTCCTAAGATCTCCATAGGAAATTGTGTGCTGCTGCTGAATGCAGGTGTTCAGCAACTCTTGGGACAAGCTAATCCCATTTTGCTAGTACAAAGAACATTTCTGTACTCAGGCAGCTGCAGTGAGCTGTGAAACAAAACATATCCCTGGAAAAGCATGATTTAAAGTCTGTGATTCAATTAATTTCTTTCATATAGCAGCTTCCTACAGATTACACCCAAATAACGTACTGAACAACATAACAGTTTGGTATTAAAAGGAAGATATCCTTCAAGTTCTGTTGTATGATAATGAGCACAGAATCCAAGGTATGTGCTCTCATCAATATGCTTACACAGATCACTTGTGACTTCAGGGTCAAATTTAGTAGCAGAAATGAGAAACAAAAACTATCAGAGAAAGGGAAAGACAAAGATGCAGTTTATGCATTCTAACACTGTATCAATGATAATTATGTAATAAAGAGATTTTAAATGGATGTTTTTACCCTCTGTACCTTTTCTGTAGCCGGTTATGCACTCAGATCTACTCAATCTCTGCTCCACCTGTACAGCCTCACTCTCTTGTGGTTTTGTCTTCAGCCTACTTATAGAAAATGAACTTTATTTACCTATAGTCTACCCTTGTTTATGCATTGGTTCCTGAGGTTTGCTGAAATAAGTTGCACTGGTGTTTTGTCAAAGACGGCATAAACTTGCAAATAGATTTCTGGTCAAGGAGTCAAACACCTTGAGTTGGGTTTTTCCCTCTATCTGGTGACATCTCATGTCACACATGGCAGCTGACTTAACCGCAAGCTCCTGCCTTCTTGGAGTACTCACCTATGTCAACCATGCAATAATGGACACTACGTAAACCCTTTTATTTGGGATTTTTATATCATTATAGAGGAGGCTGTTTGCATCACAGTGCCCTTAAAACTGTCTCCTTCAAAAGATGAAGCCACTGAGGGATGGATGTTTTCTCTTCATGATTCTTTGCTTTTGAAGAGGAAAAGACAAATAATGCACTTTAAGGCCTCTTTCTGAAAACCAAGAGCAATAACAACAAAAACTAATGAAGTGATGAACTGGATGGCCTACCAGGGCAAAGAAACCCATAAAAATCAAAGCTATTGGGAGGTCTGATTTTAGCAGATCTGTTTGAATAGCTCTAGCCTCACTAAGTAAAAGCTCAGACCCCTCAGAAATGTAATGACATTGCTTGTCTACATTTTCATTTCTAGTCCTTTATTCTGGATTTTTTTCCAACTGAGACATTCTGGTTTTCATAGCTAGCTCTGAGGACAATGTGGGTAATGTAGTAGACATCCTAGAGCTAGTCTTTACATATTTCTGTGTATATTTCTTTACAGATAAAAGGCTATAATTTTCTTCTGACCAACTCATTGTTTGAAAACTTCCCCCCCCCAAAAAAAAAAAAGTGCAAAAATAATTGAAACTATTGTCACACAAAATTAAAACTGACCCAAGCATGAGTGGCAGGTTAACAGGTCCCAAATTATTTATACATTTTAACAACCATATATGCCATAAATCTAATAAACAGGTGGTATTAGAAAGCAGATGTTAGGCAATTGCATTTTAGATACTGAATGAAGGAAAGCAGTCTGCAGACAGTAAAAGGGAAAGCAGCAGTTCTAGACTAAGTACAGATGGAAGATGAATTCGCTCCTTGCTTGCTGTTTATTTCCACCAAATGCTGTGTTCCTGTTTCTGCTGTTCCACAATGAGTGCTACAGCAGAATGAGCTACACATAGTTATGTGTAAACAAGAAACAGGTAGGCATGATCCTAACAAGTTGACCCCTAGTAAAATAATTTTGAATACTTGTGAGGGGGCTCCATAAATGCAAGTTGTTATATGATCTTTGAGGAAGTAACTTATCAAGTCTGCTTACCTGTGGAGATGACTACAAAAGGACAAGAATTTTGAAATTCTGGAATAAAGCCTTTTCACTGAAAATTTTAAAAGAAAAAATGTAGTGCGGTGAAGAGAATGTATTACTGTTGTACAAGTTGAGGTTCACACTTCAGCCAGATGCTTTTGTGAGTTTCTATGTACATCTACTAATGAGATACAGATTCCTACAACACAAAACCTAATTTAAGTGCTCTGAATACCTTTGGAAGGGTCAACTTTTCTCCATCAACTTCCAGAAAGAATCCTAGAAAACTAGCTAGCAAGTCTTAGTGTAGAAATGTGACTATTCTTTTCTGCTTTATATTTTAACTTCTACGAAGTACCATTATGTCTTAACTTCCCCGCTTTTTCTCTGCATTGCCTGAATCACAGACATACCGAGGCCAAGACTGTATAGTACATTGTTTGCATAGCATCTATCAGAATACCGTCCTTTCCAGCTCAGCTCTTGGTCCTTGCTGAGAAACTATTAGAAAACTGAGAACTGGATGGGATTGGATGTGATTTGCATGTGATGTTGGGGGATATGGTGTAGGGGAGAACTTTGTAGAGTAGGGCTGATGTTTGGACTCGATGATCCCAACATGAATGATTCTGTGATTCTGTATGACAAATGAGGTTTGTCATGTGTATACAACCCAGTATTGAGGAAATGCAAGAAAAATCCTTTGCCCTGGTGTGCTCCAAAATAGCTGCCTCCATCCAAACCAGCTGTAAGGGATTGTTGCTGTTAAAAACATTAAGGCACAGGGCTCTCTAATGAAATGCAGAGCAAAGATAAAAAGATCATCACAGTATTACTTAAGCAAAGTGAAGTGTATGCAGAGCGAGGTCTGCTCTCTAGGTATAGCACTGGGTCTTGCTGAAGAATCTGTTGAAATCAAGTGGTTCAGTGACTGGGACATAAGATCTCACAGGTAAGGAAACAGGTAGAATGGTCATAGGGAAGCAAACTGGTTGGTGTGGGGCAACCAGAGCAGCAGTTGTGCAACTAGGCAGGACATACAAATGCCATGTACACACAATTTCTCCTAGACAGGATCAAATTTGTTGCTGGACAAAAGTCATGCTGCAGTGTTAAATCCTGGGAAATAACTAAGTGTACTATTATTCCTTAAGGCTGTGGTGTTCCCTGGGTCTTGCTGGTCTTGTGTCAGGATCTATCTCTCTTTTCTAAAGGACTGCAGTCTAAGGACTCAGTTTGCTAGATCCAGCCTGCTGCTGTTAGCTGTCTCCCCTTCCCTTTCCAACCTTCCCTGTCCTCCACAGAGAAATGTTGTCCTTGAACGTTGTCTGACATGGTTAACGCCTTTCCTCTCATCCCACTTTCACCGCATGCCTGGAGTCTTCTGCTATTCTATACATTCTGTGATGTGTCTATCCATCACATTTCCTGGCTTGCTGCATCACTCTCCAACTGGTTTAATTTCTTGCTTATCAGAGGTTGTCACTAGAAGATTTTTTTGATAAGGGGAAAAAAATCCCTAAACACTCTAATGCCTTTGAATCCAGTCCTCTGGATTTCACAGACTTGGCCCAGCTGTGAATTTTAGTCTCTTTTATACTACTGCTTTCAGCTGAAATAATGTTACCTTCTTTACAAAAGGGTTTTACACTGGGATTGTATAGTACCAGCATCCACAGTTTCACTTTGCACCTGTGAGCACCACTGCTTGTATCTTTTTGTCTAACCATAAGTCATCTGGAGAGATGTATTTTATAAGCAGTGAGTATTTTGGCATATTTAACTAAGCATCTGAGAGTACTTAGGAAGAAATAAGCTGATTTGCGTGGAAAAGAAAAAGATGAGGCCACCGGTGCAGCCTTAATCCTTAAACTGTATAGGCTTATTTTATTTAGCTAAATCACAAAATGTCTAAGTACCTCTTGTAAAGAAAGAAGCATAATTCAACATTAGTTAAGAAGTCAGGAGGAAGAAAACTTGCTATCAGTAGAAAGAATGTTGTTGGAGACAATTTTTCAAGCAACAGGGCAGATGGACAAATATGTTAGTGCCCAGTCCTGTCAAGTTGCTTGAACCAAGGAGAGCTAATCCTGAAATAATTACACAAGACTTATGTATGGGGAAACCAGAAAAGAGAAGTTAAAAGGGGACGGTTAGAGCTGAAACAGAGAGTGACTTTACAATCCATATCTACAGCAAATGTTTTACAACTGCCAAAGATTTGCACAAATGGATTCAGAAAGATCTGAAAACATCTTGGTAAAACCTTGGCTGCCATCAAGTCCTCTTTCTTGAGGACATCCAGATTATCCTGACAGAGTTAAATATATGCCTGCCTAGGAGCTGATAGAGAAATGATAACAGACAGTGGGTAGCTACTGATTTAAAGAAACATAGTAACAGCTTGTACAGAGAGCAGATGAGGTGCAGGAATGGTATTCCACATCGGTTCAACGTTCTGACCTCACTTGCCTTTGCTATTTTTAGAATTGCCTGTGCTGGCTGTATCATGGTCATACTTGCAGAAGGAAATTCAATAAACAGCACCGGTATTAGTGGATATTTGTTCCTCCCTTATGAGGAAACAGACTCTTGTTTAATCACAGCCCATGTTTTTATGATAAAAGTCTGAAAAAGAACATCAGCCATTTTCAGTTACTTATTAAGGTGACTAACGTTATGCAGACTCTTCTGTAGTTTTTGCCTGGTTTCGTTCAAATGTTTCTGTGAGCATTTAAAAGAGCTTCCAGTATTTTTACTGGAAGATGTTTCCACAGTCTAATTACATGAAAACATTTATTAATAACTTGTGTTTTCAATTCCGTTTTAAAAATACCTAAAAAAAACCCCCAAGCAAACAAGAACGACTTAATTATAAACAAAACTCAGTTCAAATACAACTCACATAATTCTGTACAATTTCCTTGCTTTCTTGGCCAGTCTGTTCTTTCATGTATAGATATACTGGCACTAAATTTGATTTACTATGTTTGAAAATAATTGGGTAGTGGATTTACAGGAGTTTGTATTGGGATGTATCTTTTTTGTTACACCACTCTGATACAAATGTGATTTGCTGCCATGTTTATCAAGATTAAGTGATCTTTGCTCAGTTTCTGTCCCTCAGTTCTTTCTGTGAAATTTAGAAGTTAGAATTTGAAGGAAAAACAGCTGACAACAAGAGAACAACACTAGTGTAATTATGCCTATTTTCCAGTAGCAGTAAGAGGGAGAATATGAACATAGTGAAAATAAACTCGTAAGGGTAGCATTACCATGGTAAATTGTCAGAGTAACTCTTCAGTAGGGCACAGGACTAAATTTGGAAGACTACACTGCTGATGAGTCATTGATCATTGCACAAGTAGCATGGTCTGCTGTGAATACATATATTGTGTTTTGCATACATTGGTATACAGTTTAACTATATTATCTAATTATACAGTTGTTCAAATTATATCTTACATTGTCACATGTGAGATGGAGTAAACCACAGTCCACAATGGATCTGAAAATTGGGGTTTATTTAAGAACTAGTGAGATCAAGGCTTTTACTCTCCTTGATTTCCTCACACACTCATTCTCTCCCTACCCACCAGCACTATGTACCCATGGTCTCAATGTCCCTCCCCACAGGGAGGTGGCTGCTGGCCAGGAAAGGACAGGCAGAAAGCTCTGCTGCATAATGCTGTGCCACTGCTCATAGGTACCAGGCTCAGGTGTCAGCAGCCACGTCTCTGGTCATGAACATGGACACACTTGTGTCCGTGCAGTGCACTGATCTCCAGGGTCTTCTCCCACTTCCAGGATCTTTTCTCCAGTGTCTTCACCTCCTTTCTGCATCTTCCAGCCCGCAGATTTCCCAATCTGAATAGTCAATGCGCAGAAGCAAACGCGTGATCAGCTCCTAATCGGTGGTTTTGTCTCACATCTATTTATTAATTGGAGAAATCAGGACATGTCACAGTTATTTAGTTATTTAGTCCCAGTGTTATCAAAATTTACAGCCAGCCCATACTAGTTGCAGCTAGCAGGTGGCAGGCTCATACTTGCTTATGAGTTCAAAAGTTCAGTTTCAAATAGTCACCCACTCACCCACAGACATGCAATTACCTGCTGCCTGTCAGTGTTCACAAAGTGATCTTCACCTACTACATTTATTTGAAAAAAAAAAAAAAAAAGCAGCTAGATGTTGATGGAAAAATAGCTGTTTTTTTTTTTTTTTCTGGAAATAAAGAAACTCAATGACTCTGGTGCATCTGTCAGTGATAGCTATTAGAATGACTGCTGCTTTGGTGGGATATCATGTAAGAAGGTGACCAGAGTTACCTGAGTACTGCTGCAGTGCAATGACTGAAGTAGAAAACAGGTTTTTCATTTTTAAACTACACAATAAGCTGTCCTGAAACTAATTTCAAATTTTGTTTTTCAGTTTAGATAAAATCAATAGTAATTCCAGGTAACATTTAAAAGTTGTCTTTTCCTCTGAAATCTGTCATATTAGAGACTCAGGTCAGACTTCTCAAATAATAAATTTCCTGTGTATGAGACCACGGCTAGCTTACTCGCTCTTTGGAAGAGGACCTGTAGTGCACTGGTTATCTGGAAAGTCCAGACAACTGAGCTCATGCTGAGTGGGGAAGAACTGGTGAGGGCTATGCTTTTAGTTGTTTTGAATACCCTTCCTGTAGGTGATCCAGAGAAAAAAAGAGTGAAAGAGACCACACTACTCCCTGAAAATGCACAGAGTATACACAGTGGCAGGGTAGATATTGGCAGGGAGACCCCTGCCTAAGTTGCATGTTAAATGCATGAAGGAAGTTCACATATAACTCATACAAAGCCAGCAAAGAGTTCAAAAGCGGCCAGTATATTCTCACTAGTCCACTGTATTTTACCTTTGGCTGTCGAAACTTTGTGAAAATAAATGTGCTTTGATAACAGATCTTTTCAGAAACTCCCACCCTAAGTCACTATTTCAGTAGCTGGCTATGCAAAATGATAGCATGAGACTAAAAGAGCTAGATTCTGTTCTTAGTTCCGCAAACATAAATCTGGAATAGCTCTACAGAGGTTTGTGGAGTTATTTCTGATTTACGGTAGTGTAGCTGTGAGACAAATTGGCCCAAGGAGTATAGCTGTCTAATATTTTCTTCCATATACTGCTTTATTACTTTGTACACAGAGAAGTAGACAGCCTCCCGTTACAGGGTGATGCAGTAGCTCACCAAAACACTCTGATGCCATTATAACCACACAGACAGCCAGATGCATCAAGCTGACAGCTAACAGACTTTTCTTTCAGTTTCTTGGTGACAGTTACCTCCCAGTGATTTACATCTGGAAAAGAATATACAGAAGAATACTTTGTGATAACCCAACATTCAGACAATGTCTTCATTGATCTAATGCCACCATGTTTTGGAGCAGAAATTTGAAATTTGTCAGGAGAATAGTCTCTGTGTTCAAAATGTCATCTGTTATTCCAGCAGAACTGACTTTATTTTGTTATTACCTTGAAAAAGGAGGAAGATAGAACTAAGTTGATATTGACAGGCACATCACAGACTTAAGGGAGCTTTGCAGATAAACATTAAAAAAAGATCCAACCACAGTGGAGGTCTGGTACAGTGAGTGTTTGCTGCAAAGACCGTGAGAGTTAAAATCATGATCCTGAACAAAGGAGACAGCATCCTCTATCTTAGTACTGCTATGACTCACATTGCCTACAGACTGACATGGGCAGAAGAAGGATCAGGAACGAAAAAAGGGCTTTGAGGTTCCCTTGCCCTATTATTGTAAAGATCTAAAGGGCTCAAATCCTGTAAGAACAAGTTTTTGGCTTAGAAATGTTAGGTAATAGAGTTAAAGGTTGTAAGAGTAAGAGTTTCAGTTTGGTCAGAAAGGTGAAAGTTGGACCGGGAAGTTGGGATAGGCAGGAGCGTTATATTTGCTGAGAGGAAGTGTAGGTGAAACCAGGGCGAGTGAAAGGGTAAGGAAAATGATGCTGAGACCCAAGCTAAGGAGACCTCATGCTGACATTACAACTGTAAAAATGCTCTTTTAGCATAGTGTATGTTTTTGAGTTCTGGCTTCTGCTTGTGTAACCTTAGGTCAAACCCCTTCTGACCTGTTTTGAGACGTAAGCGGAACTAAACTTGTTGCCACAGTATTCTACATCCATATGCTGTGTATAGTTTATTACTGAGGTTTACAACATTTCCTTTGTAAAATTACTGGTTGATAAGCATTGATATCAGCATTGCTAATGCAGTAGTGAAAATCAAAACAGTTCACTGACATATGGGACTCGGCTGTTAGGCCTACTGGGTGTCACTCAGGCAAGAACACTGAATGTAAAAAGATTTTCTGATTAACGAGCATGCACTCTGGACAGGATCTGTGCATCCTCTTTCACAATGTTTTGTTTGATGCCCTGATTTTACCAGCACTTCAGAACACATAGTTGGGAAATATTCTTTGCTCTGTGCTCCCAGGAGCCTGACATAAAAGCATCTTGCTCACTGCACACGATTTAGCGTATATGGAAATTTTCACTGAAATGGAGAAAAATGGTTGATTTGGGATTCTCTTAAGAATGTGTGCAGCCATGTACTGAAGCAGGTCAGGTTGTAATATTGCCTATAAATCTTATATTTTAAAAAACAAAAGCAGCCAAGCACTGTGTAATTGCAAGTCCATGTGAAAAAAGGAAAAGTTCAAAAGAGAAGGAAGAATTGCCTGCCCCAGAACCATAGTTCCATGGAATATTGCCTCTTCCCTGCATGAATGAGTCAAAGTTTGTCTGGAGAGGTATGTCTTTTAAAACTAGAAAAACAGGCAGACTTTCAGGAGCATAAGCTCTTGTTTAAATATGAAACCAGAAAACTTTAAAGCTAAACACAAGCTGAGAATAATTATTCTAAACAAAACTATAAACTTTAATAGAAGGATGTGATAAAACAGTTGTAGTCTGTGGGGGAAGATGTTAATTTATCACTTGTTAAAAATGGTGGTATGTGAGAAAATGGAATGTGAGAAAAATATATTGTATTTCTATCAAAGTTATGATTTCTAATATTGAGTAGAGTTAGTAATTTTAGTTCTCAATACTATCTTTTGGAGACACTTTCTAAGCAGGGGAGATGTCTCCCTTGGTGATGAGAACAGGGAGGTTAGTACCAGAGAAGCTGTATGGTGAGAAATATCTTCCTCCTGGTTAACTGGGTATTTTGATCCAATTGTCTGTGTGTGTTCCTTTTGATGCACAGTGGCACTTAATTTCATCTGTGTCATTTGCATGTAGACATCTGGTGCACTGGATCAATAGGTTACACTGCAGGAGGTGCAAATGTAAGAGCTATTGATTTGTGTTGATTATATTGATTTTGCTCCCATATTGATTATGGGAGCATTAATTCTGAGCTGTGATGGTATAGTGGCAAGTTTTATGTTTGTTTACTCATGTTGGTCATAAGGAAAAGCTAGTCCTAATGATAATTTTATGCAGGTAGGATGCATGTCTGAAGGATTTTCTCCTATTAAAATTCATAAAAGACATTATGCATCCCTAGAAGGTTTGCCTTCCTTGCAGCCTTCAAGTGCAAAGGGCTGGTCCACTTTTCTTCCTTTCCTTTTCCTTAAGGCCTAGAGACAGAGAGGAACCAAATGTTGGGTAGGGCCATTCCTAGTTGTCCTTCAAATAAGCCACTCCAAAAGACACTGCTGTCTTGAATCTCCTCTTCCCTAAATTCCTTGTACCACAACTGTGCAGGTCCGTGCAGGTGAGCAGTTGAGAGAGAGAGAGCAGAAGCTGTACCTCATGCTCAATTTTTCAAAACTTCACTGAATTACCAGTTCTGCTGGCAAACCTAACATTACATTATTCTGACAAATAAAATACAAGGGTTTTTTTTCAAGGATAAGCTAAGCAAAGATAAAATGACACAGCACAAGAAAATGTTCAAGAAGCATACAATTGAGTACTGCTTAAAATTCAGGGTCATGTTCTGCCCTCAGGTATACTAATGCACAATGCTTACAGAAATCATCATATAAATATATCTTTGTCTCAGGCCATAAACTGGCCTTCAATTTGGACAGATTTAGTTTTTCTGCAGCCTGACTGTCTACCACTTTGAACTCCTATGTAAATTCCAGATCTGCGATGCTGCTATTTGCCAGTACAGCAGTGCAGGAAATTAGGAAGATTATTTGCTTAGTTAAAGATTTTTTCTTTTCAGGAAAATTGTCCAGGGGTATAAGGCAAGTACATCACCAGTTCAGCTCTTGTATACCAGTTTGGAAGTGGGAAACAGAGGAAAGGATGACTAGAGAGCTCTCTTGTCTACTGGCAGGGGCTATAAATAATTTATAAGGATAACAGGTAAATTTTAAAGAACTTAGGCCAGTTGCAGATCAAGTCCCATTTTTGTAACTGACTTCTGAGTCTGAATGTCAGTAATATGAAATAATTTCAGGGTTTCTCATTATATCTGAGTGTATATTTTGGAAGTATCCTGAAGTTACAAAAGGTTGTCTCTTGAGCAGCACTGGAGACAGCTTGTGTCACATTCTTCTCAACCTCTTTCCCAACCCATGCTTCCCTAAAAGTGATGATTTGAACCAGCACTGTGAAAGGATTGCATGAGAGTAGGAAGAAAAATGGAGGATTCCTTTTTGGAAGCCATGGACATTCATAAACATCAAGAATATACAGAGGATATGTGGGAATCAATTCAGCAGGAGTTTCATTTTCATGTGCGTGTAGGTGTTTTTGGACTGTAGGAGGAATATGTAATAATGGTTTTATAATCATAAGAAATTTGGCTGTAGAATGTCATTCTGATAGGGCAATTCATTTATGGTTTTACTCAGATTATTCACTAGCATAAGCAATATGTTTACATACATAATGAAAATAGAAAGCACATTTTTTCCAGTTTTGGTTGAGGATAAGTAAATATACACAATGTTCAATGTTAATTATAGCTTCACAGTGTGCCTCATACCTAAAATAGATACTATTCTTGTTTCATTACCACAATAATCATTCATGTACAGGGCTTGATTGACAGAAAAGTAGCAAAATCATTCTTATAGGATATTTTATTTTTTAAAAGCATTTTTGAAAAGAGATAGTGCGGAAAAGATTAACGTATACTGAAAATAAGATGTGATGCAATGATTGTCCTACTGTTCTTTAGCTAAAAGGTATACTTGCTAAAATACGAAAAAACCTAAACTGAGTGTTATAAAACGCAGTAAGAAGAAATTATTATGTTTTGCCCTTTTCCTACATAAGCAATCGGAACAGAAGTGTGGCTGATCTTGAAGGATTTCATGAAATAAAAGAACAGAATGGGATTTTTGACGGTAATAAATTATAGAAGACTGTCAAAGACGTGCGATGCAAGTAGACATCTGCCAGCTGCAACTGAGGAATATGTATCCTGATCTTATAGCGGTTGTGTTTAATGTTAGAACAAATAGCCCTGAAAGCATATTTAATTGCAAAGATGGATCTGGTCAGTAAGAGTGTGGGACCACTTCTGGAAAATTTTCATTGAAGAACTGTAATAAGCCAGTTACTGACTGACTTCCATTTTTTTGCCCGTAAGTGTAAATGATGAAATTGTGTTGCAGGACATGCCCTAAAAGTCAAAGACCAAGGTAAGCTGCAGTTGACTCATTAGCAAGGAGACAGCATGACAGAGGGTCAGAAAGGTATGACATAGTGAAGGCATGAAGACTGATGAGATTGTCTGTGGTCTGGCCAAATTCAGACTCACAGAGAGAGTGGCTTGAGGTTCAGAAAGATATGAAATTTAGGGCTGTGTTATTTGCAAAAAACCCCCACCCTCTAACTGTTTTATATTTCCTCAAGGGCTAAAACTCCAGTGGTTAACAAATACTTTTTACTAAGCTTCTTTCCTTGCTTGCCAGCCTAGACATCTGTTGGGAAACTCAGAAAGGGCAGAGCATTAGGTGGACTCTTGAGGGTTGTGTGGAAGTGAGGAATGACTTGGGTAGCAGAGAGGCTGCTTCCAGAGCATTACTCTGCAGGAAAGGTACTGGAGATACAGTGTGTGCCAGAGTGTTTTCTAGAGATACAGGCTTCTTGACATGAAATCCAGTGGTTAGATCCACTTTCAGTGAGTCTCAGTCCACTGCTGAATGGAACTGATAAGGGATGTGACATCATATTAAGCACTCTCTGTATGCCCTGAATCTATTATCCTTTTGGAAATACTGTTACCCTTTTAGGCCCCAAACCAGAAAGGGTTACTCTGGAACAACATCATCTTCAGTAGGAATTATAATCTCCTTCCACCTTAAGTAAGCTACCATTGCCTGGATAACAGACAACAACATCCATTGATAAGGATGTCATAAACTGTCTGTAGAATAAGAGACATGGCAAATAAAACTACATCAAGCAGAGATTTCACCAGAATCACAGAGTCTTAGAAGGTAGATGAGCTTGAGAGGGTCCTACATAGCTGAAAGAGAGGTAGGGACAAACATAGATCTTGTCTAAGTCAGATGACTTACGAACTGGGTCACCCTCTGAAGGCGTCTTTTTCTCTACTGAATCCATAAACATCCAGGGTGACTACACTCCTAAATTAGGCCCCGAACTGCCTAAATATTTGTGCAATCAATCAGACTAGCTCTATGGCTTTAGGTTAATGTTGTATCTGTTTCTAATACAGAGTTATTATTTAATGTTATATATGTGATAATCACTTATACAGGAGCTTGCTAAGCAAAACTTCAGAAACTTTTTGAGGATTGTCTCATCTCATGTGGTGGGTTACGAGTGGGGTGAATCTCTTGAATTCCCCAAGAGCCTGTGTGCAGGTGCAAGAGCTGGTCTCTGCTCAGCAGAGCCGCAGGGCAGGCCGAGTCACCACAATGACTCAGAGGAACAATTGAGCTAGTAACTTTATTAACTGACCACTTTAGTGAATGAATGCAGACAGTTTGGCAACAATCAACTGATAGCTGTCGGGAGGATGAATAAAGGCACTTTGGAGATGAGACTATTTTCCTAATAACCTGTCAATGATCAACCCCTACCATTCAATTCCTACAAAACTTATATACATGAATATATGTAAGAGAGAAAGAGCAAAGAGAGGAAAGAGAAAAGAGACGAGAGGGTATAGGAAAAGGAGAATCACTGCCCTTGGATCCCATGTTGTCTTAGAGTAGCCAGCTTGGTCCGTAGGTGGTGGCTTGACAAAAACACATGTGGGGTGTTGCCTTTAGATAGTCTTTCTTATGCATGTGCAATAGGTTGTTCCAGAAGGTTTTCATTTTCCCTGGCTTGTACCTGTGCAGTTAGGCAAGTTCTGTCTCCGGGCAACCACAGGAGGGAGGGGGAGAGAAATGACCCACTGCCCCACCTCCACAGAGCTCCCTCTGCTTCCCCCCACCAGGGCAGTTGTTTGAGACATCTTCTTTATGAACAGTTTCTTCTTTATGAACAGTTTGTGACAAGGATTCATCCTCTCTTTGCATCCTCTGGTAAGTTCAGAAAATTTGGAGATAGTTTTATTCAGGCTTTTTTCACTCAGGGAAATTATATTAGCTTTTGATAAAATCAGAATATCTCTGGCAGCCTCTGTCAATCTCCATAGGTTCTTAAAGAAAAGATTGGGTTTGTTTTGAAGGCAGCTGTGCACAGACTGATAGAATAATTTAGAAGACATTTCAGAGATTTCTGACTAACTGTATGAAGTGACACTGTCTTTAGGTTGACCCCTTCTTTTCTCCCAGTATCCTCAACTTCACCTTCTGGTGTTTGGAAATTATTCTGTATTTCTGTAACACTGGACATTAAACTCATTGCACTTCTGCTGAAGTCAGTCAGGAACATACTATGGTTCTGCAGAAGGACATAAATAACACGATCCACCCACAAGCATTTCTTTATGCAAATTATGTCCTTTCTTGTCTAGTGACTTGATGGCTAGTAAAAAATCATAATATTTATTTCCAACGAATTGAATAGGACTCAACTACAGAGGCAAGAGAGGTTGTGCAAAAGTGCATTTTAATAAGTTTCATTATTAACTGAAACTCTTGAAATTCTGATTAAAATTTTATTGCATTATTTTATTGCTTCAACTGAGTTGTCCCTATATTTATATTTTTCTGCAGTCAAAATCCTTATGATTTAGTAATTATTTTGGGGTATGGTTTTTGTACACCATCTTGTGCATTCCTCAATGTTATGTAAAGCTTCAGCCCTTAAAACTGTTATGACAACCCACATTTTTTTCAAGAAGTGTAGTATCATGATATAGTCATATTATTTAATGTTCTTTTGTTTCTAACTCAGCTAGAGTAATTTTTTTTTAATATGAAGTGATATGGTGACAATATTAAAAACTGTAATAATTCAGCTTTTTTAGGGCTGAAAGAATATGATTCTTTGTTTTTTACAAATAATTATACTGCAAATCCATATTATTCAGTTTCAAGTAAGAGTAATTTACAGAATAGTATAATGTAGAAGCATGAATAATCACACCCATCTTTCACATGAACATTTGAAGTGACACTGATTGCAGTGATTCTGTTTTCCATAATCATCCCTAAATAAGGTGAAATGAGTTATGTTTCATTGTGATTCACTGAGTTTGAGGATTTGGATATCTAACTCACACACCATTGTCAAGGTAGTCTTGTAGTCATCACAGTGCAAAACAGCTTGCTTAAGAGAGCAATTCGGATCTTAATTGAACTCTATCTCACCCAAGTGCCCATCTCTTTCTATTGATCATAAATATAGAGCAGCTACTTTCCAAAGTAGGAATCTCAGCTCTGCACCTATACTTGGATTGACTAAAACATGCAGACAACATGCCTTTTTCCTTTAATGTATTTTGTAATTGTACAAAGTAAAACTTCTGTATTAAATGCTGCCCTAAGGATACAGACAAAAATGTATTTCTAGTAAAAAAGCCAAAGGCTTACCAGAGGAAACATTAGCAGTATGAAAAGTATGTAAAATATTTCAAATAAACCTAGACTAAAATGGAGACTCTACTTCCATCAGCTTCTGAATTTGTAGATCAAAGAATGGAAGGATGATTTTTAAGTATGATCTATCTTCCATAGCTTACTTGAGGAACAATCTCTATGTAAAGCCATTAGTGGGTTGGATTCTTCTATAGTAAAGACCTTTGCAGGCATTTTTTTCATGAAGCAACAAGAAAGCTGAATCTTCATAAAAACCAGATGGGAGTCATTCATAAGATATTTTGGACAGAAGGGTCCTGGCTTTCAGCAGGTTTGATAAAGATGGGAGGGAATTTCCCTCTATTCCTGTTTGATGAAGATTTTCCATTTACTGTCATTGCTCCCAATTCTTCCAACTTCCTTTCCTTGTCCTTTTCCAGCAAATTATTTTCTAGATTCCTTGAAAAGAGGAGGGCATACTGTAGGCAGCACTGTACAAACCACAATCTCACCAACTGCTTTCTGTATGTGACAGAGGACATGGAAAATCTTGTTCAGCTCCTTTACTTCATTGGAAAGCACAGCACTCTGGCCACCAGGCTGCAGGCTGCTCTAAGATGAGGGTGAATTTGAGGTTGTCAGTCCCCAACTTGCCTGTCAAGGAAGAGCCACTGTGCAGAAAAAATAAATCACTATTTTATTGTTCCAGAGGAGAAAAAGACTTACAAGAGTATGTGTGATTCTAAGATGTGTTGGGGCTTATTTGTAAGGGGACCACTAGAGTCTTGTGCTCCTTTCAGGAGGAATGAGCCTGTTTTACTCAACTGAGCATATAATGGAATTACCTTACCACTTAAAGCATGGTTATGTGCAGTTCCCATCTGGAGACATCCATCTGTCCTCAGGCATTGCCCATGGACCCTATGTCTATGCCTATTCTGATCAAACCCTAGCACTGATGTAGAGTTGTACTGATTTCAGTAGAATCACAGAGTCATAGAATGGCTTGGGTTGGAAGGAACCTTAAAGGTCATCTAGTTCCAATCTCCCTGCCATAGTTAGGGACATCTTCCACTAGATCAGGTTTCTCAAAGCCTCATCCAACCTGGCCTTGAAACACTTCTGAGGAGGGGACATAATTTGCTTTGCTTGGGACTAGCTCCCATCGGAGTGAGATAGTTTGAGCAGTCTGTAATTGAGTGAATGAGCTAACCAACATTGGGCACAGGCAGGGATCCAATGCTGAATTTTGCTCCCTTGCCCTCTTTAATTAAGTAGGGCAAATGCATTCTATCAACTTAAACCCAGAGTCTGAGTTCTACTGCAGGTACATCACTGCTTTCACATGTCAAGCCTCACTGAAGTCAACAGGACACCTATATGCAGCAAGATTTATAGCCATCATTCAGACATCTCGTAAATCAACATCAATCAGATTGAATTCTGTTAGGTGACAGGCAATAGGAAGATCATTACCAGAGTAACAAGAAAAGGGAAAAAAAATCCCAGAAAAGAGAATTATTAGAAATCTCCCCTCTGTAGCGCTAAAATTCAAAGTGAAACTACTCAATGGGATCACTTATTTGAGAGGAGCTGCCTGGATAAAAATAGATTCCTCATTGATAGTCAGATCATTGAGATTCCGAAAAAGGAGACACTATTGAAAAAGTGCCTGCAAACTGGCTTTGTTTAGCATCTGACTGAGTTGTGGGAGCCCTGCAGCTACCAGCAGCTTCCTGCCTGCCCCTCCTGGAAATGCTTTAGATAGTACAAGCAATAAACACTACCCAGTGGGAAACTCCAGAGTAATGTTTTATATTGATTACATGCTAACAGCAGGGAGAAGCTTGACATGGACTTTCAGAAGCTGAATGTGTGAGCTGAATACATTTGTCTAATAACAAAGAAGTTACCAAATCTAGGCCACTACACCATCCTGTCATATAAAGAGGGTTTAAAATTGCATTCACGGTCCCCCTAAGCTGGTGACAGTGGTGTGGTTCTGAAAAGCCTGACATTATTCCTGATTTTCCTGTAAACCAAGTTAATTCCATTAAAGTCAATTACAAATCAGATCAATGGGATTTGTATTTGAAATTTCTTGTGTTTGCCAGGTGATTCAAATTTTTTTTTTTTTTTTTTTTTTTTTGTGGAACCAAATAATTTTCACACATATATTTTAGATTATGTATTTTATATAGTTACTTTTAAAAAAGCACAAAAAAACCAAGCAAGCCAGGGTGACCTTGTAATAGGCTTGAGAAATATATAGTAAAGTGAATTGAATTCTGGTTGCCAGGTGTGGTTTGCTGAGTGACTAAATATCCTAGTAGCTGTAGGTATTGTCATGAGGGGCAACATTCTTGCTCTACAGAGAATAGAACTATTCTCAGGGAATTCATAGTGTTATGATTATTTTTATGAATTCAAAGTTCAGGTTTCGGTAACTACTAATGTTTAGCATTTTTAAGAATCAGCGTGCATAAACTTGATATTGAGGCTTGTGACTGAATATTTTTATGTGCTCAGTATGAGATTTCCCTTGATTTTTGTTTTTGCTGATACAAGTCATTCCCTTATATTGCATTTAGTAATGGTAATGGTACCTCAACTGCATTTCTGTGTGGAAATCTATCAAGCCTTTTTGTGAGGGATTTTTGTTTGTTTGTTTGTTTGTTTGTTTTTTAAGTTTGTGGTGTGCTTTTCATTGGTGCTCTTTTATAGCTTTCTCCCTGCTCTGGACACTGCGTGCCTGGTGCTTTTTCGTCTAATAGTTCTAGTTGCAATTCTGCCAAGTCTGTTAGAAGGAAAGGGGCTGGGTTTAAGTTTTCCTCTGAAGGAATCATCCTGACCCCTGGCAAAACCCTTGGAAACTAAGCTATGGGGGAGGCTGCAGTGGGAAAACCCTTGATGGATGGGTTCCAGGGCTAGGCTGCCCTTACAAGCTGTTCTTATTCACAAGCATCAAGTGCAAGAGACTAAGAAAATATTTGAAAAGAAAGAAACTATGGCAAGTCACTATAATAATATTTTATAAGAACTGAGGAGTACTCACTTTAGTCCTCATTTAGTGTTGCATTGCTAACAAAATTATGTATTAAGTCAGCCGCTCCCCTCCTCCACTTTATCTCACTGAGGGCTGTTGAAACCCAGTAATTCAGCAGCTCCATCATCTGGTTGTATGAAGCTTTGGGGAAGCTCTTTGAAGTGAGTACACTTCTGATGCCAAGGGCAGAGGCTATCAGCTTCCTCCTGCTTTGTGTAACCACAGCTCAAGAAATTTTAGCTCTGCCCTCCACCCCAGTACATGTGCTTACTTTGAAGCAGCCTCTACACCCTTTCAGCCTGGGTGCCACCTCTGCAGTTTCAGCATCTATAACACTGTTACCTCCCCAGAATACATGTTCTTTAGGAATGATTCAAGGGTGTACAGAGCCCTTGACTCTAGGTAGAACCGTGTCCTCAGCTGCTGCTTCCTCAGACTTACCCACTCACCCCATTCAGCAATTCCTTACTGTGTTTCCTCATCAGGCTAGGTGACTCATGGGTCCTAATTGCATGTGTACTGTCCTTTCATTTTCTGGCATTACTTGAATAAATTATTTTTCTCTAACTGAAAAATTAATTGCATTTTAACCCAAATAAAATTCAAATCATCTCAGTGAGTAACTTCAGTGAGCTATTCTCCTTGCTGATTCTCCTCTACACCCATCTCATATTGCCAAGAAACTCCAGTCAGGCTTTTGAGACTCTACAAGTAAGTATTGCTTTTTTATGGATCAGATCTCTCACATATATTGCTACCTTTGAAAAAGTTCTTTATTATGTGAATTTCAGTTATCATCATAGTGCTTAATTATACCAGAACACTGAACAAGATTCTTCTCTATATACAACTGTGTTTGCACATAATGGTTCAGAAATGTTGTGAAATGAGTAAAAATAATTTTTTCATAGCTTTAGAGGCAGAAGCTATCTCAAGCTTTCTCTAAATATTGATTTCTAAAAAAAAAAAGCAGAGTAACAAATGAAACTTTCAAAAGCCTGCAAATGATCAAAACAAGAGGCCTCTCACTGAGGTTCTTTGATATTCTTAATTATAAGAATCACTATAATCTCCTGTTGTAAAATATATAATCTCTAACAAGAGATCTGCAAGCTAATGACTTAAAAGCAAGTAAACACAAATATGAAGCTTGCCAAAGACAGAAGTATTTTCTTTTCTAGGAGTCCCTGATGACAATTCATAGTTTATGAGGAAATTGGGGTGTCTGTGGTTTTAAGCTAGGGTTAAATGCATTTTTAATTACACTTAGTTCACTGAAGAATACATTTTTGATTGCTCAGTATCAGTGGGGGTAAAATTTGCAAACTATATGTACTTTCTATCTGGAGAAGGGAAGGAGGGGATTCCAGCATATGCATTGCCAGTAAGAGCCCCTCCACACACACTTCTGTCCAGGAGGAGTTTGAAATGCTCACCTGAGTTGGGTGATACCCTTGGCTAAATCCCCCTGACATTTTGGTTGGTGAGAACTTAAACCTCTCACCACCTACATGGCTTAGTAAACCATGATGTTGCAGACCAAGGCTTTCTGCCAGTCTTTGTTCAGGGTAAGGGGATTTAATATGTGTTGGGGTCAATGTGTGGCTCTTTAGTAAAAGTCCCATCTTTTGCTGGGTCTCTGACTCCATGTCGAGTGTCTTCTCACTTCCCAGATCCCAGGACAGCATCTCAAGAGGGAGGTTCCCTTCTGAGATGCTCCTGACTGCAAATTTACTTTACTACATGCAAATATGCCTCAAATACTGCTTCTTACCATCAGAAGAGGATTCAAATCACTTAACTGCATATGTCAAAGCCAATCACCCTAGGGTTCCTTTATAATCAGCAGAGATGCATGCCTAAATCTGACTCATCCTAAAGTAAAGGTGTATAATGAAAGTAACAAAAATGTCCATCTTATTCTCTCACCTGTCTCAGACCTTTACTGTTGGACAGTACGAATCACATTCAGATAAGCATATGTCTCTACACTGTATACAAAAAAGGGCTGAGGTGACTAGCTTTAATATAGACACTTACATTGTAAATATGTGCACAAATACGGACATAAGCCAGTTCAAACTGTGAAGTCTCAGAGCCAAGAACTGGTTGCTGACCCAATTTTATTAGCAGGATTGGTCATAGCTGGATTGACCGGCGGTCAAGGATCTCCAAGTGCCCACACACTCACTCCAGTCCTAGTGTAGGCAGATGAGATCCAACAGCCTTAACTGTCTGTTCTGTTAAGGACAGTTGCAACTAAAATGTCTTTTTCAGGATACCATACAGAGGCTTCTTTAGGCTAGAAATAACAGTCTTTGAGAATCCTTGGGGTTTGGGACTCTCTGGTATGTGATGAGTTTTGTTCAGACTTTTCCAGTGATGTTCCACACTGCATAAAGTAATAAATTGATTAATGAGATGTCAATTGAATGGCACAACAGTGGACAATCACCTGGAAATCAAGGTTATCCCTATCTCCAGCAAGTATTTAAATAGGATGCAGTCTGTGAAAGTTGTTAATAATCTTCTTTTTCCCTCAACACAGAGTGCTGAAACAGACCCTGCTTTGGGATCCATGAAGGTAAAGAATTTGGGGCAAGAGTCTCACCTGGTGTGACTGGAAGTCAAAATGCTACTTAGAGGGGAGATGACCTCAGTATGATATTCAAAGCAAATGGGAAAAAAGGCTCAGTTGGGACCTCAGTTCTATAAGTAATGATAAGGAGAAAACAATCTCAAGAAATCTTTAAATAAGTAAAAAGCAAGAATTATTGTTTTGGAATGAAAATGGCTTTGCCACTTAACTTTATGTACAGCAAAAGCCAAGAATTCTCATTATTCTGTTTCTTTTAGACACAATGGCAGCAGAATCAAAATGTTCTTTTTAATGTAATCCCCAGGGGGCAATTGAAATATAATTGCATTTTTTAATGAGGTGTTTGGATTCTAACTTTATTTTGTTTTAAGATACTTGTACTTTCTAAGAAAACCAAGTAGTCTTTTTCCAAGAAAAGGACTTAATAAAGTCACTGAGGTTTATCTTTTTAAATTACTTTTAGAGTTCAATGGAGAAAACATTTTTATTCTTTGCCCCTAATCTATATTAAAAAAGAAAAATCACTCATCTTGCATTTATTACTTCTCATTTGTTGTGAACTACTGAGACAGTGCCAATTCTGATTATGGATGATTATAAAGCTGGCACAGACACTCAAGGATGGTCCAACAATGGCTTGAGCAAAATATAAGCAGGGAAGTACTGTAATAGGTACATATCATGTCCTCATCTGAGAGCTGATACAAAACACTCAGATGCCCCCTGCAATCCCTAGAGACATTTTTGCTTTACACAATGCTCTTAATCAATTAATTTTTGTTGACTACATTTTGCCTTCACTGGAGAAAATATGAAAATCTTAGAGCATTAAAAAAAAATAATCTTTCCTACTTTCCAAACTAACTCCTGTATAAAAATGTTTATCTAAAATGTAGGGTGCCCTGTGTAGTCAAGGGAGCACTCGAACAGTTTAATCAATAGACATTGGCACAGACACTTCAGACAGTATGGATGACTTGCTCCCTGGAAATGCCTACTGCCCTTGGGTCCCTGGGCAGGAAGAGCAGAGGCACTCATCTCAGCTGAAGTGATTGAAGTTAAATAGGATGAAATACACACTTAGTCTTTCAGTACCACCAGGTTTTCCAACCTGGAGAAACAGTCTCCTCATTTTATTTATTGCTTCGTATTAGGTAAGTTAAATGTATGTCAAGGATTTGTTTTTACTTCACATGTTTCTTTATTTTGGGAAATTATGTTGACATCTGTTATCATGTCTAGTCAGTTATTTTTTTTAAAAAAAGCAAACAAGCTATTCAGCTTTCCTTGATTTATCTGACAAGGGGCAGAATACCTCTAATGGATCAACCTTCCTCATCCACTTTATTTAGCATCACATTGGAACAGGACATTGACATTCTCTGTTTCTAAGATGGAAGTTCCTCATCACCTATGTAAAAGGAATAATAAGGTATTTCTGCTTTTCATTGTAGAAAGTTTAAATTAAACTATGCTTCTGGCTTTCTTACATGCAAAGTTCATTTAAGATAGTAGATAAGGTCCAGTGTTTGAAGAACATTAATTATAGTTGGATGATGCAAGTTCAGATGATAATACCTGGCTGCAGTAGGCTAATTTTTACAAAAGGCCTTGTCCTGTCATATTTTTTGGGGGGGAAAAAAAAAAAGAAAAAAAAAAAAAAAAAGGAACAACGAGGTTTTCCCTTTGGGAAAATCCAGACATCTAGTAATAAATGTCACACTCAAAATCTTCTAATGGGAGAACACATCATATAACTAAGGATGATATATCTCTAATTGACTGTAAGAGGTGTGTGCTGTTACATCACAAACTCGGCGTGAACCCAGAATTGCTTAACCTGCAGGCAAGGCTCACAGGGGTATCCTTTCATTCATGCAATAAATGATACCAGATGATTTGCTCAGAGCAGAAGTACTCAGGATATAGTTTTCTTGCAACAAGCATTTCAAGCAAATCCTTCAAAGAGCATCAGTATTGTTGACATTTTACGTTTAGTGTTATCTCTGGTCAGTTTTTAAACTAAACTATGCTCAGGATGAAGGATGAGCTCAGCCCTTGGTTACCAGAAAGAACACTGTCATGGGAGAGGCATATGATTGTGGGGGAATAAGAGGTGAGAATATTCTGCTGCACTAATGTAAATTAGTTCAAAACTAAACTCAAAGCACGAATCCCTGGGAAAACAGGAACCACCAGTTTTCCATCAGTGGCTGGATTACTTGGCCTCCCTTTCTCACAAAGCCAAAGTGGCATGAATGAAAGTAGTGATCCACAGACTAACAGAAGTATGCACATACTTAAATCACATCTGCTTAATCTTTGCATCATTAAGAAACCATGCTAAAAAACCAACAGCAGTTACCAACTAGTGTAAGGTCCAAATGCACTGCAGATTAAAAGAAAAAAATGAAAAATTGTCAAAAAAGTCAAAGAACAGAGAGAAGAATTCAGAATTTCTCTGGGCAGAAAAACAGACTGAAAGATTCATATGCATTATGTATGGTAAATTATCCTCTCACCTTTGCTCATAATTCACTTTATTGGCAAGTTTGAAATGACTTGGCTCCTATTTAGATGAACATCTAATTTATTTATTTATTTATTTATTTATTTATTTATTTATTTATTTTTCAGGGAGGAATAGAATAAACTATTTCATTTGGAAGGCACCTACAATGATCATCTAGTCCAACTGCCTGACAACTTCAGAACTGACCAAGAGTTAAAGAATGCTATTAAGGGCATTGTCCAAATACCTTTTAAACAGTGACAGGATTAAGACTTTCAGAGTGAGAGCCTGATTCCTATGCATACTCTAACAGAATAGGATAAAAGTAAACACAACTGCAAGGGAACAAATCTTCTTGGGTTTTTCTCTTTCATTTCCAATTTTTGGCCAAATAGCTCATGCTGTATAAATTCTTTGCTAATGCTGTGCTGTATATAACCTTGTTCATTGATTCTTGCCTACAGATGTTCCCTCTATATATTAGAGCATCAGATACAATAAACTTCAAGGTGTTTCTTTCACCTGAGAACACTGGAAGCCACACCATTTCCCTCTGTGGTGCTCTGCTGAGATGATATTTTAGTATAACCCTGTTTAAAACATGATGCAAACGTAATAGAATTAAAGAGAGATTTGGGAATGAACAACAAAAATTATTAAAATCACTGAAAACCTCTATGTGAAGGTAATCTGAAGAGTATCATTAAAGAAAAGAAATCCATAAGATCTCATAGAAAAAATAAATTGTGCAGAAAGTGTTGCAAATACTCTTTCCTGATATATCAAGGACTAGGGAATTCCAGCAGAGCTGGAAAGTGACATTTACAACCGTTTTGTTTTGCTTTGTTTTGTTTTTTTCACAGAACAATCAATATGAGACATTAATCTCCTCTGCCTCCCTCTGATATAATTGGGTTAGTGCATTTTAGAAAAGGACAAAATATACACACAGATAATAAAAATTGAAATGCCAGAGTGAAAAGCCCGAGTTGTGCACCCTAGTGCACAAAGTCAACACTGGGTATCAATTTAAAAGTTAGCTAGGGGAAGGCTGCTGTATAGCTGCCTGCCTAGGGGATTCAGGAGTAGAGTGGAAATTGTGATACTTTGCTGCTAATCTGACCTAGCATAGCAATTTTGATACGTAAGGTCAAATGTTGTAGCCCAAAGAGGGACACACAGGGGACAAGGATTCAGAGATATACCTGAATTGATGGTAGTTTATTCAGAGACAGAGGCAAGGCCCTGGCAAGCACTATTTTTGCACAGATTTTGCAAAACCTAGATCTTGCACATCTTGATCTTCCTCTAGAGGCCCTGAGCCTTTTCTGAAGGTCTTAGACTCAGCAGGGTTTCCTCTGGTTCAAACTGGTACAAGCAGAATGCAAACAGGCCAAGGGCTGTCATCAGATGTTTTTTTACTGAAGTGGCTCTGGCAGTTTTCAGGGATAACCTCAGGTTCCCACAGTTATTCATTGCTTTTGGCTTTGGCTGCAGGAACCTACCCAACTGCTGAGCTAGCAAAGCAGAGTACCAAAGCACCTCAGCCTGGGACTAAATGAAATTTCCAGACTTATTTCATAGGGTCTAATATTCTCACTCTGAATGTAACAAACTGGAAAAAAACCCAACCCAACCCAAACCAAACCAAACAAGCCAGAGGGAAAAGTATATACAAAAGAAGCACTAATTTAACCTAGTTCCTATAAAGAGACATCCTATGTTGGTACAGTTTCTACATAGAAAATACTGTAATTTACTGCAATAAACCAGTTTAGTAAAATCCACACAGCTTTATTTGTGGATATTCACAGATGTATTTGAGATCAAATGATTTAGTTTACCTGTATAATATACAGTGGATAAGTATACTATTTGGATTATACTTAGTTTCTACCTGGCTTAAAGTAGATTTCAGGGAATTTAGGAGTACCCATACATTAAATTGCAGTGGTCATAAAACAGCTTCTGATTATAATTCATAACCAAATAAAGTGGCTAGCAAATTTTCCTCAAAGCAAGTGTTGTCATTCTGGAGTAAAAGGGGAATCTGGAGAATGTTGTGTGATTATGTGGGGAACGGGTTATGATGGTATTGTTGTTGTTGCGCTATGCTTTTATTTTCTTTCCTGGAAAAGGACTTGGAGACAGAGCAGTGGATGTAATGGTAGAAGTTCCATAGGTGTTCCAACTGGTGAAGTGGTGTTTTGGGGATTTATCCTATTTTATTTTATTTTTTTACTTAACATTTAGAAGAAGCTAAGCCAGTACAACTCTTGGTTTCAGTATGGTGAATTTCATAGTTTCCTAAGTACTTTCCTCTTTTCCTTGAGACATCTGTGTGTTTTCCAGAGAAAAACTTTCCAGGGAAAACTTCGCTTCTTTCTTCCTCCATTCATATACACCAGTGTTTGTGAAAGGAGAGACGGCTAATGTGATCTCCATTATGAACTTGAGAATCTTCTCTGGAATGTAGTGCTGTAGTGCTCAGGAAAAAAAAAAAAAAAAAAAAAGTATGTAAAAAACAGACAGACTACAACAAAGAAGACAAGTACTAAAAAAATTAAGATGTTTCCCTTTTCCATTATTGATAATAATTGCTTGTTCAACAAGGGCAATGATCACACTGAAAAAGACTAAGTTTTTCCTTGCTCAGATTAGTCTGACATTACTATGAATACATTTAAAATAAGCTTTCATCATCACCCTAGGTTATTATATACAACAATGCTTTTTGATTGAATTATGGATTATAAATCCATTTTTGATTTTTTTTTTTTCTGAAAAGTACTTTAACAGGGCTAAAAAAGGATGGAACTTGTAAAGTTATTATGGACCTATTTGAGAAAATGTGAATTTTGCTCATGCCTAGATTTTATTTTGCTTACATCTGTATTGCCACAGAATATATTAACTTTTCACAAATTACGAGAAATAATGATTAGTTGTACTGGGCAGAATCATTTGACAATATGTAAGTCATATTTCAGAGTAGTGAAATAAAAAATGCTACAAAAATTTATGTATATGAAGATTTATCCTCTCTGTATGCATATTTTATATAAAGATTACATTTCTTGTTGAAAAACAAATTCATGTGCCGTATGTCTTGCTCAGAATGCAAGTGGAAAGTCTTGAAATTGGACTCATCCTTTATTTTCACAATTGAACTGTATTTTTAACTTTTATTAGTACTAACTTTTGTAATTCTGAACAAATACTTTTCAAATTGGGACATTTATGAATAGTTTCTTTACAGTTTTTCAAGTCCGATCTTGGCTACAAATACTGTAAATTGATATAAAATATGTTCAAGCATAAATACTTGTGTTTCTATAATACTGTATATTAAAAAAACACCCTGACAGAAGAAGAAATATTGTCTAAAAGTTGTTTTGAACAATATACTGGGCATTGAACAGACATCTTATGCACATTAATTTAAAAATGTTCTGTGAGTCTGTAGTCCTTAATCTGCATGAATCTTTAGAATAGATGATGCATTTTCTGTCCTTTAAGAATCTCCTTGTAAAGGATTTAGGTGACAAAATCCTATTGAATTCTGTATTTTTTTTGTCTCAAAAAAATCCAGTTAGTTTTTCTCCTAACTTAAAATGGAACAGGTCTTTTAAGAGAACTTTACATCAGTATACATTCAGCATACTTCATATTATATTATTTTACAATTTAGAAATATAGTTTTCAAAATGTTTGCCAAAATCTGACTATTTCCACAATAACTTAGGTGTAGACATGGCATTAATAATACAAGTTTGAATGTTGTGTCTATGGTGGGTTGACCCCAGCTGTCAACTAACACCCCATCGAGTCAGTCACTCTCTCCCAAGAAGCTGAGGGAGAGAACTGACAGGGTGAAAGTGAGAAAAAACTCATGGGCTGAGATAAAAGTACTTTAATAAATGAAGGGGGAAAAAAAAAAAAAAAAGACAAGAAAACAAGTGATGCTAGAAGCACTCACTCAACTACAGCAGAGTCTGTCAGACAGGCCCCAAGCAATGGTTATTTTGGAAAAACTCCTTCCCTGTCTTTTTGCTGAGCATAATGTTATATAGAGTATCCCTCTGGTCAGTTGGAGTTAACTGTCCCAGCTGTGTGCCCCCTCAACCTCTTGTGTACCCCAACCTACTCTTTGGGGCAGCACAGTGAGAAGAAGGAATGTCCTTGACACTGTGCAAGCACAGTTCAGCAATACCTAAAACACAGGTGTGCTATCAACACTTTTTTGGTCACCAGTGGAAAACATGGCACCGTACAGCCTGCTGTGAAGAAAATGAACCCCATCCCAGCCAGACCCAGTACAGTGTGTATGCAGAGAATACATTTTAGGAATCTGCATGATTGCAGATCCAATATTTTAGTGAAATTAATAAGAATTTATGTTTTAATGATAGTTTCTAATTATCTTTTTTTTTTTTAATGGCCTGAGCATGTACCTGACATAGTCAAGATACTCTATTTCAAAATGTTTGCTGCCCTGCATTGTTTCAAACAGGAGTCAGAACATACCTGACACTCATCAGTGTCCATCACAAAACACAATGGTCATTTAAAAAAATAAAAGCTGTCGTTTAGAAACAGGTCAAAAGAGAAGTCAAGAACTATTTCTTGACTAATTTGATCTCCCTCTCTGCTTGAGAGGAGGAAGTAATGACACCAAGTCCCATCAAATAGTCTTAACAGCTGAAGAAGATGGGTCAAATTCATTTTTTCCCACTGAAACAGAATTATTGTGAAGCCACCAGAAGTACAAAGCCCAGAAGTGAAAACAACAGGGTAGCCTAGTGCTTAGGGTCCTCACCTGAAGAGAAAAGCTTGGGACTACACAACTCAATGTTAGCTGTCTGCTTATTAGATAATAGATTTTAGAATTGAGTTAATAATTTCAGGATCCTTTCCATTTTGTTTTACAGCTTATGTTTTCTACTGTGTTTCTAACCCTTTGGTTTTCTTCTAGCCTTTAAAAGAGTTTGAAATCAATCATTGTGGCTCTGTTCTTTGGATACAAGAATTTATATGAAATACATAGTATAAAATTGAATTAGTAGATTAACTGATTATAATAGGACGTTTGCAATTACATAGTCTGACCTGAATAACACAGTCCATATGATTTTGGATTAATTCCCACTGGAACAGAAGCGTATCTCTTAGGCAAACACACAGTCTCAATTTAAAAAGCGGTCAGTGATGAAGATTTTACCAAAGTCCTTGATTTATAGTTGAAGTATTAAGATTTTTCTCTCAGGTAAAAATTTGCATTTTTCTTCAAATAACTATGTCAGTTTTAAGATTAATAAATACATTGTGATACTTTGTACCAGTCAATCTCTGGAATTTTTTATGATGCTCAGTGGAAGAATGTATTTATAAGAAGCCTACTTTTGTAATGCAAATAGACAATACGCTCTATAATAGAGTCTGAATTCCAACTTTTGCTCTCATTCCCTCCTTACTTGTGCCTCTCAAAATGTCACTAGCTTTCAACTTGATCGAATCAATTACTTCAGGACTGGAATTTTCCATCCTTAGGGCCAAATTCCATTATACTAGTCCTTGCCAAGACACAGCCCCATCACGGAGAATCACTGTAAGCTGAATGAAGGAACTCTTTCCTGCTGGCAGATTGACACCATCCTCCTGAAGTATAGAAGCTAAACAGTGGATATTTTTCTGGCATAGGAGTACCTGTGCCTGGCAACCTGCTGGCATAAGTAAACTGGTTATGGGTTGTATACCTTCCACATTCTAGATGACAAAATTATAATTGGAAAACTGTAATGTGAATTGGGTATCAATCTTTCATTCCAGAAGAGAACTGTTCATTTCTGAAACATATTTATATACTATTTTAGTAACATATGGTCTTGTTTTATGATGTATGTTGGCATTTCTTTCGATGGAAAATGCAATACAAACATGACTGACTGGGAAAATTGCTTATCAAAGTGTGGAACCAGAAGAAGAAAAGTGTGATGTACTTATCTCAGTGTATGAGCTTTTCAGGTACTTTCTGAAGAATGTGGTCCCTCACTTAATTTAGATAGATAATGTCAAACTCTGAGGTTTTCAGTATTTGATATTGTTCCCCAAAGACTACCTTATAAAATTCCTTTTTTACTTTTTAGCTAGTTTGTAAATGATTTTTTTTTTTTTTTTTTTTCTCAGCTGCCCCTTTTTCTCTTACATATAGGGGAAGTTGAAATGGCAAGGGAAGATTACTTCAAGCTTTCATAAGAATGCTAGTAAGGAAAAAAACCTTTTTGTTACCATTGGGAATCTTGTATTAAAAGAAAATAAAAATCCAATAAGTTAAGAATTTACCTCTATAATACTAGCCTAGGCTTGTGGCTGATTGAGAAATTGCTAGACTTTGTCTGTCCATGGTGGATAGACAGCTATTTCATATGGAACAGTTAAAATTCTGCTTCCTGGGATACGTCAGTCACCAGTGTTTTGATCATATCATGCATCTTTCAGCAAGACATATAATGGAAAATTCCACAGAACTGGTGAAACCTAAACCAAATATCTGTTTCAAGTAAGCGCTTCAGTTGCCAGGGTTTTATATTTCTAAACTATTTGTAAAAATAAAATGATACTTTAACACTTAATCAAAGAAGTTATTAATGTTTTTTAAATTTGAAACTCAGTTTTATCAAAATTATTTTATAGGTATATGCTCGTCATTATTAAATGTGTCAAGAAAATGCTGCCTGTGATCACTCAGTTCCAGATATTCTTGGAACAGACTTAATGGAATTTTTTTTGGATGCAGAACTCTGTGAATTGCTTATTCCTTCCAACTATAACAACAACACTGAAATGAAGAAAAATTGCTCGTCTCTTTCTGGTTTTGAGACAAAGTTATCAGACTAACATGTTAGGGTTGATCCTAGACAGGTACAGTTCGTAAAACCACCAGATTTTTCCTCTCACCAAATGCTTATTGATTCCCAGTAGTATGAAATTATCTTTGTGCATCTTTGGGAAATACTGGTTTTGATTTTGCAAAGCCTCTGGAAACTCCAGACATTTGTGATCAAAATGTTACCAGTTGAATACTTTTTAGAAATTCTCTGCAGTTCATATTCAGACAGTTTTTAAATTCTACCTGAGGTATTATCTCCCATTCACTGGCTTAATCCATTTTCCCTCTAAGAGCCATATGTGAACCTTTCAAAAGTTACTGCCTCCCTTACTGACTTACAACCAGGAATTACATGAGATTTAAGCTCTGAATACTCACCATGAAAAAAAATTATTTAGTATTCTAATGTGGTTGTTGAACTTAAAGTACATCTGGTATACATTTTTCTCTGTATGCACCCACCCCCCTGTCTTTTCTGTATATTGTGGATATTTGGCAACAAATTTGAAGAACATTTTCACGCATTATATTTTTAAAATGTATGGGTTTAACTGTACTTCAATGAAAAGTATGCAAAATGCATTTGTGAAGGCGTCTTAATAGTCACACAGCTGTTCTTTGGAACATAATTCTAGTAATTGTAACAAACTGTAGAAAGTTTGCATTTTAAAGAAATGCAGTGTTCCTTATGAAGCCAAAGGAGCACATGTGCTAGAGCACACTTGTATCTTGGAGGTTGAATATAAGTTTGGCAAAGGTGATTAAAATAAGTATTTCTAATTCTTCAGCTTTTCCCTTTTCAGAGGTCTCTTGAATGCTTCTTTCTTTATGATTTAATAACTACTCTCTATCTCCATCTAACATCTGGTGCATGAACAACAATAATTAGCAGGTAATATGTTGTGGCAATGCCATTCATTGCTTGCATTTGGAACTGTCTACGTTATGCAGTTCAGCACTGGGCAGAGAGCTGTGCTGCCTCTGTCTACACGGCACTGCTGGAGATACACAGAGACACTGGCCTGAGTTACAAAAACAATAGGTGAAAACTAGCCCAGGGGTAACCACTCACCCTGCTTCAAATTTCAGAGGTATTATTTCCAGAAATACCAGTTCAAAGTATCTCTGTGTGTTGGGTTTGAGTGAGTTGGCAGGGGTTTTTGGTAGCAGGGGAGGGACGCTAATAGTGATGGCCCCTGCGAGAAGCTTCTTGAAGCTCCTCCAGCTGCAAGTCAGACCCGCCTCTGCACCAAGGCCAAGCCAATTAGCGGTGTCTGTGATAACATATTTAAGAAGGGAAACCTCAGAGGAGGAGTTGGTGTTGTGAAGAGAATATCTGTGTTCACCAAGGTAAGTGGAAGAGGAGAAAGGGGGGCAGGCGTGCCAGAGTAGAGATTCCCCTGCAGCCCATGGGGGTCCATGGTGGAGCAGATGCCCACCTGCAGCCCGTGGAGGACCCCATGCCGGAGCAGGCTGTTGATGATGAAGGTGGCCAGGACTGTGTGGAAAGCCCCCACTGTTGTAGTTCTGTGCTGGAAGGACTTCAATGTGTGGGAGCATCTTGGGGAGGTCTGTGGCCTGTGGGAAGGACTGACATCTGAGAAAATTCGTGGAGGACTGTCTCCTGTGAGAGAGGAATCACGTGGAGTAGAGGAAGAACACAAAGAGTACCTCCCCCTTCCTGAGGAGGAAAGAGTGCAGGACTGACTGTACCCCCCATTCTCTGTCCCCTGTGCCACTGCAGGGAGGAAGTGGAGAAACTGGGAGCAAAGGTAAGCTGAGGAAGAAGGAGGGGTGGGAGGAAGCTATTTTTAAGATGTAGTAATAGTTCTCACTGTCCTATTCTGTCTGTTAACTGTTGTTAGTGTCTGAATAAAATTGATATTCTTTTTTCTTCCCCTAACGAGTCTGTCTTTTGCGCATGACTGTAATTCCCTCCGTGTACTTATCTCGATTCCTGAGCTTTTTTCTTTATTTTCTCCTTCCCAGCACTGTGGATGGAGGGGTGAGTGAGCAGCTGTGGATGGAGGGGTGAGTGAGCAGCTGTGGATGGAGGGGTGAGTGAGCAGCTGTGGATGGAGGGGTGAGTGAGCAGCTGTGGATGGAGGGGTGAGTGAGCAGCTGTGGATGGAGGGGTGAGTGAGCAGCTGTGTGGTGCTCGGTTGCCCTCTGGGCTCAAACCAGGACACTCTGCATGGAGTACTGTTGCAGAAGATGGACACATCCTGAATAAAAATCCTTTTGGAGAAAGCTAGCACGTGTAATAGAAGACATCCTTAAGTCATCACAGCATCAGCACAGCTCAACTGCTTGCATTTCTTTTGCTTATGAGCTGTACTAGAGAATGTCATAGTCAGATTGGTATTTACTGCTTGAGACCATGGTCTACTTAGTTTCTGAAGGACAAAGTGTCTTCTCTCACACTGAAGATACTGGTGATAAACAATGAGCATAATTAGTTTTTAAGTGTTAGAGAGTATGTTCATTTGCTTGGAATGCAATAGGACCTATTTTGGCTTAGGTAATGCACACAGCTACAAGACAGATGGCTCCTATCCCCCAAAATTAAAAATGTAAGGGCCCTGAACCCACATATCATTCTGAAATATCAGGGACTAGAACAACCACCTTTCACGTGCCTTCACTGCAGGAGGTTTTGTGAATGCATGTGAAATGGTGAACAAATGTTGGTGTGGGAATTCATTATTCTGACAGAAGCCAGAGAAGCGTATGTATTAGAGCATACTTCAAGCCATGAGAAAGACACCATCTCTGGATACCTATTTCCTCGTCTTCACATTGCTGTCCAAAGAGACATAAGGTCCATGGGGCCACTGGTTCTGTAAAAGAGTAGAACAGGTTAAATTAACTCACTACCTAGTAAGACAAACAGGGGTTATTTGAATTATTTTGACCAAATAAAAGCTCCTTCCCCAAGAGAATGAGGGGAGAGTGGAGAACTCCCAGAGGAATGAAAAAATGCAAAGTAGCTGTGTTAAAATCAAAACTCTTGACTGACATCGTGCATTAAAGGAGATGGGATGTGTTGTGAGGAAGGAGATAGCAGGAAGCAGAATGATTGCTGACATTTAAATAAAGCTACTTGACTTTTATCAGATGGGGGAAATGATTACTTGGCACTTACATTAATTGCTGAAGAGACATAGGAGACTTTCGTTTTGGGAGTAAGCATGATGGGATACCTCATCAAGGGTGCAGAATAAATTTCACTTGGTCTAATAAACTCAAACATAAGAAAGATAATTTTTTTTCTTTGTGCATCTTAGACTGGAGCAGAACTTCACTGGAAGCAATTTGTTGTAGTCTGTTAGTGCTGGCTGTTAAAGACCAGAGTTGCTTCCCAAACTGGTGCCATCTGGCAAAGCTTCTCCCTGCAGTTGCTGACTTTTGTTCCAAGAAGTGTATCTGTGTTAGCAAGCAGCCCCCTCCTTACAAATCTGCTCAAGCCCAGGTGTTTTCATTCTCTGGGCAGAATTTGAAGGTGGGGACAGTCTGCTTTCTTGCAGTTCTCTTCCTCATGTGCATTTCTCCAGCTCACCTGGAACGACCTGATGTTTGCTGGGCAGCATATTCCAAATCTGGCAATTTCATTAAACAAAAAGTTTGGCTTCCCGCCCCCCCCCTCCCCCCCTTCTTTTTTTTTTTTTTTTTTTTTTCTTTCCATGACAATGCAGCAAAGAGTGAGATAAACATGGAAAACTGTCTGTAGAGTTCAGAATACATTAAACTCTCAGTAAAGGAACTATAGACACGTATGCAATCAAAACTATGTTCCTGTATCCAACTTCAGTTCGACTGTCTGAGAAACAGCATATACTTCAGGACTTGACATATATATATGTGGGATCCTTTACAATACCTGTGTAGCAAAAGCAGATTAAGAAAGTGAAGATTTAACCGTGTTCCCTGGACCTAAACCCAGTGGCTCAAACTGAGAGATGAATCATAAACAGATTCCTGCAGCAGATGACAGAACATCAAAGCTGATCACTGCCGGCTAGAATGGCGTGGTTTGGCTGAGTTACTTGTGACAAGAAAGACAAATAGTTAAAATTTTAGTAATAACTGAATTCAGAAAACATCTTTCCCTAGACTTTTTTTTTTTCCTGAGAAATACAAAGTTCAGTAACCAATATACCTGAGATTTTACTGCAATTTCCCATCGAACACTCATGAAGAGAACTGAAAGGAAAATGTTTTCTCATCACAGGAAGCTCCTATTCTTTACAGAGATTAAATACTGAAAATGCCAAAAATGCTCATGAATCAGCAGTTTAAAAATTTTAATTAAATATAAATCAACACTTTTGTTTTGATTTTCATTAGTCTTATTCATTACCTTGTAAAATAATTTATGCATGTTTTTTTAATGTAACTCAGTATAGTCTTAAAACCCAAATACGTTTAAAATTAAAAAATACTAATTTGGGGGGATTTAAATGTCAAAACATTTTTTTTCCAAAGCATTTTATCAAAAAAGCTGTCTTTATTTAAACAGATTTCACTTTGACAAATTGGCATTTTATAAAAAAATACATCTACAATATAAAATTTCCTATCAAGCTTAATCACAGATCTACCAAACACCACTGTCTTGGATGATTAAAGTTATTAATTGGAGCATTGCATTAAATCCGCCTTTATGCCGGTGAGAGCTCCTGTAAGTAGATGCAGACCACTCAATTCTCAGGATCCAGTGTGAAAAACTGATGCAAGAAGTAAGGATATTAAAATATAGGGAGGCAATAGGCCTTCATGAAATTACTTCAAAGACCCTCTAAAAAAATTCTTAATTAGTTTTCCATAACCCTAATCTTTGAACTGCAACATGTCATTGCAAAATTCTAATTATTTTTGAAGCCCCTGTGTAATGTAAAATTATTTCTCAACTTGCAGATTCTAATACTTTGTTATACAAAAAGTACTGACATTTTGAAAAAAAAGAAAGCTCACTATTTTATTCCCAAAAAACGATGCATATTGTAAAGCACTACTTTGTCAACATTTCTACAGAATTTTTACTGCAAACACAGGCTTGCATCAGTTCATCTTCATCATGTTGCTTTGAAAGAGACTGCAATTTTTTGGCATCATCTTTATAAAATCATTGCACCTTTTTTAAAGGGTTGCCATTTAAAAGCAATACCTAAAGTGATTCATGAACTCCAAGTGACATGACATGGTAGTGGCTTCGCTGTTATATGAAACTCTCCTTTTTCAGAGAGCCTAGACCATATACTCTATACTCATAGTCTATACTCTATACTTTATATACTCTTTCATGCTCTTTCTACTGTTGGTTTTCCTTGTTCCCACTGTTTTCCTTTGTTGTAGCACAGTAAATGTGATTTTTGCCACTACTAGTAACAGGACACAGGCTTTGTATTAACCTGGCAGTTCAAGATCTCAGGATTTTTTATGCTTGCCTTGGCATGAACCGGCTTTAGCTTGCTTTAATAATTGTCTAGTGATAAAGTGACTTTTGCCTGACTGTTTGTAGCTTCATGTCTGGGAATACTGCATGTGTCAAAGGACTGAAAAACATAGGTCGTCATTATGGGACAAGTTAACAGCCCTTTGTGTTAGACTGCGCTAAAGGGATGCCACTGGGCAAATTTCAGATTTTAGCTGGAAGCTGACCTTGTTAAGAAAACATCCAAAAATAGCTCCAGTTGGACACCAAGACTGCAGAGGAAAGGATTCCACTAACATGGACATCATACCACTCCCAATGATGACCTCAGGGAGGCAATGACATGCTGTAAAACACACTCCTCTCTGATGGAGAAAGATGTTTGGCACTGTCAACTCAACCCAAGTGGACATTGGAAGAGTGAGCATAGTTCCAGGGAAAAGAGGTAGATCATAGTAATTTTTATCATATAATATTTATAAGGATATAATTTATGAGATTTTTCTGTATAATTTTCTCTGAATGTATAGCATCAAAACTGAACTAATGGTTTGGATAGCTACACTACTACTAAAATGCTGATGGGACAAACAAAGATTTCTTATTTCCATATGCACAGTATGTTCCTTTTTGCTTAGAACAAGATTTTGGGTGTGTATCACCAGTTGTTTGATCCAGATACTTTCTGTTTCCTTTTGCTGGAATGTCCATCACTAATTCCTGGAGTCAATGTTTTTTCAAAGTTTGAGTTTGGCTTAAAGCCAAATAATAAAAGCTTAATTTCTTGCTTTTTTATGTTCAGTAAGCACAGTTTTCTTTTAAAAAATCTAGCTAATAGATGACCAAGATGAGTAAATTTAGAGAGGGCAGTATGTTATAGTCACTCTACTTCTGAATTTTCTGAAAAATAAAATGTTTTAATCACTTCTTACATATCTACTGAACATACAGAATCACATTATACCTGTGAATATAGTTACATCCCCAGATATACATGAAAAATTTTGAATGCCCTAAACTCTTTTCTTAAGACGTTGCATTTATATGAGAAAATATGTCTCCCCAAACTCAATCAGCCTTTTAATTTCTCTGTAGTTACTTTAACTGAACAAGGTTAAGAGCAAGCCAAAGGAAATAACAACAGGGACAATCAAGTTAGCATGACAAGGGAGTCTTGTTTACAAACTATAGCCAACATCAATTCATTTCTGGCTTCAGTTCCTGACCTCCACTTCAAAAGCAATTATTCACAAATGACAAATGTTATGAACTCAGAGGACCTGCCATGTTAAGGATCTTGTAAGTATAATAAACATATCTTTACTAGTTCTAAAAGCTTCATTTGGCACCTCCAAAGGAGCAGGCAGATTTAGCAGCCAGATGTCTGTTTACTGAATTTGTAAGCAGTAAGTTGGGATTCTAAAATAGTGCTTATAGTAAAAAAGGCAAAAATATAATCTACACTTGCATATACTTTTATTGCCTCAAAAACATCAGAATCAAGACCATTGTCTTTGGACAAAAGTATTCTTTTCCTTTTACTTCCACAAATAATAGATTGATGATCCATAAATTGCCTTCTGTGCTGGAAACCCAAAAGGCTCTTAGACTGGAGTAGTAAAATATGACTTGCCTGATTATCCTGTTATTCTTTTCAAATTCACTGATTCTTTTTTTCCCAAAGCAATCAAATGTTTTCAACTTTCTGAGCACTTGCAATCATTATTATTTGCTGTAGTTTCTGCCTCAGAAGATTTAATTCCACCCCTAATTCTAAAAAGTAACCCCTATTATGAATAGTACCTTACTCTGTTCACCGTGACAATAAAAACTGAAGAATATGAAGAATGATATATATATTAATCTATATAAGAATGGCAGATGCCATCCCTTTACCAATGCAAATATGTAGTGTAACATATGTCCAGGAAAGATGAACTAAAATAAGTCTCCCATGATCCAAATTATTATTTTTGAAGTTACCAAAATCAGACATCGCCATTCATTCCTTTTGCTATAGAAAAGCTCCTTCTCTGTGAGCTATTGTTTATCACTTTATTGAAATTCTAGTTAGTGTTTATCAGAAACAAATCTCATAGAGATTCTTTCTAACACTAATGTTTGGTAGCAAACACAAAAAGCCTGCAGTTTATTACACACATTTTGATTTAGAAGTCTCATTTGGTTAACAACTTTATTTATCTTATTGGTATCCCAAGGAAATCGATGGATGACAAGAATTTGAAATTAAAATGCAGTCAAACTAAAGTACCTTCAGTACAAATAAATTAGTTATTACCATTGAAATACTTTATCTCTTTACAGAACATCTTTGAAATATTTAAACATACACAACAACATAACAACTTTATATTAGAGAGGACCTGCATAACATTCATCAATGCCATGCCTAAGACCCTTCTGAAAGCAATTAAATAATGTAAGCCATGGTTCAATAGTTGTCTTAATGGTATATTGAAAAAGAATCAAAGATATGCGACCTCTGTTTATGACTGTTTGTTTCATCCTGTACCAATTGTGTTAGTTTCATTCAACAGACTTTTGTTTCTGTTTTACAAAGGCCAGGGAGTTTTTCCCTCCCATTCCCCTCTTCTTTGATGAGCATTTCGGCTTCTGGAAGTGTTTTTCATCTTCTGATACAATAGTGACAGGCTATGGCCAGAGATGGGATGCTGGTCAGATGTTCTAGCCCTCCACATGGCCCTGAAAGTCTGGGACATGTGGCTTGTGTCTGTTCACATGTTCAGGATTAATGCGATCACCAGATTTGGAGTCAAAAAGACTTTCATCCTCAGCCTAATTGGCAGTGAACATTGCCTTCTTGGTTTTGGTTTTCCAGCTTCCTCTTTGGCATAAGCCATGGTTCATTTCTTAAGATCACTAGGGTGTCTTTTTTTAAAGCTGACACTTCAGGGACTTAGGACATTGGTGATGCTTTCAATCTTTTTTGCTCCTATATTTTTCCTTCTGGGGCTTTGAACTCTGTGGTGAGTTTGCGTTGGTTAGCAAGCAAACATCCACTCAGCCACTTGCCTCCTGCCCTCAGCAGGACATAGGGAGGAAATAGGAAGGACAGGAATAAGAAAGCTCATGGGTTGAGCCAAAACCAGGGAAATTGCTTACCAATTACCGTTGTGGGCAAAACAGCCTCAACTTGGGGAAAATCAGCTTTATTTATTGCCAATTAAAATAAATCTGTGTAGTGGGAAACAAAAGTCAAAGATTAAAATTAAACCTTTTCCCAGACTCCATTAACCCCTTTGGGCAGTACAAGGGGAGATGGGGGTAGTGGGTTATGGTCAGTACACAGCAGTTTCTCTCCCTCCTGTTCTTCAGTGGGGGCTCTCCACAGACTGCAGGAAAAACAAATGCTCTGGCATGGATTCTCCATGGGCTGCAGTGAATATCTGCTCTACCATGGAGCACTTCCTTTCCCACACTCTTATCTGACCTTGGTGCTTTCAGGGCTGTTTCTTCTACTTTTTTCCTCACTCCTCTCCTGTCTAATGTTTTTGCCATTTCTTAAATATTCTTTCCTGAAGGCATCACCATCTTGGCTAATGGGCTCAGCTGTGCCCTGTGGTGAGTCTGTGGAGCCCCTCCTCACAAAGGTCATCCTGCAGCCACCACTGCAAACACCTGGATGCCTACACCCGATACATGTCTAGAAGTTACATGGAATCACGTAAGACTTCATTTGTTTTAGCAAGTTACTGCATGTTTAACAGTGTATCAGCAGATGAAGTGAAAGTTGAGACTTCTGCACTAATATAATGTTTGTAATAGAGGGAGACTGGATGTAATACATCAGGCAGTCCCTGGTTTTGTCCATAATGATAAAACTAAATGATAATATGGTGACCTTGCTCTGGTCTTGAGGCCAGGTGACACACAGAACAGCCATCTTGGCACGACATAGCCCTTGGCCCTGGATATTCTCTGGTGATGTGAAGTCATAACTGATGTGTTGTATGAATGTATTTTTAATTCTCTTCAAAGTGTCTGAAATAATGTGATGACTGTGTTACAACCCATCACAGAGATCTTGTCATGGCATGAAACAGAGTGAGTTGTTTAGGTCCTCAGGTGTGGCTAGAGGGTATATGGAGTCATATATAGCTTCAAAGCTGGCTGAGGTAGTACTGACAGACTGGAGGATGGAGACAGCCAAATTTGATGAAGTCTCATCTATGCTGTCTTTTTGAAGAATCCCTGGAGTGAACTGTGTTGAGAAAGCTTAGGCTTTGTCTTGAGATGAGTTAAGCTAGATGAAAACAGGAAGCCATCAAGCAACTAGGCAATGTGGACAATCAGGCGTCCAGTGCTTAAGCCATTCCCAGATCTTCTGCTATGTAGAGGTATAGATGTATCCTGAATACCTTGGCGAAAAAAAGGCAAGTACAGGGATACACAAAACCATTTAGATCTTTTCAGGCTCCTGTGTACCATGTACCAGGAAGTACATGAAAATCTCACCTAACCTGTAGATTTTCATGTATATCATTCTTCCCATTAAAGTAACTTTTTTTGTATGTGTGTAGATAAAACTGTGGATTTGTGTTCCATAAATGTCCGCTTGTCTCTTATGTGCTGTGGTATTGAGTCACTGAAATGTCTGTGGATCCTGCCAATTGAGAACAGGTTGAATTTAGTAGGAAGGCAACACAGGGAGCAGAGGATAGGACCCTATTTGTTAGCTGGAGTTGCCTATAGTTCCTAGAAAATTATTTTATTCTTTTTATCTCTCCTGCTATATCTGAATAGCTTGATTAATACATAGATTTATTTAGTTGTGTTTATGTATGTGAATGAAAATGAATTGCTGAACTCTGTGCAAATACTCAAAAGACTGCTGAAGGAAAGCTAAGTTGAAGTAGTTAATTTGCATCCAGTTTTGAAGTTCTGCAGTGCTATGGTCCTCTTGTTTGTAGGAATTACTTCACAGTGTAGATCAGGAGTATAAATCTGGCCTTTATACTGGGAGTATAAACCTCCCAGTCAGATATCATTCACCAGCACAGTTTGGCTAGTCTTCAGCCCACTTCTTGCTCTTCTTTTTCCAAGGGCTTTCAAACACAGCCAGGGACCAAGGAAGTTGTCCATCCTATGAAAGTACATTCCCTAAAGGTCTTCATCAGGTGAATAACACACATCCATTTGTGCGAGGTGAATATATATAGGCATTTGGTCATGTATGTGCCCTGATAAACATGTTTATTCCTTTGCAGTACAAGATGTGTCTATCACAAGACGGAGGTTGTCTGAACTTTTGTCTATGCAATGGATGTATGGGATATCACATGATGAGGGAGAGGCTACAGAGTAATTTTGCTTTATCTGTAGAACAGTGGGCCACATCCCCAGTTTGCATACTAGCCCCCAGGGAATCTTCCTGCACTTATTAATCCATGTCAGGTGGTCATCATTGAAAACTGTTCTGGTGGAGAAGATACACTCTTCTCCACCAGAGAGTAGGTAGCAAACATCAGTCAGACCCACTAAGAGGGTCTGACATCAGAGAAAACAGATTCCTTGAGCTTTGCCCAAGTTTTTCCTAAGCTGGGAGTGAGCCCATGAATGGATATGAGCAATGGACCAACATGTTCAAGGAAAACTGTGTTGGTAAGTAGATGGAATGATGGATGTTAAACTGATTGTAGCTTTTACAGTCTTTATTCCCAGAAATAAGTAATCATATTAAAATTGAGCATGATCCCTCTTGTCTCCAACAGCTCAAAATAGATTTACAAAGTCATAAACAGACAAAAGAGCAACAGTTCATGAGGCCTTCACAGAAATGTGTTTGAACTGCAACTGATTTTCTCAAAGCAACTCAGGATCTGGCATTTTCACTTTCCAAATACATTTTACTAGAAAATGAAGATCTTTAGATAACCTTGGAGGATGCATAAATGTAGGAAAACCAGTTCCAAACTGAAAGAACACAGCACAAAACTTCTGGCAGATTATGACACTGTATAGATCTTCTGGTTGAAGAAAGACTATCTGTTTGAATGAAAGTAGAAATTGTGAATATTAATTTGGGAGATAAGATAACATTGTGGTTTAAGACAATGGATTAAAACTCAGGAGAGATTTAACTCATAGTTCTGCTTTCTTGCCAATTTTATGACAGTTATTTCATCCCTTTTTGTTTTGATCTACACACATGAATGAGATGTTGCATTCCTCCTACCACCTGCCTGTTTTCTCTTCTTAGAAAATGACTTCTGCCATGGATAACTTTAATGAACAATGCATACATAAGCCCACTTTGAAATCTCTAGACAATCTCTTTGGTGACTTCAGTTCATACATAAGCCCACTTTGAAATCTCTAGACAATCTCTTTGGTGACTTCAGTTCATAGTTCTGCAATCCAAGAACAGTCACAACCAGTCACAGTGAAAACCAGAATCTCAAGTATACTCAAAGAGAAGAAAAAATGACATTAAAATAATCAGCTATAAAAAGAATTCTTTTAAGTGGCATTGCATACCAGACAGACAAACAACATAAAGCTTTGACTTGTTTTAATAGCAGCTGAACAGACAGTGGCAAATTCATTGACTAATGTTACCAGACCTACCAGAGCACTTAAGCCTGTATACCATATTAGAGCAGAGATACTGACAAATGTGGAGGAGTCAGTAGTTGTATCTTTCTAATTCCTACATCTCTTCATCACCTGTCATAGATAGCTGTTAAGTATTCTGGACATGAACTGGCTTTCCCTTTTTTTGAATCAGCATTCAAGCGTTACATTGCTCAAGTTGTTAGCTTACCCCTGCAATTTCTGTGTATTGATGGGCCCTGATCCTTGCTATGTGCATTGCTGTTAACCTTAGGTCTTCCTTTCAGCTACTATTGAGTCACTATTAGTAGTGACAAACAAATTAAAAGTTCGTTTATTTAATTCTTTCACAATCACTTAAACTCAGCCTAGTATTTTTGGTTTTATTTTCGCTAATTAGCATGTCAGCTGGATACAGATGTAAGGCTATACAACCAGTTAGTTATTGATAACAGAAAGCATCTATAAAGAGAATACTTTGTTTTGCAGGAAAAAGAAACTGTATGTATCTGCCCCAAGAGCCCAAAGATGTTACAAGGAGACTTTTCTTTCTTTTCAGAGGTCAGGCCCCAAGTGATCCATATCTGTAAAATTAATAAGCTTGTTGCTCAATTGTACTGTCGAAATGAAAAAAAGAAATGATGCATTTGAGCTCTTTTATTTTTAGCTTGATGCAAAGCTGTATTAGGTATAATCCCATTTTTCAGAGTGAATAAAATCCCATGTTATCTGAAAAGCTAGAGCTGCTGTCTCAGATTTATGGAGCTTAACTTATTTAGCTTGACTGATGCTGTTCAGGATCAAAAGACATTGATGTAAACAATGCTGTATCTTCAAGGTCAGAAAAACTCTGTGGAAGAAGTCTTGGTACAATGCAGGATAGAAGTAAAAAGCATGTTAAATGTATAGATAACTATAACCATATGAAACAGTACAAAGTTTTCATAAGCATGAGTCTCAGGACATAAACCAATTAATAAATCCTTAGCTTAAATCCTATTCTTTTATCTCACTGTTTCTCTAGCATGTCACAAGACAGATTCTTTCTGTATTTCTAAGGCCTCCTTATTTTGCAGTATAAAAATGGTACAGTCTTTAAACAATTCTCCTCAATATTTAGTTACAATACAAAAAGAAATCTTACTAATTTCTGGACAGAGGCCTTAATATTGGATGGATTGTGTAGAATTAAGGACGGACTTTCCCTTGCGATAGCACTGTTATTGTAAGAAGACTTGTGAGCCTCCCACTCTTTGCAAATGTAATTCCAAGGGAACACAGAAACATCAGAGAGGACTTTATGGCAAGTCTGTGCTCCTTTGTACAGCTTTGAAAGATGTTTGACCCAAAAGCTAATAACCATCTAATAAAGGCTGAGCAATCTCAAGAGCTGAATGATGTTTACATGCTGATTACTATTTAGTCATTTTAGCCTCACAGTCAAGTTCAAGCATTCTTGCTAGTATTTCTTTTATAAACAGTACCTCTTCAAGACTTTCCCCTTGGTTATTTTGCTAATAGTTAATCTTTTTTTTTCTTTTCTTTTTCTTTTTTTTTTTTTTTTTTTCCCCTAAGAGAAATTAAACTATGTAGAAAAGCAGAATGTCAATTCTTGTTCCATTTCTGGGTTTCATTGCTGTTTCTGTCACAGGACCTAGAGGGCAGGAAGATACCAGCCAGTACATGACTGGAGACTAGAGAGACAGGCAAAGGCTATATGGATCTCTATAATCAGGTTACAGTTTTATTGAATCCTATTATTGCAGAAGAAAGGAGGGAACAACTGAAGGACACTTTTATAGGCTTCTTATAGGTATTTACACTCAAATAGGTAGACATTACACTCATTAGGTAGGCATCTAAGTCTCTGACCCATATTGAAAAAAACTAGCATAAATGTTCATATTCAACCAAATGGAACTACCATTATTAAAACAAAAATCACTGAACACAGTCAATCTAGCTGTATTACATTCAATAAATCTTTCCTGGTTATGAAATATTTCATTCCAAACCAGAGATTTCTTCTCTATTTCAAACAAGTTAATAACTGTGAAGACATTTTACAGACTAGCAGACAAGTGTCTAGTTGCTTCTAGCAATGTGTTGGGTTTTTTTTCCCCCACATCTGAGAAACAGGCTAGCTTTTCCCGTCTTTAGCATTGTAATTCAGTATGATACAATATGTTGCAGAAACAGGAAATCTGACATTTCCAGAAAACTACTGGCTGCAATTTGTAATACGTTGCAGAATTCTGAAGTCACAGAAATGGTATTTCTATGAATGTCATAGTCTTTTTCATAGAACTAATGACACTAGAATAAACAAAATAATTAATGATATGATTATGAATGCTACTCAGCTCAGTGTTATAGGTATTGCAGAGAATGAAGTGGTATTGCACCATTCCATAATTTAGTAAATCATCTAGGACTGATGTTCAGAATTTGTTTTCTGCTGGTGAGCATGTAGTGTTGCATAGCTGGACAACTACGCAGAAACTTGAAAAATATCAAAACATCTAAATGATTTTTTTGTATGCAAATTTTATTACCTACACCAGCACCATCTACACATAAAAGCACTGACTGCTTTCACAATGTTACCAGATGTGGTAATACATTTCTTTAATTTCTAGCTACAAAGCAAGCCGCTGCTGTTAATGCTTAATAATTAAAGTCCTCAGAAAGTCATTTTTTTCCATCATTGTAAATATAAATTAAGACACTGACTTTTATGATAAACAACTAGTACATTCTTTAGGTAAAGGAGGACCCCAAATTTTCTACTGCAATAAACTGACAACTCAATGAGCTATGAAGAAGGTTCTAATGAATCAAATAAATGTCACAGTGAGTACCATCCTTTTTGTATTAATCAATTTGGTATTCAATTCCATTTGCTGTACTAGTGCTAAGAATATCAGTTTCCAGAGAACCAAAGATCTTTTTTTAATCTCTGAATGCATAACTGCACTTCAGAAGAGATCAAAGGAAAGTTAGACATTTTGTTCTTCACAGTAAGGTCATCTGAAGAGGAAAGAAGGATCTGTTTGAAATTTATAAAGAAAACACTTCTTTTTTTCCTTCTAACATAACTTGCAAAGAAAGTTTAGGAACTTCGGTTTGAGCTTTCTGCTGACTCATGGAAACATTTTAATTGCTTGATAGTATTCATATGCTCAGAGTTTTTTGTGCAACTTTAAATAATACTGACATTCTTAGCTTGATTCTTAAAGAATCAGGCATACAAGATCGCTGTTTGTCTGGTTGTCCTTAACTTCTGAACAGTGTACTCACTGATCATTTCAGCCTGATTTCAGTCAAAAGCAGAGGCCACTCCTCTTTAACATCTTTATTGATGATCTAGACGAGGGGATCGAGTGCACCCTCAGTCAGTTTGCAGATGACACCAAGTTGGATGGGAGTGTTGATGTGCTCGAGGGTAGGGAGGCTCTGCAGAGAGACCTGGACAGGCTGGAGCCATGGGCTGAGGCCAACTGGAGGAGTTTCCATAAGGCCAAATGCCGGGGGCTGCCCTTGGGCCACAACAACCCTCAGCAGCGCTACAGGCTTGGGGAGGAGTGGCTGGAGAGCTGCCAGTCAGAGAGGGACCTGGGGGGTTGATTGACAGCAGGCTGAACAGGAGCCAGCAGTGTGCCCAGGTGGCCAAGAAGGCCAATGGCATCCTGGCTTGTGTCAGCAATAGCGTGGCCAGCAGGGACAGGGAAGGGATCTGAGCCCTGTCCTCGGCACTGGTGAGGCCGCCCCTCGATTCCTGTGTTCAGTTTTGGGCCCCTCACTACAAAAAGGACATTGAATGACTCGAGCGTGTCCAGAGAAGGGCAAGGAAGCTGGTGCAGGGTCTGGAGCACAGGTCGTACGAGGAGCGGCTGAGGGAACCGGGGGTGTTTAGTCTGGAGAAAAGGAGGCTGAGGGGAGACCTCATCGCCCTCTACAGCTACCTGAAAGGAGGTTGCAGAGAGCTGGGGATGAGCCTCTTCCACCAAGTAGTAAGTGACAGGACAAGAGGTAATGGCCTCAAGTTGCACCAGGGAAGTTTAGACTCGATATTATGAAGCATTTCTTTACATAACAGGTTGTTAGGTGTTGGAATGAGCTGCTGTTTTGCTGATCAGGAATACCAATTAAATTCAGACACCAAAGTGTAAAGAGCAGGTGTATTTTACTTGAAAGAACTAAGTAATATTACAGAATAATACAGAAAACATACAGTAAGAAAAGACAGAATAGTGCACTTAAACAAATAGGAACATACAGGGTAATGCATCAAATCATTATTACCTGAGAGAGAGAACAGTGATTAAGAAAGATCCATCACCACTTGCATACGTTACCATCACCCAGACCCGCAGTGGTAAGTGGGAAAACCTACGCGGTGCGTCCACCCATAGATGAGGCTTCCAAAGTCCCTGTGAGCAGGTCCAGCCTTATATACCTAAAAATCAGCAAGCCAGAATAGCTGGTACCTTTGTTTTAAGCAGAAATACCTGGTTTCAGTCTCACATTAGTTCCCCCCAGAGCCTGGCCAGGGCTCAAGGAAGAAGCTAAGGGAGTTTCTCTGCTTATCTGATGGGATTATGCGCAAGGTCTCACATCGGGTCTTGGGGACAGACACCTGCCTCCATGACCCTGTTGTTCTATTCACATACAAAGGAAGGGGAAGATACATTCAAGGTAGCTACATCACATCAGGTCACATAGACAGACACCTGCCTCCATGCATATTTCATTGAGGATTACATTCCAGATTAACAGTTTTAGATCAGGGCCTGTTGCTCAGCCTTCAACACTTCCACCTTGTACATCAGGATAGGTGGTTTATTATAACTTAGTATAATACCTGTTAGCACAATGGTTACCAGTTATGAAATATACAGGATTCATCTATAGGTCAACTCTAGCTTGGCATGTCAGCTCAACCTTAGCACTTCAGCTGCCCAGGGCAGTGGTGGAGTCCCCATCCCTGGAAGTGTTTAAGAGTCAGTTTAACGTAGCACTGAGGGATCTGGTGTAGTTGGGAACTGTCAGTGCTAGGTCAGTGGTTGGACTGGATGATCTTCAAGGTCTTTTCCAACCTAGATGATTCTGTGATTCTGTCTGTAAGACCTACAAGTGTCTTCTTGGAGAAGAGAAAGGAGACCCTGTACAAGTCCTCATTAAGAGAAAGGCTACTGAATGAATATATACACTACTAAACAGGTGTGAATCAATGAAAACAACATGAATGCTTTAAAAATTAATAAAAATATTTTATCAGAACTTCCAATCAACCCTAAGACTCGAATGTACATGAAAAAAATGCTTGGAAAATTTTGGTGTTCCCATTACTACTTTTTGAAGATTTTCCTCTTTATTCTGAATGAATAAAAGCTGAGACAGTGAGGCTTAATGCTATAGCAGATGGTGGACTTTGTAAAAAATTACATAGATGTGGAATCCCAGGTCCCATGGGACACTAGTAATGATCTCATATAATTTCTCCTGAAGTAGCAAATCTATTTAACACCCTGTTCAGTCTCCCTTTATGCTGTACTTTCCATGGATTGTGGCAGGAAAGGGTTAAATTTCAGAGCAGATCCCAAGATTTGGTGTCCAAGAGCTTGATTTGTTATGCAGTAATAAATAATTGCTAGGATAGAGAAGGCTCCTTCTGGAGGTTTTTCTTTCTCCTGTAGCATGTGGAAAGGGCTACTCAAGGGTCCAGGAAACATATTTCATCTAGCAGATATATCTACAGATCCCCTCCAGGTCAGAAAATTTACATTTTTTGCCCTTCCTCTGTGAACCTACTAAAACACTGTGTAGAGAATTTACACATAAGTGACTCTTCAAGGAGAAATATCTTTATCAATTATTATCTGTTTGATTCCTAATGCATAGCCAAAATAATAACAATTCCATTGCAATCACAGCTTTTCCTGGAAAAGAATTAATACTGGAATTAATGTAACTTGTTTCATGGTCTAATGGTCATAGAGAAAATCTGAAAAGTGAGTACATAAAATTACTTATCCATACCTTGTAAATACCACTGAGAAACTTCATAATGGTAATGTGAATGTGACTCATGATTTTTTTCTCAGCAATAGAAAATGTATCTGAAGTTTATGCCAGAAATCTTATGTTGCTAAGGCTTTTATTACCTGAAAAGCAGAAGTTGAGGCTATTAATTTCCTTAAAAATATTGCAATAAATATCATTGTTAGCTGGAACTTTAAGTGACTGGGATTAATACCACAGTCATTATTCTCCTAAACAAGAACAGCAGCAGTGCAAGGGATTAAGAAGTGATCGGAAATAAAAGCGATGAGAAAAGTGCAGCTCTAATAATTCTTAGTTATCAAGAAATAACTGTATGTTAGTTATTCAGAAGCAAAGAAGCAGCACTGTTCTGGATTCAAGCTTGTTATTATATTCATGGGACCTAGCAAACTTTCCAGTTTCTCTGCGATGACCAAATACTGAAGACAGTGTAACATTTTAGCTGAAAATGCATGAAAAGGTTTGAAAGAAGCATTGCAGTATCACACTAATTTAGCTCATCAGAGCATCAAAGCACTGTGTAAACATTAACTAAATGTTAGTCATAGTTTCTTGAATCTGTAAGACAAAAAATAAAATCTCCCTCCCTTGTAGATGCATTAGAGTTGCAGTTTTACTTGTCACATAAGAGGAACTGAAAAAACAAGTCATATTGTCATTCAGATTACATGAAAAACTCTGCATCCATTTTACCATGCTGCGTGAAAATCATTTTTATAGGGCAGAACCTGTGATATGTGAGAGCAGGTTTAAAATAAATAAATAAATAAATGAAATTAAATCACATAATTTGCACAAGCAGACTTTTTTCCTAATATTTAGTATTTCAATATTTATTTGTATACATTGATTCTTTTTACATGTCACCTGCTTCAGTTATGCTGTTTTAAGATCTCTGGTGCTATGAGAAGAGCTTGTATAGAAGGACAGAGTTTGGAGTTTAGTGCTACTGAAAAGGGCTTGAAAGTACATCTGCAACTCAATCTACATACCTGGATACTTGATGTGAAGCAAACTGAAACACTGTTTCACCTAAAAGACTCCTAATAAAAGCACCCTACCTAGTCAAGATACTAAGAAAGATCTCTCTGATATGTGCAGGGGAAAATACTGTTCATCTATTTTAAATGTCTGTTTTTCTCATGTAGTCTATGAGGAACAGTATTTGTGTACTGATGGTGAGCATCTTTGGCATAATAGCCTAAGATCAGAACACTCATTCAGAAGGTGAAAGACAGAGCTCTTATTCCAGCTCCCAGACACTTTTTGTTTGAGAATGTAATGTAAAACATAAGAATCTTAGAGGGAGTTGCAATTGGAGCTTAATTTCTCCCCAAGTCTTCAGCCTAAACTCTGCATGAAATTTCCTTTTACTGATACCTTAGTTTTTTTCTTCCTCTTTGTGCAATATTACAGGTTCACCAGTGTCCTGGTTTCTACCAGGATGGAGTTAGCTTTCATTGGAGTATTTCATACACAACCATGAGGGTGGCAATCTCCTTCCCTGCATATCTCATAGCTTCATTGCTCAAAGGCTCTTATGAGAGATGTTTTAGCAATGGCAGCAGTTGCTCTCAGACTGGGAAAGTATATGAATTTGGGTCTTTTGAGATTCACTGTGCATGTGTGAAGCATCTCCATAGTACAGTGTGTAGAAAATGTGGTACTGATTATGCAGAAGTGCAGACTGACTGAACAGAGTGCAAAGCAGAACCAGCATGTCAGATATATTGAACTTACTGCACATCTGCTGTGCATGGTGATGGTGGAAATTTGTTTTCTGAACACGAGTCATCCTGGGTGGAGCTGCAGCTACTGGTCCTCCTCTGAGTTTATTGTTGCCTCGAAATTGCAGGCAAATGTACCACACTTTGCAATGTTAACAAGGGGAAGTTAAGGTCCTTAAGCAACTTGGCAAACCAGGACATGATGATATTTTTGTAGTTCTTGGTCAGGTCTAGTTTTCACTATTCTCCTGCAGATGGGACAATGCATTTTTCTCTTCCATATGTGGTAATCTGAATTAAGTGCCAAGTCTCTTTTCTTTCAGTGAGAAACAGAGACCTATTTTCATTCATTTCTATATGGCAATTATATCAGCTTCTAAAATTAAGCTTGTTTATTTTCCAAGTTGCACTGAAGTCACTGAGGCTACCTACTCCTCACACAAATGTTCCAGATCTCTGTTGAGAAGCTGAAGTTGAGTCAAAACTTTTTGTCATGAGACAAGAACAGTGACGATTTTCACAGTGCAATGTGGAAGCACGCTTGCACCTTGTCATTTGAGCAGATTCAAAGATTCAGAGGCTCTCTCAAATGTAGCAATAGCCTACAAAGTTTAAAAGGAAATGAATGTATTCAGAAACTGTACAGAATTTATGCATACCACAAGCAGTGTAAGAATTTAATCCCTTTCTAGTTAAGAAGATTCCCACTTTTAATCTATCTTCTGTGTTAACTTAAATTTCCATCCTTTCACTGTTGCTTTCATCCCTCTTGGGAATACAGCTCTGGGGTAACAGGAAGGTGAAAGGGCAACACAACAGCAAAAATGAGTCTTTCACTGCAACACAGAAACCTTTTCTAACCTCCTTCCCTTTTTAGGATGCATTTCCAGTTTGTCATAGCAGATGAAATTAAGTGTTGCCAGGTCTGAATTTTTTTCTTAATATGATAACAAACAGGATGCCATAGGTTTTCAGTTTCTACATATAACTTGTCAGTAGAGTCACATATCCTAAACTTTTGTTTTCTTTGTAAGAGTGCAGATTGTTCAGTAGGAGTGTGTAGCACGCCTGTAATGTTGTCTGATGAGATACAGCCCAGAACAATTTACATGACACAAGGTCTTTATTTCAGAAAAGAACGGGACTAAGAATCCCTCATTTATCCTGGGAGAAGGGAGAAACCAGCTGTGTGACATAAAAAGAGAGTAAGACAGGTCAAAAATCAGGCAGAAAAAAAGTAGAGCCTCTAAAATTCAAACAGTGTCTTCTGCTTGTGCTACCAAATGTACATCTACCAATCCAGCTCCAGTTCAGTTATCTTTAATTTATTGCTTTTAACTTAAACCATGCAATAAAGAATTGTTAAAGTGGAACTGTAACAGCAGGATCTGATCATGCAGTATAATATGAGCTGCATTCAAACATTATATAAGATGTATCTGAATACACAGCTATCTGCTTTCATACATTTGACTTGCAAAAGTTACATTTTTCTTTCTGTAAATCCAGAAGTAGGAAGAAAACTGACCTTCAGCTGCAAGTAGAAGTCTAATTGAATTCTTCAATGAGAAATTTTGCATGCTTTTTTCATGAATTTGAAAACACTGAAATGTACAAATCACTGTACATTTCCATTTTGACTGTTAAAGATCCGTGGTCATATAAGCAAGACTCATTCCCAGCACATTTCAGTCCTGTGAAAGGATCAAGAGAAGAATTTGGCTGTTTCAAGAATCCTAACAGGTGATTAAATGACATTCATTTTATTCCCATATTATTGTGATATGAAATGATTTGCTGTCAGCCAAGAGGATGATCTGAGTAGAGAGATTTCCTATGATTCTATAGATTTTTATATGATTCATATGATTCTATAGAATTCTATGATTCTAGATATAAACTGAGGAATAAAGATGAAAGACAATAATTGGCTGTTATGTATTAAAGGGAGAAGGAGTCTGCATGGTCATCTAAATTTCCAGACAATATTACTTTGGCAAAAATTGCAGATGCACCTACTCAGAGGATCCTATCAACCTGGGTGGGGTGGAATATGGAGGAAACAGGTCAGGATGGTGGAGGAAGAGAGGAAAGTAGAAGAAATTATGGCTATGAAAGCTGAGCACCTACCTAGAGGTAGGGATTGACAATGTTACAATTTTACAAAAAGGCAGTGTTTCTGGAGGCTAGTGTTGTGGTATTTGGTGGTGAACTTCATAGAATTCTGTTACAAATTTTTTAGCGTTTTGCAATTCTCTCTTTGTTAATGACAGTTAAAGCATCAGAGAAAACATTTCACTTGACATTTATATCACTGAGTGCATTTTCTGTTTAACAGTCTGCTAATAGGTGCAGAACACTTTGAGTTACAGCCACATCATTATGGATTATTGTTACAGAAACAGATAAATCTGAAGTTTAAACTGATAGTCTTGGTAGATCGTCTAAATTTAAATCATATTTGAGCATGATTTGAAGCGCTTAATGTTGTCTCACATCACATTTTTAGCTTTAATTAATTGCATGGGTTTGTAGATTCTTGGTGTAAATGTGAGAATTTTTTTTTTCAGTATGTTTTAGGTTTCTCTCTGTAAATAGACGTGAAAGAGCAGGAGTAATGTTTCTATGCAGCATTGATACTTCACTTCACGTTAATAGCAACAGCTGTGAAAGAGCCGTCCTTAGATCTGCTGAATGATATGCTTGCTGTTCTGCAATACACAGGAATTCAAAGAAATTCACTCTCTTTTAATTTAAATCTTCATTCTCTTTAGTTTACAGAGTCGCATCTGGCACTAGATTTGGCCTTTTGACTTTCACGGTAGAGACAGTGGTTCTCACATGGCTTTCTAGAGGTTTCCTTGTTGTTCCTTGTTTCCTTGTTGACAGGGCAAAGCTGTCAGCTATCAACAACAAGGTGCCAGACAAACCTCATGTCTTTAGTTAACACTTGACCCTGAGGACCTACCTGACTTCTTAATTGTCTTCAGTGCAACTATTGACACTGTACCTGCAGTTGCTGTCTTTAATTACAGTAAGTAGCATGAGGAAAGCGTCCTTTAGATATTTTAGGGCGATTTTCTGAGCCACTGGTAGCTGGATAATATTCTTTCATGTTCTGTCTCCCATTCCCCTTCATGATTTTGGAAACCTCCTACAAAGAAGTTCATCTCATCAGCACGATATCTCATAAGGATGAGAAATGCATCATGCACATGAAACCATATATATTCTCTCAAGTGACTCTGGATATTTAATTACAAGGACTTAAAGAGAAAAGGGTGGGATTCAACCCCCCTCACTTAGGCCTTTAACATTTCTTTCCCCTATTTCTTTACTATTTATTTTCTGGCTCATGTTATTATCATTTATTAACTCACTATGTTGCTTTTCTACAAGGTGGGTTAGGTTGCCATTTATTGAAAAGATGTTGTATAATATATAATAAATTATAGATAATTTAATAAAAATTTAAAAAATAAAACACAGATGTTGTACATAATAAAATACTCAAACATCATGCCATTTCTTGATAGAACTTTTAAAATGCCTCAGAAAATACAGTTAGTGAGCTACTTAAGTGATCTAGCTTGTTTACAAGGAAACACAGCATGTCTAAAAGGAACTTCTCATCTTAAAAATTAACAACGTTGCTTTCCTGAAGAGTGAAGTATCTTCAAGAACACAAATCTACCATGAAATCCAATAACTCTCTTCTTTGACACAGTATAGGCAGCATTTTTGATGCAGATTTTTAATTATTTATATAAGACACTTTAGCCATGGAAAACGCAACAAGATTTCGATAGCAAACCAAGACAATCCTTAGCTTATTGTTTAAATACAGGTGGCTCTTTATGAAGTTATCACAGTCACTTTATTTTGGCAGTGGTGCCAATGTATTGTTTGAGCTCCACAGAATCTCTTGTCGATGGCAGAGCTTTCCCATCCCATCCCATGTTTCTGTGGTAGGTTGAGTATCTTGATGGAATGTAGGAGTAATTTATTCTCTTTCAGATACTTATATTCTCCAAAGGCCTATCCGTGTTTTCAAAATAAAAGACCCCACTGCTTTGGGGAGTTATGCAGCTTTATGGGAGATACTATGGGATCATAAATATACACTCACTTTACAGCATCTTGGAAATATATTACATAAATCTGTGAGGATCTGCTTCATGATATCTTTATTATATAAGTTTCCTTTATAATGCTTTTCTCCTCCACTAAGTATTTACACAAGACACTCTTATTTGTCCTGTATCATTACTTCCAGCTTTGATGGACTTTACCTACGCATGTCATTATTGACTTCATTGCTGTCACCTGAAAAATTTGGTATCCATTTGTTTGGTAAAACTGCCCTTATTACTGACAGTTTTGAAGGCTTTTGGAAATTTGAATTAAGTAACTAAAAGAACTGAATTAATGAAGTTAATCAGGAAACAAAATGTTTGAATACAAAATCAAGCGCCTGGGAATTAGCACTGTAGGACCAGGACAGTACTCAGAGTTTCCATGAGTGCTCCTAGACTGCCAGCAGCCAGGGATCTCAGTAATAAAATGTGGCACTAGATGAAGGCAATAATGTGATATTGCCAGGGTACTGAGCCTGCTACACAAGACACAGTGCATCTACTGTGACTGTTGTAAGCTCAGGGCAACAGGGATCTGTTCTCATCTATTCCAAGAGTTAATTTAGTTCCTTCCGCAACAACTCTGTGTGTATGCCTGAATGAAAGGAGATGGTATGTGTAAAAGATATACACTGCTGATTTTAACCCACTAATGCCCTCTACTCAGGGGTGTAGTCACAGCATAGCCAAAACAGAGCCTGTCTTCATCTCTTTGATAACCTGTTAATCGTTTTCCATTTAAAATCTCATTTATTAGCATGACATCTGGAGCTACAAGGATTTCACCTGAGATAAGGCAGTAATGGTCTGGATATGGTTCAGTAGAATAGTAAGATGAACCAATTTTCTGAAATTATGATTTCTGTATATACCATTACCATTGACCTTACAGAGGTGGAATGAACTTGTTCATACCAGCTCTAGCGATATTCTTCCTTTATAGTCAGTATGACCCTTTTTGTCCAGTTCACAGAATCACAGAATTATCTAGGTTGGAAAGGACCTTGAAGAACATCTAGTCAAACCATTAACCTCACACTGACAGTTCCCAACTACACCAGATCCCTCAGCACTGTGTTGAACCAACTCAAACACCTCCAGGGATGGGGACTCCACCACCTCCCTGGGCAGCCTATTCCAACGCTTAACAACCCCTTCTGTAAAGAAATGCTTTCTAATATCCGGTCTAAACCTTCCCTGGTGCAACTTGAGGCCATTACCTCTTGTCCTGTGGCTTACTACTTGGTTAAAGAGACTCATCCCCAGCTCTCTGCAACCTCCTTTCAGGGAACTGTAGAGGGCGATGAGGTCTCCCCTCAGCCTCCTCTTCTCCAGACTAAACACCCCCAGTTCCCTCAGCCGCTCCTCGTACGACCTGTGCTCCAGACCCTGCACCAGCTTCCTTGCCCTTCTCTGGACACGCTCGAGTCATTCAATGTCCTTTTTGTAGTGAGGGGCCCAAAACTGAACACAGGAATCGAGGTGCGGCCTCACCAGTGCCGAGGACAGGGGTAAGATCCCTTCCCCGTCCCTGCTGGCCACGCTATTGCTGACACAAGCCAGGATGCCATTGGCCTTCTTGGCCACCTGGGCACACTGCTGGCTCCTGTTCAGCCGGCTGTCAATCAACCCCCCAGGTCCCTCTCTGACTGGCAGCTCTCCAGCCACTCCTCCCCAAGCCTGTAGCGCTGCTGAGGGTTGTTGTGGCCCAAGGGCAGCCCCCGGCATTTGGCCTTATGGAAACTCCTCCAGTTGGCCTCAGCCCATGGCTCCAGCCTGTCCAGGTTTCTTTGCAGAGCCTCCCTACCCTCGAGCACATCAACACTCCCATCCAACTTGGTGTCATCTGCAAACTGACTGAGGGTGCACTCGATCCCCTCGTCTAGATCATCAATAAAGATGTTAAACAGGAGTGGCCCCAAAACCAAGTCCTGGTGGACACCACTTGTTACTGGCTGCCAACCAGATTTAACTCCATTCACCACAACTCTTTGGGCCCGGCCATCCAGACAGTTTTTTACCCAGCAAAGCGTGTGCCCATCCAAGCCTCGAGCAGCCATTTTTGCCAGGAGAATTCCTGAAGTGCTCAAAACAGTGAAGTGTTTTGTATCTTCATCTCACAAAGAAATCAACACTGGAGGAAGGGCCAGCTGTTCCTCTAGACAGTGTTACAGCAGATCTAAGTCCAAATAAAAATGTTGCTGTGAAAATGTTCCTCTACCCCTACCTCTTTTTTGCATTCTTTACTCTGTGGTGACATGAGTAGAAAGCCAAGGTAGAAGCTAACTAATTTATCTTCAGGGGCATCCCTCCTCACAGGAAATTCTTAGCTGGAGAAAATGTGTGGTACAAATAGAGTATCAAAGAAATAGACAACATGAGTCAGAACTTCTGTTGTAGAGTTAATGTGAGACTCAGTAAAGGTACACCTAAAGTACTTGAAATACCATAGAAGCGGGGGAAGAAGGGGTCCTTAGGTTGCTTTATGTGACCTTCACTGTGCCACAGAATTTCATCCATCTGCATTGGCAGGAAGTCTACAAACCAGTGAAAAAAGACCTAGGTGATGCAAATGTGCACACTGTCAAGATAAACTCACGTACCGCACTGTTAAAACACTATCTAGTGTGCAATGAATGTGGGGAAAAAAAAAAAAGTATTGAACTTTTTCTCAGGAATGGGTGTTGATTGCCAACTCTCAAATCCAATTAAGAGCTTTGCATTTACGGATCAAGCATTAAGTTTTCTCCATTTGGCCTCCATTCCACAGAAAGATTTTAAAAATCAGATTTGTTATCCTGTTTTAGATGCCTGAAATGCAGGCATTGACAGAGATGTAAGATGTGGGGAAACAATCTTTTTTTACTACTGAAGTGTTTTCATAAAGTATTTGAAAAGGGAGGAGATAAGGAAATTTGTCACTATTATTGTTAAATTAAAGGAAGCAGAAGATAATCAATCAATCAACAGCCTGATCTATAACACAAAAATCCTGGGAGATTTCTAGTCACTCTGTCTTTGGCAGTGGAGCCAGTAAATCTCTCTTAAAGCTGGCCAGCTGAAGAAAGTTATTCTAAATCCCAGTTTATGAGGTTTAGAATTGCCAAGTAGCTAATCCTGTTCTCAGCTTTAGGTAGTCATTTTGGACCACGTTCATGGTGAGAAGAATAGAATGAAAGCCAATGGTTAGAGAGAGAAAGGTGTGTATCCTAGGGTGGTGCTATGCGTTTCCATTTTGCTTTTCAGTGCCTGGTGAAGCTGACGTCCTTGAGTGCCTACTCAATGGACAGAGAGATGCACTTGATAGCCTCCAGGGGGGATTTGATCCACATCAGCCATTTAGCTTATTAGTTACAAAGTAGCTCCCCAGATGTGTGTTTGGGTGTATGAGAAGGGTTTTATGGAGAGGACAGCACAGGAATAAATTTCAGTGGTTTCATGGGCAGGTGAACTACTGGAGTGTCCTTGTCTCCATGCAGTGCTTCCCAGAACAGCACCTGGGCAGTGCCATGCTTGCAACTCCATCCAGTGTACTTGGTGTTGGTATAGTACACTCACAGGTAACTCCAGAGCTCAAAAAATGTCATTCATTGTATATAAAGGAATTACTCATGTTGACAGATGATTCACCACTATGAAGGAGTGAACTGTGTTGTATTTTAGGGAGGAAAAAGGTCTCTGTTACTGATTCCTGTCTCAAGGAAAAAGATCTCTGTTACCTGAGAACCTCAGGGGTGGGAAAAAAAGAATTCCACTGATGCTGGGTTCAAGGATTCTGTTGCTCTCAAGGTTAGGATAAGACTTCTGTTTGGTAAGTAGCCATTGTATCAAGAGTATAGCTAACGTACTTTTTTTTTTTTTTTTTTTTTTTACAGACAACCTACAGGTTGCATGCATGAAAAGATGATAGTTTTTCTATTGTGAGTTCATGTTCAGGGCCCCACACTGTAATTTCTTTCAGAAACAAAAGGTACTAGAAAAATCATCTCCCTGTCTATAATTTACTGCTGTTACTTTTGCTGGACAGAACCTGAAGTTAAAATAATGCTAAATACCATGTGTCTGTGATCAGGATTCACATACAGGATGTGTCCTCTTGATCCCATTGGATCATTCCCTTTCAGTTCTTAGAGTTAGGATGCTTAAAGATCTCTCCCTACATGGGTAGAAGGGAGGGGAGAAAAAGTTCGCTCTCTACTTTCTCTGACCAGTTTATTCTAAATTTCTGCAATGTGTGACTAAAAGATTAAGGATTTTTGTCACCTCTAAGTCCAGGGAAGACTCATATGAAGGAGGATGAAACTTGTGAACAATGTTGGTCTTACCCCACTTATGGCTAAGTGGAAGGTCACCCTTGTTATTCTCATGTCACCAGAATATTCCAGATGAGAAAGATGAGAACAGGAAAGCTTTACTGAAAAACAAATGCAATTGCTAAATGTCTAGAGATAATTTACATGCATATGGACGTTAGGACCAACACCCGAATGTGCGATTGTCTCTGAAAGCTCTCTCACCCTTTATCTTTTTGTACTCTCTTTTTTTTTTTTCTTTTTTTTTTTTTTTTTTTGATACTGGAGGCTAGTGATTCTGGAGTTCTCAGTTATGAGAGAGGAAATGAATACTATGCTTTGCCTCCCAGAGCAAGATCATGCTGAAAATTGTCTTTGAAGTTAATTGGTCCCTTAACAAATTAAATTCATTACATTCATTTCAAGCTATCATGACAGCCATGTGTAGACAAGGTATATATGCTAAGCTTGGAACTGCCCTTTACCTTCAGAAAAACCAATGTGAAATTTAGATGATCATGCCTGCACAGGGAGGTCAAATGTAAGTCATCTTTTTCATATGACACCTAATTCTGAATGGAAAATGTTATGCTATTTCAAATGCTGGTATCAGAGAAAACATTATTTTAGTTAATTCCCTCGAGCTGCAAGACTTGATTTCAGTACCTCTTACTGGCAGCAGAAATCAATTTTTAAAATCTTTTAAAAGTATAACTGTGGGTTTTGTGCATTGGGAAATTTTGCAGTAATTTAGCTGCTTTGCTTTCTCAGTGTGGAAAGGATAGATGGAAAGGGCCAGCCTATCAGTTTAACTTAGTCAGGACTAAAATTATCAGTGCTAACAGTGCCTGATATATAGATGATATGGTTACCTGACATCATTCTGCAGTAGTGTCAGAGGAGGAGAGAGCATCATCATTAATTTAGAAACACAGGTGCATGTATTCCTTACAATTTTATTCAGCCACCTGCTATAGGTACCTTATCTAGGGAGCAAGAAGTAGTTCAGCCACTACCAGACAATGCAGAAAAGGAATTATGGTCATACAAGGCAAACAGCTCTGGTGGTATTCGTCTGCTGTATGTATGCATTTTAGGATACCCCGCAGTAGGATATCCTGCCTGGCCTCTGGGTGCTTCTCTAGAAGACTGCAGGTCTTCTGTAAGCCTTGTGTCCTATCTACCAGTGCCACATCATTGTTATGGATAAGATTCACAAATGGTGTTAGGTGACCATGTTTAGGTAAATTAGTCCTTCCCTTAAAGGAGGACTGTTCTCCATATTGCAGGCACTGAAGTGTCTTGAAAGGTGGGCTAAGTCCCAAGTTGTAGATGACCACATGTGAATTAGGTGTCTAAGCTCCTCTTGCTCTTCATGCAGGCCTGGGGTGTAATTAATATTCCCAAACAGAAGTTACTATTCCCACATGCATATTATGGACATCTTCACAAGGCTGGTGGATGACAGAGTTTATACAGGGCATTCATATGTTCTTGAAATGTCTGGTGGAGGCTAAGGGGTAGCCTTAGCACCTCAAATGCCCTAGATACCTACTTATATGCAAATGAATTGAACTCTAAATCTCCATTGATTATAATGGGAGCTCAGACATCTGATTCACAGGTAGATACCTATATACAGTACCTAAGTTTAGGTATCTTTATATGTGGATTTTTCTGCTCTGGCTTCTGTAAGATAATGAGTGGGGAAATGCTTTTCACTTAGAAAACAGTGCGTGGACTAGCTCTTCTGCTTATCTGAAAAGAAGCAGATGTCCTGTGCCATGTTCTTATTTACTGATGAAGAGCTTCTCCCTGCAGGAAAAGTTAAGGGAAATCCTTTTCCATACTTAGTTTGTCCTTGACTCAGCTGTTGTTTAGTGACAGACTCATAAAAAGGTACAAAAATATGTAGTCTCTCAGCTTAATGATTGATATTTCAATAATTAATATTGATTCACAACAAATATTTAGGGGAAAAAGATTTTGTTTGATTTACTGATTTTACTCTCTTCTAGACATTTAACTCTTTCTATTTGATTTTTGTCTGATTTTGACATCCAAGTATTTACTTTTTACAGTGTTTTAAAAAATGTGACGTTATCACTTGTCTGTATAGTTAATCAAATGAATATCACTGAATAACCTTTTCACTAGTTAGTGAAAGTGAAGTAAGTGAGCGAAGCCAGTAAGTATTTAATTATCTTGTTATAAATGGTCAGGCCTTACTTCAGCAAGAATGGAATGACAAGTTTATTTTAGTAGTAAATTGTGTCTATTCCTGTTGTGTATCTAATGCAACAGAAAGTGATTCAATGCAGATTGTTTTTCCATTAGGATGCTGATCAAATGTCTTTAAGTTGAAGTACTGGTCTTAGAAGGGGATTTAGTCACAGAGGTACCAAATGAACCACTTACCCTTGAAATGAGATGTTCGAGTCCCATCTTCTGTATCTTCTGTCAATGTGCTTATCTCTTTGATACCCCGGAGCTTCTTGGAGAACCGAGCTCATGCATAAGTCTCAGCAGGCTTCACAAATTTGTAATTTCACTACTTATATACTACACGTCGTTTTCAAACTGGAGTCTATCAGACTGGAACCCCCACAAAAAGCAGGCAAAAAGAGGACTTTTCAGGTTTCTGTCATTTCAGCTGACAGATGATTGAGAGTTTCTATTTAGTATCTAAGGAGACTTTGGGTACAGCTTGGTGGTCTTGTGAGTCCCAAATTTAGGAAACACTTCTGCCTGTGTAATGTACATGGAATGTGAATGACCCCTGCAGTCAAATGGACTCCTTAACTTTGTATGTGCTTTAATTTTTTAAAGTAAACCTCTGAGTTCATTAAACAGGAAAAGACTGAAATAATTTCCAAATGTAGGAAACAAATAGTAGTCTGCATTTTTGTAATGGAATAAAAATACATGACATATAATACATTCAAGATACATTTTAAAGATGTTAGATGAAAAAAGGGTTGTTTTGTTGTTTTTTTTTTTTTTTAATCTGTGAATTTGGTAAAACTAGAGTTGGCTGATTTCCACTTATAGCAGTATCACAGAGTTTCAAATGTTTTTATCTTAATTTGTCAGCTATCTCTAATTTTAAGACTACATCCCACAATATGTATAGGCTGTACAACTGTCGACTGCATATGTAGCTATGCAGGGGAGTATCTACTTATTGTAAGCACTTGGTCTGCATTTTCAGGAATCTAGACACGCACTGACAGCCTTCCTTTGTTGGAATTACCAGTATAAATGACAATCAAGGGAATTTTAATGAATTTGAAGCACTGGGTTTTCAATAAAAAAACTAGCCATTTCGGGTGTCATGAGATATGCAGAACCATTAATCAAAAAGTGTAGGAAAGTCTTATTGCCAAGAAGTACTGACTTCCACAGAAGGCAAGAGAATTCCCATGGATTAGTCAGAGAGATGTCTGATTTTGATAAAAGTTGCAGCCTCTGGATTCAAACTGCCTAACATGAAGAGAGATAAATACATTAAGTATATCTTTCTAAATATTATGACAAGTTCTAACATTTGGATGTTTTGGAGGTGACTTAGACACATAACTCTGAACAACAAGATTAGAAAAATGGTCCTGTAGTATTAGAGTTTGGAGTCAAATCCTGCCTGAATATGTATTTCCAGAAGAGGCTTTATGGAGGCTATTTTGGTTTGGTGCAGTCTACAGAAGCACCAAACAAGACTGCAGTCCCAGTGCTTGGAGCAACAAACCAGTATTTGATCTGAGCTGTAGAAATCATATAGTTTTGTTAGGAACGTTTCATTTCTTCCTGTTATGGGCAAAGCCACTACAGTCTTAAAGTTTCAAGTGCCCCCAAAGTAGTGGAATGTATGATTTGGGTGCTATGAAGGACCCATACCAAAATTACAAAGATGCTTTTGAAACCTTCCCATTGCCATGTTTTGACTTCTGTGAGTTCCACCACCTTCTGTCACAATTTGAAACCAAGTATCATCCTCATCCTTAGGGTTTTTATCAGTTCTGATCTTGTTTCTGTCCTCATTTGCCATTTCTGCTATTCTTATTTTTCAGCTTTCACCTCGCATTGCAAAAGTAATCTGCTTTCTCATTTATCCTCAAGAAAAATGAACTGGATAAAAGCCTTTGTTCATTTATGCCCAAACAAGTGCAACTGTTCAAATTCTGGAGTCATGTCTGCTTCTAGCACGTTGTACTGCTTAGCCATGGATCTCACATCTTTCTAGTGCTGTAAAAGTGCAAAGACAGGAATGTGACCCAAGAAAAACAGCAGAGCCATATTTGATTATCAGCCATACACTATTAACAATTCTCAGTCCTCCCTGCTTGAGATCTTCTCTAGTTTAATTAATTGCCTGATCTGAGACAAAGCATTTGGGTAAACACACATGAATATCGCAAATAAATCAAGCAGGGAATTCTAAATTACATTCGTCATTCCTTTCCTTTTGGAGTGTCCTCCAGGCAGTAATTTGCCTTTTATTTATTTTTTTTTTAATAATATTTTTCTTTATTTAACTGGAGAAAAGTGGGCATGGTCAGAATAAACTTGTTGCATTGTTTTTCATCTTTCTTTTAGTGTTGTCCTGATATTTCACTAGTTAGTAAAAAACTTTGAATTAGCCTACAACATTTGGGAGCGTTTATTTCTATTTATGGGTATATTAAACCAAGTCACTGTAAAGCAGTAACTGTTGCACTTCTGCACACTAAATGACTTCATGACGTGGAGGGAACAAAGGTGAAAAAGGAGCTGAAAATTTCTATTCAGTCAAGTAACTTTGATTTAGAAAACATGATCAGTTTCTAGTTTGTCACAGAAAGATCTTAAGATAAAACATCTGAATACACAAATACATTTTGGCATGTACTTCTATTGTTAGGTGCTAGGAGTGTTAGGCGAAAAGTCCTTAAATATCGATATGGGTCTGTGCCTTCACTCTTCTGGGGCTTATTTTCCCATTGTTTACTCAAAGATGAGCTTTCTTCAGGTACTAGAGGTGTTATGAATATAAAACTTTGCACTTTAAAAAATCATCCAGATACACCAAACCATACCAATACTTGTACAGAACTATAGATCAAGATATCTACAGTACTTTGGTATTAAAAGATGCACTTGTTTTGAATTTTTTTTTTCAGCCTTCTTTCAAATTTTTATGTAATGAAATAGTGTCTAATAATCTCTAATAGCATCATCATCACTGCAATTACAAATTTTTAGGGCTTCATTAATCTTTTGCTGGCATTAGTACTTTTATTTTAACCTTACATCTTTTGTATTTTTTTGAGTCCTCCATTTCTATGCTTTTGAATGTGGATTTTTATTCCCTATGTTCAGAATCTTGTAGACTAATCTACTGCTGATTGGAAGCTATGGAGAACCACAGCTAAGAGTGTAGGGGTCAAGAGCCAGATCTAGAAGGTTGCTGTCCCAGAAGCAGAAAGATGTACTGGGATCTAATAAGCATTTTGCCTCTTAAAAGGAAAAGGAAAAAAAGAAAAGGAAAAGAGGAAAAGGAAAAAAAGCAAGAGTAAACAAGTAAACAAGGAAAAGGCAAATAAACAGAAAGAGGAGAGGAGACTATGAGTTCTTCCTTATCCAATAATTTCTTTTAAAAAAATTGAGACACCTAAGAATTTGTTATTATTTTACAAAGATATCTTAGTGTGAAAAAGCCATTCAGTGTTAAGTGTACCTTCAGCACTTAGGGAAACTGGTGCCATCTGTACTTCTACACTATTTGCTTCATTAGGGAAGGAGATTGTCTCGGTTTCTATAATTTTGCTAACAGTAAACCATAACATATAACCAGGAAACCTTTTATAACTGTCTTTGATTTTCTTTTTATGTCTACTAACTGCCTTGTTTCCAGTCATTCCTACTAATTTTCTTATATGGAAGGCAAATCACTGAAAAACAAGATCTTGAAATGTAGGACTCCTACCATATAGGTTAGAGCCACTTTTGGAATGGAGACACATGACAGTATTGTGAGAAACTCACATCTGTAAATGCAGAGCTGAATGTTCACATCATCATTTTAGGTGTCTTCGCATTTAGCTGTTGCTCTTTCTTTAATCAACAGGAACAGTAAAAGAGCATCCCTTCTGCCATGGATATAACTTGCAATATAGGAGAAAAACTCAATGAACTTTCTGAAAAGAGACAAAGAAGATGTCTCTAGTATTTTCAAACAAACCAGAATGCTTCAAGTTACTCTGTGCCTGCAAGGATAAATTTAATGTTGTACTTTGTTATCTAATATTAGCCACAGACTTAAACAATGAAATGAAATGATGCTGTAATGAAATTTCACTAGTCTCCCTGACACAATGGAAGAGCTGAGACTATTAACTGAACTGCAAGAGAGAGAGAAAAATTATCTCTGGACAGACATTTGTATATTAGGTGGTGATTTTTCTACAGATGCACTAATTACAATTTTAATTCATGCATGAAAAAATGAGGGAACACAGATTACTTCTGTCAAAACAGTTCTGAATGCTGTGAAGCTGTTAATGAGTAATGTTCCCTTGGAGGAGATGTTAGCCTGTCTTTTTCTTTAGTGTTATTTTGCTCTACTCCCTTGTTATCTTGTAGAAAATGTTGATGGTTGTCATTCAAGCCTCAAAATAAGAATATAATGAGTATGTAGGATTTCAGAAAGAAAACACAAAACACAAGACAAGCAAAGTACTCCTCAGATGTACTTCAGCTGTTTGGAAAGGTATCTATAAAACTGTTCCTATCTTGCTACACAACTTAATCACAAGATAATGAACTGTGCTGAGTGGTGACATGCATCAGTGGCCCCATTATAACATTATAATGCAATGCTATTAATGCATTTTGCTGCAGTGCAGAACATTACTCCTAACAGAAATAGTGTCTTGTAGCAGAGATCTGTTGTGTCATCTCTCCAAGGTTTTGCTGGAATACTTGAGCACTTAATAGCTTAAGGGAATACTTGGGTGTGTAACTAAATCAAGATTTCACAACCAAGCAAAGCCTAAGAGAAACAGGGAAAATACTCACCATTTTGTGACAGTCTACTCCAAATAAAATTACATTAAATATCTGAAAAAATATTATAGAGATTTATGAGAAAGACATTTGAAATTAGAGACCACCCAGTATTCAAATAGGAATCAAAAAGAAAGTGGTAAATTAGTCTTGCCTGATAAGACATTTATCTGTTTTCCTCCATCCTTCTATTAAATGTGTTCTACAGAATTATACATTAACATCTTTTGGGAGTGAAAAAAGCTTTCAGATTGGAATTTTGCTGCACCTAATGAAGAAGGTGTCATTAGTAACTTTATAGCAGGGACTGTTCATGATGAGCAGAGAGGCAGTGCATGAAAGAACTGTCCTACTCCTTACTGTGCACTGTGTTCCTCACCCAGCATCAATATCTGCACAGAAGATATGTAAGGCAAAATGAACTCCTCATTGTCAACATGATGGCTGGTGTTACAGAATGATCAAAATGAGAATATCCATGGTGACTGCTGCTTCCTGGTAATTGCAAACTGTGTGGGATGTTCTGCAGTGGTTATGACTAAACAGTACCAATGCATGAGCTTCCCAGTTACTTTGAGGTATCAGATATTCATCAGCCTGGGTTAGTACAATACCATTTTCCATCTTGCATTATTGAACAATTAGTTTTAAAGAAATTCATCTTTATTTAAAATTTTTACTATTAGAAACAGAACACAGGTGAGCTGTCCTGCTTATGTATTAATTTCTAGATTAACGCATTAAAAGATGAAAAGTTATTTTACTCTTGTGCTTTCTCTATTACACTTACAGGGGGCTTTGTTTGTTTAGTTGACCCAACACGATTACAAATGCAGTGAAGTACTTGGCTTTTATTTTCCAGCAGTAGTCAGAGCTGGCACTGTATTACAGGCTCTAAAGTGTCATTGAGGATTATTTTAAGTTCTCTGTGAGAATAAACTCTAGTCTTCTTCAGCTCATTTTTTTCAGAATTAAACAATTCTGTCACAGGCATTTTTAAGGTCTACTCCTTAAATTTTTCTCCCCCAAAGTAAAATAATACTTCAAATGAAAGTAAATGTAACATTTTCCTATGTTCCAGTTTCACTTAGTAACAAAATTCCTGATGCCGCTTGAATCAACAAACAACTGATGAAAATAAACTAATTATCAGAAAATAATAAAAGGCATCAGAATATAATGGCTAAAAATTTGAAGTGGCAGTGATTGTAAATTGGAATTCCCTGGACTGCTGCTATAGAAATTATGTTACTTTTTAAAATAAGGGCAGAATATGAATTGACCTAGAAAAGACTGAATATATTTTACATTTTGCTTTTGATCCTTTATGGTTAGGGTTTTTTTGCTTCTTTTTAAAATTGCCATGGTTTTGGCCACAGCTGTTACTGTAGCAAAACCCATCTATTCAGATAAGATGAAGAATCATTTAGAAATCCAAGCAGAATTTCTTGTTTGGTTGTTGCTAAATAAAGAAGGGGAAACGTACATTAAAGAATGTTATAATTATATAGTTTGCATAGTTTTCTGAAACCGTTTGCAGCATCTTCAAGGCGATGTGTATCATAGAGCTGATTCCTTAGCTCCTCCAGATTCAACTTTATTTGCATGTAACTGAAATTGTTTTATTTCTTTCATGTGATTTTAATATTTCTGAACAGACTTGGGACACTGCAGATTGAATTACCCTCCATAGCTACAAAGTTGAAAGACATCCAAAGGCATTCAGCTTGAAGAAATCTCCTCTGCTTGAATGTACTGCAGTTTCTGATAACTCCCCTCAATCAAGCTTTAAAGATTCTTAATTATAATTTGAGAGATCATTGGTATTAATTATTGTAATAGTATTTTTCAGAAAGTTATCTAGTGTTGTCAACATTTGTGCATAATTCAGAAGTATATCACTACTGACAGATTAAAAAAAAGTCCAGAACCATGTCCATAAGTAAAAATGGGTCTAGAAAGTAGTATTTTTAAAGCAATGAGATACAGAAATTAAAGCCCTACTTATTCGTCACAGAAAATGCCAGGGTAGCTCTTTGAAGTACCAGTATGTCCTACAACAGAGTAATCTATTGAAGCCTGTGGAGATGTTGGGTTTGATTCAGGTCCTTAAACACAGGCATCTAGTACCACCTGAGCTGCTCCTGCCTGGCCTCTGCCAGCTCCTGCGGGTGGACGAAGGTCTCCAGTACATCCTGCAGCACCCCAGGAGGGCCCATATCCATGTTTATGGATGCTGGGTGACTGTGTTCAGGCAGTTCAGCTGACTTTCTTGTGCCTGATGTCCCAAGATGAATTATCACAAGGAATAAACAAAAAGAATAGTGGGAAGAAAACTGTAATATCCAAAATTGATCAAAGAAGCAGCACTGTACTAGGATGGACATACCTTACAGTTTCTTTACAATGATTATCTACCTGCTTTGTTGGTGAGATGCTGACATTTCATTTACTTGCTCACACCTTCACTTCTCTGCTTCTGAAGACCTTTATTTGTTTAGTTACTCTTTAAATATTAAGAATAACTATACAATCTGGACAATAAGAAACAAGTCTTTCAGTTTCCAGAGAATATGTATCTGTACCTGTAGCATCCTTATCACTGTCTGTTTCATTTTTTCCTTAATTTCTGCTGAGATTCATACTCTCCTGATATATATATGTGGCCTTTGTGTACCAAATTATAAAACCTGAGCTTTAATAATATTAAGGTGTTCAAATGTTTTTTCTAATGCCAAACAGAATAAATGACACATTAAGAATAGCTTGGTTTTCCTCTACAAAAAGGTGTCCAAAAAGTTATATTACTGTGAGACCATCATATTGGAAACTAACAAAACCAATAATCTGAAAGTACCGAAGTTTTGGAAAGATTCTTTCTGTGAAGCACAGTAAGATGAACATTGTCACATCACTGTAAGCTCTGACAGGCTTTCGAAAGCTACATTGGAAACAGATGTCTGCTCCCACAAAGAAAATTATTGTATTAGTAGATGTTTCTTCTAATGATGACAAAAGTAAGACTTCAGCCAAAAGAAAAGAGAAGTTGTGCATAGCATAAGATGGATTTGTGAATTCATTAGCAGAAGTGAAGGAAGCAATTTCGGTCATTTAATTAAGAATGGTTATATGGATATTGTGAACAATCCGATGGAGGTATGACAAGTCCACTCCCTGTTAAAAATACAACATAGATTTTCTTGCTAATTTGGGACATATTTGTTTTTCCTTCCAGGAGATTGCTGGGAACTATTTTATGATTACATAGTGATCAGAAATTCTGGAAGTAATGTAAATACTTTCTTTTCTTTATACTAAATGACAAGAAATGTTCTTGAGCAAAAATAACGTGCTGCCACAGTTAACAGCCTTGGCTGTTGATATCTTGCTTAGATGTTATAAATGCTTTGGGGGACAATACAAATTCACTTTTATTTAGCCACAGCTTTGCTTCAAAAACTACGTCCCCCCATCTAAATTGAATTCAGGCTTAATAACTGTAATTATCACAATGGGAGATTCTGTAGCAGTTTTCACCAGTGGACCCCAAAGTGCTTGGTAAGGAGAAGTAGATGATCATTTACTGCATTTTACACTCTTTGGCTGAAACAAGTTGTTAGGACTTTAAAACAGAAAAGTCTATTCTCAGCTGGAGCATATAAAACAATTATTTTTAAGTATCAATAATAATCTTAAACAATTTTAAAGGTTCACTTCATAACATAAAACCTTAAAAGCCTTTACATAAGTTTGAATCCTCAGATGAACTAAGATGAAAGCAGTCCTTGACTTGTGTCACATAGAGAACACAAGTCCTTTGTTTCTGAAGTCTTACAGGCTGATTTAGTTAAACCCAGGTCTTCTCAGTTAACTTGCGAGGAACTAGCTGTTGAAATGCCTGAAACTCTAACCTAAACAAGATGAATTTCTGGCCGTGCTGCTTCCCTCTGTGTTGAACAGTAAAACCAAACTGGCACAGGGGGAACCAATACCAACCCTTGCAGAGGGTTCTAGCAATGGCTGCTGATGCTGCTGTTGCCTCTTACTCCAGGCTCCTGAGAACCTGCTGCATGGCCACAAATTCCCACTGAGACCTTAAAAGTCATAATTAGTAAAACAGTATCTAAAGTTCTAAAATATAGGTCAGCAATTTCAGAACAACAAAATATCAACGTCAGAAAATGCTACATTTTAAGGTCTCTTGAGTGTCTTGACTTCTAAGTGAAGGTTTGCATTTTAGTGGGTATGTAGGCAAATGAGAGTAGATTTGATATTTTCATATATAATTTCAGCACAACTAGGATAAACATTAGAGCACCTTGAGGGAAGGGGTGGGCAGAAAAAGGAAGAAAAGATAAATTAATTATACAACCAAATTAGAAGAGCGCCATGTCTTTCCCATCTGTCAGCTTGCAGTTTTATGTCATATCCCTCATTTTTGTAGTGTACAGCTGATGTACTTCTGGATAGAAGGGCAAAAAGACTGAAGGCAGTGTTCCCTTCCCAGGTACTATCAGCAATCAAATCAGCAATTTAATACATTCATTGCATTGGATTTAGTGACAAATAAAAGAAATTACACCGTTGGCAGAAAGGATACAACGTTGTTCTAAAGCTTACAAAATGAACTGCTACACTACTTGGCACTTGTTATTTATCTGTCAAAAAGAAAAAAAAAAAAGGAAAGAGGTAATTTCAACTGAAACATTATTCAAAGTGTAACTAAATGTGCTTTGGGAGAACATGCTTAAACAGCAGGAATATAATCAGTCTCACTGGGTATTCTCACATCCAGTTTCTTCTAGAACTAACCAACGGTATTGTACAATGTGTCAGGAAGGAAGGATTGTCAAACAGACAGTGGAGAACTCAAAATGAAGTGCACACATGGACACCCTGGAACATGGAGTTAAATTTTATTGATTGGCTTGCTAGTGGATGGATAAAGCTTTTTAGTTCATTAAATGTTTAGCCAAAATTCTGTCCTACCTTTTTTGTCTCGTTTTTGAGCATCCGCAAAAACATCAATACATCTTAGCTTTTCATGGCAGTTGTTTTGGTTTGTTTTGAAATGAGTTATTTAAGGTGAGGTAAAATGATACTGACTTGAATTGCCTGATTAGCTGCAAATACTGCATGTGCTCAGGAAGATGAGCAGAAACAAGACCAACTTTTCTCGAGTCAGAAGGGGAGAAAAGGTGAAGACAAACCACTCGAAACAACCTGAGGAGAGAGAAAGGGAGTGAGATTAGTGAGGGGCCTGATCACTGCAGGGACTGTCCTGTTACTTTAGGCTGACTGCAAGTTCCTGCTCCCTCAATACAGCATCACTTTCCTAGAAAATAGTTAATCCCACCTGAACTCCCCCAAGCCAATAACCACAGGAGGGCAAAGAAATGAAAGAAGAAATGTGGAAGAATTGACACTCTATTAGTAATGCAAGAATTTACAGCTGGATGATTCAGCAACAGGTTGTTTTCTAAACCAGCTTTGTTCTTGCCTATCCTTGGCATGCTCTTCCCACTTAGCACTGTATCTAGAGCAGTTCTAGAGGGACTCTGCAGGTTTTTTATGACTTTTAGAGCTTGTCATAGTACCAAAATTCCTTTCTATCCTCCCTATTTTCCTCATCTTGTCTACTGTTTCCCACATGAGCATCTGATCCAAAATAACACAAGGAGGGAGCTTCCAGCCCAGATAAAATTACTTTTTATTGAGCAATAACTTTCATTCATCCATTATGTCATATGCACCACTAGCACAAACGATCCTCTTGATTTTACTTCCACTCCTTGGAGAAATGAATTTCTCCAGATTGAATGAAAATTTGACAGGTCATCCATTTCTATACATGGCATTTTTTAAGTGAAAACACAGAAGCTGCAAGGAATCATTTAACTCATGTGTATATTTGTGCAGCATGAAGAGGAGGGTGGTTTAACTATCACAGCATCCCAAATTTTTATAAGCTAAAAGATGGAAAAGTCAGCTAATACCACATTTTATTGAACTAGCAAGCATCTTCACCTCCTCAGTTTAGAATAATAATAATAATTTTAGATTCTGGAGTCCCCTTCTGCTTCCAGCACAGGTGTCACAAAATGTCAGAATTGGCATATAATACCCAGAATGAAACCAACACACCATTCTTCTCTTCTGATAAAATTCACTATTTGTGGACATTACAATTATTTTTTTTCCATAGAAATTAACTTATGATCACCCTTGTATTTTATCATTATGGGCTGTGTGCCCAGCATTTGATGTCATGTTTAACTCTTACTCTCAGTAAGACAAGTGAGACAGTAAGGGTGTAAATCTGTATCTGACCTTAATTTTGCAGTGTAAGAATCTACACATCAGCTGTGGGCTCAGTTTAGTCACCTAATTATAAACATCTAGGCCATCTCTACACACAGAGATGTCATAGGGCATTTTAGACATGAGGCTGGTGATGTGACATGAAGACTACAGGAGACTGTGTCCTTCTGAACCAATAGGTGGATGCTGTGCAGGATATTCAAAGACATCTCAAATAGCACTAGACATACATGTCTAGACAACTGCACTGAGCCTATAGTGGCATCTCCAGAGCTGTTAGCTGACTAAATCTGTCTACTTTAGGATAATCTCACTCGCTAGAGCACCGACTGGATTAACTAGATTTTCATAGACTACGAGGCATTTAGACACCCTCCTCAATTGCAAAGACATACATTACAGATAAACAAATCTAAGTGTATGAATCCGGAATTAAATCTAGAACAGAATTCCACCTTTTTGCTGAACTGAATTAGTTCTGAGGTTGATTCAGACCACCTGGAAGGAATGCAGAAAGAAAAGGAGAGGCTGGGGGGGAGAGGGAAGGGTGAAGATTGGTGGATTAGGAGACAAGGTTTGTGAGGAAAGACTTAAAGAAATTGTTCAGTCTGGAAAAGACCAAAAGGCACAATAATGGTCTTCAAGTAGTTTTCATAGAGGACAGTCATAACTTATTCCCTGTGGACACTGAGAATAAAGGGAGCAATTGCAGTAAATGGAAATGTAGTTCTGACCTTAAAAGAAGAGTTTCTAATCATAAGGATGGTGAAGTGTTGATGTACACAGCCTGGGGAGGTTGTAGAGTTGCAATCTCCAGTGTTTTTGAAGAATAGGTTAGACAAACATTTCCAGGAATCATTTTGGTGTAATTGAATTAGCCTGGGGGCCACGAGCTAGGTCAGATGAGCTTTCACTCTCTTCAAGCTCTATTTTCTCCAGTTAATCTCTTCTAGTTTTTAATCTTGAACTACTTGGTGTTGAATGAGATATATCAATAAAATACCTGTTTTAATTTTAAATTATAGTTCTTTTATGGTGAAAAAGCAGTACATATTCAAGACTAGACATCGGTGATGAGGCACTGAAAGAAATAGCTTGGATAATGCCTCTACAAGAAGATATTCTAGTATAAGAGAAAATAGAGCTGTAAGCAGTAAGTACTTATAAGCAGCGCATGCTTTATTTATTTATTTAAAACTCTTTTCTTTTTCTTTTTTTTCTTTCCCTAGCAAGGAGAAATACTTGATGTAGGGTAGAGTGTAATACAAAATAGAGGACCATACACCTGATCTTATTTTGCATTCACTGCTGTAAAAGACAGTGTTCTTCTTCCCAAGTATCCACAGCACTTGCTTTTGCTCTCCTTCTGGGGGATGTTATTGCTGAGAGCTCCAATGGCTGGCCATGAGGTAATTAATTGGAGCAGGGACCTAGTAATCTCTTGCACCAGCCCATGGGCAAAAGGTTAGTCTTTGGCAAGCACCAAATCACATCAGAGCTGCCTGTAGGTGTCTAAGAAGGAAGGGAGGGATATTGTCACAGATTTGTTTGCTCTTCTTCTAAATCAAGGACAGGTATAGAATTTTAAATACAAAACTTTCTGCTATGCCTTCTTTCACCATAATTATAAAAACATTTTGAGTTTAGATTCGGCTCTGGATTGTATTTTGCCCTTGGTGGCAATTAGCACAAAGAACAAATAGTCATAACACTGAGTGCAGTAGCTTTGCTGGATGTATGCCGTGGTCTCCTCACAGCTCTACTCAGTTTAGGGGTGGGAACATTAAACTAAAGTAACTTTCTATAGCAGTTTTTCTACTTCTTGTGGAAAAGATGTTGAATAACAAGGTAGGCAAGACTACATGGGCTCTTGGCTGACCTCCCTTTTCAGGTTACCAATTCTCTTTCAAACCCCCTACGGTTTTAGTTACTTAATAATTAAAAAAAAAAAAAAAAAAAAAAGTACGCTTCTGACTGCGTGGTACTGTTAAGTCAAGGTGGTTTTCAGGTTTTCATTCTCATTGCAGCTCATGGTGACAGAATTATTTGCTCCATTTAACACAAAGGCTTTTTTTAAAAGCTGGGAAGAGAAAGTGGAAAATTTGCAGATCAAGATGCAAGCTGTCACTATGCTATGGGAAGGAGGAGTATGTAGAGCTGGAAGAAGAGATATTGACATTAGCTGAGGGAAAACAGGAGAGGACAGTAGAAGAGAAAGTTATTAAGATCACAAATGGTAAATGACTGGAAAGTAAATGAGAGAACAGTGCTCGGAGCAAATAGGCAATTACCTATCAATCTCCAGGTGAGGGTGTACATATAGTTTCTTGGGATGATCTTATGTGCAGCCAGTAAGAAGTTATTAAACTCCATGAACCCAGGGGAGAGCTGCACCACGAGGAGTCGGGGACCTTTTGAGCTCATGGGTGGAAGGGAGAAGCTAGTTGACACAGGCATGAATGCTCACACTGCCTCAGGCTGGTTATGGCTGAGGTGATGAAAGCCAAAATCAATTTAACTGTAAGTACAGAGTTACTGTACAAGACCATAAGAAAGCCACAAGTTAGTACGTGCCTTTCCTGCATGTTATGCTTCTGGAGAGTATCACTGTGAGGATAAATCTACATTCTTTTAGAAATAAGCATGGTTGGTCTCCCTGAATGCTCCAGGCACCAGCCTCAGGCTTGGGGAACAGCATCATGTGGAGCAAGCATCTGCAGTAAGGATATAACACTGGATGTCCAAATCATCCCAGCAGCTGGGCATCAGTCACAAGCTAGAGGAAAGCTCTGATTTCCAAGCCAAGCTATATTATTTGCCTGGCAGCAGGATCCTTGAGTCAAAGTGAACTGTTAGGACTGATGGCAGCAGAAAGAGCAGGCAGCCAACAGGGCTGAGTAGTTTTTGCTAGTGAATGCAAACTAAGAAGCCTACAGTGTTTTTTGTTCATTTCAAACAAGGTTAGCATGTATTGTCTTCACTCATGTTAGTATGCTCTCATCCACTTGTTCATAAAATTTGATGGCCTACAGTCAGTGTGCTGTCCTTGCTTGGACAGGATTTGAAACAGATGTGGAGCAATATTATTCTCTTCTGCAAAGCAAAGAACAAAGCTGACCCTCTTTTGGTCAGCAAAATGAGAAGTGTGGGATTTTCATCTAGTCACCCAACTGTGGCCTAGTGCTGCCATACAGGAGCTTCCCTTTAAGATGACTGCTGCGCCAAAACTCTTGAACTGCAAGAGAAGGTCTAAATGCAAAAACTCATTGCTGATATAGAGTCACCTGTTTCTGCAGTCACCAGGAATGATTCATTTCATTAACTTAAGCCATCTAGGAGTTACTCATCAAGGTGTAAACCAGATATCTAGGCTCCTTCTATAGCCATCTAGGAGTTACTCATCAAGGTGTAAACCAGATATCTAGGCTCCTTCTATAGTTAGTGCACAGACATGGGCACCTCACAGTAATGACTCATCCCACCCAAGGTGGGTGTTTAAAATAGGTATACTGAATCGTCTTCTGGAAATGCCCATTACTCTTCATTAACCATAAAGAGATCCTAGGTAATTAGCTGCAGAATCCCCATTGAGTGAGGGAAAAAATATTCCCACCAGTAACAAAAGTTTTGTCACTTCAACTTTGCAGAATGTTATGGCAGGGTTAGATACAACTATGACAACCTTGTATTATCCAAGAGCTGTTCAATGGGCTAGTGCCCAGGGGAGGAAAGATGGAGATTTGTGTCAGTCAGTCACCCTACCCTAATATGGATGTACATGACACACAGGCTGATACAAATAACGTGTGTTTGATTTCCCAAAACCTGCTGGTAAACAAAAATTATCTTGATAAATAGAAGTAGTTGTGCTTTGAAATTCCCAGATTACCTAAACTTCAGAGCAGCTTTTCCACTCTTTCAACACTGGTAATGGTGATGGAATCCTCCATTCATTTTTGGATACCTAAATTAAAGAAAGATGAAGCTCAATCTGAGATACTCCCAGAAATGACCAACAAAAAGGATCAGAGCTAAAACATGGCCAATGGGAAAACTGAAAGCTGTGGAAGATATGCATGCAGGTCTGCATCTGCCTGTGCTACCAGACAAATATGTCATATTAACAACAAGATTAATTAAAGAGTTTTCAGAATACTTCCAGTCAAGTCAGTGCTTCATCATCAGAAGACTGAAAAGTGTTACTATTAAACTTAATTTTACTTTTTTTTTTCAGATTAGGTAATTCAGATAGAATAATAATTCCCTTTAAGTCTCATTGAGCTCTTGCTGAGTGTCTATTCACACACATATATTTGTGAGTCATAATAAACAGGGCAACTAACCAACATGTAGGAAAGTGACTGGTTTACATGTTATTTAAACACATATATAATATACTATGAAACTAGTACTTTTTCCCTTATTCTTATGCTACTTCTCTCTGCTGTTCTGGATTCTTGCCTCTGTCAGGAGTATTAAGCAAGACTATTCTGAGTCTAATTTTGCAAATAAAATGAATTTGGGAAAAAGACATAGTGATAGCTAGGAAAGCTTAATCTAACAAGTAGTATGTATGGTGTACTCTATAGTGTTCTGTGATTTATTTCATTGAATTTATTAATTTCACAGTGAGAGATGATTGTTTGTTAAGTAAGTAGAAGGTCTGAGAATCACATAAGAAGACGATTATCAATTACAGTTTGATTTATTTACAGAATGAACTTTTAGATGAGTCTGCTTGTCAATACTTCATTTACTTCCAGAATTTATTTCCGAAGAACATAAAATTAGAATTATTACATCTGCCTCACTGTAATTAATGCCATATACGTGATTTTCTCAGAGTCTGCTTAACAACTCTTCAGCAATTTAAGAAGTTACAATCAGAAACTAGCCTGGTAGAAGAAATTAGATCACAGGCTTTGGGAAATAACTTTGATCTCATTTAGCAAAAGTGACTAGCTCCCTGAAATTGTGTAGTTGAAGATGTTATCAGTTTCTCTGGTATTATTGTCATAGCTGCAATGGGCTAAGGGCATCAGCAAGACAAGGTTTCTATGTAAAAATAATATTTAAGTTATTTTTTACTGGCTTGTCACTTTGAAATGTTAGTTTATTGACACCTGTGCTGTAAGATCTTCATATGCTCACAGAATATATCCAGTGAAATACAGGCAGTCGATTATTAAAGACTTAAAACCAGACTTAAATTTTCTAAGGTTTACAAATATGAATCACTGAAGTGATGAAAAAAAAGAAAGAGGAGGTGGAAGAGTCAGACAAATTAACAGTTTTATATGCTAGTGTTTACAGAAGTCAAGATGGATGTGTGAACCCATCTTCTTAATGTCCTGGGTCTGACGAGTATGTAATATTTCAGTTATTAATAGAAAAGGGAAGAGCTTCAGTGGAGGAAGATCCACTCTCCTGAAAACTGCTTTCTGCTTGTTCCCTATGAGGCAGGTATCAGCTTCCACTTGATTTCTACACCCTGACTATTCACACAGCATAAACATAATTTCACCAAACTCAGGTACAGTTCTTGGGACAGCTCACTACAGAACCTGCTCTCAAAAAACACAGACCTAACTGTACCACATTTGGCTCCCTCTAGCCAACATAATCTTCCATCACTATCCTGCTTGGCTACGCAGCCTCCAAGACATCATCAATTTTCTCAGTAGCATGCTATAAAGCTGTCTGGTGGGTTGTGACAGAGCTCTGGCATTAGGCCAGTTGCTTTGAACTGAAAAACTGCACAAAGTAATAAAGATGGTAGGTTGTATGCAATGTAGTTTTGCCCAGTCTGCCCCAGAGGTGAATATTGGGAATGCAATCATTCATTACCACTGAGGCAGAAAGCCCCAGAACAGAAGTACTCAGCAGTACAAGTGCAGTTTAACATTCTAGGGGAATGACAGAAGGAATAGACATAATGATACTATAGACCCTGGCTGACTTTGCATAGGATCAGGTCCTGTGTTTGGCCTCTGAGAATGTCTCCAGGCCATGCCTGTTACATCTAGTTTCAGAAACCTGCTCAGGCTTAGAAATGTCCAAATGCTTGGTGCTGTCCAGGGACGTTGAAAGTCAGGTGAATTTAAGCTACCAAAAGGTAGTTTAGTCATTGTGATTCTATGAAAAAGAGAATACTAAACAATACCAAATTGGTTATCTGTTGGTATAGTCACAAAATCTGTAATATTAGTCCAGGCCCTGAGTCTTCACTCCTCAGACCTCCTCTGCCACTTGACCTGTCTCTCTCATTAGCCACCCAGCTAAGGCGAAGGCCTGGAGCCAAGCTGTGATTCCTGTTCCCACCCTCCCAGTCAGTGGCACTCCAACTTTCCCCAGCCAGAGCAGGTCATGCCTGCACATCCTGCAAGAATTGTGGTGGAAAAAGTGGTGCATCTTGGTCTTTTCTCTTCACTATGGGAGAGCCCACAGCTCAGATACCTTCCTGGGGTTAAACTTTTGGGACATCTGTTTTCCAGAACGAAGGAGATCAGCCCTTTCTCAAGAACAGGCTGACACATTCACATGGTGATGTGCTACTCTCAGTTTTAGGTTCACATTGACCATCTTTGGGTCACAGAGCTAGCTGGGAGGTTGTGGACATCAGTCCACTCACCCCTATGAGAAACTACAGAATATAGAATATGTTCTCACTTGAGCTATATTTACCTTAATTAAAATATCCCATCTTGACCTAAGGGGAGAGATAATCCACTGTAGCCCTTGGTAGACAGCTTGGTTAATCAGATAGTCATTCAATAAATCATATTCACCTGATTTTTAATTTGAATTTGTCTGGACTTTATTATACATTTACCTGGACTGACCAAAAGTCCTTCAATAAAAATATTATTCGTCATGTTGATTCTTACATAGGTGAAGCTGCAGCTTTATCTTCAAAAAGTTAAATAGGGTGCCCAGAGTTGTTCAATAAAAAAAATAGAAACACCCTCAGTCAGTTTGCAGATGACCCCAAGTTGGGTGGGAGTGCTGATGTGCTCGAGGGTAGGGAGGCTCTGCAGAGAGACCTGGACAGGCTGGAGCCATGGGCTGAGGCCAACTGGAGGAGTTTCCATAAGGCCAAATGCCGGGGGCTGCCCTTGGGCCACAACAACCCCCAGCAGCGCTACAGGATTGGGGAGGAGTGGCTGGAGAGCTGCCAGTCAGAGAGGGACCTGGGGGTGCTGATTGACAGCAGGCTGAACAGGAGCCAGCAGTGTGCCCAGGTGGCCAAGAAGGCCAATGGCATCCTGGCTTGTGTCAGCAATAGCATGGCCAGCAGGGACAGGGAAGGGATCTTACCCCTGTCCTCGGCACTGGTGAGGCCGCACCTTGATTCCTGTGTTCAGTTTTGGGCCCCTCACTACAAAAAGGACATTGAATGACTCGAGCGTGTCCAGAGAAGGGCAACGAAGCTGGTGCAGGGTCTGGAGCACAAGTCGTACAAGGAGCAGCTGAGGGAACTGGGGGTGTTTAGTCTGGAGAAGAGGAGGCTGAGGGGAGACCTCATCACCCTCTACAGCTACCTGAAACGAGGTTGCAGAGAGCTGAGGAGGAGCCTCTTTAACCCAGTAGTAAGCCACAGGACAAGAGGTAATGGCCTCAAGTTGTGCCAGGGAAGGTTTAGATTGGATATTAGGAAGCATTTCTTTACAGAATAGGTTGTTAAGCATTGGAATGGGCTGCCCAGGGAGGTGGTGGAGTCCCCATCCCTGGAGGTGTTTAGGAGTCGGGCCGACATAGTGCTGAGGGATCTGGTGTAGTTGGGAACTGTCAGTGCTAGGTTAATGGTTGGACTGGATGATCTTCAAGGTCTTTTCCAATCTAGACGATTCTGTGATTTTTTTTTTTTCTAGCCCTTCTCTGAACACAGACTAATTCAATGCCTTCCTTCTACTATATTTTCCAGAACCAAATACATTATTCTTAGCATGGTTTCACCAGTAAGAGACACAGAGGTAAGGTAACAAACGCAATGTTCTCATGACTTAAGAATTTTTCTTTTAAGTTTCCACAGACTTTGCTAATCCTTTCTCTAAAAAATATGAACCCATAATTCCCAGGAAAACACCCTAAACATCTTTGATGAGATACAGTTTCTTCCAAGAACAACATTAGGGAAAGTAGCAGTATAGTTTATAATTACCTTGTTATACTTCATCTGCACAGCTTAACTAGTAGCAGGGCCAGTCATCTAACCTTACATGCATTTTATGTTAATTTTTAAGTGAAGTAGGTATGGGAGACCAAATCTCTTCTCTTCCAGGTATGGTGCCATGAGTGCTACATATGCAGACTCATGATAACTTTTGTTCTGTGTCTACTAATGGAGACAGCCCTCAGTTACCAGGATTTGCATGCATTTTGTGCTTTGATCCTAATGTAAAAATAATTTTGATGTCACTTTCCAAGAGAAAGATTGTTTGTATTGGATTTTGTGTGTGTGTGCAAATACTGAAGTGAATGAAATGGAAAAAAAAGGAGGATATGTGACTGGAAAATTGCACCAAGAGTGCAAAGCTGAAGTAATGCACTGTGATTAGCTTTGGTATCTGCAGGTGCTTGAAAATATCTGCAACACATAGAGCAACTGAATTTTGTTTATCATTTAGTGAAGCAAAAGAATACTACTTAGAGGGTCAAGTAAAGAGATATTGATTGAGTCTTCAGAAAATTTTAGACACAATGAAACTGCCATTTCTATACAGTTAGGGATTGGAGAAAAATCATCTCCTTTTGGAGTTGTAACTGTGAGATAATGTCATTTTTTTTAAAAGCCACGCACAAATCCTCATGCAGATCTGGATTGACAGATACTGGAATTCTCCCAAACACAGGGGGAAATATCAGCATCTCACTGGGCAACAGTTTTGTGCCTGCTCAGCCTGGTCCTTGACTGGTGTTTTCAGCAAACATCTCAGGTGCACTAACAGGGCTTTCAGCTGAGTTTGACCTTTGTATCTGCTTTCTTTCCACTTTCTGTGATCTGCCCGAGAGGCAAGTCTCCTAGCACAGCATGTACACAATAAACACTGCAGAAATGACACAGTTCATCATTTTCTCCATCCCAGAGCACAGGCATTACTACTTTTTCAATTTCCCAGATGCTATGTGGTTGTAGATTTATTTAGAAATGGATTTTAGATCACTTTGAATAGTCCTTTTCTAAAGCAAAGATTTTGTTTCACCTTGTCTCCGTCAGAGCTATAGCCCCAGCTGGACAAATGAGCATTTTGAGTGATAACTCTGAAGCACAGAACTCTAAGAAATCTGTTTTAATAATCATCCTGACACCAGAAACTCTAAGAAAGTCTGCATAACAAAACTCCAAAGAGAATGTAGAGAGCAATGTATTTCACTAGATCTGTGCCATGTGGTAAATATAGAAAGGTTTTGATCATATTTAATTATGAAGGTCAATTCATATCTGACTTTGCTATAGTGGTAATGCAGATATCCAAAAGTCCTGATAAAAAAGCCTTTGCATCATTCTATGCCAGTAGATTTATTCCAGAGTCATTAAAAACAAATGAAGGAATGTTAAAAAACGTTACTAGAGACAGTTTTTACACCTGATGACAATAAGACGTGCCACAAGTATGTTTATAGTCCAGGGGAAAATATGACTGTTTCAAGAAATGGCATACAACTGCTTTATCAAACTAAATCTGCCACTTCCAAGAGCTTGTCTCAGGGCTAAATGTGAGAACTGCATGTCCCATCCTAAAAATCCAGACCCAAGGGTAAAAAAGGTCCTTTTTCTAACCCAAGAATATCAACTGTCATTGAATCCTGACCTACTCCATGATAGGATTTTATAAGAGAAAGCAAAATTAGTTTGGAAGAGAGACTGTCAGAAAAATTAATATATGAAGTAAAAAAATGATCATAATGTATCAAAAGGAATATTTTAGGCTAGCTATTTGAACGGCCAGAATAAGTTTTGTTTGTGATGGATTACAGGAGAGATTTTAGTGCACAGCTTGGTTTCTCATATGGCCATGCAATTAATCACATAATTATCTCCTTTACGTGACATGCATTTACTAAAATACTGTTGTCCCTCTGCTAAGCATCACCTGATTTCTAGGTCGTGTAAATCAGCTTCTTTTTAGAGGAAAAATGAGTAGCACTCTCCCTGTGTAAATCCTCAAATTACATGAGAAATTACATTTCTCCAGATTATTTGCCACCCTCTCGGAACAGAGGTGGGCACAGCCAAGTCGCAGAGAAGCTGGTGTTCCAGGAGCTCAGCTGACGGCAGTCCCTGGCTTCAGGAGGTGACTCTGCCTCTGTAAATAATCCTGCTGCATTAGGGAGTGTCAGAAAACCCGTTCCCTTGCCATTTGAGTCCTTACTTTCGCACCCACCCACTACCACCACCAAAACAGGCAAAGCGATTGCCTGCTGCTCGCCCACAACACCCTGTGAGAGGCCTTGTAATAGTGCCATCTAGTGACACCTGCTTCGAAAATACACCTACAAATCCTCCCCATCCCCCCAAAAATCCCAGAACATGCTCGCTGATACATCAAGGCAAACCTTGATAATGATTTGTACCCGTTTGAGCACAGGGATAAATGAATGCGTCAACATGTTGTCCAGGTGGCCCCAAATATTGACCTCTTCCCATTCTTAGATCTCCTTCCTTTCAGTTCCCAACGTCATCTGGAGCAATTATCCCTGGGCCTCAGTACTTTGGAATCATCCACTATGAACAAAACAGCTCTTATTTATTCTATTTATGAAGCTTAATATGTTCAAAGTGCCATTTTCAGATGTAAGTACTATATAGTCTTTAATATGTACATCTAGAGAGAGTGTACCTATTTAGACTGTCCTCAAGTGTCAGACTGCAGAAAGTATTGAATATTGTGCCAAACCTCTTTCACAGCACCGTGAAGAAAAGAACTTGGTCATCTCAAGCACTGGATAATCATGGTCACTGGGTGAGCACAGCCACTGAACAACCTCTGCCAGTCATTTCAGCAAGTGATGCAGCACAGATGTAGCACAGAGAGATGTGATGTAGCACAGAGAGAACAGATGCTCCAGGTGCTGAAGATTAAGTAGGTACATTAGATTTCAAATATTTTCAATTTCCACGGATCTATGAAAATAAAGTGATCTACAAGGAGTAATAACTCAAAGTAATTATTAGCATTTTGCTTAAAAACCCCAAAACAATAACATAAAAAGTGAAAAAGAAATATGTTGCAAATATTCAACTAATATTTAATGCTTTCCAACAACCAGTTGCCCAGTTTTCATTTCTTTGATCACAAGATGCTGGTATGCCCATGGATGATAGCAGGACTATCAGGAAGTGTATCAGATAGATTAATTACTCAGTCTTTGAGACTTGCTTTTGGAATATCAGCTTCTGTTCTGAGTGTTCTTTTTATATGGTACATCTAGAGAGTTTATGTTACCCTTCATGATGGTACTATTTTTTTATTATTCCTATCTCATATTTCCTTTTCAGAAAGCTCTGAGAGAATAGATACTTTCCTTATACAAGAGCATAAATTAGGACTGAGCATCTGAGCCTTTCTTATATGTCACCAGAAGTCTGCTATCTGCAGACACACTACTGGTAGAAATGCATATGGCTAAAGTTTTCCATCCTTTTTTAACCTCAGTGATTTCTTCCAGTTACTTATACCTACCAAATTGTTTCCACAAGATATTTGCCTAGTTATATATTTTTTGAGTTTTGGCAAAACTGTTTGAACAATATAAAAATAAAGATTTTGTGGTATGTATTCTTATAAGTCATCCTGGAAAACATAATCTGCTCCCTGCTGTTATGGTATTTCTCTGATCCTAGACAAGTAATTGGCTTAATTTTGTCCTTCAGTTTAAGATAGTTTTTACTCTTTCTCTCCCTGTGTTAGTTCCCTAACTGCAAATCAGTGGTAATTCTATTTCTCCCTCTCTCAAACTCAACATAAAAATTGAGTCCTTTGTTTGGTTACTGTGAACATGACGGGGTTAGAGCAAGCACTACAGAAAGGGGTACATTTGGCACGCTACACAGTAGATATGGCTATCCACATACATGTAGAAGAATAGAATGAACTAGCCCTTAGTTAGTGTTGTCTACCTAATGTACAGCATCCTATGGAAAAAACACCTTATAATCATGCATATAAAAACCTACATAATCCATATGCATATGAGAGAAATGAAAACTGTCAGTTCTTCCATGAGCAAAACATATAAAAAAGAAGTAATTTTACAACACTGATTGAATACGTCTCAGTTACATGGGCACCATATATGGAACTCAAAGTCTTGATAAATCACATAGAGGAAATTTCTTCTCTGTGCCCCATTATGGCCGTACTGCACACAAGGGCTGGATCTTCAGGATCTGCCTGTTTCCCGGATCAGTTTCTGGGCTGAGAGCATTCCAGACTAATTAAATATTTTCCTGGTGAGTGGTGGGACCCATCTAAATGAGTGAAAGAGAAAGTGTTTAATAAACATTCAAGGAGCAAACATTGTCTGGCATCTTTTTGAAGAGAAATGTCACTGGGAAATCAAGAATAAAAGATGTTTATGTTTAAACAAAATTGGTTTGATGCCTTGGAATCATGTGTTGGAAGTTTTTCAAAGATATTAAAAGAAGAGCATTGGGTGTCTGCATAACTGTACATGTTCTTCCAGTATAGTCTCAGAAAAACTTTCAGGGCTACTAAGCAAAGGGAAATTGGCAGAAGTTTTCACAACTTAAAAAGAACAAAATGCTCCTTAGTAAATTATGAATCACTTACATAAAACTGACTACATGAAAAGGTAATTTCAACAGATACCTCTTGAATTCCTGAAATGTAGAATGGATCTAATTCTCAGGTTAACCCTTTCTTAATTAACACCTATGTGGCAGTAGGTCATGATGAAACCACAGCAGTTAATGATTGAAATGTGGTTGCATTTGTCTGGGATAAAAGTTGGCTATGCACTGTATTGGATATGGGTCCTGCTTGAGAAGTGTAGCCTTAATATTCAGGCCAAATATTTGTATTGCTATTTCAGAATTATCAAAGAGAATCTAGTGAAGAAAACTCAGAAATGGCAACCCAAGAATCATGGATTGGTTGAGGTTGAAAGGGATCTCTGAGGGTCATCTGATCTAACCTCACTGCTCAATCAGGGTCACCTAGAGACAGCTGTCCAGGACCATGTCCAGACAGCTTTTGAATACCTCCAATGATGGAGAATCCATGGCCTCTCTGGGCAACCTATGCCAGTGCTTGGTCATTCCCACAGTAAAAAAGGGTTTTCTAGTGTGATCAGATGAAAGTTCATGTGCTATAACTTTTTTCCACTGCCTCTTTTACTGTCACTGGACATTACTAAGAAAAGTCACCTTCATTCCCTCCCTTCAGGGATAAGATCTTCCCTAACCCTTCTCTTTTCCAAGCTAGACAGTCCCAGCTCTCTCAGCCTTTCCTCATAGGAGAGTTACTCCTGTCCCTTAATCATCTTTGTGGCACTTCATTGGACTCTCTCAAGTATGTCCATGTCTCTTTTGTGCTGGGGAGCCCAGAACTGGACACAGTACTCCAGAAGAAGCCTCACCAGTGCTGAGTAGAAGGGAAGGGTCACCTCCCTCGACCTGCTGGCAAAGCTCTTCTTAATTCAGTCCAGGACTGGTGAGTTCCACAAGAGTGCATTGCTAGTTCATGTTCAGCTTATTGTCCACCAGGACCCCAAGGTCTTCTTGACAAAGGTGCTTTTTGGACAGCTGGCCCCCAGCATATACTGGTTCATGGAATTGTTCCTCCCTATATGTAAGACTTTCCACTTCCCCTTGTTGATCATGATGTTTCTGTCTGCCTATTTCTCCAGCCTGTTGACATCCCTCTGAATGACAGCTCCAGTGTATCAGCCCTTCCCCCAAATTAAAATATTTAGACATTAGAAAATATTTTGTATTTTCTAGTGTAAATAAGAAGGAACCTAAAAGTATCCAAGTACAAACAGAGGATGGCTTGAAACAGCATTTAATGGTTTCCCTGCTAAAGGCACAATCTATTCTTCAGCTTCTTTATCTTTTCTTTGAACCATCTGCAGTACAAGATGTTTGTCTGGTCTCTGCTGCATTTTTAGATCTTAGCCACTTCTGATTTTAGAAGTCTAGAAAACAAACTAGAAAAAATATATTAGTTTTCAAAAAAGGTTTTTTTATTCTTTATTGGAACAAAGCCAGGATATTTCCAAATTCTTCACTGGGGAAAGGAAGACAGAAAACAAAACTACAAAGAGAGAACCCACCATGACATTGCAGATAAAATATTCACCTGATCCATAGGAGATCACATGTCAATTCCTCTAACTGACTCAGGACTGACACTTCACTTCCCCATTGAGTGCCCTATTGCACAAGTTACAGCTTTAGTTTCTTTATTGGGACCAATGAATACTGAAGAACAGTTTCAAAAGGAGGGACTGAGAAGGATTAACCACTCCCTATTGATCCAAACCAGTGGGGGATTTGCCTATAATTCTTCAACACCTTCAGGACATTTCCCTGGCATTTTCCTGTTAGTAAATTTGTGAAACTTTTCTTCCTCTCCTCATCTTTTGTCCTGCAGCTACACAGATTTTGCAATGAGGACTTCTGTAAAATGACATATTTACATGAAAAATTTAAGGTTTGACAAACTACAGTGTTCCCCTATGAAGTGTTCTCACTGAAGAAAACACTTATTAGCACTCCTTTTGACCTTTCCTGCTATAAATTTTTTTGTGTGTGTCCATTTTTATTTTCTTTCGCTAGAAAGCAAAAAAGGATATATTCACAAAAAAAGATTAAATTTAAAGAGTACGATTTAAATGAAAAAAAAAAATATTTTTTTTTCAATTCGGAAGAAAAAGAATATATGAAAAATTACTGGGGGATTGTTATTTTGTCTCATTTATCCTTAAGAGCTCTATCTTGATCAGGATAGGTGCAAGTACAATTAGACCTATGGAGTCCTGGGCAAAGCCACAACTGTTATGTATTTTCTGTTGGTTTGGACCTGTAATTCTCTTCTAACTATATCTAGGAAGAAATAAGGTCTAAAGCATTATATAACGTTATCTTAAGGAAATCAGAACCACTGAAGCATACTGCGTGAACTGGGGAGCCCTATACATTAGTCCCTTCTAGCTTCTGTCCTGCTTCCATGGTTACCTGTTGCAAGTACTGTAATGTGCTAGCTATAGAGAATGGGAGCAAAATAAACAGTGACTTTAGCAGATATGCTAAATTTATTTCCATTGATTATCTACAAAGCTAATTCTTCTTGCCAAAGCTCTGATGCATGTAAGCTTTTACACCATTTTGCCAGGGCACTGTACTATGTCTATCAGCTCCCCCAGCTCTTGGTTACGCTCTAGTTTTCTTCCATGAGATTCCTTACAGAAGCCAAGATGTAGAAACGACTGCCAAGTTTACTTTTACAGATTTTTCAAATTTACCTTCAGGACTGTACTGAAAATTCAGGAAAAAGCAACAGAGACAAACAATGAAAGACATAATACTATGCAGTGTAAATCACTTATTTTCTTTAGTATAAACCATTTTTGGAACAAAGATAATTTTGGAGAATTAGGTATTCACCAGATGAGACAGGTGCATACATATACATCTCATGGGTAAACCCCCAAAAGAGACTCTTTGCATTATAATTCAGAATAAATAAATAAATAAATAAACAACTATGAGAGTAAAGGGGAATGCCAATTTTCAGAAAAAATTCCCAAGACAGAATGAAACTCATTAGAATATGAAAGGTCTGTGGCCACAAGGTGTACTGGGTTTGTGTGACAAGGTTTTTGGTAGTGGGTGGGCTCCAGTGGTAGCTTCTGTGAGAAGCTGCTGGAAGCTTCTGTGTCATACAATCAGAGAATGGTTTGGGTTGGAAAGGACCTTAAAGATCATTTACTTCCAACCCCGCTGCCATGGGTAGGGACACCTTCCACTAGATCAGGTTGCTCAGAGCCCCATCCAACGTGGCCTTGAACACTGCCAGGGAGGGGGCAGCCACAACTTCTCTGGGCAACCTGTTCCAGGGCCTCACCCCTCTCACAGTAAAGAATTTCTTTATAGCTAATCTAAATCTACCCTCTTTCACTTTATAACTGTTACCCCTTGTCCTGTCACTACACTCCCTGATAAAGAGTCCCTCTTCATCTTTCCTGTAGGCCCTCTTTAAGTACTGGAAGGCTGCTATAATGTCTCCCTGGAGCCTTCTCTTCTCCAGGCTGCACAACCCCAACTCTCTCAGCCTGTCCTCGTAAGGGAAGTGCTCCATCCCCCTCATCATCTTCATGGCCCTCCTCTGGACCTGCTCGTGTAGGTCCATGTCCTTTTTATGTTGGGGACCCCAGAGCTGAACACAATACTCCAGACCAGGTGGGGTCTCATGAGAGTGGAATACAGGGGCAGAATCACCTCCCTTGACCTGCTGGCTACACTTCTCTTGATACAGCCCAGGATATAGCTGTCTTTCTGGGCTGTGAGTGCACATTGCTGGCTCGTATTCAGTTTTCCATCCACCAGTACCCCAAGACCTCCTCCACAGGGCTGCTCTAATTCCAGTCATTGCCCAGACCGTATCTGTGCTTGGGATTGCCCCGACCCATGTGCAGGACCTTGTATTTGGCCTTGTTGAACTCCATGAGGTTTGCACGGGCCCACCCCTCAAGCCTACCAAGGTCCCTCTGGATGGCACATCCCTTCCCTCCAGCATGTCAACTGCACCACACAGCTTGGTGTTGTCAGCAGACTTGCTGCGGGTGCACTCGATCCCACTGTCCATGTCACCAACAAAAGATGTTAAACAACACTGGTCCCAACACTGACCCCTGAGGAACATCCCTCGTCCCTGATCTCCCCTTGGACATGGAGCCGTTGACTGAAACTCTTTGAGTGTGACCGTTGAGGCAATTCTTTATCCACCAAGTGGGCGACCCATCAAATCCATGTCTCTCCAAGACAGAGACAAGGATGTCATGTGGGACAGTGTCCAATGCTTTGCACAAGTCCAAGTAGATGACGTTAGTTTCTCTTCCCTTATCCACCAATGTTGCAAGCCCATCAAAGAAGGCCACCAAATTTGTCAGGCATGATTTGTCTTTAGTGAAGTCGCGTCTAATTCCATCTAGCTCCAAGACAGACCTGCTGCTGGCCAAGACCAAGCCCATCAGCAACAATAGTAGTGCCTCTGTGTTAACTTATTTAAGAAGAAGGGGAAAAAAGGGTGCAACAGCACTTGTAGTCAGAGGAATGAGAATGTGTGAGAGCAACAATCCTGCTCTCACCAAGGTCAGTGAAGAAGGAGGGGCAGGAGGTGCTCCAGGCACGGGAGCAGAGATTCCCCTGCAGCCCACGGTGCAGCCCATGGTGAGGCAGCTGTGCCCCCGCAGCCATGGAGGGTAACGGGGGAGCAGATCTCCACCTGCAGCCCGGGGAGGAGCCCACACCAGAGCAGGTGGATGCCCGAAGGAGGCTGTGACCCTCTGGGAAGCCCACACTGGAGCAGGCTCCTGGCAGGCCCTGTGGAGAGAGGAGCCCACGCTGGAGCAGGTTTGGCGGCAGGACTTGTGACCCCACGGGGGACCCGTGCTGGAGCAGCCTGTTCCTGAAGGGCTGCACCTCGTGGAGGGACACTAGAACAGCTTGTGAGGAGCTGCAGCCCGTGGGAAGAACTCACACTGGAGAAGTTCATGGAGGACTGTCTCCCGTGGGAGGGACCCCACCCTGGAGCAGGGGAAGAGTGTGAGAAGTCCTCCCCCTGAGGGGGAGGAGTGGCAGAGACAAGGTGTGATGAACTGACTGTAACCCCCATTCCTTGCCTCCCTATGCTGCTGATGGGGGGAGAGAGACTCTGGAGTAAAGTTAAGCCCGGGAAGAAGGGATGGGTGGGGGGAAGATGTTTTAAGATTTAGTTTTTATTTCTCATTACACAACTCCGATTTGATTGGTAGTAAATTAAATTCATTTTTCCCAAGTCAAGTCTATCTTGTCAGTGACAGTAATTGCTGAGTGATCTCTCCCTGCTCCTATCTCAACCCACGAGCCTTTCATTATAGTTTCTCTTCCCTGTTCATCTGAGAAGGAGGAGTGATAGCATGGCATTGGTGGGCTTCTGGTGTTCAGCCAGGGTCAATCCACCATACAGACTGAAATATAGCTCAATATAATAAAACACTAGTAAAATAATAATAAAAATGTATTATTCCATTGAGACCAGCAGTTTCTTTGGGGCAGACAAAAGGGTATATAGCCATTAACCTCTTTGTTTAACCTTTTTATAAGTGAAGAGCAAAATGTTTTATTTGCTTACAATTTTCATGATGTTCTTGAGTGTTCCCTATAGCTGGTTTTATATTACATAAAGGCAAGTTCTCGGTCATAACATTGCATTACACATTACTTTCTAAAATGTGGTGGCATGCAAACATATTGATGATCAATTATAATATTAGACAGGACTCAAATCTGAACTGAAAAACTGTGTCCAGCACTGAATAGTCACAGAGAGCTAAACTCGAGTTTATGAGAAAAAATAAACACTGTGACAAGGTAGACACATAAAGCAATGGTGAAATTGGGGTAAAATGGCGTGTGGTTCTGAGTCCCTCAATACAATTTTCTGTGGACACTTAAATGGATCTTGGAGCAGGGAGTAAGACAGTTAAATATATTTTTGTTAATATGCACATCAATTTACTTTTGTGATATTATCCTAAGTGCAAGGAAATAAATCAGAGGAGACTGCTGGAGGGAAAAAACAGAAGATAAATCAGTGAGGACAATGCTGTTTGGTTCCAACTAAAAGAATAAGATTTATGCTTCAGTGGGTTTTTCAGCAGCGGCTGAAATAAGCCTTCCAAAGAAAGACACACACAAGTTGCAGCTAGCCCCTATCTCTCACAAGATAGACTGGAAATTGAAAGACCGGAAGGAGTATTATAAATTAAAATGCAGATAAGATGATGACTTCCTTTTGAGTATTAACCCTTTTCTCTACTTACTGTATGCTTCTGGATAACTAGTCTATTGAAAAAGTTGGGGGGTTATTTTCTTTAATCAACCATTGTTTCAATCTCAACAATCTCTGCAATTTTGTTCTCTAAATACATCATAATGACATATAGAGCAAGTGGCTATGATTTTTTACAAAAATGAAAGATACCTGGAAGATAGAGGCCATTTTTTTCTAATAGTTTACTTCTGAGAAAGTGTGATATATCAACAAATCTAAGTGATGAGCTTTTCAGAATATAAAAAAAGGAAGTGTTAACCAGATGTACATTTGTAGTTTGGACCTAATTATGTTCCAGTTAAAAACAAATAGAAATTTTGCTATGACACTTTGTGAGCTCTTCTCTACAAGATGCTTTTGACTTAAATACTACTAAAGCCCTTAGGGGATCACTGTCACATTATTGATGCTATATATAATTTACATTGTGTATGAAATTATGGAATAAAGACAGCCATAAGATGCAGAGTATGTCAGAACTCAGAGTTAATTATTTATATGTTCTTGGATAAACTCAATTGTTATTTTATGTCTGTTTCATTTTGAAGAAATGAAATTGAGGAAAAAATCAAGAAGAAAAAAGCCAGAAATAGCTTCACCTACGCAATGGAAACACTTGGTTTAGTCTTCCTGATGGATGATAAGTGAAGTTCAATTCATTTTAAAGTTTCCTATTGACTTTCAGTTACAGCCAAGTCAAATATCCGTACTTGCATTTTTTACTTCACTGTATTATGTAAAATGAAGATGTTTTTCTCCTGCTTCATGAAAGCAAAGCTACTCTTTCTGAAGACAGCAAAGTTGAAAGTGTTTTTATTCATTTTACAAAGTTCAGTCACTATAAGAAAAGAGTTAAATGATGGAAATGTGTTATCATGGTACAAAACATACTGTTTTAATAAGAAAGTACTCAAATACATGTTATTAATTGCAAATTGGCAGCACTTTTGATATATCAGAATAAGCTGAAGAAAATTATGCAAAGTGCATTATGATACATTTGTGATTATTTTGTCTATAGATATCTTCTGTACAGAGATGACATGGAAGTGCTAAACCAGCCCTCACAGAGCCACTTTGGGTCTAGAGTTGGCACGTATAACTTTGCTTTTAAGCTGAGAGGATTGTTCTGTCAAATGGCCTGATGATAGATATTGCATTCAGTCTGGCTTTTAGAAACTGCTTCTGGCAGAAACAGCAACTCAAAGAATGTATCTAGAGAGGAAAACAGATATAAGCTTATTGTGCAAAACCTGATCTTTAGTGGAACGGGCAGTTGGTGTAATTTAAAGAACTGGGGGGTTGTTTCTTAATGTTTCTTAATTTTTTTAATCTTATGAAATATAAAGGAAAAAATCTCATCTAACTCCTTCATGAAACAGTTCAGTTTTCATTAAAAGTTATGACTGTCTCATAATCAGAAGTGAATTAAAGATGTCTCAAAGTGAAAGACCTCATGTCTTTAACACACAGTTCACTGATCTAGCCTTTATGAAAAGATCCGGTGTAGTTGCCTGTAGGTTAAAGATTCTTAAGCGTTACACCAGTCACGGCTCGAATTCTCTAGTGTCCAGCGTTCTCTCATGCTTCAGGTGTACCTCCACATTTTCCTTCACTGTGAATGCGGCTGCAGGCACACAGCTGCATGCTGAAGCGAGTACTGCGGCCAGTGCTGCATCCATGGCAGGAGATGGAGAGAGCCAGGGAGCTCCCTGGCACCAACACATGGGCAGGGGGGTTGAGGTAGGCTGCTTTCAGCTAAATCCCATCACCCATGGAGAAATCTGGGGATTGCACAGGCATGGAGATGACATACAAGTGTCTGAGGAGCTGAAAGTTGGAACTTCCTTCCTTTTGGGGCACACCCTACATGGAAGAATTTCCAGTCCTGGCAGGTCCTCATCACGTCATTTACTTGATGTGTGTCTGAAAACTGCCCTTTGGTTGTGCTTCAGAAATCTGTGGTTTAACCTTCACTGGAATTGGAGTTCTCTGGTGTATTTGAACGGGCACAAGACAAAATGAAATACCTCTGCCAGCTTGCATTGGAGTTGGCAGGGCTTTTGCTTTTCCAAGCACCTAGAATCTGAAAGAGCACTGTCAGAGGACAGGCAGTCATACCTCCTTTGAGTTTCCCTATTCTGTCCATAATAACCTAATAGACCACAGCCTCCACTAGTTTCTTGCCTTAGGAATCAGCATAGTACTTCCTGATAGATGGAGAAAGTGGTTATTTTACAATGTGAGTATCTCACTGGGATAAATCTATAATTAGTATCCCCACTTATGGACATTTTCCAAATACATCTAAACAGTTATGCCAATTACTGGCATAATTGTAAATGAATCAGAATAAGCATCAGCAAATGAATCAAACTGGAAGTTGTATGATTTGCCTTGTTAATTATATTTCTCATAAAATAGCTGACATGAGATGTCTGCTACCTGCTGACTGGGGAATGCAGGGGGTTCTTTATGCTAATATTGAACACTTTTAATAAATAGGATATTTAAATAGAAAAATATAAATAGCTTCAAAGAGTGGTCAAGAGTGGTTATTTTAACATCTAGAACATTACCATTCTAACAGATTTGGAAACCAGGCATTGGTGGGAACACCTTTGCTGTGTGTTAGCAGAAAGTACAGATGCTTATTTGCTTAGTTCAAACTCTGAATCCAGTTCCAAACAGCTTTTTCTTTAAGTCTTTCAGCTACCAAGACAATCAAGTTTTGATGGGACAGGCTGAAGATATATAAATTCAGACCTTTGTTGGCAATTTCTTTATGCTCAGTTAAAATAAGGACATTCCTGAGATCACTATCATTTTGCACCTTAGAGTATTTGGCTCTTTTTATTGACTCTGGAGTCATACAAATAAGTCTTTTAAGCAGTTATTGCCACCGAGTTTTGCTGCTGTCATTTAGAAAAGAACTCACGGGAAATGTGCAATATTGACATCTAATAATATCAGAGTGATGTCATACTCATCTGAATAACCTTAATTTTGCAGTTGACCCTTTAAAATGGTGCTAATACTTGACTAATACAATGAGCTGTGCCTGTTCCCCCACCACCAGCTGGTTCAGTCCCACACAAGATGACAGCAAAGGCTGGTGAGGGGGAAGCAGCAGAGAGGAAGTGGAGACTAAAGCTCCTGCTGCCTCTTTGGCATTGTTTGCTTATCTGTGCATCTCAGCAGCAGCAGAAGTGCCTCACAGATGCCTCAATCAACTATGCAAGTGTTGATGCACCCTCTCCACTCCCAGGAGTGAGGGAAATCAACGCATCTGTAACCCCTAGTAGCAAACTTACAGATCAAATAAGAAGGTTGTTAGCAACGGTAAGGAATGCCAGGCCCATCATTATCTATTTTACCTTTTGTACTTTGCTTCTTAAAAGATCTGGGATTATGGCATGCACAGAGTAACAGCAGAAGTAGAAGCAGCCACAGTTCTATGGATGGCTGCAAAATTATGCTGGTTTCAGAGCAGGGAAAAACCAGTCCTGGAAAAATGTGGAGTACAAGACAGTTCACAGTCTGGTTTCATCACTGGAATTATCCAGAAATAAATCTGACCGGTGGCTTTTTCAACCTTATAGCTTTGAAAATAGAGAGGGGATAGAATGAAAAAGAGGTTCAGCAAGTTAAAGAAGAAGAAAGAGATTACATTAAATTATTTTGCTTACTAAAGTTGCATGCAAAATTAAACAGAATCAGATTTGGTTCTTACCTTCTGTGGTTTGTCTCAGATGGCTCACAAACACTGAATATAGGGAGATGACTCTTATTATTAGTTATCTGTTTAGGATTATGTGCACATAATAACTCTTTTCACCCAGAGTTGTACTCATATATTGGCATCTCTGTAATAGTGTGGAACTTTTTTGAAGAGTTTGCTGTACAATCAGATAATTCAGAGCAAAAAACTCACCCCTGGGAATCCTTCCATTAGATCTTCCAGGTATAATTATACACAAGAATCATCTAATAAACCAAGTCAATCTCCTCAGTTTTACAATTTATACATCTGTTTTTTTCCTCTTCAAATTGAAATTACTAACAGAATTTCAGAAACATCCATGCTCTACAATGTCATGCTTCAGAGGGTAAAACACCTCTAATCAAAGATTCCTGTTGCTTATTTTCTTGTGCTGCTAAGGAAGCCAAGTTATGCTGAGAGAAACCTGCATGTAAAGTGTTGTGAGCAAAAAATTACATATCTTAAAAACCTTTGTCCTTTTTGGCATATCTGTTATGGTCGATTTTTAAACAGTTGCTCACAGCTCCATCAGCTTGATATGGCCATAATAGCTGTGCCTTTGTGGAGGTTCTCTGTTCTGTGATACCTGCTGCCTCTGATGTCTGCATACTGGAGAGCTATACTTTGAAAGTAAGTTGCAAAGCAGGAGAAAAAAGAATCTACTTAGAGATTAGGAGTTAGCATCATAAAAAAAAAAAAAAAGGAGAGAAAACAGAACTCTAACTCAGAGAGAAGAGACTGTGAAATACTTAATTTTGGACAGTGTCTTGGACCACAGAATCAGTGTTGCAGCAGATCCTGGATTTCACTGCTTTTATATTCCTGATTGGAGTGAAGAGGTTGTTTAGGAATAAAATCGTGACTACATGAATATTATGTTGCACTCTGTCATATAAACTATGACCTTATGCTTCTTAAAAGCTTTAACTCATCATTCTAAATAAAATTGAGAAAGTTAAATGCTACAGACAAACAGTTCTGCTGCAGAGGATTTGAAAGGTGACGAAGGTGTTTAGCAAAGATGACATTTACAGAATACAATGTGTCCTTTGTTAATTATGATAATATGTAAGAGTGACCATCTATTATGATGCAATGCCTGTTACGTGTTAGGTATTGCATTACCGCAGCAACAACATTCAAAATCACCAGAAAAGAATTTGCAATTTATGTTTCTGGCTATCAAAAGTCAAGGAAATACCTCTTCTACTGAAAAAGATCAGAAGAAAAAAAAAAAAAAGGAAAAAAAAAAAAAGGAAACAATAGGTCTAAATAAACCCTGCTTAAGTAAAGCATGAGAAAGGCAATGAAAGAGTTTCCAGGAAATAAGTTAGTAGAGAGGCTTGTGAAGAAAAGAAAAAACGATTAAGAGGGAAATTTTTTGAGTTGTAAAGGGCGAGCTGAGGAGGGGGAAACCCAAAATAAACAACTATAGAGAGAAAGAACTATGAGAAAGAGAGCTGAATTGAAGAGGAATGGAAAATGAGAGTGTCAATGAAAGGAGAAGGGACTGTGAATGTCTCAGTGAAGGGTGCAGAACTTATGACAAAGGAATTAAACATATTGCAATTTCTGGAAAGAGCATATAAGAGGAAATTAGAAGTGACAAATGGAATAGGAAAGAAAGGGTAAATCAAGCATAAATGCCATCTTGGAAGAATTCTGACAGGATGAGTGGTTCGGGAGGTGGGGTATTTCCAAAGGGATGATTTTAAAGAAATATCAATTCTGAGATAAATTTAAGAAAGTAAATTAGGAATATTGAATAAATACATCATCTTTAGCTGTTCCTTCCACTTCTCATCCTTTCTTCCTGCCACTTAGCATCATTTTTAGTTAAACATCCTTTCACTAAAATCTCTCATATTCTTCCCTTCCTCTTTGTAATCTACCAGCAATCTTATCTCTTCCCATCAGCCCTCTCCCTCAGCTCCTATCAGCTGAGGGGGACAAAGTTTGTCCAGCCCTTACAGGTTGTCCTCTTTTGAGAGCCAACACATTGCATCACTTCTTTGCACTGCCTCATGGAAAGGGACAATGTAGCCTCACTGGTCATATGCTCTGCCATGAACACCACCTAGCATTGTGGAGGAAGAAGACAACCCATGTTGTTTTCCTTACTAGCTGTTCAGAGAAGTAGCTCCATGCTTTTTAGTTCTCCTTTCTCCAAAGGAGTATGAGCTTTTGCTTCGGACAGGGAAGGTAAAGAGGCAAAAAAACCTCCGCATCACTTTTGCAGAAGGAATAAGATGCAGGTAGTTGCCTCCTTCCATAGGCAATCTTCTAATGAGATATGAGGTCGAATGAGGAAAAAGCCTGTGAGAATCCCAGTTCCAGGAACTGAGCTCCACAAACACCAAAGACCACACAAGGAAGAGGAGAATCACAACCATAAGATACAACTGGTGTGCAGGATGACAAAGCAATGTGTGAAAAAAAATGGAAATAATAGGAGTTGATGTGGAGGGAATAAGGGAGACTAGCTCAGACAGAAGGAAAAAAGGAAAATAAAGGACCTCACTTTACAATGCTTGCCATGTAGAAGCCTCCTGTTCCCATTCACAGCCAGTGCCTCCAGCATCTTCTCTTCCATGCTCCCAGCCTCTTCTCTTCCATGCTCTCTTCCCACTGTCCACCCACCAGATCTCTTTGTTTCCCACCACTCACAATAAGTGGTGAAAACAAGCAGCCAGAGCACTCAGCACAGCAACTTGTAGAATTACTTCCTGCAAGAGCTTTCTCCATAATGCTCTCAATCCCAGAGAGACAAGAGAGCAAAGTGATTAGATTATAATAAGCATCATTCACTTCAGTCTGCACACAGCTGAAGTGCAGAAATCTGAAGAGCTTTGACAGTGGAAGAGAACTTTGTCCTGCACTGCATTCCTGCTGGAGAAAAAAACCTGTAGCTACTCCTTCTTTTTCCTACAGTTTTCCCTGTGATCCTAGGGCCTTTACAACATATAGCATGTGAACAGCAATGCAAAGGATCTCTTGCTTCACCTCATTTGCCATTTCAATGTAACGGTATCTTCTGTTTAAGAATGATTACACCAAATCTTTTGGTTCACTTTTACCTAACAGTGGTTAATATTTGGAGCTAAAAATAAAGATATCAAACATATGCTTATAGTAAAGGAACGAAGTTTACATTTTTTTTACTGTATATACACAGAGAGAGCATTTTATTCAATGGATTTTAAAATAGTAACTACGGAGTCCGGCTGGTAGAAACAATATCAAGCACAACTGAAACCCATAGATTTTTACTTTTAACTATTTGTTTTCAGTCAATGAAAGTAAATTACTGGCATTTTCAGCTCAACTGGACATTTCATGCAATGCCTTTGAAAGATATGGAAAAAGAAGCCTGAAACAAGCTAACCAAAAGGACAGAGTTGAAACAGAGCCTGCAGACAACTGAGAGTATTTTTAAACTCCTTACCACAGCCTAAATTCCATTAGCATGAGACTTGGAAGGACGCATCTGTTATTCTTTAAGGAACTAAAGCAGTTGGCTGGCCTCCTAGCTCTTGAACAAAGTGTTCAGGGCTCACATGGCAACACTGTGCTGCATATAACGAATCTGTTTAATTTAAATTATTTTTCTAAAGAAAAGAAGAAAGGAAGGAGTAATGGTTGAGAAGCATCTGTGAAGGATCTGCTATACCTTGGGTTTTTTTCCAAAATCTGTCTTCATAGGTTGACTCATCCATCTGGGGTTACTAGAGCAACACAAACGTGGAAGTACTGTAGATAAAAAGTGCAATGTCTGGAGATTAGTTTAGCTTCCTGTTTTAACTGTCTTGTATATGAATGGAGAGTTTACAGAATAGGTGTGCAGAAAGCTCTGTTTGAGTTCAGATTATTTACAAGAAACTGTTTTAAAATACTGGCCAGCCTTTTCTTTTCTTAATCATCCTTCTCTTGTTTGCAAGTGCATACTGAAAAGGAGAATACACGCTTTCTTACATGAGATTTTGGGGTAAAAATCTGAGTCCAAATATTTCATAAAAAGCACATTTGGAAGAGTAGGGGGGAAAAAGCAAAAGATGGAAGAGAAACTAAGGGAACAATCCTATTTATAGAGACAAAACAAGGGTTAGGTGAAACCAGATGATGTTGAATCTATCCATGAAGTACTCTACCAAGAAAACCACAGAAATAAAGTAGACAGAGAAAAGTTCCAAATCACTCTTTGGGTGAAGCGATTCCTGTCCATATGGTTACAAAACTCAGACTGACATATGGGCCATGGATATATGTCTGTATGTAAGCTATCTAGAGAGGTGCAGTGGGTTAGTAAGGTATGAAAAATTACAAGGAACATCGACAAGAAATATATAAAGGAAAGGTTTTGTGATTAGATGAGTAGATTACCCTTCAGTACTCATTTTACCGTATCCTCCTAACCAATGCATTTTGTAAATATAACATATAAAAGCTAAATGGGGAAAACGTCCATACAAACTACTCTGAGTTTATGCAAAACCTAACCTGAATGCTCCAATAGTTCAAACAACTTTCATGAACTTTTAAAAAGCATGGTATTTCCATGTCTTTGAATTGTTAGTTTATAGAGTTGGTAGGTAAAGCAAATCTACAGAGACAAACTGAAAGTTTGAATTTGTTGGTTGTGGGTTTCTTTTTCATTTGTTTTTAACTGTTGTACAACCAGGCAGGCCTACTGAAGATATGAGGTTCCTGTTTCTAAAATCTCCTTTTCCAATTTATCTTTGATTTCTTTCTTAAAGTTAAAAAAAAAAAAAAAAAAAAGAAAAAAAAGAAAAAGAAGATTAGAAATGTAGAAGTACCTAAGAAGATGAGCTGTTCCCCACAATACAGAAAAAGAAGAGCAGCAGAGCTTTTGTGAGAGTTAGAAAGTCCTACAGTAACCTGGCTGAGGCACTCTTGATGCGAGATCATCTTTGGGTCACTCTTTCCCTAGGGTAGATAGCTTTTATTGATATTTTATGGTTTTGCTTCCTTCATTCGAAGGGTTTAAAAAATCAGAAAAGTGTTTTTCTCTGGCCAGGCAAATTCCAGATGCCTCATAACACATGCTGATCACAGAAGTATTTAAAATACTACTTCAAGTAAAACTCTCCAATTATAAAAAAGCACTATAATCATACATTTAGGAACATATGTTTAAACTGGCTTCATCTATTTTAAGTGGAACAAAAGGCAACTGAAAAGTTTCAAGGGAGATTACACTGTTTTGAATGGAGACACTAACAGGGTTTTTTGGGGTAAGAACCCTGTGATTTAAAGATGAAAATTAAAATAAATACATTATGGAAAAATGAGGTTTCAGCATGTATAGACTTAAGGATGATTGTCAGGAGATCTCTTCCATCTATGCCAACTATTGTCAGTGTTTTGCTGTGTAGTTTGAAATTAAGAGGGATAAAGTTTCTAGGAAAAAATACTTCGCAGTAGGCTAAATGAAGTTGAAAAAATTGGACAAACTTGCAGGCCTCTCAAGTCTTTCAGTCACTGAATATCTCTGTCCCACTTTTATCTGTCTGTAACTTAATATATGAACTAATCCAACTTAATATACCGGCTGAGCTGTCTGGGTTTTGCCACTGAGAAACACAATCATACTTGTGTGCTCCCGAGAAACACTTTAGCACCAGTTCAGCAGGGGTCCTGAAATATGGCTTCATGCTCACAACTTATTCTGTTCCAAGGAATTGTGGCCCCATACTCAAGAGTACTCTCATGCATCAGATCATGCAAGCTATAATTTCAGAGTGCAGCCTTAACAAGGCACAAATGCAAGCCTGACTTCAAGCTCCCAGCTCTGCCAGGCAGTTACAGTCAGCAACATTCACCTTCCAGATCATTTCTCTGCACAATATGCAAGATATCGCCCACTGTATGTCAGGGGAAAAGTGAATAAATAGCATGGATTTCACTTCACCTCCCACTTTTACAAGTGGAAGACTAGGAAGCAGCATGTAGGGAAAAACTTGCGAACCTCTGAATCATTTAATTACGTTGTACTACATGAGGGATTTTATTGTTTAGGAGGGATGAATAAGCACTCGCTCAAAATATAGAATGATGATAGACCTTCGAGGTCAGCAGACCTGGTGGGGGTGAACAGCATAACTACTTGCCAAAGAGTAGAAAGGGAATGAATCGAACGCTGTCAATGTATTTTTCATCTTCAGATTAATCTTCTGGGCCTCATGGAGGAAAAGAAATGGTGCCACTGAGGACAAAATAGCACCAAAGTAACAATATTTCTTGTCTTGCATTTGCTTTCTCCATCTGTTCACATTTCCTGGGTGACAGGTTCACCTCAGCAATGTTTACTTGAAGGTCCATCCAGACTGCAAGCTTCTTACAACTTCCATTTTCATCAGTAGACAGAAATTCTGAGTGATTTTCGATTATTTTCATCTGTGAATGTTGACCTCAGTAGCAACAAAAATGAGCTGTTAGCATGCCATGAGGTGTGCCTTGTCCTTTTTACTCAACAGCAGATAGAGAGGAAGCTATATTCAAAGAGCCAGTAACATAGAGGAGAGATCTTTCTCTCGTCCTCAAGCCTGTAGACTCTTGCATAGCCTGAACCTGTTTTTTGACATCATGAAAAAGCAGGCTTGCTTCATTGGCTTCCCTTTTAGAGACAGATTATTCTCCCATTCTTCAAGAGAAATTCTGACATCAACTTTTTTAAGATTTTCTATTTTGCATTTAAACTAAGATGTTTAGACGTGGTATTTCCTGAAGGTCACATTCTATTCTAACATATTTCTCATGGTTTTTGACAAGAGAATTTCCCCTGAATCTGAGAAATATTTGGCAAAGCAGAAAGAAATGGAGAGTATTACACACAGAGATAGGGTCTGAGAAAACTGGAAAATCATATAAGGATTTAGTATTTTCCAGTATGTCCATGGAGACTGATGAATCAAGGTCTCATTCACTAGCGTATATTTACATGTTTAAATAAAATGTAAGAGCACAAAAGGAGAGGTGAGATCTGTAACTCAGATCTTCATTTAGCTTTTGAGAGAACAGGCAGAAATTTGACAATGTCTTCTACATGCCAATTGTATTCTTCCATCACTGGATTACCGGTTATTTTAACATAATTTGACTGCTTTAGCAAAAAACTATGTCCTGAAACATATCTGTCATTCTTTCTTGTTGACATGGTTTTATTCATATTGGATTTGAAAAACTGGCATTTTCCCACTGCAGAGAAGCATCCTGGAAACTCTGTCACTTTGATTATTTCTGAGGTTCATTTGCAGCCTAGTAGATGAAATGTGGCTCTAGAGTTGAGTGGAGCTTTGCTCTGTTACTCCTCCACTTATTTCTCTCTGTCCTTCCCTTTCTCCAAGAGAAATACAGAGAATTCCCTTCTTTCCAAAGTACCCTGAGATCCACTGCTGGCAATAGCTTCATGAAGGTTAGCTATTTTCTTTAATCTCCATAAACCCCTTCTTCTCTCACCGCTGGTTTGATTTGTACCACTGTTTGCACAAGCACAAAATTTTTGTGTGCTCCCAGCCATTCATTCAAGGTCTCTTAATTAATTCAAAGCCACTTAATTCCTATATTATATTATCAAGGAACTTTGTCTCACACTGTCAGTGAAATGTGATTACACCTCTAAAATTGTTTTTCAGAAACTAACCTCTGTGTTTATAGCAAATCAAAACAGAATGTAATCAACTCAGTTTGCTTTTGACAGATGTTTAAAGCCATTTTATGCTACGTAGTTTCCTTGCTTCTGATTTCTACAGTGCCAGGATACATTGGCTACAATTCAGGTACACCAAATATGGGGTGGATTGTTTGCCATTAGATAATCCACTTCTATACACTACTATTCCTTTACAGGAATTTGCGTTATGAGTTTAATGCTTGCAAAATATGGTGCTCTGACAGAAATGAAAAGCTAAGTCCTCTGTTTATAAACTGGGAAAGCACACTAACTTCCTCTACTGCCTTACTAAAGTGCTTTAACACTAACATGGCTCCAGTTGCAAAATTAAAATATCCTTGAGCAGATGCTTAGCTTTAAACAAGTGAGTTGCCCCATTATATGTCTTGAAATCAATTGTACTAATTCTGCTTTAAATTAGTTGAACTGCTCTCTCAAACTGATGCTCTACTGCCCACTCCTGGACATAGGGTAATAATTCATCCTCAAAATCTGTCCAACTCATGACTTTCTCCCTGAGCGTTTGAAATTGACTCTGAGGCTGACAGCTGTTTCACCAAGAACCAGAGTCCGCTGGATGATCATGACCTGAATTCAAAACCATTCTGGACTGAATTTGAGCCAGTTGTCTGAAAGACTCCTGTATCTTCCCACTGACTGGTGAATTTTCCTTTTCCTCCTTACTGTTGGCCATAAAATGAATTTCAACATTCCTGATCTTCATCAGACTACAAGTAACATGAAAGGGAAGTATAGAACATGCATTATATCTAGTAATCACCCCAGCAAAATTGCTTTTCTTCTCAAGCTAAAATGTCAAACAATTAATTATAAGCTGAAATATCCCATGAATAAGGAACTTTTAAGAAATGCAACTTGGTTGTTATATGAAAATAAACTTATTTAAAAAATATATAATGTCTTGAAAGGGAAGTGAAACATAATTAGTATCCTTAACATAGTATTTAAATCACTCCCCCAGGTGAGAATAAAGGTTATTTGAAACAGATGCTGTGATGCACAAAATATATTCTCTTATCCCACTACTGTTTTTGCAGACATTTCCTGTCAGTTAATAGTGTTTGGGCTGTAGGTCTAAAACAGTTCTTTACCTTATTTCTCCCTCACCCTTTTGAGGCTTCAAAGGGATGCTGCCAATTATTGTTTTAGGAGTAATCACCATAGGGTCATAAACAAGCAAAATAATTATTAAAAATGAAAGCATAAAAATAAAATCATGACTATATCAAAGTGAAAATTTTTAGGGGGAATAGGCTCCAATGCATAGTGAGACCTGTAGCAGCCTGACCCTGTGATGCAAGGGAAGAAGAAAGGTCATTAATTCCGGGAAGGCATAAACAGTCATAAACAGTCTTGGTGCTACTATTCTTATAGTTAGTTAGAATCTGCAAATGCTGAGCTTTAGATGTTCCCCGAAGTCTCACCGGCTTTGGGACAGTGTGTCTGTCCCAGGGATACACCAGTTAATTTTTAGCTTGCTTACATTTTTCCGAGAAAAATCCATGCTGGGGACAGGTTTCCCAAAGCAGTGTAACTGCAGACTAGTTGTTGATATGCTGTAGTATGACATGTATGACATGTCTCACTGTAGACATGTCCTTGGACCTCCTTGGCACCAACTCCTATCTGTCTTTTCCTGGTCCCTTTCTCCCACTTCAAAGGCATCCACAGAATTTTCTTCTTTAGTGTGCAAGGATTTAACGGAGATATTGGTAGTAGCTGGGAATTTAATAGATTTTGATAGTATCAGCAGCAAGCATTCACAGTTGGGAAACACGCTTATCTGATTTGAATGGGACGTTTTCCTAAAAATGCTCTACAGTCCTACAACTGCACCATGCTTATGAACGCCACAAGCATGAATATGCAACAGCAGCATTATTCAAGAATCACAGTTAATGGTAATAACCTTTTTTCCCCAAAATTAATCAGAAAATATGTAAGTCAGCATATTTAAATAATGTACTGAAATCAGAGCACAGCATGAATAATATTTAAATTATATCTGACAACACAAGACATGTAAAAAAGTATTCACAGTAATGGAAATAAGGAATTTTGAAAACTGCATTTTCTGAAGGAGGAAATAATTAAAAGACCTACTTCAGTAAGATAATTTATGGAATCACCTTATCAGCAAATAAATGTGTAGTGAGACTAAATGAGGCCTCCATAAAATGAAAAGGAGAATACATGAAAGCAAGACGGATATATATTGCTTTTCAGGAAGGCACAGAAACTAAAACCAGAAGACTGTTCTCATGAAAGACATCTCATCTCTTGCAGCTGAATCCTGTGCTTCACTAAAAGCACTTTAAGGAAAAAAAGCCTTTTAAAATGTGTTTATAAACTTAAGCACATCTCATACAAAGCAGCTGGATAACAAGGATCTCAGGTTTACATTTCTGAATGGTGGAGCTAACAATGGGAGAGTACATAAAAACACATTTCTGAAAAATGCTCCTTTTACCTGACAGTACCTTGCTTTGGGTCAGAGGTAAAGAGTGTACTTAGAACAAGGTATTTGTTGTTTTGTATTTCACTGCTGCTGTTGAAATACACTCAGGATGCCCAGATTTTGCACACTGCAAGCCAAATTTGAGACAGCAGGGGAAGGACCAGAGCCTCAGTCAGATCAGCTATGGCTTTATTATCATTTAATGCCTTTAAAAGTCCAGATGGCAGCGCCCTCCCTTTCTCTCTTTGGATGTAACATAGGCAACTATGTCTTGTATTTAACTGAACGGCCTGGGTTTTGGACAACAGTGTTTTACTCTGACGAATAAAAAGAATCTCTTAACTTGCTGTTAGTTGGTCAAGAGTATCTGCCTCTAATTTAGCTGTTTCTAGGTGCTGGTCCTGAGCACATGCTCCTCAGTGGTTTGAGGAGTGTGTCTTCTGGATTTGCACACAGGGAGCTTTTAAAAAGCCCTTTCTTATGTGCACTTTGATACTGAAATTCATCATCTGCTGCAATACAAATGTCCTCTTGGCAGTTAGCAGCCATTGCGAAGAGTGACTGATTCCTTCCATTCTGTTGTTTAGGCTTACATAAATATCAAGATGTGACAGTAGAGGTGAGGAAGGTGTCACCACAGCTTCGTTCTGGCACATGAGAGGGTGGTAGGGAAGCAATAGCGTTTTCACTCCAATATAGGCTGCTCAATTAAACCAATCACTGATCGTAGACAAAGACACTCTGAACTCACAGATGGGAACAATGCCATCCTCGCAGATGGGCATGTGCATCCAGCACCAAGGAACATTGTACTATCACTGAATATCTGTGTTGACGCCTGGCCAGAAATGTCAAAAAAACAGGTGCTGATCCTAATCTTCTATGCCCACAATACAAGGGAACGCACCACCAATCATTAATCCAACACTTATCTGGGTTAATTTTCAGAAGTTCCTGGGGAAAAATAAGGAGAGTTTAATGAGTAGGTTTAAAACAAGCTGACTGTTTTGAAATTTATTTCTACATTTAGAAATCTTAGAAAAGAAAGATTCTTTGAAATCTGATCTCAGTAGCATGTTCTTGATTTCATGAGAAATGAGAATTATCTTCCAGGAAAACAGTAATTCTCCTGTAGCCAGTGATCTTATTGTTTGCTGGTTATTTCAAAGGGAACAGAGACTACATCACCAAAACCAACTCTGCTTTTACTACTACCAGATTTAGAAATGTAATCATGCTGACACTGAAGAAATAAGGAATATGTTAGAAAGAGAGACATGAAAAGAAAGGCAGAAATTAATTATGTTGATCTTTAAGAGAATGGCCAAGATATCTGCAAAATCACAGATTTTCTTGACAGTGTTCCTTGTAATCACAGGGGAGCACAGCCTGGAGCTTTTTTCTGAAGACTACACATCTCTAGTATCAATATATTTTCAACTGCTTTAAAAGGCATAGGCAGCCTGGGGCTTATTTTCTCACTTGGGTCCCTCTTCATTCTTACCTACTGCATGAATGTATGTCGAGGGAAAGGGGAAGTGGCTCACAATAATAGAAACACTTTTGGAGAGGGGTCCTAATTGATGGTTTCCTTCAACTGAGAAAAAAAAAAAAAAAAGACAAGAAAAAAGGTAAAAACTAAAAGGTATAAAAGATATGAAGGAATAAAGAAAATTTGAAAAATGAAAAAGTGATGCATAAGAAGAGCTTGCAGACCTCTGAATCATTTCATTATGTGGTAGTACATGGGGGATTTTATTGTTTAGGAGGGGATGAATAAGCATTTGCTCAAAATATAGAATGATAATAGACCTTCAAGGTCAGCAGACCTGGTGGGGGTGCACAGCATAATTTCTTGCCAAAGAGTAGAAAGAGAATGAATCGAACGCTGTCAATGTATTTTTCGTCTTCAGATTAATCTTCTGGGCTTCATGGAGGTACAGAAATGGTGCCACTGAGGACAAAATAGCACCAAAGTAACAATATTTCTTGTCTTGCATTTGCTTTCTCCATCTGTTCACATTTCCTGGGTGACAGGTTCACCTCAGCAATGTTTACTTGAAGGTCCATCCAGACTGCATTAATATGTGAATATTGACCTCATCAGCAGCAAAAATTCCTACTCTCAGCATTACATCAACCTAGAACCACCAGCTACTAAGGAGAAAATTAACTGTATCCCAGCCAAAATCAGGACCCCTCAGCAGCAGCAAAAATAAGCTCTGTTAGTATGACACGAATTGTGCCTTCCCCTTTTTGTTCAACAGCAGAGAGAGGAGGCTGTGTTCAAAGAGTCATTAATCTAGAGGAGAGATCTTTCTCTCATCCTCAAGCCTGTAGACTCTCGCATAGCCTGAATGTGCTTTCTTGACATCATGTTAGTGTGCTACTGTGAAAAAGCAGGCTTGCTTGCTTGGCTTCCTCTTTAAAAAAAAATATTCTCCCATTCTTCAAAAGGTACTTTGTGGAAGTAGAAAATGGTATTCAGGAAACGTGAAAGTTAATGGAGAAGAAAGGAAAAATGAAGAATATAGGAAAGTGTGATTTTTGTGGAGTAAAGAAAAAGAAGTGGCTTTTACTCCACTTCATCTTGTCTTTTAAGTCTCACATCATGTCACTCACTATCAGGTTCACTTTTCTCCAACCAGACAAGAAAGTTAATGATACCTAATTCTTCAGAGAAGGAAAAAAGTAACCAGTTGTGTTTCACTCTATATTTGTGGATAAGGAGTATATCCACCTTATTGTACAGTTCAAATGTATAAAATCTTTAATGATTATATCAGCCTTTGTGGGGAATTTATGGACACTGACATACTTTGGTTTAGTCTGAACTGATATTTCTATACTTTGCAGATCTAAACATTGTCTTTCTTATAGACCTTTTCCTTTCTTCCACCATGCTTATAACCATGGGACCAACCCCTGTCTTTGGGTTTTGATCTTTCTTTTAGGTGAGCAGTGTTCCCTGTGGACACACAGACATTATGAGATGTTACAAAGGTCTGTAAAATTAATTACTTTTGTTTGAGTGGAATCCTTACAAGTTTTCATGCTGACCTGTATCCAAAGCAGGAACAAATGCATGCTTTTAACATTTTGGTAAGTCTTAGACATTTAAACACTTAATTCTTTACAGAGGAATTTGAACACTTAAGTACAGAGGAATTACTGTCCATGTTCTTCTAGGCATAAATAAGGTGTCGTGTATAAATTATCAGTTCTTGTAAGGAGATACAAACAGTCTCCTGCCAGTCTTTCTGAACAGAAGTTCAACATTTGCTTTCTGTTAGTAAACACTCTCTGCTTGTCCAGTTTTCATATCAATGAAAATCCCTCTAAGGCAAACAAGCTTCTTGACAAAGTGTCTAAGGATCCAGTACTTAACATAGCAAATGCCTTTGATTCAGGTACTGGCTAAGGCATTAGCTGCTAGCTGAGATGTGGTGAGATTTACTAACAATTCTCTGAAAAGGTTTTATTTCCATCTGCAACTGTTTTTTATTCACAGAGAAATGTTATTTGGATACAGTATGGGAAGAAGTTTGTTTCAAATTGGAAATTCACCATGATGTTGAGTACAAAGGGAAAAAAAAAAAAAAAAAGTCAATTTGTTTTTATCAAAATACTTTTAATTTCGAAAAAAGGTTGTTTGTTTTGTTGTTTTTGGGGTTTTGTTTGTTTGTTTGTTTGTTTTCTGTCAGAAATACAAACCAAGAAGTATTTGATAAAAGAAAAACTTTAAGAAATGTATAATTTGGAAAAAATCATAATCCATGCACAGGCAAATTATAAAAAGACAAAGGTTTGTTAAAGAAGTTAAATCAACAACGATATGGATGTTTTGGAAAACCATTGTCATTTGAAGGACAGCAGGATTTACAATTACCTTACTTATGAGGGCTTCTTGCTTTGTGCACCAACTAGCCTTTTCCTCCCATGTTTTGAAAAAATAAATGCTGTTAAGATAGCTAATAAACCTTTATAAGTTGCTCAGTTATTTTATTACCTTTTTTCATGAAAGTGTATGTTATTATTAAACAACAGCAGTTACTATTTCAAAACAGCAGTTTTCCATGAAATATTTTTCATCTTGTTTCACAATTTTGTCCCTACCCACCCAACCTTCAACTCTCTCATTAAAATTGGCAAGTGATAAAAATTATGAACCATGTCATCTTCCTGTGTTGACAGAGATGATTACATCTCTGTGGATGTTATTCTTGTCAGCTAACTCTAACTAAATCAGTTTAACTCTGGCATAAATCACCTATCTTGGTGTTCCCTGTAGTCAGTAAAGAGACATGGACATTCCTCAGAAAGATTCATTAAGTCTGTCTTGCATGCTTATTTTGTGTCACCTTTTAAAAGTGATTTTTTTTTTTGGCTGCCATGATCTAAAGGAGGTTATATCAACTATATTCTGCAGGGTATATTTTTCAGATGGTTCAAGTCAGGTGTGAACAGTTCAACTGTGAATGTGCAACAGATTGAACGTTAAAAGATTTTGAGTATGTACATGTAAATGTTGTCCCAAAAATAGGAACTGCACACATAACAGGAATGATGGCTTCAACTGTATCTAGTTTTGGTCCATACATTGCAAAAAGTAATAGAATAAATGTACTGATTTGAAGATTTGATAGAATAGACTAATCAGCCTGAACTAGAGGAAGAATAGAGACTTGTAGATCTAGAGATTCTCTCCTTTGTGAATTGTAGAGAGGTTTTGATGAGCATCTCCCTGAGTTCACCAGTATGTACGCTACAAAGGTTTTTCTATTACTAAAATATATTTATTTTTAGCAAGAAGCCCCCTACTGGATTTGCTTTCATCCCTTATACTGTTATAACAATTACTCTACAGGTGCAAGGGATAGCCACAAATTGAGATGGGAAGGTTATTCAGATGGAATTCAGTCTGATAACGTACATGTTCAAATAAGAGATTGGTTTATTTTAAAACTTAGTTTTGAATGCCTGGCATGAACACAGGGGGAGTAAGAAGAGTTAGGAAGAGTATTTCAGCTATGACTCTATTTTCTAACTGTTTACTTGAAGAGTTTTACTAGAGGATAATTAAAGACATAGTAAATCAATTTTAGGACCCCCTGCAAATCAGTTTCAAGACTCCTGAGTAGGTATCATCAGTTTCTGTTTGGTCAGGAAAGATCTGCCTTATCTAATCCTCCATATTTCTAATGTTCACGTCCTCAGAGTGTTTAATTGCCTCACTGAGAGTAATTTGCATGGAGCTGGAAGGAAAACCCTCACTAAAATTGTATCAGGCTGAAAGTTTAGTGAGCAAAATATGCTACAGTGATTCATAGGTAGCTTTCTACACTTTACTTAATCAGATGCACTGGGAATCTACTTAATTGTGCATCATCCCAGGGAACCAATTTGGCTTAAGATAGTGAATGGCATTGACTGCTGAGTAATGAGGATACTTCTGACACACTTCTGTTTAATAGATATCACTCAGCAAGGTCCAACAACATAGGTTGTGTTTAAGTACATGACAAATGAGCACAACATTCTACACTTTCAATTTTCTAATACAGAAATAGACAAATAACAAAGTAAAAATAAATAATTAAGATAGAATAAAATAATTTTATCTGTCTGTGTTTATACTTTACCATATCTTATTTTGAGTAATTCACAGCTTTAAATTGCATCCAAGTCTGTAAGAGACCATTGAAACATTATTTACTGCTGGATGCCAGCTATATCTGTCAGCACTCCAAAAATGTACAGTTGACAATGAGTCATAAATAAGAGATTAATTAGTGCAGTAGTTGGAAGCTATGTTGCTGATTCAGATATTTAGTATCCACTTCACTAAGATAATTTGCATATGTTCTGCCCTCTTATCGTCTGTTGAAAGATTTGATTAGAAAATGGAGTCTAAGAACATCAGTGACTGAAGAGAAGGACACATGGGAAGGACACATGATGGTGTTTGGCTGAAGTATCAGAACAGAAGAAAACAGCCCTTAGTGCTGGCATGAAAAAGGCTGAGAGAGTCAGTGAGATTGGCAGGATTGGTGCCTCTGGAAACAGAACAATAGGCATTATATTTAGAAGCTCAAAGGCCAGCCAAGAAAACACCTAATTGGTTTACACTCTTGATTTAAGCCCTGTTCCATTATTCTCCATTTTATTGTTTTTTATTCAAATCAGTGTGAATTTTGCCAGTGCTTCCAGTGGGAGAATTACATTTATCAGAAAAGCATTTTCAGATATAAAAGAATTTATAGCAATATAAAAAATTGCATGCATATTACAGATGAAACAGGCATCATATATTGGAGGTGACATATATGCGCCAAACTGTAGAGCTATAGGAAAAATTAATCCATGGTAAGTCTTAGCTGCTTCACCTAGCTCTGTCCCTCACTTCTCTCTTTGATCCTAAAAAATGTTCAATCCTACAGTAACATCCCATATCCTAGTGAATGCCTGTGCAGTTTCTAAAGGTTAGCCATATTTTTCAAGGCAAATATGAAATTCCTGAAGAAAAAAGTTGGCTATTTCTCTAAGCACACATGGGAAATTCTCAAAATTCTGCCCTAACCCATTTTTTTCTGAACATATGATGTTATGGAGTCCTATTACTGACTGCTAGGTAACTGCACCCTGAGTAGATTAGTTAGCTCTGGGATCCCTATGTAGTTAAAGAAAAAAAATAGGCACTTTTGTGTCTATATCCTCTTAAGTCTCAAACAAATGTACATATCTCCTTTTGTGTGACTTAAATCACACTGCAGAACTGTCCATTTCCCTTACCAAAATGAGCTTGGGTGACCAGATCAGTTTTCGATATCTGCATTTGGTCAGATGAATTTTACCCTGTGACTCCAAATTTCTAGTGAAACTAGTTGGGGATTTATTTCTGTCTATATTTTTTTTACCATATTTTTATTTCTGAAGAATTGTTTTATTCAGTCTTCGATTTGCTCATTGTGTCTTCAGAATTTTTTCAAAAATGTTGACTGTGGTTCTATCTACAGCCAGGCCACTGTTATATAGCTAATATCAGCAATATTAAATTTTTTAAAAAAGTTATAAATGGGCAGAAAAAAAGCCTTAAAATCTTTATTTTACTATATCACATGAGAATAAGAAAGGAATTAGAAAGGTGACAGAACACAAGGAAAAATAATTTAGAATTTACTTTCATTATCCCATTACTTATCAGATGATTGCAGAATTCATGTTATTTGAGTTTACTTCTGTGGTTACTAATAAACAAAAAAATCCCTGAAAAATCCCTTTTCTTTTTCTACTGTAGTTGCACTAAGCAAATCACTCCCTTTCTCTCTCTCTGTCTCTCGCTTTCTTTTTCTCTGAAGTGCTGGCAGTTAAAGGCATATTTGGTTGGCTGTTATATAGATCATATGTTTGGCCTCTTTACCAGTAGTAGACAGTAATTTCCTATACATTAGACTTTGGGCGGTGGAAAAAAGCCCATTATAATGTTCCCATTTTCTTTCTGAAAGCCACTACTTTATTTTTTTTCCCCCCCCCAGGAGAAAAAAATACTTTTAAAGGCAACAAGGAATGATAAACTGCAGTCCAGAGGTTAAAAAGCCGTATTTCTTGGAGACTTGTTGGTAAGGAAGTCCAACTATAATTCAAGGGTAGCTAAAATTGTTTTATAATGGCCATATGTGTTCATTTCAATTATAGCAGCATGTAACAAGAATGTGTCTTTGGGCTATTTATGAACCTGGTGTTGAGTTCATTGTGCAACTAAGACTTCCCTGGCACACGAGGAATACAATGTCAGGTCTAGAAGGTGACATGCACATGGCAATTATAAATATTCAGCCCAAGTATCCCTTTGATCACACGATGGTCTAAAGTAGACACAGCAAACTTCAACACTAAATACAATTTGATCTACAACTATACTACCACTAAAACACAGGAACGGGTAGATTTAACCCTTCAATTAATCTACTCTTCAGACTTGGAAACTGTTCCTGTTGCCTTTCCCTCCCACTGTAACTTTTGATAACTGTTTTCTCCAGAAGCTTCTCCAAACTCTTTCTACTGTGTCTCTTTTTGTATTAAAATATCTCCTGCAAAATGTTTTGTGCTGCTAACAACAACTAGAAACATTAATGGTCTGCACATCTAATGAGATCAGATCACAACTGAAGAACAGCTGCCAAAACTCAACTAATTTCGAATCAGAGGTGGTGGTAATGGTCAGTCACGAAGGTTTAGAGGAGTTTGCCGTCTCCTTTGGCTCCAGAACCACTATCAGGATGACTGTATTTTTCCAGGTGGGATCTGTGTATGCTATAGCCCACTGAAGTGGCCAGAATCTTTGATGTAGCAGAGATATTGGTAGTAACTCAATGAACGAATGTTCAATGAGTGGTGCCTAAAAGGACTGAGCAATGGAAAACAGAATACAAGGCATTTCCCTTCCCTTGGTGAGCTCCTTCCTCCTGTCCCTTTCATGTAGAATTGTGATGCCTCTTCAATTGCTTTCTCTTGACCTTTGCATCCTCCCCAAATAGTGACACAGATTCAACAGGAAAGCTGAAGAAGTGTTTAGCCTGTTTCACAGCTTTGTGTTGTTCTCCTGGGAGCTGGAAATAGAGAATCCATACCCCACCAAAGTGAGAAGAGTTGATACATTAAGGTCTTCTCCATCTCCTCCTCTAATTGCTAGGACATCTGTGGATTTGGCATCACACACATTCCCTACATCTCAAAATGAAAGTGGTTCTGGGTGCTCCAAAAGATATATCTGCATATGCCTAGGCAAAAAGTAGAAGCGTATGGTTGTAGGCACACCCAGAATTAGGCAGAATTTGAGAAAGATTTGAGGAGGATTTTGAGGACTTAAATTTTTGAATGTAGCTATTTAGAGATTTATAGGAAGATAAAATCTATTCGGCTGAAATGTGGAAAGCTTTTGCACACAGAAGCCCTTCCTCAGGTCTGAGATAGAAGACTACAAAGCCAAACACAGTTTTTGAGCTGGCAACAGCCTACCACTGTAACATGAATGTTATTTACCAAGACAGCTAGCTTGGCTTATATGCCTTTGTTCATGGCTTTAGAAGCACCTGGACTTCCAAATACCTTTAAGATTCTTGGCCTTTCTTCCCACTCTAAAGCCACAGAAAAAAAGAAAATTCCCAGGAGCTTCAATTTATTTTAACAGCACGTTAAATGAATGTTCCCTTTCTGCTAAGCATAGCTTTAAAATATCATTCTCTTTGTTGCTGGCTACTCCTGTAACAGTACTGTTTGTCTCTTGTAAGTACATTTTAACTGTGTCTTCAAAATGCTTTCTGGAAGATGAAAAATGTTTGGGGTATGGGGAATACCAACATTCAAGATAAAGTTAAGATAAAGTTACTGCTGTAAGGGTATTTGAGAAATAAAATAAACCTTCCCTTAGTACATTAAACATACTTTATTTTCCACAATATTTTTGTTTGCATTTTGCCAAAGGAATCAGTGATATGAAATTACTAGCAAAACCAGGGTTAACACAACTGTGATATATTGGTGTAAAGAAATCACCATCCAAATAAGGAATTGCAAACTGCATGTCACATCCCACTTGTGTTCAATGGTCATTAGAGTCCATAGGCAAAATCCATCCCACTGTTGGGAAAATAGGAAGTAGGAGTGTGAACCTCACATACAGAGACAAGAAACACTTTTGGCTATCCCATAGTCTTTTACTGTAAGCTGATGGGCTCCTTGTACCCCAAATCCCAGCCATGAATTCCCAGAATGGGAATGAAGCATGGCTTCATGAAAAAACATTAAAAAGGTTTGGCTTTTTCCATAATTTTTCTAAGAGGTACAGTACTAGTCTGTGTTAATATACATGCTTCTTCAGGAGTTTGGAACAGAAAATGAATTTTACTGCCCTCACCCATGTTTTCTTTTAGGGATACCATCAGCAGTGGTCAAAAGGCCATAGATTGTTTCATCCTCCTCTAGTCTGGGATGGGAGTGATGGACACAGTACTCAAAAAAATGGAGGCATCATAGAATGAAAAAACTTTGGACTAAGACCAAGTCCTGAGAATTGCAGGCCAAAAAGAGATCATATGATAAAAACTACATGATTGTAGAAGTGGAGTTACAAATTTAGCTATATTATGCATTAATGGAAATCATGATCTGTGAAAATTAGGCTTGAGAAAAATATGCAAGGAAAGCCTATTTAAAGCAGAGGAACCAAAGGAAGGAAAATCCAACAAAAAAATATTTTTCCAAAAAGAAATGTAGTCTTGGGCTTGAATAGCCAGACATCTGACCTTCAATGGCCTTCAAATTATTTTTTTAAAAATACTTTTATTGAGAGAGATAAGTCTGGCTCCACCTTTCCATCCCACAAAATAAATGAATTATCATTGCATTTCACAAATGAAGTAGTATCTGAAATGCTGCCAATAGTTTTTCAAGCAACATCTCACAGAAAAGATAGGAAATACCACTGACATAAAGGAAAAAGAAGAAAATGAAAACTTAAGAATTATTTCTAGGGATAAAAGTGCAGGATAAAGTTTTTGATACAGCCTAGAGCCTTATTTCAGAGGCCACTGGTCTGAAACATGACAAAGAGAGGAGTGGTACTGGCAAGTGCAAAACAGCCAAGTCAAAATCAGAGCAGAGAGTAGAGAGGTTACTACCATTGAACTTGAAAAATAAAATGGAAATCTGATTCTAGAGCAGGGAGGTGCTCCTGGAGTGTTGATACTATTTGGTATCGGAATCTGGTAATTCCTCTCAGGAAACAAGGGAAACCTCAACTGATTTTTGTTTTCCATACAAGAAATACTTAACGTTTTTTATCTTTTCTCTTCTTACCTTTCTCTGGTTTTCTTTGTTTATTTGTTTGTTTTGTTACAAATGCTTGTGAGCTAATAACTGATAGGGAAGTAAACATGTACATTAAGATGAGAAAAGGTAAGACTCTGAGAGACACATTCATTCATCTCTAGGCTGCTAGAAGCTGACCACAATGACAATGATGATATCCCATCAAATATGCTCTTTTGTTCAAAATGAGCACCATACTTTATTGATTCCCAGTGAAATTGCTCTGAGATGAATCAAAATACCAGCTGTCCCATTTATTGAGCTGTGAAATATTTCTATTCGCTGTGCAGCTGTGTGAACCTGAACTAATCTAAAGGGCAGATCATCTACAAGAGAGCTCAAAATAGTTTTATTGCAGGCAGTTTGCCTAAGTATTAAATATTCCCTGCTTACGTGGGATTCTGAGCAAGGGCTTATACTGAAGGAAAAGCAATGTTGCTTACCGTATAGAGTGCAGATTGCTGCCTATTTATCATAGATACACAGAAATTACAGAAAACTATTGAACACATCCAATTTTGAAAAGTGAGAAGAAATCTCATGACCAAATGGTGTCATGGTGCTTACTACCTTGCATGTGGTACTTAGCATTGTGCAAAACTAGGAAACTGGGTGATGATTCAACTCCTCCCGATAAAACCATGTGTTTCTCTAGTGTTATCTCTACAAGAGGTCGGAAGGGAACAGAATAGCCTACTAGTTTGTTTTTTGACAGATGGTAAATGATAAAGCAGCATTAAAATCAGCCAACCAGCTTAAAGTTTTCATTTTAGTGCCAGTGCATATGTACATTGCTTGGGGAATTATGCTCTAATTAACCTAAAACATGTAGTATCGCTCTTTTACACATAATGGGAGGATTAAGTGAATGCAGTAGATTTTATGGCCATTATCAAAATACCGCTGGTAATAAAAATTCTAGAAAACATATAGGAATACTCTAAGAGATGAACTGAAGTCTCTCTTCTTGGTACCATTTTTTTCCTGCCATATTTTGTACTTTTTGACAAAAACACTTTCATCTCAGACAGTATATGGTTCAGCAAATTCTGAAACCACTTTTCTGTGGTGAATAGTTGAACTCTTCTCAATTACAAATCATGGGCCATATAGCTCCAAAAGAAGGAAAAGCCAGTGGGAAAGAAATTAATTTAGTTATATCTTTAAAGTGCACAGTTGTACCATGTGCTATGAAAAAAAGGAATTTCAGAAAAGCTGAAAATACTTGTAGGATAGCCCTACCAGCACCACTCTGAGAGTTTTCAGTCATGTAAAAAAAAATCTGTCAATTTATCTACTTCTTTACTTATGGAATAGTAGTTTCAAATATAGTATTCAATCACATCCAGATTTTTAGAGACTATTCTAATAATTTATGGGTAGAAAACTATTGACTGGGGGCATTTAAAAAGAAAGATTGAAAAGGGTGACTGTGTGTGCATTCCTTGCCATTTGTTTAGCACAAGCTCAGGTTAAAGCACTTCTGTGACTACCTGTAGCTCCAACCATCAGTCATTTCACATTTGATAAGGCCATCCTGAAATGTGAAGCTACTCCTGGCACTCTCTTGATAGAACAGAATGGATTGATAATGTATTTAGGAGATTGATTATAATGTTATGGAATAAGACAAAGGGGAAGGAATAGGACTGGAGTTGTCCCTGGGATAGAAAGGAGAGGAGTGGATGAATGCAGGGTAGAAGAAACAGAGACTGGGACAAGACAGTAATGATGGCCCTTGGTCTGAGAAGAGAGTAAGGAATGCTGCTACCAGGGAGGAAAGATCTGAGGCAAGATGATCCAGCAAATAAGACATTTGGTGTTGTGGGGCTGAGTTGACAAACTAGTGTGGTCCAGTCTTAATGGAACAAGGAGAATGACAGAGCCCATGACAGATGCCCCTGCCACTGAGGAGGAGAAGAAGTTGGGGGACCTGAGCAGGATTTCAGTCCAGAGAAAAAAGAAGGTATGAAGGAAGAGAGGATGACATAACAGCCAGAGTTACTCATAAGAAGGTCCTTGGCACAGAGAGAGAAGAGTTAATAGGAAATACACACTAGTCCTGCCAGGAGAAAAATGCAGAGGGACAGGAGGATGACAGATAGGACACAATGATGAAATAAAAGGAAGCATGGTATTTGTTTACAATAAGCTTAACTGACAATAGCTGATGAAATCTGTCATCTCCTTGCTGCTGCTGTTTCCCCATGCTTTTTAACTACTTCGCTTTCACTGCTGTCCAAATGTAGCAATACTTTCAGTAGGGCGGGCAGAGGGGATTGTGATGATTTCCTGCATGTAGATTTTGGTAAAGGTTTTCTGTAGCTTGGCTTAATGTGGGAATATTTTTGTGGCTGAGCTAGAAGTTCTTGATAATACAGAATCCCACAAGAAATGCAAGGTTTTGATGCACTTAAAGACATTATTTGTGCACTGCGCCTCTAAACGAAGGACCAGTGTGATCCATAATTTTGCAAAGAATGGGCAAGCAGAAAAAACAAGATATGGAGATATATAAACATACATACATGTATTTCTTTGGTGGCATATTTCTAGGGAAAAAAAACCACTCCAAAACTAAAAGCATTTATACAAAAATGTCTGTAAGTAGGGCTGAATTTGTGATCAGGTGATAACCATGTGAAATTTGAGGTATTCAGAGACTGATTATGTAGTGTTAAGTTACAGAAAAAAGATTTCTCATTACTAATAAAATTAAGTTGGCTGGAACTTATTTCCATCTCTGAAAATGATGATTAGATCCAAACACTACTTAAGGCAAGACTAAGGTTTCCATGTGATATATTGAAGCGGTCTGGGGCAATTCTCTGTCATTGAGTGCAACAATATTCATAATATCAAACACATTTACTTTCTGAAATGGGTTACATTCAAAATTAATTGAAAATAGTGCAATAGTCCATAAATTCCAAGCTATGCCCAGGAGTCTGAGAGAATGATGTGTTTTACATAATCCAGTGACCAGTAGTGCTCCCTGGTAACATCCAATTTACCTCTATGGATATTGAACCTTTATCTTTAGTGACAAGCCAAATCATCTGTCGGATTCTCAAAAAAAAAAAAAAAAAAAGCATATATAAGACATGTTCTATAAAAACCTCTTCTCAGTGCATTTTAACTATCTATTTCTCATTGCAGCCTTAATTTAGAAAACATTTGTGGTTGCGTTTAATATTTGGCTTTGAGAAAGTGTAACTGTACAATTATATGCTTTGCTGGATCTAGACATTCATCTGTTGGTAACTTCATGGAATGGTATTTGTAGGCAACATCATCACTGTAGCATTTCAGCAGAATGAAAAAAACCACTAGATGGGTATTCTTTTTAAAGTTTTCCCATAAAACAATACCCTTGGAAAAAGTCTAGTATTTAAGCTATGATATTTTAAATCTTTTATATTTTCTGTCTGTTGTTAGGGATAATGAAACAAAGTGAATTCCAATAATAAATTCCATTTGCAGTACAGACTTCCCTGAAAAAAACTTCTAAGGAGGAATGGAAAGGAGAAATGTAACAGAAAACACGATTTACTTGTCTCCAGAGTGTTAATTTCTTAGTTCATTTTCTGAGTATATATAACAGCATGTATTAGGAACAAAGAGAAACAGAGATAGCAGAAAGCTGCTGAAAGGAAAAACTAAATACATGAGGGAAAATGAGTGAAATAAAGTAGCTTTTTGCTAGTTTGGTACATGGCACAAAGTATTTGGAGAGGATTCAGAACTACACAAAAGTCAAAACTGTTACAAAAAGTCACATGATGTGTTGCAAACCCTCAAACAATGAACAAGAATTTATAGCACAGGAATGTGCAAACTGCATCCAGGAACTGTGTAAATCCTACCCATTGACAGACTGTCCAAGTAACAGGATCGATGACTGGGACACAGGGGCAGCTCATTCCAGGCAGCAATGTCCCAGCTGTAATAACAACCATGGAGCTGCTCCTTCATCGGTGCAGTAAATTCCTGAGGATAAAATTATTTAAGGCAAAAGCTCCTAGCCCCACCTGTGGAGCCACTTAAATCCTACAGGAATGCAGAAATTGAAGCAGTTTTAACATTTGCATTTCCAGGTTCAAAGCCAACCATACCAGAGGACGCAGGGTGGAAATGGGGAGGCGGGAGAGAACATCTTTAGTGGGCTGTGCAGGAGGTGCAAAGAGTTTGGCGTCTTGATTTGTGGGAGCTGGGCAAATGGGGGAGGAATGCAGGTTATCAAAAATAGGATCTGGGGAGGTAAATTGTGTGGTATTTGGAGGGACAATAAGATGTTTCTGTTCTATGATTTTATGCTTGCAGCTGGGGGAAGAGTAGCTGGGAATGGGAGGACAAAGCATGGGTGTGAATGGTGATGGAACTTGAGAGTATGAAAATTCATAATGAAATTTTGCCATGTCAACAAGAGTATTTTCTGGTAAAGCGAAACAACATTAGGAATGTGTCTCTGAACATCAGAAATGGCTTTTAAACACTTTTCCCACCCTTACAGGTTTGTGTATTCTTCAGTCATTTTGCACTATCAGGGATTTATCAAGCAAGACTCAGAGCTTTCCTTTGAAATGTGCAGCAACTGCATGTTCCTTACACACACAGGCTTCTAATTTGCTAAAGCATGGAGCCTGGTGTTCATTTAAGAATTATGCATGGAAAAAAATGAAGACAGAAAAAAAAAAGGTAACTGGCTTCAGATGCGTCTGTTCTTTTGAAGCCTGAAGATTGCTTCAATATGAACAGCTATTTTATGTTTATAAATAGAAGCATATCAAATATGTTTTAAAAGGAAAATCATAATTGACCTACTATTTAGTGCTTTTGATCTTTTAATTAATTGATCCCCTAATTATTGAAAACTGTAGCAGAACAAATGTTAAACAGGTTGGTTTGGAGTATTTTTTGGTAAGGATTTTAACATGCAGCAGTATGTGCATGCAGGAAAACATTCTACAGGATTATACAATATATTGCTTTTTAAATACAGCACAGCTCTAGAGATTAAAGTTTTCTGAATAACCAAGTACATATTTTGGAGCTGTCATTCTGTTGTGGGAGTAATCTGTGGATTAAAGTCCTTACTAGTGTACATTAACGCATGATAAAGTATAATAACACCCAAAGAATATCTCATAAAAACTGAGTTACAGCCAAAGGGGAAGCCTGAGATATGTACTTTGGTTTATGGCTTCAGCTAACATTACATGTTAAACATAGTAGTTAAGTGCTATTATTTCAAATATCAAGAAGCCCAGTTAAGTGTATTGCATAGGATTTAATTTTATGTATTCTTTCCTTAGGCAAAATATATCCTTCTATACTTGAAATTAGTTTTATTTCAATACAATAACATTAATCCTTCTTAAATTCCTGTGAGATTATCCTTCAAGATCTTTCTGTGAGATTATCCTCCCTTTTTCTTTAGTAAATAGATAAATAAGGGCCATTTACATGATGGGAGATCATCAGCACAGGAGACATGATGGTGCCCATTGCAGCTATTTCCCATTTATACAGCTTTGCAATAGGAGAAAATACGCTAGGGAAAAACAGGGGAAACTTGGGGAATTCCCCACAAGGTTTACTAATACCTTAGCAGAGACTGAAAGTAATGCCTGACAAATTTGGTGGCCTTCTTTGATGGGCTTGCAACATTGGTGGATAAGGGAAGAGAAACTAACGTCATCTACTTGGACTTGTGCAAAGCATTGGACACTGTCCCACATGACATCCTTGTCTCTGTCTTGGAGAGACATGGATTTGATGGGTCGCCCACTTGGTGGATAAAGAATTGCCTCAACGGTCACACTCAAAGAGTTTCAGTCAACGGCTCCATGTCCAAGGGGAGACCAGGGACGAGGGATGTTCCTCAGGGGTCAGTGTTGGGACCAGTGTTGTTTAACATCTTTTGTTGGTGACATGGACAGTGGGATCGAGTGCACCCGCAGCAAGTCTGCTGACAACACCAAGCTGTGTGGTGCAGTTGACATGCTGGAGGGAAGGGATGTGCCATCCAGAGGGACCTTGGTAGGCTTGAGGGGTGGGCCCGTGCAAACCTCATGGAGTTCAACAAGGCCAAATACAAGGTCCTGCACATGGGTCGGGGCAATCCCAAGCACAGATACGGTCTGGGCAATGACTGGAATTAGAGCAGCCCTGTGGAGGAGGTCTTGGGGTACTGGTGGATGGAAAACTGAATACGAGCCAGCAATGTGCACTCACAGCCCAGAAAGACAGCTATATCCTGGGCTGTATCAAGAGAAGTGTAGCCAGCAGGTCAAGGGAGGTGATTCTGCCCCTGTATTCCACTCTCATGAGACCCCACCTGGTCTGGAGTATTGTGTTCAGCTCTGGGGTCCCCAACATAAAAAGGACATGGACCTACACGAGCAGGTCCAGAGGAGGGCCATGAAGATGATGAGGGGGATGGAGCACTTCCCTTACGAGGACAGGCTGAGAGAGTTGGGGTTGTGCAGCCTGGAGAAGAGAAGGCTCCAGGGAGACATTATAGCAGCCTTCCAGTACTTAAAGAGGGCCTACAGGAAAGATGAAGAGGGACTCTTTATCAGGGAGTGTAGTGACAGGACAAGGGGTAACAGTTATAAAGTGAAAGAGGGTAGATTTAGATTAGCTATAAAGAAATTCTTTACTGTGAGAGGGGTGAGGCCCTGGAACAGGTTGCCCAGAGAAGTTGTGGCTGCCCCCTCCCTGGCAGTGTTCAAGGCCACGTTGGATGGGGCTCTGAGCAACCTGATCTAGTGGAAGGTGTCCCTACCCATGGCAGCGGGGTTGGAAGTAGATGATTTTTAAGGTCCTTTCCAACCCAAACCATTCCATAATTCTATGATTCTATCATTGTAAAGAACAATAAGATTCAGTTGCCAGAAGAGACTCTTTCCAGCAAGAAATGACTTGTGCATCTTGTTAAAGATGCAGACAGCTGGGTTCTGTTATCAGTCTTCCAGTGCCATCTTTAGTGAAAGCCCAGTCCAGAATCCAAGCTCTGAGAAATTTTCTTTGTTTGCTTGGTTTTTTAATGTCATTCTTTATAGAATGACATCTCATTCAAGTTTTGCCTGTTATGAAAAACAACTAAAGTCATTGAAATCTGGAAAATGTTAAGATGAGATCTTTTGTTTGACAATAGTTTATATCCACAAACTCCTTTTTGTTGTTGTAAATAAACTGGCATTTTCACATTAATCAGGAAATCCATCTCATTTCTAGTCTAGTCTTAGTTACATAATGAATGAAACACACAAGAATCTATTTGAACACTTTTAACTGAGAGGTGCCATATGACTCACTCCACCTCTGTAGAAAGAAAATATTTCTCTGAGTTGATTATGAAAAATCAAGATGATTAAAAAGAGAATATCTGAGAGAACTCCTGGGGTCTGCAGTGAATGTTACAAGTTGGGCTGTGTATTTGCAGCAGATCCTAAACTGTTATAATGCATGCCATTGTCAACACCTCTGTTGTTGATGACCAAGACATCCTGAAAGCCAGGATCTTGCCAACTAGAAGACAACAGTCTGAGACACTTCAAAGCTCTTCCCCACCCCCTCCATCACATCTGAAACTAATACCAAGGTGTTGAAAGATGCCTTTTCCCACACTTCAAATGAACTTAATCAAGAAGGTACAAGAAGATATAGCTAAAGGTCTGAGTTCATCCTTTCAATCCCTTCCAGTTTACTACCTCAGCCCAGCTGTGCAGCCCTCACACCCTCTTGCTGGCTCTCCTGGTCATCTCATGCATGGCGGGAGCTGACTGGACTCCCTTCGCACGTAGGAGATGTGGATTCATAAACCCTACCATGCTGAGCATGGTACATACCTGCTTAGTGAATAGATGCCTACCCAGTAAATAACTGCAGAAAGAGGAGGGAAGGAAGGAAGGAAGGAAGGAAGGAAGGAAGGAAGGAAGGAAGGAAGGAAGGAAGGAAGGAAGGAAGGAAGGAAGGAAGGAAGGAAGGAAGGAAGGAAGGAAGGAAGGAAGGAAGGAAGGAAAGAAAGAAAGAAAGAAAGAAAGAAAGAAAGAAAGAAAGAAAGAAAGAAAGAAAGAAAGAAAGAAAGAAAGAAATAGATGCAGCTATGACTGTATTTTTGCAGGAATAATTTCTGCCAGTATACAAAACATGTTTCTGTCACTCCAGGCATAGTAGGCCCCAGCTGATGCTGTATTAGCTACATATAAATTGGTATACACGTATGCCTCAGGGGGTGATCCATGGTCCTAGACCACTCATCACCAAGTGTTGCTCTCCCACCCTGCTGGGTCCAGCTCTCCCCAGAGAGATGCTCTGTGGTATCCATACTACAACTTTCCTCCTCAAACTGTCCTGATCTTTCCCGCTGGAAAGTATGTGATGTAAAACTTTGCATTCAACCCTGAAAAACCTGTATGTCATTATGTCAAAGTATAAATTTCTTCCTAAAGAGGTGTTAGCAAAATATTGCTGTCCCGTTTGGTCTTTTCATATTGAAATCAGAGTATTACACCCAAAGCTTTGGGAATTCATTGCTTTCCCATTACCACTTAGGACTCACTGTTCCCTGTAACTCAGCTACCAAAGCAAGTAAACGCCTTCAGTTTTTCAGTTCCAGTCATTATTCTGACAAATCTGAAATGAGATTTTGTCAGGAAATGATCTTTCTGAGCAGTAAGCTTCAACTAGTAAATTATAAATATTTTTCAAGGAAATATCGTGCATATTTCCCAACGGTCCTTCAGTTTTAGTGTCTATGAAAGGAAAACCAGTAGATCACTGATACATTTTCCCTAGATAGGAGTAACTGTCACCCTGATAAAGCATCACAAAATTAGTATCTTCTAAGGATAGACAAAAACTTGGAAGTACAGTATCCAAATGCGTAATTGCAGTGAGACATCACTAACACTAAACAGAGTCTCAGATTTGTGCTATCTAAATTCCATTCAGTGCTTGTTATTCTGAGAATAATCTTTTGGGTACAAAATCCTTAAAGGTTTGTGGTTTTTTTCATGAACACGTCAACATGGTAAATGTGAGTATCTAGCTGTTATGCAGTCTGTACTTCTTATCTTTAGTCATTATACACTTTCAAAAAGCTTCCTGGTAGATATTTATGTCAATCATCTTTCTTCTGATGTCTTCCCCCCTTATTTCTTATGAAGACAGCTTATAGTGACCAAAGACCTCTTTTGCCAATGTAACTTAAAGCACCACCTTGGACAGACACCAAAGTCCACTCAGCGAGAACGGGACATTTCTTTTGTGTGTGCATAATGCAGTTATATCAAGATTTCAGAATAACAGTGATGAAAAATTTATCTTTTTTTTTTCTCCACAGAACATAAGACAAAGGTGAGCTATAAGTGCAGGCAGGCCATATAGTTCTGTAAGATTAGGTCTCATTTATTTCAAGATTATTATTCTTTGTTGTTTGTTAAGATTTTTGATCTAATGACATTTCTATTACCATGCTGATATTCTGAAAGTGCTTTGCCTTTTAGCTTGCTTTGAGTTATAGTTTTGCATGGTCAATGGAAGTCACTTAGTGATTTCAGAGGTTTAAAGTGCTCCTTTCCTAGAAAGTTGAAAGTATTTAGAGAGCGAATAATTAAATGTGCTAAAAATTCCTCACAAAAGCCAAAACCAATGAAACAAAAAAGGCTGTGTACAACATAACAGTCATTGACAGTAGTTGCTAATTAAAGAGTCTGATAGCTGGATAATAACTTCAGGAGTCAACAGATGAAGTTCAGAACAATTCTCTACCTTAGAGCTGATACTAAGTCATAAGAACAAATTGTGTTAATTTAATAAGTTTAGACTAAATCCACAAAGAAATTCTCATAGAAAGATTCATTTCATGAAGTATGTGTTTAAGTTATTTGCCTTGACTTGTACGTAAAGCAGGAAGAAGTGGGCTTATCTAGCCCGCTCTTCATGTGTCCTTTTTCTGCTAGCTACCTCTATATGAATTAACTGAACCTTAATAAAGGCCTGATCCTTCCTTGGCTGTCACTGTGGAGCTGTTGGATCTCTAGCTTTTAGTTATAAGGGTCCATTAGGACTTTCAGACTAGGCCTTTGAAACCAACACTGCGAGCCAGGTTCTGATCTCGCTAGTGTTTGTGTGACTAAAGATTTCTTTATAACTTCAATGGATTTATTGAAAATTATGTAAACGAGGTCAGAATCTGGAATGTCTATCACTCCTTCCACCAAAGCAGCTCAATGTATATGTCTACACCAGTAAACTAAACAGGACCAGGATAGATTTGAGTCCTGGCACACTTTTATCTATATTGTTTAATTTTCAGCAAATTCAGAATGGTTTGATCTGTGCCAGCTGGAGAATATCTAGAAATGATCTGAAGTATAGAATAAGCCCAGGAATGATCCCAGCAAAAGTATGGAGAAAGCTCCTTTTGGGAGTAGAGAAAGTTTCTATGGTAGTTCTGCTATGCCGTTTATCCTCAGGGTCAGAAATCTGCCTTTATTCAGCAGCAAATGGGACAATATTGACAGAAAGTGCAGGACTCGTATTCTTGATGGGCAAACTGTTGGTGCTGCTTTATACAGCTCAAGGTAAATGGCAGCATATGGCAATTAACAGTGGTGGTGGCCTCACCTACGTTCCTTACTCAGTTCCCAGTTAATACTGCAAATGTAGGTCATTGAACATACTTCCACTTTCCCAGGTATTTGTAGCAATTAATTCTGAACTCATTTAGCTCATGTTTTGGAATACTAATAAGAGGTTTATTAAAGTTACTGTTATTGAAATCTCTTTCCTCAAGCATATGTTTAGAGGTTAACAATTTTTCCACTAGATATATCTTTCCATTTGGCTTTGTAGGGGATATATAGCTACATATTTAGTCCATTTTCATGAGTAACTGTTTAATCAGTTTCTGTACATTCTTAGTCTCCACCATAATTTCTTTTCCTGCTTTGAGTGGAAGCTATTGAATAACTATGACTGTATAGGATGCAGATATACATTAGGTTGCAATGGGTTGCAGTTTATGTGTTTCACACTGACAGGATTTGCAGCTTTGATAATAGCTTATTGAAAAATTTTTTTAAAGTGATCTACAAACTCTTTAAACATGCTTCCTCAAATTCATTTTAATACGTATGAAAACATCACCAAAGGACAAAATGTAGACGATAGTTTTTCATTTAGCTAGCTGGAAAATTAAAATGGTGTTAAATTTATGCTTCCAGATAAATCTGAAGATTTCCCCTAGAAAGGTATAATTATTCACACACTTAACATGTTACAACTGAATTTGATGGTACAGGTTTAATTGGATTAGCTTTCCCTGTACACTGCACACTCTTCTCTCAACTTCAGTACTCTTTTCTTAGGGTGGTCCTGCCTCATTGCTCAGTGGTAGAGTTCCAGCAACTTGTACATGAATTTTCCAGTGGAGGAGAAATCAAGAACATACTGTGAGCAGACTTTAAATTTGGCTTATTTTGTCAGCACACGCACAAATGTGTGCTCACACACATACATCATAGCAGCCATAAACCAAAGACAACTGCAGACAATATGAAACCAGTGTCCCTCCCAGGAATAATGTGATGATATAACACCTGGTATGCAGAGAAACTCTTATTTTTGAGTATTTATTCAGATTTTAAAGAAGAGAAGAATCTGTCCTCCTTCTTGCAAAGCACCTTTCCAAAGGCTGTGGTCTCAACCGGAGAATAACTCAATGTAAAACTCACAGGACAATGTCTTTTCCCAACTCTGAGGATTACTTGCAGGTTATGTGCAATAATGTCACCTACTGCCACCCAGCAAACATAATTTGTTTAGTTGCATAGCCATGTGGTGATTATTTTTTTACAAAGTCCTCATATTTGTAGATTCATGACCTTAATTTTGAGAACAAATTCTTCAAGCCATGCTGAAGTAAACTTTGTTCATTAACTTAATGTTTCAAGACAACTCCTGATTCAACTGTCACACACATATTCACAATGCTTAAATCTATGCTTTTATTCTACTAAAGTTAAAACAGATTCTTCAACAAAAATAAATACAGTACCAAATCTCAACAATCTGACTAGAGTTTTGCAAATATATTACGTTTCAGATGTTAACTTTTCAGACTAAGGAAAGGAAAACATGACTTACCTGGAGTCAATATGTCAGTATTTTCAGCAGTACTTAAGTCACATTTTGAATGAAGTGATCTAGATAAAAGAAACATGTAAGAAATTAGAAGCAAAGTAATAATTTGTAGATTTATAAAAGCATAAGCATGAAAATAAATCTTCCATTATTCTTTATTAATTACAGAAAACTATAATTCCATATTTAATCACTTATAATGCTTATTACTCCATTTTACATTTCTTTCAGATTAAAAATGAAAGAATTCATACTGAATGCTATAAGTAAGGGGATTTTTTAAAATTAATTTTGGACACTTACGATCAAATTTTTAAATTTGGTAGATAAAATTCTGATATTACGTCCATATACAGCAAAGCAGAAGACTTAAATGCATGACTGGAATGTCTGTAGTAACATTGTATGTGACTTCTTAATTTACAATCATTTCAACAGTCATGGCTAGAGTAATGCATTACACTTCCACCATGATTCTAATTGCAGTTGCACATGTTCTGAAGCACAAATAATAAATCTGCCAAAATACATGTGTCAGTTCTGAAAATATGTATTTTACAAATCAGTCTTGACTGGAAAAAATACAAATGTATTTCTATTTAAAACTGTGATTTTACTGAAAGCAGGTAACATATTAGTGTCCTTTTATTCAGGAGGTGGATGTGAATAATGTCCTTGCACAGGACTCAGAGGAATCAAGTTCATTTCCACCTTTTATAACAGAAGATTTAAACTCATGTATCTTTCTGAGAGACACTGGCCCACTATCCTGAGCTGAACTGGACTCTATGGGAAGCTGTTTATTTAACACAAATAAATTTTGATTGAAACATGTATTAGGACTTTTTAATATCCTACATGACTAACATTGCACTAGTCACTAGGGCTTTTTTTCAACCTATTCTATTGTGTTTAAAATAATCCAAGAGGATGAGCAAAATATGGTTTTGGTAACTAATCTGGAGGTAGGAATGGAGCTTCAGTTTCCCTGTTTCATTGATGTTTTTGCTTACAAAATGAAGAACCAAGAACATAGGAAAAGGAAGCCATGAAATGAAAATCAAATACCTGAATATCTTTACTTGCCTTTTCTTGCCTAAAATCTCAAAAATTCTCAAAAATCAATTTGTAATATGAAACATACAATGATTATGTTCCTTGATGATCCTCGTAGGTTTATATTTGTTTTTCTAAGCTGCAAGGCTTAAGGGTTTTCCATCACTTGTAAAAGGTAGTTTCACTGACAGTGATCCAAAACCCAGTAACTACTTTGCCAAATGAGATACACTGTGAGGTTTAATTTATATTATTTTTATTCTATAGCTGTTCTGGTAGTGTGAGGTAATTTCACACACATCATGAAATTTTAATTTGGTTACAGAATAGTTTACAGACAGCTGTATCTTAGAAAAAAGATCCAGTTAATTTCTGCTCTGAGAGGGTAGCTGGAGTTTGAGAGCTGCTTTGATTGACATTACATGATCTGTCAGGTTTTTTTAAAATACATGTCATATAGCTGGTGACATGTTTTTTGCTGCTCCTCCTTTTGAGTCAAAAACTAACATATTCACTAAATAATTCATAGTAACAGATGCTTATCATATAACTAGAGAACTTGAAGGGTATTTCACTAAAAGACAACACACTGGAGAATGGAATTTCAACCCTCTTTAATTAACAGTAGCATTGTTGATTCCAGAAGAAATCACAGAAGGATCCAGATGCTGACTTGGCATACCTAGGAGTTTTGCATTTATCAGTCTTGAAGACAGACAGCAAGAGCAAAGGCCTACAGGCTGTGATCCACTAGTATTCCTGAGCCCATCTCTGATGAGATGTTGATAAGAATGCTACAGAAGCTTGCTTGCTAATACTAGCTATGAGACACTTCTTCAGTTAAAGTATTTCATTGAAGAGAAATTTTGGGATTTATTTTTGTCTTGATTTAGAGGGGTACCTGGCATAGCACCAGTCCTTGTAGACACACAAAGTGCCATGTGCCAGCAAGTTCATTCCCTTGGTAAAGGGCCCAGATGCTATTCAACATCACTTTCAAGGTGGTGGTTGAAATGTATCTTTCACAACTTGGGCCATATTTTGCTTCCCTTTCCTACACTGGAAAACCTGAATAACTGATCAGTAGCTAATACAGCTATGGCAATACGACACTAAACAGGACTGTGGCATAAGCTTAAAGTTCAGATACAGGTGAGATTAAAAGGTTCACTTACCTATAGACACTGAAATACATTATTTTTTTTTCCAGTGCAGCGTGCTGCATCCAGGCAGAATAATTCACTAGTGACTGTAAAGAAAGTGAGCAGATTCTCAGTCATATTTCCAAAAATCTTTTCACTGGCCTTCCCAAAAAACTTATAGCTGACCACAAATCAGCTTTGCATATTACCTAATATGTTCCTTTTTCTGGGAATGTCTGCTTTCCAAGACACATGTAAAGTTACTTAGTCACACCCATACCAACCCTATGAATTATTTTGGAGGGTAAATTAATGATAATTTGATAGTCACTTACGTAGTAGCCAAATGAAAAGACCTGCCTGTAGCTCAGAGAAAATGACTTTCAGAATTTTATTTGATTTTAGTGAATAAGTAGATTTCTGCAAGCCAGGTATAAGCTCAGATGGCCACAACTGTATCACGGTGACTTTCATCATCAATATATTATATATATAAAAAATCCAAACAATTTTGTAACTGAACAGAGAATTTTTTAAAAGGATATCTTCACACAAGTAAAAAAAGACTTTTTAATCTGAATACAATTTTTATAAAACATGTAATCAGTTTTGCTGATCACAGTCCACTATGGAATAAGTAGAATTGATGAGTGTTTTTGGCAAAAACATATTCCAACACTATTATTTTTTTTTAAATGTCCAAATATCAGAACCACAAAGTGTACACAGAGTGAAAAATAAGTTTTATTACAACATTTTTAAAACATTTTCTGAGTCTCAGAAGACTCTGATTCTCCTTGGAGATTTTAAAGTTGAAGTTGAACTTGACAGCATTTTGTCCAAACTGGCTTACCCATCTCCAGAAAATGATAGGAAATAATTGGGAACTGGGGGGGGAAGAGAAAACAAAAAGTTAATATGAAATAAATGTAACTGAATAATCACTGGATTAACTACTGCCAAATTATATGATAAATTAATTTCTACTTAATGGTTTTAAGACAAGATTAAAAGTGTTTCTGACTGCTATAGACAAGTTTATCCACAAGCAATTGAGCTCAGTATTGTTCAGTTGGCAATAGGGATAAACAGCTTCCTCTTCTGCAGAGTTTTTTAAAGTCTCACTCCCTTTTCATTTCCCACAGAACAACTGGGGTGTCTCATGCTCCTAACTCACTCACTTGTGAGGTTTTAATTTTATTTGGATTCCAGTGTTCTGTTTACTAACTATTAATGCAAAAACTGTACAGCTAAAAGTGACCTAAGGGCTACTCAGATATCTAACATGATATTTCTGGAAAAAGGAAGATGAATATTTCAAAAAAAATATCTAGAAAATGGGCCTGTATATGCATACATGTAAATTTTCCTAAATACTACTCAATCTCATACCTCCATCTCATTTGATTATAGTACTGTATAAGATCAGTTACTGTAATAATAAACACAGACATTTACAACCATGGACTGTGTGCAGGTCTAGGTGACAAAAATGCAAAAATTAAGAAGTTTTTACATTTTGACACTTTCTGAAAGATAAAATGTTTTAAACTATTTGTCACACATTTTTCCCTTCTAACAACTGCACAGGATGCTCTGAACCAGCTTCTGAGTCCAACTTGAAAAGCAAGCATGAAAAGCATAGCACAGGTTTGTATTTCTCTTCAGATTCTTCTCTTTCTTCTTTAGCCTTCTTTTCCACCATCCCTGTTATTTGGACCATCCTTGGTGCAAATTTATCAATAGTAGTGTGGTTCTGCAAGGGACTGAAAAATCTTCATTGAGGAAAAAAGAGCGTAAGTTCTGTTTAAGGATCACTGCCTTCAAAGTTCAGGCTGGATAGACAGAAAACTCTGGAAATCTCCATGTTTAAGAAAGATATCACAGAATTTAAAAAGGGTAAAGGTGAGGACAGCTAAAATGGGTAGGATGACAGACTACGTGCTTTGTGAGGACAGGTAAAAGGCTGAGACTTCAATTCAAAGCGGAGAAGCTTAAGGAAGTGCAACTGAGACGTTTAAAAAGTCATGAAAGGATAAACTGAGTGTAGAACTTTATTGCCTCATCTTGCAATACAGGAAGTAAGGGGCGATTGCCAAAAGTAAAAATATCAGTGCAAGACAGAGGTAGATGCAAAATGTTATTTACAAAGCAAAAGGTGATCTGAAATTTGTTTTCAATGAAGTTGCTGGACACAGATAATAACAGCAGATTCAGAAAGGAGTTAGACCAATTCGTGGGAAGCACTTCCATAGACAGATACTATAGGCGACAGACAAGGATGTACCTTTTAATATCCTTAATCCAACAACTGCAGATACTGGCAAGGTATAAAGGGAGACACTGAAGACAGCAGGCAGGCTCCTGTGGTCTCCTTAGACAGCACATGCCACTGCCACTCTCACAGATGACATGGGAGAGAGGGACCACCAGTCCAAGCCTGTTGGATCTGTACGCTCTTGTGATCCTACAATGCTTAATCAAAGTTGATCTCCTTAAAAGTATGAGGTATACACACAATATATTGGCAGACTTTCAAGAAGTAGAAACAGCCATGAATACAGGACCAAAGACAACATACAGATACCATACAATCAGGGAATGCCCATGAACAGGAATCATGTATTAAGTATAGAAACATAGAATGGTTTGGGTTGGAAGAGACCTTTAAAGGTCATCTAGTCCAACACCCCTGCAATGAAAAGAGACATCTTCAACTAGATCAGGCTGCAATAAGGTCTTCCTGGATCCTTCTCCAGGTTGAACAATCCCAATTCTCTCAGCCTTTCTTTATAAGAGAAGTGTTCCAGCCCTCTGATCATTCATACATCTCTGTCTCCCCTCTCAATACTCTTGGCCAGTGACTTATGTGCTTCCCTATGATTTCTCATCCTTGCTCAACTGTTATGCACTGAGATAAGCTAACTTTTATAAAGATTTTTTTGGGGCCATACAATGAGATTTTGTGTCACTAATATAGTTTTGGAGGGAAGAAGGTCACATGGGGAACTACTGCATTGAACTACTGCATTATGTTGCTTTTTTTTTTTTTTTTTGCTTTGTTTTTATTTTTTAAAGAAGATAGGCCATGTGCTGAATTCAAAGTCTTCATGGAATAACTGTAGAACTTCAGATAAATAAAATAAAGTAATTTTAATGAAAATCTTAAATGTTCTCTTAAATAACCTGACAGAATTATTCCTCAAAGTTTGACATTATTGATAAATACTTTTAATAAGCTTGCTCAAGAAAGTCATAAATATGTAGGTCATTTTCCATCCTTCTTCAAAGACCTTAATGAATGCAGAAACTACAAGTCCTGTTATTACTATTATCCAGTATCAAATAAGAACACCACAAAACACTCCACACAGCTTAAGCTCAGTCAGCAGTCTTACATCACAGTATCTTAAATAGAAAGTCTTCTGAGTTCCCTTATTCCAAACACAAAGAAGAAACACCAGAGATTATTGGTTGATCAGGAGGAGGCATAAATTACTCCTGACTCCCTACTACAATCACAGGGCTTTATACAGTTCATATTAAAACCACTAAGAGCTTTTCTATCAACCACAATGGAAGAGGATTAGGGCAGTATTTTGTAATAGGGAGCCTTCTGTGTAGTCACAGCAATTTATAAATCATTTCTACCTAATAAAATTAACACTAAATGTCATCTTGCAGCACTAATGGTTTTCCAGCAGTTGGCCAACGATTTGCTTCATGGAGAAAAGGATTGAACAAGCCCCACACCTGCAGTAGCTTTAATATCAAGCCTTATCCAATGATCCCATCTGAAGTATTTTAACTATTTTTGTCTCCCCTCTCAATTAGCACCATACAAAGATGATGGGTGATTGCTAGGCATGCTGCAAACAGCTGCATTCTCTCCCTCACATTATCTGCCACCAGTTAAAGAAGGCAAGATAATAGAGTAGCATCCTTCCATGGGGAGAAAGCTGCCATCTTTTGCCACCTAGCTGCATGCCTGTCTTGCCTGAGGAACTCTCTCACTTCCTTGCTTCATAGTAGTCAGAAACTAATGAGGAGTACAAATCTCAGTCTACTCACTGAGATTTGTACTCCTGGTTAAATAGCTTCACAGCCTTTAGCATGGCAACTTGCATGTAAAATTTTAAATTCTTTCTTTTGGTCTTGGGACTAAACAAATACTAATGAATATTAACAATATAAAAGTCCTGGAGATATCTGATTCCATATTCATGCTGAGGTGCCTGCTTGTATCCCTTAGAATGCTCAGTTCTGTTCATTTTTACTGTTTGAGTAGCTGATGTTCCCCAGCACCAATGAACTGGTGAAGGAAAATAGAAACAGAGCTAAAAGACTTTTATTCTTATGGGAATATATAATACTTTAGAGTGCTGTGCTTCCCAGCAAGGAAAGATGACACTGTCTGATCAGGTTTAGGCTCAGCACCTAATGGGAATGGTAGCTCCCTTTACCTGGGAAAAAGTGCTAGTATAGCAAATTCCATGCAAGAAAAAGAGAATAGAAGAGAAGAAAGCTTCTTATGCATATTTCCGAGTCCTCTGCACTGACTGAGAGACCTTTAACACCTCTCGTTTATAAAGCTATTTAGGTTAAGGTACCTCTGAGAACTCATTAGTGGAGGCAACACAAACAGAAAGAATTTCAGGAGTGTCTTTGTTCAGAAAATCAGAGAGCAGCACAAAGTACCTGGTGATTTACAGGAAACAAAATGGTTGCTAAAGTCATGTAATCAGGAAGGTATTGTAAGATGAAAGGACATGTTCGTCTTTGTCATGCATTGGAGAAAAGAACAGGAAAAAAGGTTCTGTTGTCTTTGGTTTTTTTTTTTTTTTTCCCCCATCTCTTTCAAGTCTCTAAAACAGATTACAAGATTTGTAGAGGCTCAAAATTCACTTCTTACTGAGCTCAGCACTTCATGCAAATTGGCAAAGAATGCAATGAGATTCCATGGCTTACTTGTCTTGACTGCTCAGTATACCTCTTGGGCTTTCTGCCTGAATTTCAAGACAGTCATTTGTTCATTTTCTCCAGCTAAAGCACTTGATCTAAAAAAGACTGTTAACTCTCCCTAAAAGTATTGCCTTTTTTGGCTCCTCGTCTCCTGAGTCGGAAGAGCAAAATAGGTGTAAACTTGACTATGTTCCTTTTATTTTACCCTTCAACAGAATACACATCCTTTCAATTAAGATTAGCAGACCTTATTAGACATGCCTTTCTTCACCTCCTCATACTGCCTCAGTGCCTTAAAACTTGCTCTCCATAACAGAGACATAGCTTTTTAGGTAGAAATGTTTCATGCCAGCAGCCTCCAGCAAGAAAAGAAAAAAAAATAAAAAAAAAAAAGGGAGCGGATAACGAATTTCTACCTTTAATTTATACCTTCCATCAGCAGCACGTTATTAACATCAAGAAAACTATGGTTTATTAAGCTATATTTATATACAGGCAGATAATCGGTGAATTTCTCTTGCATGTTTCCTCCTGAACTAGTTGCAAACTGCATGCTGAGTTTCCTAAACTCATTTGAACCAGATAAGTATAATTGCTTAAAATAGACAGGAAGCATTCAAGGGATAAGTATATCCCCACCACCTGTGTGTCATTCTGACTCACAGTCCCAGCACAGCAAACACTGAAGTCAGTGAGAACCTTTCCAGTGACACAAGTGAGTTTTACATTTGCCCATCTGAGCTAGAATAAGAGCAGACAGTCTTCATGATCCTCCAACCCACATGTCTTCATGTCCATGTGGGCAAAATCAGCAGGACACATAGCACACCTCACAAAGATCTAAGAGAAATGTTACATGGGGCGTTGCATGTACCGGAGGTATCAGGCTCGCAAGGACTCCTGCTGTTCTCTCTCAGCATCTCCATGAGCTGTGGGATAATGTGCCAGTATCAATCTAAATAGCTCCTGATGGGTTTTTCCTCCCATAACAGAGTTTATTCCTCTAGTCACTAGTCAGAAAAAGAGTATGGCTACAATACGGTTGATGTGCTTGACTTACTAATGACCATACATAGTTTGAAAGCCACAGGTAACCCATACCTGAGCTCAAAATCTCAGTCTTATCCTGTCATTTGGATTCCCTTCAGTCTGCTGCTACCTTAGAGTGAAAATTTGGAGATTGTGAGCTTATAGTGCATTGCTCAGCTCCTGAGTGAGTTGTCTTGAGCTCAATGAAACCAGTGCAATTGTGTTTGCTTACATCTTTATGAATATGGCCACAAATTATTAAATCAAGTTTCCCTATGTGGCTGTAACAAGTACTAACAGTAGGACTGTGCATGGAGTGGACTAAAATCCTAGCATCATGCTGAATCAAATTGATCAGGCTGACATTATTGCTAAGCTTATGGGCATAATGAAGCAAGAGAGAACACAGAATTGCTCCTTGCAATGTTGTTTTAGGAGATTGGCTCTGCAGTCTTATAGTCCTTTTTAAAAAATAGTTTAAATCACAGAGATAGCGTTCTGAATATGATTAGCCGGGAAGCCTGTAAATTAAATGCATCGTGGTGTTTCTAGAATGTGGAGGTGCTATGTAAAGTGAACAAGCACCTATAAATATGAATTTTTGTTACTGAAAGTTCAAGACTTATAAATCAAACCAAAACTCAGTCTTATTTTTCACAAATTCTGCTATATGGAGGAATTGTTTTTTCACTATTATTTAAAAACCATAGGGGTCCAATAAAACTTACTGAAATCAACAGATAGAGTTTGTTCCCATGAGCTCTGGATCCCACCTCTAAATTGCAGAGATATGAATTTGATGGATGGACTGTTTGGCAGATGAGGAATTAATGGAATGGTCACATCCAGGGGTAGTGGTCAATGGCTCAATGTCCAGATGGAGATCAGTGACAAGTGGTGTCCCTCAGTGGTCCGTACTGGGACCAGCACTGTTTAATATCTTCCTCACAGACAGTGGGATCAAGTGCACCCTCAGCAAGCTTGCAGATGATACCACTCTGTGTGGTGCAGCTGACACACCAGAGGGACGGGATGCCATCCAGAGGAACCCGGACAAGTTTGAGAACTGGGCCATGTGAACCTCATGAGGTTCCACAAGGCCAAGTGCAAGGTCCTGCACATGGGTCAAGGCAACTCCTGGTATCAATACAGGTTTGGGGATGAAGGGATTGAGAGCAGCCCTGCGGAGAAGGATTTGGTGGTACACGAGCCAGCAATGTGTGCTTGCAGCCCAGGAAGACAACAATATCCTGGGCTGCATCAAAAGAAGTGTGGCCAGCAGGTTGAGGGAGGTGATTCTGCCCCTGTACTCCACTCTGGTGAGACTCCACCAAAAGGGTAGATTTAGACTAGTCTGAAGTAAGGAATTTTTTATCCTGAAGCTGTTGAAACACTGGAACAGGTTGCCCAGAGAGGTGGTAGATGCCCCATCCTTGGAAACATTCAAGGTCATGTTGGATGGGGCTCTGAGCAACCTTATCTAGTTGAAGCTGTCCCTGTTCATTGCAGGGGGGTTGGACTAGATGACCTTTAAAGGTCCCTTCCAACCCGAACCTTTCTATGATTCTATGATTCTATGCTCAGGTCTCATGCAGACTTCTCATGGCAAGTGCTAGATATGCAAAAATAGTTCTATTCTTTCCTGCTACTCATGTATCATTTGGAAATTCAGACACTTTTAGTTTAATTAGAAGATCATCTTTGAAAAATGACAGTTTTTCACATGTGTGGCTTTATTTTTATGGTTTTCAAAGCAGTTTCTTTTTACCTCTCCAGTGATGGTTAGTACTACAAAAAATTGTTACTGCTACATCATTGCTTTATGTGTAAGAAATGGCCTCAAGTTGCACCAGAGGAGGTTTAGACTAGATATTAGGAAGCATTTCTTTACAGAACAGGTTGTTATGCGTTGGAATAGGCTGCCCAGGGAGGTGGTGGAGTCCCCATCCCTGGAGGTGTTTAAGAGTCGGATTGACATAGCACTGAGGTATATGGTGTAGTTGGGAACTGTCAGTGTTAGGTTATGTGTTGGACTAGATGATATTCATGGTCTTTTCCAACCTAGATGATTCTGTGATTCTGTGACTCCTTCTTTATTTAGTATCAACAAAACATGAACATGACTTTGAAAATTATCATAACAACAATTTATATATGTTTGGAATTTAGAAATAAGTTTTTTGGTGCTGTGTAAAGAATACCATGAGCTGTGTGCACAAAAAGGAAATGGTAATATCACAGCTAATATGAACTCAGAAAATGTTCCTGAACTCAGTACCCTGTACAGCCAAAAAAAGCCATAAAAATTTTCATACCTAAGAACTGTCATGCATTAGCATGGTCCATTCAGAGCCGTAACATACATTGTTATATAGAAAATATATATGATGAATACCTAACTCAGAAAGCTGACAGAGGCAAAATTGTCTGGAAGCTAGAAAACTAGAATTTGCTTAGCCACATAACATTTGAGCTGAATTAAAGAGATTTGATGCCTCAAATCTGCTAAATCTTACAGATGTTCCAGCTTACTTTCCCTCCCCTGGAGTTACAGTATCAAAGATTTTGAGCTGCTATATCCACTTTTCATAGTTGATGTGGTAGATACTGTGACATTCAGTGCTTTTTTTTGGTGACTGAGCCATCTGCAGAGAAAACACTATGTAGGCAGAAGAGCCAAAGCTAAGCAGACAGACTCACACAGTGACATTTTAGGTTGAATCTAGCTAGCAGGTTTGAACTCTTTTGCTCACAGTTGAGATAATATTTTTTTGAAGACATACAGAGGAAGACAAATATTCCTAAATTTCTCTAGTAAAAGTGGCTTGTTAGGTCTCAGACATCAGCTTTCATCTCAGCTGCTGTCTGTTAAAAGCACACTTCACTCTGGAACAAAGTGTTAGGATTACAATATCAAACATGTCTAAAGGGTGTGGGGAAAGGCATCATGTATCTTGTTTCTTGATAACTCCAAAATATTCCCAGTACTAAATGAGAAGGATTCCTGCAGGGATTAACAAAGTAGAAAAGGATGTACTATCCTATGGTAGAGGAACCACAGTCCCAGCTTCTCAAATCCTAGACCTCACTAACCTGGCTTCCTATTTTCCGTGTGACTTCCTTTCAGTCAGTTGTCAAATAACTATTCCTCCTGCCAAGGCTATACAGGGTGAGGCTACACAATTCACATAGGTCAACCTAAGGAGAGAAGAGTAGAAAAGATGATGGTACCAAACACTAGGAACAGAGAGTGAACAAGCATAAGGTTTTCTGTCATTCTTGTTTTCTTCACTGCTTTCTGACCGTCAAAAGGGAAGATGTTCCCGTTTTGCTAGTGTCACCAGCCTTCCTTCACTTGTTCCCTTCACATATGTTTGAATGTTGGAAAATCCCTTAACTCCTGTTAAAAAACACAGCAAATAAAGGAAGTTATAATCAGAGGCACTTCTCTTCCTTAGTCTTTTTTCTCAGGGAAGCAATTCACCCGAGGGGTGTTTGCTGTCCTATGCCTTGTCCTGCATCTGCTGTGAAGGCAATGTCTCTCCCATCTGTGGGAAGCATTAGTTCACTTTTCACTAAGCTAGGAATAAAAGGGATCTTTCTCTCTGTTCTCAAATTTTTACCTTAATGTTTCTAATGACTCACACCAATGTAAATTACTGTGAAAGGAAGCCAGGTTTCTTGTATGTATCAAACAGCCACTGTAAGAACTTCCAAGTATTGAAGGAATAATAACAAAGTAAATCTGCTTTAACTCTGGAGTTTACTACACAATCAAATTTGATTAAAGAAGTCCAATTCCTTATTGTTCTGAAAATTGAAAGCATTTGGAGATTATTTTGCAAAGCTGCATTTAACTTGTGTTATATGATACCACATAAACAGATAAACCAAAGATAAATTAGGCAACTTCCTCCTTTCATTAAAATAAAAGTCTTAATCATTACTTTAAAATTAACATGTTTCCCAGTATATTTTAAAAGTCACTAGCAGCTCTTTTCTTTATAAAGCTGTCTCTGCTTCCAGGTTCTTACTGTCAGTGAAGAAGTGCTGATAAAACAGGAGATAAAACAATAGAGTACCAAAATCATACTTTGTGCAGATAGCCAGTACACTATCATGCAAAATCATGGAAGAATTTTTTGCTTATTATTGGAAGGAAAGCTCTTGTTATATTCAGTCCACATCCTGGCTGTATCTTCTTTCTCCACGAGGAATAATGTGTGACAAACAAGTTTATGAAACTGAAAGAGTAGATGATATAAGCTGAGAGTCAACTAAGATGTTTGGCTGAGATGAATGGTAACACCCTTGTTTGTCCTGTATTCTTGTGGAAACCACAGTATCTACCTGTAGTCCCACAATATATAATAGTCAAAAGGCATATGTTAATGAAAGCTGCTGATAGTGTCACTTAAATGTGGTCATGGCCCAAAGATGGCTTTCTATATAGCAGAGACTAACAAATTCTAACAGACTAACAAGATATTCTGGCTGTGGTTTTAGTAACTTCTGTTTGATTTCCTGTTCAATTTTTTTATCTTAGTAAACAAAAATGTTAGCAGTAATATTAACATTGAAAGTATCTGTCTTTTCCAACTCTCCTATAACTGGAAAGTTTACCTGTAATTGAAAAACAACAGATTTAAATAATGTAGGCAATAACAGGGAATAGATAATGAAGCATGAAAGGGATCTACAAAGCTATTTAAAGTTAAGTGTCAGAAACCAGAATTTTTTTAGAGAAGAGTTTATTTTTGAAACCTGTCAGGGATTTGAAAAAAACTATGTGAGATTATTTTGCAATACATCTTATCTTGATATACCTTTAAAAACATGCTGGAAAAAGAAAGTTGCATATGAATGTGATCAGTTTAGACTCCTGCTTTTGAATTATCTCAATGCAGCTCAAAGAGAAATGAGGCAAGTAACATAAAAAATAAAAGTAACATCTAGAAAAAATATTGTGCAACAATGATGCTAGGGCTTTTGGGGTGGGTTCGTTTTAGGTGAATATCTGGAAAGTAATTCCTAGAAGCAATTAATATGGAGTCCATACAGGGAAGATGACCTTGGACAAAGTCAGAAAGGCCAACTGGGACAGAAAGAGACATGATCATTTGACATAAATTCATCTATTGTCCCATGCGAAGGAGAGAGACTTGCCATAGCATGATGGTATGTATCATTTCAGTTTGTGTAGGGAAAGAAGAAACAAATTCTGTTCTTGTACCTGCCAATATTTAAGCCAATATTTTGCTTCTGTGCGCCTGTCACTGGAGCAGTTATACCCAGTGATGATAGACCTCTTTCATGTTTGACATCCAGCATCTTTCTAACAATACTTTGAAGAATGATTCACATAATCCTGTATGAGATTAGTCAGCTTGACATATAGAGCCCATCTATTCAGTGAGTGTCAGAGACTTGGTCCTCTAAAACTCTGGACTTAACAGCTGCAGTCAAGTCTAGAGTGAAGGTTATAAATCTTCCAGGGCTGCAGTAGCTGCAGTTTATTTGATAGCTGCAAGTCACTGAGGACTATATCAAACTTTTGGTGAAAGACTCATATTCTTCCAGGATAGGACTTGGACGAGATCCAAAATCGTACTGTGTAGTTTAATTGAATGAATGAAACACAATGTTGATTTGCCAGCTGTTATATTAGAATCCAGGCTTTTAATTCCTTGCTCACAAATGAATCTCTGCATGCAGGAGGGACTAAAGGATTGTTCTGTTTAACACCCAGTAATTCAGAGCCTGTAGGGAGCTCTGCTGTACACAATGCAAATACTGGGTATAAATACCAAAACATCCCCAAGTATGTAAATTAAACACCTTCAGAAGTTTTAAAAAGTAACATAGTCTTAAGACTAGCAATCACATTCTGCACTGAAATGCATACAAAATATACATGCGTACATACATATGTTACAGTGAGGTATTTCAGTCTGTTCTTGGTGTGCTAAGACTTGACCTTCTATTTGTCTATTCCAATTTTGAACTGAAAAAAAAGTATTAACTCAAAATTCTCTTTTCTTCAACCTACCCAGTATTATGAATTATAACTGCCTGTGCCCAGTCTGGCATCTTTTGAAATGAGCACTCTGAATTGCTGAAAATGTGACAGAACTTAGAACAAAGATTTGAGTAGGCAAAGAAACACAGCTTGAAGGCAGATAATGGTGTTGAAATGTAGCTGTCATTTTCAAATGCAAAGATTTGAAAATAATTCTTCACTTACCTGCCAGGATGATTTGGAGGGAATAACTGTTGCTTCAATAAGTGAAGACTTGAGATAAAGGTATGAGCTCTCAGCTTTTTAGTCTATTCCTAAAAATGTAACATTAGAGTGTAGAAATGAACTCTAGAAATTAGACATATTAGCCACATGGGCAGTCATTTGGAACCTGAAGAATAGATTGCAAGGTCAGGTCCTGAAGATTGTCACTGCTATTGCATTTGATTCAGTCAGCAGTGCCAATTATATATAGACTGTATGTGACAATCAAATTCTCTTTCATAACTGCATATGGCTAGATACAACACTGTGTAACATCTGAATGGAAGCAAAGAAGGAAACTGATTACCAAATATATCTATTTAATATCACCATGGTTCTTAAATTATTAAAACCATCACCTTTAAAAACAAGAAGATATCATGTTCTCAACAAATATTATAATAGGGGAGTATTGAAGTTCATTTGTATGTACTTCCAAAATCTCTTGTGATATTTCAATTCCTAAAGGAAGGAAGCTCAGGAATTATTATCTCCTCTCCCTTTGGTACTTTCTTGATATATAATTAGTGTAGGCAACCAAGTACTTTCATTCCTGACTCTTAGTACTAATTTTTTTCATTGAATATGAAAATATAAATAGAAATCTGCTGACAGAAAAATTATTAAGCAGTTCAGCAATCAGTACCTGCTGGAAAATTATTTCTAAATAATTTGAAAATTTGAAGAGGTAGGGAAAATTCAGTTTTGCCACTTTAATGAAGTACAGCAGTGCACCCAGACTCTGTTACTTTTGCTGTGGTTAACACCCCATGTGTGAAATTCTAACCCAACTAAATTCAGTGACGATTTTTTTTTTGCAAGATATCACCATTTTTTTTCTAATTGCTCTTTCCCTATCATAACAGCTATTCCCCAGAGAGTAAGATGAGTTTAAAGTTTTATTAACAACAAAAAATATAAGCAAATCTGGTCCAAAATACATCTCATTTGCTGTTGCTGTTGCATCTTACCCAGAGGCAAAATGTGCCGGTGGCCAAACATTCAAAGTTTAAGCCTGTTGCATTATTTACAAAGTGTTAAGTGCACAATTGTAAAGCCAACTTCTAAACATAAAACTCACAAATTTAACAGAAAGAATACTGAGAATAGAGACAAAATCCAGGATGAAGATTTAATGTCATTTAGTGCCATCACTGCAACATGTGTGTTATGATGCAGTACTGAATTTCTTACTATTTTTTAAGAAACACACTATTCCTCATGCAGTGGATGAAGTGTCAGCACATCTATTCAGTAATTTCTATTCTTCTTGATTAACATGTGTCACTGTTACTTCCCATTTTCTCCCTGGTATGCCACTTACTGGAGGTCTCCAAAAACATCAGCAGATTGATTTTCACAACTATTATTGTTTCTATTTTACAGAGAACTTAAGCAGAGAAATACAGCTAGAAGTATGAATACTTTTCTATGCAACTGAATCCTGTTCTAGATCTCCAATTACTACAGTGAGAGTTTAGACATTTAGTACATATACAGACATAGACTTACAGACACTGTCACATAAATAATCTGAAATCTATTGAAGGTATGTACTGCTGCCTCCAGCCAGTAAGCAAGTCTGTTATTTATCCAAGGCTAACTCGATAGACTTGGGACTCTTTAATATCATCTGAAGCCTAGGCAGAAAGGCAGCAAAGTCTTCTGGCAAAAAAGGGAGAGGTTTTGTGATCTCTCTCTGGTTTTGAAGACCCTTTCCTAAGATTCATTTGAAATTACAACAATACTTTTTAAAGTAAAAATTGCTTTCTATAATTGTTCTAGGTGTCTACAAAACCTTTGCAATATTTTGGCATACCCAGGCTTATTTCTATCCAGGAATAGAAAGGTATTTTCTGTTGGGATGTCTTCGGTAGAAATACTACAACTGCAGTGATGAAGACTGCAAAATCAAGCCACTAATAAATTAGGAAATTCCAAAATTAAATCTGCTTTTTCAAGGCTAGTAGAAGACACAGATTAGGTCATAGGAAACTAAAAGATGTACTTTGCTTTCAATATTTGCTTAACTTGTGTTGGGCAAGTCACATAAGAAAACGGACCCCAGCTTGTCTGTTTTTAAAATGGATAAAACAGCATTTTTGCAAAATACTTCTAGCAGCAACATGATCACCTTCCCTCATGGGCACCAAAGGAGGCAGGGCTCTAATAACAATCTTCTCCTTATATGTAGAAGCGAGTACATTGTCTTTTGTGACTCAGCCTTCTTCACTAGGTTATAGTGATCACCTGGATGTTCTGCTTTTCTACTGACAGACTCAGAATGCAGCATGAGCAATCTGTTTATACACAGATATATATTACAACTTTTAAACTGTTAAAAGCAATACTGGATGACAAATATTATTAAGAGGTATCACAGATTATATTGGCAGTATGGACACTTAGAAATTAAAGTCAAAGTGGAACTACAACAGCAGTGGGCAATAACATTCTCGTGCCCATGGACTCAGACATCCCTGGGTACCAATAGGAATAACAATGAGGAACACCATCTGCTGAGCTCTGAAATGAGCTCTTTATTCATGCTTGGCAGACCTGCAAAAAAAGGAGGGGGGAGGAAGGGGTGTGGGGAGTTTGTAGCCAAATTTTGCAGCTCGATAAAGGTAAGCACAGCAGATGTTATCACCACTTCCCTCATGGGGTTTTGTTTGCCCATCCACTATTTTTCGGTAGATACTAGCAGCCATCGTTCAAGAAATGAAATTGCCAGTAATGCTCTCCTAAGCCTGGTACTTTCAGCAATCAGGTGTTAACACATAAATACATGCTGCTGTGAAATAAATTTAGATACTAACAGAACCCAACTGCAATAATTGAGATGGAACTAATACCTTTTGTGATTTCTGCAGTGCAGGCTAAACTAAATGCTTTACAGAGAAGAGAAGGTGCATCAGGGATATTTCCTCATATAAAAGCATGTAAGTTCAGACTTCCATAATTTTAAACATTAGTCATAGGAAGCCAGATATCTCAGTTCACAAGTACATAGCACAGCCCATTTGTCAGCTGAAAAGCAGAAGAAAGCTCCTACTGATGATGTTTTCCATTATCAGTCATATAAAGCAGATTTACAGAGCGTCATACAGTTTCACAAAGGGTTTCAAATGAACACAACACTGAGGCTGTTCCCCAGTAAACATGATTTTTGCCATTATTAGTAAAAATCTGCAGGTTTTGTGCTGACTTGACAGCTCAAGGTCTGAGGATTTTTTGGCCTTGCCTTGGCCTGAGCTGACCTTAGCTTGCTTTAATAATTGCTTAGTGGTCATCTGACTAATCCCTATCTCTGGGAATATTGCAGGTGGCAAAGGCCTGATAAATGTAGACAGTCGTCATGGGACAAACAACAGCCCTTTGCATCAGATGGAGGCTGCTGTGCAGCTTTCACACTTCACCTAGGAACCAAGGAGAAGCAGGCAGATCTTGCTGGCAAAATGTGAAATAACACCAAGCAGACCCAAACAATTTTAAGACTACTACTGAGGAGACATCTCTGTATTAATCTGAACAATGAGTATATATTTTTGTAACAGGGTTAATAATTTCGACTGTTAAAATATTAATTTGACTAAGTAAATAATTCGATTTAGGTATATGGTATGTTCCCTTCTGCTCATAACAACATTTGCAGTGTATTAAGACAGTTTACTACCAAATCTATGCCCTCCTGGACCAGCACTATAAATGTGATTACAAACACATGAACACATTTCTGCTGAATTAGCCAAAACACGCAACATGGGAGGACAGATGACACACAATAAAGCCTGTTAATAGTACAAAGTTAACACACCAGAGGTTCTGCACTAATCTGAACCAGCAGAGCAAGCTTATATAGGATCAGCACTTTGCTCCTTGCAGCTGCAACTGTTTGAGCTGGTACTGGGAACCTGAAGACAGGCTTTCCTGTATCATAAAATCATGGCCTCAGAAACTCTGGTGTTGCACTTTTGATTGATATCCTATTTTACTCCCTTCACAATTCATGTAGGCTCTAGGATGTTCATATGACAAAGAAGCTCCTTAGGATTCAGTAAATACTGTGGTGATTATGCTGACTATTTTTCTCTTCTGTGCTTATATCAGTCACCTTAACTTCCCTTCTTTCTCTCCTCTCCCATCTCTGTTTATCATTCTCCTTGATTTTCTCCTTTCTGGCTTTGTTCTTCATTACTTATCTCTTGGTTATTTCTCTCCCTTTCTCTTGCCTTCCCTGCTTTTTGATGGGTCTCTCCGCTCTGGCTTTCCTACAACCCATTCTACCCCTCCTCCTTGTGGATCTCTCTCTGTCTGCTGAGCCCTGCAGACTGTTTTTCAGCACTCCTTTGTTGAGGAGCAGGGGCAGAGCAGGGTAATGGACTAGCATGCTGGTTCCTGTATTGAATAAGATGCTTGTGTTTATGGAAATAATTGCTGTGTGGCTAGCTTTGCTTTGACTAACCAAGCTGTAAGTGGTGCTAGTAGTTTAGCACTTTCAATTTCTACTAAATGAGTAAATGGGAGGTAAATAATGGAATTTAACATAATTTAAACATATTGTCATTTGATTATGTTCAATAAATGTGTAAGGACTTAATAATTATTTGTTGAGAGCTCAGGTTTGCAATATAAAAATGTTGCTATTTGAAATTAAAAAATAAGGAGCCTAGGAATACAAAGGGAAGAAAATAAATAAGATATTGTGGAACAGAGGAGAAACTCTCAGTTTGCATGGACTCATAATCAGACAAGTCAATCTTGCCTGTCCAGAAATGGAATTTACACCTAGAAAAAATGGTTAAAAACTAAAATCAACAGGAATCAAATTAAAATTATATTAGATCAGAGTGGGATACTGACCTTGTAAAAGCTCTAGTTACCCTTTTCACAGTACTGCTGGATGTACTGCTGCATCACTGGATGACTTTTGGTTACCTCCATGAAGTGAGCTGATGACTTTGATCCTGGCTGTATAGCGAAATCACCCAAAACATTCAGAAATTTAATATGAATGGCAAAAAGGAATATACATTTTGGTTGGTTCAGAAAGAGTTAAAAGGATATCTTTCTTCTCGGCAACTTTCTCACAAGAGAAAAATGGCATTTTAGAATTGCTAATATATCCAGAGGGCTAACAGGGTGAGATTGCCACATCAGCAGCAGAGAACAATAAAATAGTGCAATGCTTGCTGAAAATGTAAAATAAAAAGATCTTTACAAAGGGCAAGCCTTCATTAATATGAAAAAAAGATGATATGTCCCGAGGGGACCATTTCATACTTTGTCTGTGGCTGTCAAAGGACAGAAAGCACTCAGGGACTCTAATTTCATCCATTCCTTCCCTTAGCAGTCAATGAGCTTTTGAGTCACCACTCCCCTTTCTTGAGCTATTTAATCCAGATCATAACTAGAGATTTTCATTGCTGCTTTTATCTCTTAGGCTTTAGTATGAGATGTGCATGGACTCACTGAACTTTCTCAAGCCCCTGTTGCACTGGTCTCCAGAGACCAAACTGAGACATCTAAATGAGAAGCCAGGTTGTCCTCTTTTTCCATTACAGTCTGGGAGAAATACAGACAGCAACAAAGGTGATTCAGATCATCTCTTTTAGGACATCTCTGTGAGAAACTACAGGGCAGCAGTTTGTTCATAATTGCTTAAAATTATGATAAATTAGGGATGAAGAAGGACCTGAAATAAATATGGTGTTGTGCAAAGATGTGTCAAATAAGCAATGCCCCTCAAGGTTTTACAGCCTGGCCTGCTGGGTGATGCAGGCTCACACAACAGGAAGACCCAGAGTGATGTGTTGTCTTAAGACCCAGTTCAAAGCACACTGAAGTAAATGAGCTTTGATTGATTTTGGTGGGATTTAGCCTCTGCTTCCCTGAGTGGCATCCACAGAGGTGAGCCAGCACCTTTCATTTGTCAGAAGTGAGCTGTGACTGCCTGTCCGACTCGCAGACATTGTCTGTTACAGCTGACATCACTTGTCACGGGTAAAATGCGTTTCTCTGAATTTTGCACTTGCATGTTCTGTTCGCTCTCATGTTATACTTACGCTCCCGCCTAAGCAGCCCGTAATCCTCAGCAACATCTACGTGCTGTGCGAGTTGTCTGTATATTCTCCTGACCTTTCTCAAAGGCAGGAAGCAGCTGCACTGCTGCATCCCATGCTGACAGCTTCAGTCTGGGTTTTACATATGCTGTCATCTTGCCAACTACTTTTCATTACTCTTCCAAAAAAAAACCAAAAAAAAACAACCCCAAAAAAACAACCACAAGCCATATTCAAAATCAAATTATCACAGTTTGGATCACAACTGGTTTACTGAGTTTATACAAAACCTTGTGCTTGTGGAGCACATGGTAGAAGAACAGTGAGATAGAAAAGGAAATGCTTCACTGGTTAATTCCTCCGCAATCTTTTAATTAAAAATTATATCATTTAAATGCCAGATCTGATCAACCACTAAACTACAAAGGTGCAAAGAGATCATAATTAATGTGTAAAGTATTTTATGCTATGGGAAACTTGATAACAAACATTTTTATTGCTTATTCTATGCTTATGTTTCTACTTAGGCTGAGACCCTATTCTTCCACAGATCAAATTTATATTGTCATGTTTCAGAAAAAATCTCTCAGCCACTTCAGAAAAGACATATCAGATAAAAGCAGATTGTTTACCCACTTCAGCATGAGCAGGCTTTGCTCTGGTACTTGACAACTTTTTCATGCACAGTGATTTTTCAATCTTGAAAAATGTTCTTTTAATGTATTTGTGTGCAGGGTGTGGTTTTTATGTAGAAGTGTCTAGGATTTTAAGAAAGTAAACTGTAACAATCAGAACCTTACCAGCTCTGTCATTTGAGCCAACAAGCACTTAGCAAGAGCAGCAATTCACATAGTTTTGACAACAGAAAAAAGATAAGTGGAACTCAAGAAATCTGGATTATACCAAGCACTGTGCAATGCTAAACAGAAATATCTGAGCTAGCAAAGCCACTGGGACACCTAATCATGATTCTGTTAGTGTAGTACTTTTCCTGACCTAATTCTGTCTGATGACAAATGCAAATGAAACAGGGTAAATTTACCCACAGAGAGCTTTGTGATTGCACATTTATGTTGATTCAGGTATGGAAAATATACATGGCCATTGATTGTGCAGTTGAGATCAACCCTTGATCAAATTCAAGTTCAGGTAGGAGTTTTCTGAATGCCTACAAGCTGTTCTGCCCATTCCTTTCAAACATTTTATCTGGCCCATTGCAAGAGTGTCCCCATTGAAGTCCTTTCCCTACTCTGTCACTGCAGCCTCATTGTAGTCCCATGCAGTCAGTCTCATTTCTCCAATTTTAATAAAATAGAAAGCTTCATTATCTGAACAACTCTTTTCTCTCCATTTAACAAGACATTTTTTGACCATTTCCCTTTTAGCAATACTGAAACTTGAGTGCGCAGACTCTTGCTCAATTTTGTTTTCATCAAGCTCCTCATCCATGGATCTTCTACACCCACATCCCTTTTCCCTACACCTCAACCCTCCCTCAGTGTCAGGTCACATCTGCCCACCCTGTTACATTTTGTCCTTTGGCTCACTGATTCCCATCTTGACTCTTCTCATCCAGACGCCCAATCAGCTTGCAGTTTCTTTTTTTTTTTTTCATATTTACACAGTAGAGTTTAATCGCCTTCTTTCATATTTCCTCTTTCACTTTCACCCTCAGTCTCTTGCCCTGGCATATACACTATTCCTCTCCCCACTTCCAGTCCTGCTTTCCCCACAGCCTGAAATACAAGCTTCCGCCATCTACAACCTCACATCTCATCCCATGCTGCAGGCCATGTTCCCATGTGCTGTTCTGTGGTCACCCTTACTTTACCATGTTATTTTAACCCCTTGGCATATGAATAAATTAGATCCTTCCTCCAGGTTTCTTGGGCCCAGCAAGAAAGCTTCTACCAAGAGCACAGGAGAGAAAAGACCCTTAAGATCTGAAACCTGGACTTGACACAATTAGAATAGGTCACAGCTACAACTTTAAGCATAGTTTTGTTCAACCACATGCTAGACATCCCATAGCTGGGATTCTGGGAGACTTTATCCTGGAAAACTGTAGCAAGAGGGTATCTGTAGGACACAAGCTAACTGTGGGTTTTCAAAGGCCAAAGCTGAGCAGCTTTTTCCAGAGAGAAAAAGCAAATCCTTACCAAAACACACAAATTCATATGTACATTATGGGTCTTCAAACAAAAAGAAATCCTGAATCTTTTAACGTGAGAAAAACAAGCTTATTTTTCCATTCCATTACTGTTACCAAATCATTTACAAGTTGATTTAAAAATAAATTATTTTATTGGGCAGAAACAGGCATTCAGCGTGGAAAATTTGAGTTGAAAAGAGCTAAATCAAGGAAGGCTTGTAAGCAACTGAAAAAAGTCTTCTAATAGGAAGCATAAGGCATACTGATTGCTAACTGATGCTAACAACCCAAAATTTACTACTTCTCTGATTTTTTTATTATTATCTGACACTAAATGCAGATAACAATCTGAGATCATAACAAGAGGGTGTGAGAGGCACAATTAGTATTACAACTGCTAGGCTTTTAAAAATGGCTGAGGGGGAACTGGCTGAAGCTGAAGATAAGCTTTTCTTTGTAAGAGTATTGATGAAATAGATAAACCACATACTGAGTCTAATCTGGGAATCTGGAGATGCTCAAATGACTGTCAAAACAAAATGAGAAATAGAAGAGGAAATACTGTTCCAAAGCCTGCTCATTGATTTAAGCATTTTTGGTGCCAATAGGAATAATAACAATGAAAACCATCTGCTGATCTCTGCAATGAATTCTTTATCTATGTTTGAAAGACTTGTGCAGTGATGGGAAGCTGTGTGAGGCTGTAGACAAAACAAGGTGTGTGTGGCAGATGTTTGGAGGGCTCCACTCACAGGAATCCAACTGCCACGTTGTTAAAACCTCTCCAGGGACTGAAGATCAGCTTCTTGTGGAGATACTGTCATCAGAGCTAACACATTTCTAAATCTTGTGGTTTAATTCATCAACCATTAGCCAAAAATAAAAGTGAGATTCTGAAATGAATGAGGGTTCAAGAAAGAACATTGTCATAATAATTTAATATATACTGACCAAAATATAAATTGATAAATAAACAGAAAATTGATAGAGGATATACCGGATTATTTTTTTCATACTGTGGAAAATTCCATAAATCCTTGATATCAACTGATAGGTTTTTTATTGTATACATTGCCTCAATCCAGATCAGGATGCTGCATGCTCACAGTAGTTGTGCTTCCTAAATAATTTTACCAACGCTGTAGCATATGGTATGTTTAGGAATGGTCTATTTGCATTCACACTCAAAGAGACTTGACTGTACAATCAGAATGGGCAGAAGAGTGCTGAACAAATCAAAGCGTTAAAAAAAACCATGAAGATGATTTTATTAGGGTGGGAGAGGTAACCTTAACATCACTCCCATACAGACATTCACATATTGAATAGTCACTGGTTAATAGTGGTAGTGTGCATCAGTAAATAAAATTTTTGCCATTAGTCACACGAGACCACAGGCTTGGCATGGACCTGACAGTGGAGAGACTCAGGACTTCTCTGGACCTGAGCTAGTTTTAGCAAGGGACTACTGCCTGACCTGTTGTCACTTCTGGGGATACAGCATGGTAAAGGTTCAACAGACCTAGGTAATCATTGTATGATGTACAACAGCCCTTTATGTTCACAGGAGCTTGAGAAGGCTTTTGGGTGATGCTCAGTGAGTAGAAGCAGATCTTGTTAAGAAAACATGTAAAAATAGCTGCAGGTGGCCTCCAATATCAAGGAGGAAGGGACCCCCACCACCATGTTGTCCTCCTGAAAACTGCCAGATGCCCAGAACTCAACATGGACCTTTTGCCCTCCATGCACACCCCTCTGCTTGAAGAAAACTAGAGCGATTGGCTGTAGGGCCCACTGGGACACTGGAGGAGTGAGCACAGCTCCAGGAAAAAGGGGTAGATGTTACTAAGTTTTATTTTTTAACCATGTTAAGAGTATTATTAATTACTTTGGACTATGAATGTTAATAGTATTGGAATTGACTAAGAGTGACTGCTGTATTGTGGTTAATCTAACGATAAATTATTTGCTCCATATATATATGTGTGTGTGTGTGTGTGTGTGAAGTGTTTCCTTTTGTCCCTAGCAAGATTTCAAGCCTAACAGCAGCTGGGATACAACATGCTTTTCCATATGCTTCAAAGAGGAAATAATAGTGATAGATAAATTAAGACCTTTTAGTGGCAAGCATAATATGGGCACAGATCAGTGCTTCTGGACTGTAACTAAGCTAACCCAAAAGATTTCTCTTCACTGGGAACTGTGTTAGGTGTAAGACGTGAGCTGAAATTATTGTAGAGACTGGGATCAAATCATAGGTAAGATTTAATCTAAATGGCTATTTCTAGAATGCTGCACCTCTCCCTATATGCATATGTACCTATGACTGTATACATCTCTGCCTATCATGTCCACTCTATCAGATTCTGAATCCAGCCTGGGGTCTAGCTGTGACTGGGGAACAGCAGAAACCAGTGAGAGAAGTGTGAAGGGTTACTCATCCGCCACACCGCCTGGCAGGCAAGCGGAGAGGGAGAGGAATCAAATCTCTTCCCAGCACAGGAGAGGAAGAAGGGAACTTAATTTTGCCCTTAGAGAAGAAAAGAAGCTGCTTTGGATGGTAAAAGTTGTGTTTTTAACCACTGGGTCAGATTACAGCACTTCTTTTGTGCAGAGTGAAAGATGACAATTTCTCTGTAACTGTCAAATCCATTCCACCTGCTCAACCAAAAGGGACTTGTCACGTCCCACTCAGACAAGGGAGACAAGTGGCAGATTTGTAAATTCCCAACAGAGTGGACAATGGTGAGACAAGTCTCAAAGTTCAGACACAGACATTTATTAATTTGTCACAATTTGATACATAATTGGCTAAGTGTATAACGAGTATGGCAAGCGATATAGCGTGCCTTGCATGGCTTAATGGTATTAAGGGAAAAGGGGAAAAAGAAAAGAAGAGAGATGGAGAGAGAGGTAGAAATACAGATCAACAGTCTGGTTCAAGTCTTCTTCTCTTCACTGTATACTCTCCAGGGGCCCCCTCCCCTCTTTCCACTCCTTCAATTTATACACACCCCTTGGGTCCATCCCCTAGGTCGACCTTCGTACCTACGTATCCCATGCACGGGGAGGGGTAAGGTGTTTCAGGGGATGATGTAATTAGCATGATCATGTTAGCCTTCATTAGAATATTCCGGGATGATAACTTTAATATGCATTTCATGGATAATGAAGCAAAGGTCATTCACTGGACAGATGGCCCTTAAATCTTGCCCAGGTGCCCCAGAGCAGGGCCGTCCTGTCTCCACAGGAGTCCCTCCTTCAGCTTCATCTTGTGTTATTCGGGCAGCATTATCAGCTTCGACCTCCACACTATCCATCTGTGACTATAGTTTCATTACTTTTGAGTGTCTGGGACATTCCTTAGCTCAGAGGACCTCCACTCCCCCTGCTATCCTTTATCACTTTCTCAGGCTGTTTTTCTCAGGCTTTGTTTCTCACAGGCCTGTTTCTTTCAGGACCTGTTTTTACAAGTCATCTCTCACAGGACTGGAGTCCACTTTTCAAGTAATTAAGGAGTTAGAATACTTCAGAATGCTCTGATGTTGCTCCACATGCTGACTAAAAGAATATATGGGAAAAAAAGCCATAAATGAAAAATCAGTACAAGTAGAAGCTCTGTGAACTTGCATCCTTGCTCATTTACCCTTCCCACTTTCCCCAGGTGTCATACCGAGAGGTATCCTGCAGTGATGACTGTGGACCTTTTGTCTGGACGTTGAAAGTCAGGTTTGATCTAGAACCTGAAAAATTCAGCACTATAAACTGAAACAACTGATTGAGAACTTGAGTTGTCCACTGATGCATTTGCCTCTCTAGATAGCAGCTCCCTGCTCAGTGACTCACAGCAAGTCCTCTATGTGGCTAAATTAGTTTTGCTGGTGGTTTCTAGTTGAACAGTTTTTCTTGTCAGTAAGATGTTTGAAGACTATCTGGCAAGGAAGCTAGCAGAGATGCTCTTGTGTGTCTGTTGCCACCTGCAAAACAGGGCTTGAGGAATGTCTCCTTGGTAGAACTAATGGTGCCTTTCAGAGATTAAGGGGTCAATCTGTACCATATGATTGCTGTCCTAGGTCAAGCCTTTAACAGGTCTCTGATGGCATAAGAGATTTTCATGGCAGAAAGCACCAGAGGTGGTAAGAAGCTAGCAGAAGTTTGGGATTCTTCTGAGCAGAGATGGAGGATCCTGATGCTTGCTAAGTAAAATAAGCACAACCCTGTCACTCATCCCAATCCTGCCTGAAGAGAGCTGTATATATTTCAGGATTCTTCCTCTACAAATTCCTTTCAAGTGTACTCAGTATTCAGTAAAAGACTATGCACATCTGCTGTTCCAAGAAGCAAGTTTAATTGCTGATGGGATTTTTTCCCACTAGCATTTCAACCCATCTGCATGTTGCGATTACTGAAGCCTAATTTTGTTTTTGTCTACTTCAACCTTTTCAAGTGATATTCATTAATCCCATCTATGGCATCTCTAACATGTGGGAAATCTGCCTAGAGTAATTACAAAGTATTTCCTCTGCACTTAGTTCTCATATAAGAGCATGGGAAGATAATGAAGGCTGATTGTAGTGTCATCATTCCATTGAGGAAATGAATGATGCTGTTCAACTAACAGCTGGCTTGTTACATAAAAGAAATGACAGATCAGAATAATAAAGGCAAACTCCCCTTTAACAGATCATTCTAATTTGAAAGTCTCAAATAATTGCCTGGAATCCTGGAAATACAGAAAATAGTACAAAAAAAGGCCCTTAAATTTGCTCTCTGTATGGTTGTGTGTATACATGTATATATATATTTGCATGCTTATACATACATGCACACAAACATACAGTATTTTTATTATTTTTGTATATGAGATATATATATATATACATTTATGTATATATGTATTGCAGTGAGAGAGCAAGAAAGATCACCAATAATAGTATTTTTTAATCTAGAATATACATCCTCAAAAATAGAATGCAATTAGGGGAAATTTCTTTTTATTTTTAACTGACCTGAAGTGGGAATTTAGGAATCTAAATGATATGTATTATAATTGAAACTAAGGTACAATGGGAGTTTCACCATATAATAATAATTTAAACTACAGTGCCTTTATAAAAAATCTGGTGAGGACTTTAATCTCCGGCATACATATATGAAAAATAAGAGGTTTTTCTATTTTATATATATTTTTAATGTGACTTTTACATATATAAACATCATATATGTAAAAATGTATATATAAAAATAGAAAACCTCAGTTGCTAAATGGTCCATTTAGAAGTGTCCACTGTTCCACAGATAACATTTGCCATGCTCAGCTTGTACTCTGAGAAGCCAAAGGGCTGATTTTACTGTGTCTTTCTGTCTGCGGATGTGTTCCTAGATAGTCTTTCAGACAGTGTAAACCCTAGAGCTTGACTCCTTTAATAAGGAAGGGATAACATCATATGGCATTATCAGACTACAGCACCTGATTGCTAACTGGCATTTGAAATAAAGTCAGGTTAATGACAACCAAAATGTGATGTCTTTCAGGTCTAAGAATTTCCTTGAATGATCCAGGAAAATGTCGTTCAGCACAAGGTGTGAACTCAAATGATGCAAAAGATAAAACTAAATCTAATAATATTACAGTAAAATGAGGCACTGGGATGAAGCCTTTGAGAACAGACTTTCTCAGCAGCACCAGCTACATTCCTAACTAGATACAGGAGACTGTGGAAAAGTTCTTCACGTACTCCCATTGTACATTTTCAAGCTGTAGCAACTGACATAAACTGGGCTCTTTGGGATCTGCAATTACGATGGACCCCAATAAAAGAATCACAGAATAATACCAGTATCTAGACCAGCCTCCTGCTCTAAGCAGTGTCTGCTGGGATAAATTCCAAGGATGGAGACCACACAACCTGTCTAGGCAACATGTTCCACTGCTTGACTGCCCTAGTAAAAAACGACATTTTTTTATTTATGTGTTTATGTTTGCCAATGGGATAGCACAAGCAAAAATAAATGCATAGAGCATTTAACAAAGAAACCCAAGTAGAACATAAAATCCTGTTAGAGAGGGCCATAAAGTAGTTTAAATTGAGTGTATACAAAGTCTTCATGAAAGGCTAGCTTCAGGAAATGGTAGAATGAAAATGTAACTTAATTCAATTAGGTTTTTATTATTATTCATAAATGAAGAAATAGGGATCTATTTTGCTATAGCAACAAAATACCATATGTTATTTCTATATAAATTTGAAAATGTACTATTCTCTCATTAAATTAAAACCAGAGCCCAGGAGCACAAAGAGTATTAAAGTAATGCATTTATAATGGGAAACTGATAATTTTCTGACCAATTGGTTTTGGCTCCAAATTAAAATATTGTCTAAAGGGATATTTAACACTGAAGTTGATTTTTGAGAAGTATCTTTTCACTCCAGAACAAAAAACAATCTCAGAGTCCAATTTTTGCCTAAGAACCACACATGTAGCTTTGTAGAAATAATGTCTCTTGATACCTCAGGACATAACTCCTTTTAAAAAAATTGATTGTGTAGACAGAGGTGTAAGCTATGATGCACGTGTGAACTGATTCTGCCTTTTGAAAATGTAGCTTCTAATGATGTTGTTAATCCCAGATTCAGTGAATAAATTTAGTTAAAGGTTTTTACTGAAAGTAATTTTATACAGCAGAGAGATACCTGCACGCACTTAGAACTAGATCAGACAATCCTGAGTTGCTAACCTCTGAACATGATGTAAGCCCTCCAACCTGAATGCCTCTTATTACCAATCTAAGCCCAACTGCAAATTTAAAGTAGTAAAGGTTGGAGCACAAATCAGAGTGTAAGTATCTGCAATCTGTTAGCTAGTGGACAGCATTTGCATTTAGCATTTCAGTATCCCATTTGAATTCAGACATCAGATGAAGTTGAGTTCTTAATGGTAACTCAGAATGTCTTTTTATTAGCAGCAGACTCCTTGCAGCTCTCATGAAAGTATCAAAGCAAGGAGACTGAGTAAGAACCTCTTCTACTGCTTATTCTTTTAAGTTCTGGATCTTAAACTCTCCTGCTTGTGTTAGAAATCACATCAGACTGTAAGAATTTGGGGACTTTCAGGAAAAGATAAAAGAAGGTAATTTGAATTCAAAATCTTTCACCTGACCTGCTCTTATTGATGTCACTGGAAGTTTGTCAGACCTCAGTGTAGTATAGTGTGTACAAAGGCACAACGCTGACTCTCTGTTCTGAGTGAATGTTCCCAGATGACTGGGTCTCTCATCTGATGTACCTTTTTAATTTTCAGTAACTGGGATAGGCTGCTTGTTCTTTTCTCTGCTGATTTGACAAGAGTAGACATTTTATATTATATATTGAATGTCATATTAATAATTCAGAATTTAGTTCTGTTAGTGAATAATTATATCAAGACCAAGAGAAATAAGGAGATAGATGTGACATTTTATTTCTTGATAAATTTTTAAGACTTTAACAATAAAAAGATATTTCACTGCTATTTCAGCTTCAGCAATTAAAAGTTCTCTGAAATTTTATGCATTCACCCTCATCACATTTTTCCAGTTCTTCTTATTTTCTTGATGTTTCAGAATCTAGTGGTGAGCTTAGCACATAAAAGTACAATATTTAGATAGTAATCGATGCCAAGTGGCCTTAAATTGCATGATACTGCCAATTTTGACTGATGAAAAGTCAGCTGCTGTTGTGTCAACAGCACATTCTTATCAGTTACAGAGCAGCCACTGTTTGCACAGTATTTCCAACTGACCAAGGAGATATTTCCTCAAAAACATTCCCTGTTTCAGCTGCTAGCAAACCACCAAGGAATGCCTGACTGTTGGGGAAAAAGAAATTCATGCTTCATGCATTGCTAAATTGGTAATTGCTACCACTTCTGTACTGGACTTGATAACTATAGAAAAGATGGGGTATGGACAGAGGAGAAGAAGAGAAGATCTTTGAATTACTTTCATTTAAATTAGACTCTTCCCAGTCCACAGCTGTATCAGACTCTGGATTTGAACATTACGGTTGTGAAATAAAGCTATTATTGAACAGTATTTTGACACTTTCAGTTAAATTTTCAAAGAACCTGAAAGGAATTAAGCACACACAGTTAAAATGAAGAAGAAATAAGGTGTTCGATTCTTTTAGGTCAGAGAAATATATTTACTAAACCAAAAACATATAAATATGTCTGGTTTACATATCAAAACAATGCAAACCTTAGATACAAAATCCAATGCTCAATTTTCGTTTTCTCCAAAATACAGTGATTTTTTACTTTGAATTTCCCTGTACACTTTTAGCCTTGCCCTTGGTTATTTTCTTCTCTGTTTGCCCTAATCTGAGCACCCTTTTTCCTAATTGACCTCTATATCCTTAGTATAAAGCAGACACAATCTTGCCCCATCAAGCACAAGTCAGGACTGTCCCTGTCCACATTAATTACTGGAAGCAAAATGGCCAAGGTCCAGCTTGAGCAATCTGGCTTCTGAGATCCTGGATCCATTTCAGTAACACAACTTTCACAAGGGGATAGGTAAACTCAGGGCAGCCTGTCACAGTACTCTGCCTGCAACAACAGCAATAAATCACTTTAAATTACTGCAGAAGGGAATTCTAGCCACTAGCTCCCTGCATATAAAATATTCTTTCACCCTTGTACTTTTTCTCATGAAAGTAAACCATGTGTGCTGCTTAAGTGTCTTCATGATTCAATGTGGGCACCTACCCTAAGGAGACAATCTCCAGTCACGGACTCCAGATAGTCCAGAGGCCAAGATTATGGCTGTTGAGATGGCAACAAGATGCCCTTGTGCTTACTTTTTTACATTATCTAATGGAAGTGGCACCTGCTCAGATCCTGCTTCATGTTGCACAACCCTTCACCCATTACAGGAAGCCTAATCACAAACCTGGAGGAGGAATCCAGCCCCTGAAATGCTGTTGAAACACAATTTGTTTCTGCAGCTAGAGATTAACTAAATCTTTTATACAACAGCTGAATCCTATAGCACTCATCACAAGACTGCTCAGTCCCTGATCTGCTTGAAAACTTTGAGTTTGTTACCAAAAGTTGTACCATTGGTCTTTCATTGAAATGTTAAAGCATCTGAGCCACTAAAGGAAGAAAGAGATCCTCCCCAGGGAATTTCAGAATGCATCTGATCTCCTGAGAAAATAAAATTTGAATCTGATAAGGCCGAAAAGGTGAATGAAAATAGTATGAACTTCAGGAATGAATACACCAGTACCAAACCTTCTCTTAAATACAGATACATCTAGACTGAAATCCAGTCAGCCTGACTTACGTATATAGCACACCCATATAACATTTCTAGCAAAACAGCCTTCCAAAATAAGAGCCTCATTTTCCTATAAAGGGAGAACCCATAACCCTAAATTTTGGTCCCTAAACTAGATGGTCTGGGGCATCTGGAGGATTCCTCTGACCATCAGGGAAGATCTCAATGTCAGACACTTAACACAGGAACACCAGATTCCTACCTGGAATTTTTGTAGCAAATGCCACTATATTTGAAGGAGAATCTTAAGAATATTGTTCATGTGGCAAGAAGGGACTTTCTTAATTTCCTGCTATTATAAGCAATCACATTGCATAATTCTCTTCAAAAATGTCAACTCCACCTTTCAACCATTCCAATTTGGAAGTCCCTTTACCAGATTCATTGCAGAACCTGCTCCTCTCATGTTTTTCTTCTAAAAAACAAACATGGAGTCACGCAAGTGATCACAGAGCAAAATGTGGGAAGGAATAGTAGCAGAAAGTAATAAGGCACAAGCTCTGTTCCTTCTATCTCTATTTTTTATTTAGCTTTGCATTTTAGTGCTACTGAAGATTACTCAGGATATTTTCTATTTCATTTGGCACTCTGGTTGTAGTGTTCATGAAATGTCAGTTCAAAACTGAGTGGCAACACACCTGCTTAGTGTGGGGTAACTAAAAGATGGATCTCAACAGAATTAACAGCCAATGTCTAAAATGCCCATAAGGGATACACCCAAATAGAAAAGTTATGTTGTGTTATGGCACTCCCCAGTTACACGCATTGTGGTGTATGTGAGGTGCTGGAAAGTAATAATGAAGGAACTACATTAAAACAGAGGACTTAATCTTTAAAAATTTAAATGGGCAGTTTGGGCAAATTATAAATTAAACAAGGATAATATTGTTGACATACTTTTTCAATGACTAATTCTGTTTTCCATCCTCAGACAAAGATTTTTAACATTTTTCAAATGGGTAACGACCAACCCTGACTTTTTTGCTCAGCTCCTCTCAACCTGAAGCATAAATACTAGAGGCTTTCCTGAACCAAAAAAATGGATTGTAAACACCATTTAGGTTGATTGTCGGCAATTCAGATGAAGGGATTCAACCTATGAAATTCAACAGCTAAGCCCCTTTTAGGATCCAAATATCATGCTAATAACTATCCAGTCCACAATGAACTAAGTCATACTTCTGCTGTGTAACTATACACAGTACAATCGCGGATATAAAAATCCAATCCAATTCCGCTGTGTAACTACACACAGTATAGTAATGAGGCTTAACCTCAGAATCTGTTCAGCTTATGATATGCTACTTTGATCTGCATTCCCTGGAAAAGGAGTTGATTTGTGAAGCAGTGGGCCTGCAACTCTGACTATGCATGTATTTCTTTTTACATGATAAGTGAACAAATACAAGCTGTGCAGCTACTCATTTCTCTCTTCAGCCTGGGCTGAGAAGTGCAGAAGGTGCTAGCTGAACACTGAACAACACGAAGGGCACACACTTCCCTGGGTAAAAAACTGGCTGGATGGCCGGGCCCAGAGAGTTTTGGTGAACGGAGTTAAATCTGGTTGATGGCCGATCACAAGTGGTGTCCCCCAGGGCTCGGTGTTGGGGCCACTCCTGTTTAACATCTTTATTGATGATCTAGACGAGGGGATCGAGTGCACCCTCAGTCAGTTTGCAGATGACCCCAAGTTGGGTGGGAGTGTTGATCTGCTCGAGGGTAGGGAGGCTCTGCAGAGAGACCTGGACAGGCTGGAGCCATGGGCTGAGGCCAACTGGAGGAGTTTCCATAAGGCCAAATGCCGGGGGCTGCCCTTGGGCCACAACAACCCCCAGCAGCGCTACAGGATTGGGGAGGAGTGGCTGGAGAGCTGCCAGTCAGAGAGGGACCTGGGGGGGTTGATTGACAGCCGGCTGAAGAGGAGCCAGCAGTGTGCCCAGGGGGCCAAGAAGGCCAATGGCATCCTGGCTTGTGTCAGCAATAGCGTGGCCAGCAGGGACAGGGAAGGGATCTTACCCCTGTCCTCGGAGCTGGTGAGGCCGCCCCTCGATTCCTGTGTTCAGTTTTGGGCCCCTCACTACAAAAAGGACATTGAATGACTCGAGCGTGTCCAGAGAAGGGCAACGAAGCTGGTGCAGGGTCTGGAGCACAGGTCGTACGAGGAGTGGCTGAGGGAACTGGGGGTGTTTAGTCTGGAGAAGAGGAGGCTGAGGGGAGACCTCATCACCCTCTACAGCTACCTGAAAGGAGGTTGCAGAGAGCTGGGGATGAGCCTCTTTAGCCTAGTAGAAAGTGACAGGACAAGAGGTAATGGCCTCAAGTTGCACCAGGGAAATTTTAGACTAGAAGTCAGGAAGTATTTATTTACAGAACATGTTGTTAGGCATTGGAAATGTCTGCCCAGGGCAGTGGTGGAGTCTCCATCCCTGGAAGTGTTTGAGAGTAGGGTCTACATGGCACTTAGGGATATGGTGTAGTTGGGAACTGTCAGTGTGAGGTTAATGGTTGGAGTGGATGATCTTTAAGGTCTTTTCCAACCTAGACAATTCTGTGATTCTGTGAAGTTGTTGCTGAGTTAATTTAGTACATTAATATGGGAAGCTACATGGTGTCATAATAGAGGTTGGGAACAGGAATAACTCAGTGGTCTATTGATGCAGCCCTGAAGAAAAGAAAAGAAAAGAAAAGAAAAGAAAAGAAAAGAAAAGAAAAGAAAAGAAAAGAAAAGAAAAGAAAAGAAAAGAAAAGAAAAGAAAAGAAAAGAAAAGAAAAGAAAAGAAAAGAAAAGAAAAGAAAAGAAAAGAAAAGAAAAGAAAAGAAAAGAAAAGAAAAGAAAAGAAAAGAAAAGAAAAGAAAAGAAAAGAAAAGAAAAGAAATCATGTCATTTGGAAGGGACCTACAATGATCATCTAGATAGAATTCAGGGCTAATCAAAAGATAAAGCATGTTGTTAAGGGAATTGTCCAAATGCCTTTTAAACACTGACAGGTGTGGGGCACTGGCCACCTCTCTAGTAAGCCTGTTACAGTGTTTGACCACCCTCTCAGTAAAGAAATACCTCCTAACATGAAGTTTGAACCTCTCCAATGCAGCTATGAACCATTCCCATGGTTAATATCATGACTTACTTCCTTTGCAATTTCAAAGATGGAATATGTTCTTATAAACTTCATCTAGGTTTTTTTATATGGAATTTCTGAGCTTCCTACGTGTCTGCATACCTACTCTTATACACACGCATACAGAAACACCTACAGGGTACTAAAAATATACTTAGATCTTTGAGTGGATTATGCAATTTTAGCATGTGTAGGCTATATAAAAACAAAGGATTTAAACAGAGTACTAACTTAAATAGAAAAGTAAAAATTAGGCAGAGAGAGTTCTAGAGATTTAGCAGACTGTTAGTAGCAGGCCTTTTTACTAATTTTGAAATAAAAAAAAAAAAAAACAAAACCCAAAACACATTAAATGAAATTTTGAAATAAGATGTCCTTCCAAGGAAATAATTAGCTAGCCTTTAGGACAGTGCTTGACAATGATTCTCTATTTTCTCCACTTGCTTTTTTTAGCATTTGAAATTTGCCAGTCAAAGTAGCACTTTGAGGAATTTTTCACAAAAAGTAACAGAAATTAAAAAATGAGGATGTAATTAAAGGGTGCATAAATATCAAGTAGAAAGAAGGAAAGAGCCACAATTATTATATTTTCCTTCACCCACTGATTATGTCATCAAAGATAATTTCTGTTTACTTTCTTCTGTTCTGTGAAACATTAGAAAATGGAGCTTCTTCCTTGTGTCTAATACATTTCACATATGAGGCATTACTGTGATGTTTCTATCACACTTCAAAACGGTTTGGAAGAAGTCGACTTCTTTTTCTGATACATAAAAATTGTCCCAGAAAGACACAATTAAATTGCTGAGGGTCAGCCATTGCTCCCTTTATCCAGGTATTTGGAAGTTTGAATTATTAAAAAGACTGACATACTTCTACTATGTTTGGGGCATAATCAGTTATGACAGGGAGTTAGAAAAATAGATTTTAAACGTTTCCACCTCGATTTGTATTTGTCCTGGTTCAGCTAGGATAGGGCTAAGTTTCCACAGCAGAGAGGGAGAAGGGATCTCCAGCCGGGTTGTTCATATCATGCTGATGTCAGATCCAGGCGCGGGACACAGGAACTTTTTCCTTTGTGGCTTTGGCCGCGGGAAGCACGCAAGCGAGCTGTCTGTAACCATTATGGTATTTCTCTGTATATCTTTTGTCTTGCTTACTGTTATTACTGTTTATTGTTGTTATCATTGCTGCTGTTGTTGTTCAGACTTTATTACACCGTTGTATTAAATCTTCCCTTATTTCAACCCCTGGGGTTTGTGCCTCACTTCCAGCCTGACCGGCTGAGCGTGGGGGAGGGGCAACAGCAACATGGTCTCAGGTCCCCGCAGGGCTTAAACCACCACAGTATTTAACAGGGTTAAATGTGTTTTCTATAAAACAGATTTACCAGATCTATGTCTGAGAACCTCAGTGTATGTCAAGTCTTGCTGATCGTACACCCTCTGTTCAAAGTCAATTTTAAAAAGTCATTTTGTTCAAACTGCTGCCTGACAATACAGTCTAAACTTTTCACTTAAAATGTTATCTTAGATACCCACTCAGAAAGTCTTGTAGAGTCTTAGCAATGGAAGTTCAACAGGAGGAACGGGTTTTGAGTAGTAGGAGATGATTTAATAGCTGCAGAATGAGACAACAATGTATCTTGGATGACTTGTGCAATTCAGGTCTAAAATAAATGGCAACCAAAAAAGTCTGTAATGTGAGCAGTGCTGGAGAAGCACTGGATATGGATTTTTACTGGGTGCTCTTTTTTGTGCTTTTTTTTACCTTTTATTTTTTGGTAGTTGCTATTTCATTTGAAAAAAATCCAATTTGACTTTAAAGTGGTGGAGCACATTTTCTCAAAAATCTATAGAAGGTTGTTAAAGAATTTATGCTTCTGTATCCCTGCAATACTTGCTATGCAAGCATCTCAGTGCACCCACAACATTGTTATAATCAGATCCCTTCAAAATCAACTGCATGTTTCAGCAGAAACTGGATAAAAATGACACTTTCACTGATTTCTACAATTTATTCCATACTAGTAGCAATACCAAAGAAATCAAGAAGGTTTTCTTGATTCAAAGATACAGATAGAAAGTCAACATGCTGAATGAATCATAAACGAGACAAAACAAGTCAGTGTGTAGCTGAACATAGAAGTTTTACTTTGCTACAGTATCTGACAACCTAATCACACTGACACCAGTTCCTAAAATCTGCACATTTCTGGCTATTAACATTAGGTTAATTTTCACTGCATACCAGCTAATAATGTGATCCTATTTGTGCTTAGGTTTAAGCCATGTAGCTTCTCTTCTCAGAACACTCCAAAACAAAAATTCTTCATATTCTTTCCCTGCAATATCTCAGAAAGCTTCATAACGCTTCATATTAAAGTTACTGCCTTAAGGCTATCAGATTGCTTATCCACCCCAAAATATCATCTCATGTCCTCGGCTAAAAATCTTATTAAATGTAATGAAGCAGAAATCAATCTATTTATGAAGTACAGAGATATTTTTCACATTAAAAATAATACATCGCATTATTGTGACAAATAATATGTATAACTTTACTTTGCAATTTCCTTTTTCGCATGATGACAGAAGAAGTTATGTCAGAAGAAACCCCTGAAGAGCATCTAGTCCAAAAGTGGACACAGGTCCAGATGTGGTCTGACAAGTGCCAAGCAGAGGGAATAATCACTTCCGTAGACCTACTCTTTATGTTCTCACTAACATAGCCCAGCATGGCTGACCTTCATTGCCATAAAGGCATGGTGCTGTCTCATGTTCATTTTGCTGTCCACAGGGACCTCAGGTCCTTCTCATCAAAGCTCTGATCTAATCAGTCAGTTCTCAACCTGTACTGCTCAATGAGGTTGTTCTGCTCCAGATCCAGGACTTTGCATTCATCTTTAATGAACATCTTCAGGTCCTTGTCAGCCCAGTCTTCCAGATTGTCGAGGTTCCTACAAAAGGTGGATGTTCTCACCAGCTATTCACCCCAATTTTATATCATCCATTAATATGTTGAGGGTATATTCCTTCCCACAGTCCAGACTGGTAATGAATACATTAAATAGTATTAGACCCCATATCAACCCCATTTCACTGTATTTACCAGTTAGACTTTGAACCACAGACCAGTAACTCTTTGAGTCCAATGGTCTAATTAGTTTTTCAACAGGTTGAAGTCTAGCCCATTCACGCTACAGTCTATAATTTGGCTGCAAGGATGATATTGGAAATTATTTCAAAGACCTTGGAAGGCCAAGGTAAATTACATGCTCTGCTCTCCTCTTGTCCACATAGCCAGCATTTCATAAGAGAAAGCAACCATGATGATCAGACATTACTAGTACTAGGAAAATCCATGTTGTCTGCTCCCAATCACCTTCTTGTATTTCAATTGCTTGGAAATAGCTTCCATGAAGACAGTCCCCATAACTATCACAGGAAGTAAGGAGAGGTTGACCCTCCTGTAGTTACCTAGATCCTCCTTCTTGTACTTTTCCTGAAGGTGGACAGTCTTCAGAAAGTTCCCCTGACTGCCAAACCCTTTGAAAAAAGACCATTAAAAATAGGCCTCAGAGTAATATAGACAACGCCTGAGATTCATCCTGTTCAGTTCCACTGGCTTGCCTATTTTCAGTTTACTCTAGCTCGTTCCTCCTCTGTTGCAGGTAGCACTTCTCTCTGCCTCACTGTACTACCAGGCACAAAGATAAGAGACTGACAATAAAGACTAACACTTACTTCCCAGAACAGACAAAGGCAAAGAAGCTATTGTGTACCTCCAACATTTCCATGTCATTTGTCATCAAGCTGCACACTCCATTCAGTAGCCGACCTCAATATTCATGGTTTTCTTTTGCTGTGAAAGTACCAATAGGATCTTCTAATTGTGCTTTAGATTCCTCTCTAGTTTCAGCTGCAACTGAGATTCGACTTTCCTCATGTCATCCTTGCCTTTCTGGTCAGCTCAGACAGGAGGTTACCCTTCCAGTCAAGCTGATTTTCTGCTGCACTATCTGAACATCAGGATGGACTGCTCTTGAAACTTTGAGGAGGTTGTTCCTGAAGATCAACCAGCAGTCTTTGACCCCTTTAAGCATCACGGCAGCCTCCCATGAGTATCAGTTCCCTGGACTTTCTTGAAGTTCACATTCATTATTCTGATAGCTGCTTTCTTTCCTTTCTTCAGGTTCTTCAGCAATATCATCTCATGACCACTGCAACAAAGGCTACCATTGGCTATCACATCCCCTCAAGCAGACTGAGTAGAGCACCTCTCTGTCAGTCCATCCAGCACCACTGTCACAAAATTATCTGTAGAGTTCTCTTGACTTGTTTCTAGCACTCATGTCTCCTCCCTACAATAGATAACTCAGAAGGAATAGGGTTGCAAAACTTCATTCACTTCTATTTTTTCTAATTCAAACACATTTGAAGATGTCTTTAGCTATTTTTATGAGACGGAGTCTAACATGGATTATCAGATTTCCTCAGTGAATTCTTTAGCTTGCATGTTTATATGTAATGTCAGTTTGGGAGGTATGGTTCAGCTCAATCAAAAATTACATTTGATGTAGTAATTCCTGGAAGTCCTCATTACATAGTGCTAATGAGAAATCAAATGAGGTGAGTAGAATGATACCTTGCAGCCTTAGAAGTCAATTACTTGGAGGACACGAAGAAATGATTTAGTTAAAATAAGAATGTTTTGGCCTTCCAGAAGTATTCAGTCCAAAACTCAAGTGAAATAAAAAAACATTCTCTCTTTTCTTTAATATCAGAACTACTTTATTCTTGCCAACATCTAAAGAAAAGCTATCCACCATTTATGAAAAATATTGAGTTTGTCTCGCATATTTCTGGTGCAAATGAAGGCAGACAGAAATATGAGTAAAGGATTCTCAAGTATTCCTACACAACTATTTGCGTTTTTGAGTGCTTGTCCTAACTCAGTTATAGATTTAAAAGGAGCAAAAGATAAAGGAATGTAGTTCTCATACTAGCATTAGACATGACACATTTCCTGTTAAGGTAGGTGGCTACACCGCTGTAGTCATATAGTCCTCCCTATAAGACAACAATCTACCTGTCCTGCCAATTTGCATCTACAGACACTATTGTTTCAACATTTGGCATTTGAGTCATGATGTTAACTTCTTTTTCACACGGAATTTTGCAGATGCACCTTTGATCAAAGTATAAAGACCATCCCCATTTCCATTTCTTCTTGGTTGTGTGCTTTCATGGTAGTTTCTATTTTCTCCTTTCAGAAAAACAGTGCACAGTAGATTATCCCCTTGCTAAATTTATAGTCTTTGGTCTTAACCTTTTTGAAACTGAAATTTCATCTCAACTAAAACATCCCTCATCTACCAACATAATCAGAGATGTGCTGCTTTAATCTTCTGTTGATACTGGAAAAAGGAGAACAATGACCTTTGTGTTAATTAGTTAGCTCACAGAAGCTACTAAAATGGAAAGTGTGGAACTTAGCAGGGTGCTAGGTTACATATTCTACCCATATTTTATGTTAATTATAGGCTCAAATAAATGTTGCTGTACATGTTAGTAGCCTTCTAACTCCTCCATTTTAGTTTGTGCAAGTGTATATTTTTTCCCTTTTTATTTTATTTTTTTAATTCAGGTGAACTAGAAACTGATCAGGGACTTGTGTACATGGTGCTGAGTGATTCACTATACTATTTTCTTCTTTCTCAAGATACTCTCATGACACATTCCCTTTTTATTTTTTGATAATATAGAGTTAAGCCATTATCTATGTCATTACAATAAAAAAACCTCATAAACATGCAAATTGGATCTTTTCAACATGCAAATTGTGCCTTTTCAGATACCTCAGCAGTGTTTCTACCTGAACTGTAACAATAAAATTGCAGCACACTTCTATGATAAATAAGTACAATTGTCAGATTCTCCACTCTCAGCCACTACCCTTACAATGAAAATGCCCAGAGTCCCTGGTTGGCCTGTTCTTGGCCAAGTCAGCAGTTCCTCCCTTCAGAGGTGACCATTTTGCTCAGATAATACATTATCTTCAAGTTATTACCTGAAATGTTATTTGGCAGTGAAGCTAACAGAGAGATTGTCAGGTAAGACTGATGCTGTCAGCTTGAAAGCACAGTCATACAGCCATTACTGTGCAGATACAGAGTTGAAACTGCACGAGTTTCCATTGCAACAGGACCTGTCAATCTAGACATGTCACTTGCTCTAATTAAAGATTCTGGGAGCAGGTGTCTGCAAACGCAGCAAAGGTTTCCTAGAAGGTAATGATGCAGAAACAGAAACCTGACTGATGTGCCCATTACCGAATATTCATCAGCAACAAATTTAGTTTAAAAGCTTGTTTATCTGCGTGTTTTCATTAACCAGGTGACTTTTTGGTGGAATTTGGCCAAAAGGCCTCTTCTGACTCCCTTTTTCCTCAGAAAATATATACAATATATGTCATCAATACAGACGCTTCAGGTCCTTCACCTGGCACCTTTGTTTAAGAAAAAATTGAGGCTGGAAAACCCCCAAATTTTCTTCACTTTATTAAAAGGAGGGAAAGCATATTTTCTGCTCTCTTTCTCATTTTTCAGAAATTTGTCTGCATCAGGACTACATTTTGTCTCCTGTCCAAAAGAGGTCTTTTACCTGTAGACTTGGAGAGGGCTCTTCAGTGAAAATAGTCCCTGGAAACTTTGTCTCTAAATCTCAGAGCTTTGTGGATGACTTGCAATAAATAGCGGGAAGATCAAAGGAGGATTAGAGACAGTCTGTGAAGAACATGAACAGGAATAACCACAAAAAAGGCACTAGTATTAATTTAGTTAAATTCCCAGAATGAAAATAACATGAAAAAAACTCTTCACCTTATTCAAATTTGTTGGATTCATTGCCTAATAAAAGAGTTCCTGTATTTCCTGTGTTACTATTGTCCTGTTGTCCTATACACCAGATAGGAAGACACTCCTGCTGTTCATTTCATGCTCATGGATGAGTAGATTATTTGTCCTAAACTCAAAAAATAGGAAGCAAGAATTTTAAATGTTCCATTAAATATAGTAACATCTTAAGATTTAGAAAACATCTTAAGATTTATAAAAATACACACATAAAACAAAGTAGAAGACCTTCTCCATAATTATTATTTCTCTTCTTGACTTTTCCTCTTTCTCCCTTAACAAAGATAGTTTGTTCCAGCTTCCTCTAAGGCACATTTTGCCAAGTAGAAGTAATAAACAGCAACTTTTTTCTTTAGATAAATGAACACTGACTAGCAATTTCCTTTCTTTTCTTGTCTGCAGAATTAGATAAATGTATATTTTAAGGTCATCTTTATCTTTTAATCTATACTTTCACAGATGTGTGCTTTAGGACATGATTCACAGTAAAATGGATTTGAGTTTAGACCTGAGTACTATGAGATGTGTTGTCATACATATTGCTATTAAATTTAGGTGATTAACAGATTATATTTTGTTCTCTGATTTACCAGTTCCTGGTGATAGTCTCCTACTATGTCTGGACAAATTATGTATCATGACCCTTTCGGCTCACAACAGGTACTAGGATCTGACGGATCATGACTGTAGGCAGTCTAGGACGAGTGGCTGGGCTAAGCATAAGTGTCATCAGCTGAAGCTCCCACATGGCCCACATGAGCAGGTTTCCCTTCTGTGGAAAATGGAGCACTGGGAAGAGAAGAAGTGGGGGAGAAAAAGGGTGAAGAGCTGTGATCAGGGCAGAAACCCACACTTGGGAACTGGGAAGTTCCCCCCAGCCTCCTAATATAAACAAAATCCTCACAAGGCCTAAGGTAAGCATATACAATATCTGACCAAGCACCCATCTATAGGATTATATTCTTATACCAGTTTTCATTTAAGAATCAAAAAATCTGTTACCAAGACAGTCTTTGTATCTCTCCTCACTAGCAAAATGGGAAGTTGGAACACAATGAAGAAAAGAAATTCCTAACCATTGAATGACTTATCTTTATTGCCAAGATCAAAGATAGTAGAGTAGTGGGATAGCTGAGACTGGAAAGTAATGAAGAAATTATGAGTTCACAGAAATGAATCATAATTTTCCCTTTGACTTCAGCAACTGAACAAACAGTCAGGATTTCAGCTCAAATCTTTGACTGACTGACCGCTGCTTTGCATCATGAGGGATGCAAATGCTGTGTTTGAAATATATTGATTTATGCCAAGAAATTCTGCTGGAGCTCATCCAAGCCTTAGGCCTTTTCACTGTATGTGGGCCTTTCAACTCATAAAATGCAATTGCTAGGAAATGTAAACTCTGCCTGACATCAGTATGACTGTTTAGGTGGATAAGGACTGTCAAATGCAGTTAAGCTTGATTCTGTAATGATAAGAACTTAAAATCATCCAAAGCAAGTAATATCAGATATCCATCCAACTCACCAGTCTGTCTTGAAAAATGGCTTGTAACTGATACTAGGGAAAATGGATGCACACAGGGTAAAGGTTCCCTTGATACCTCTGTGACTGTTCACTCAACTCCTGCTTAGATTCTGGCTAAGCCAGCTCATGCTACGGCCTGATGTATGCTGGAAGCAGTGCCATTAGGTCAAATCAAGAGTACCATGTAGGCAGGACAGGTGGTCAGGAAGAGCTAAACGGCAGCTACGCAGCCATGATCACCTGCTAATTGCTGTCTCCTCAGAATCCAATAACTTATGGAAATGGTATAGACCAAATCTCCAAGCTGGAAGGTATGAAACATCATCTTTTGAAGTGGCTCTCACAGCAGCTGGACTGCTGAAGCCTTCATTCTTCCTGGTGTGATAAAGGGGATGCCCACACCATGATGGAGGAGGAAGGATAAGAACTCCCACCATCATCTAGGTAATTAATTATTTTCTTTTGCTCATATATGTGCAGTATTAAGAGTTACCGTAAGTTATGAAATCTTATGACTTGAATGGTGAATAAGCAAATTAACGTGATAGACTAGTCTGGGCACAATGGGATGGACCCCCCTGTTTGTTTTGTTTATTATATTTCTTAATAAGCTCATGAAATAAAGTTTAAATCATGGAGTATGTTGTCCTGTAAATCTGAGAGATCTGAATGGACCTTGACATACCTCCCATTCAGCTTTAAGAGTGTACTTCATACACCAGAGGTTGCATCCAGATAATCGTCTTTAACAGATGCTGAAGGGTGTTAACTCATTTTGGCCTCCACAATATCCTGTGACAATGAATTACGCAGTTTAACTATTTATAATGTGAAAATAATCTCTCTGGAGAGAAAGCAATAGTTTAAGTGAATTGTAAGGCAGCTTGTTCAGTCAGACATGCTATGGATCATGTTGCAATGCCAGGGTCATGGCAAATACCCCAGACAGTGATACTGAGAGTGAAGGATACAAGGATACACATTACCACTGATCTAGTTCCACTTTCTTGCTATTAGTAGCTCACTGATGTGTGACAGGAACCACACCTTCCAATAGGACCTACTCCAAAAGGAGGAACAGGGGGACATCTCAGTATGTCTCAGCCTGTGATTGTGGTTATGTCATTAAATTTGACAGTGACTTCTAAGCACACTGCTCAGCAAATTGTTCCACTAGGCAGCTCAAGCAAATTATCTGAGGATCTCATCGGTTTCGCAAACAGAAACATGACCTGGTGGAGTAACAGCGAACGCTGCCTATTTTCTTTATTACAGGTTTGAGAGAAATTATTATGGCTTGAAGTAGAGGCACTTTCTCGTAGATGGTCCAGACAATGAAAAATGAGAGAGGATTTTGACTTCTTCTTATGCTAGAAGCCATATAAGAGATTTATAAATGAACAAAAGGTATTTTGATCTCTTTACTGCCCCTCATACAGGAGGCGGGGCAGTCGTAGGAGACAATAATGTTAGAAGGCTATCAAACAGAGAAAGAATGTTAAAAAGGAGTCAGAAACTAGATGTAACTTCACCTCACCTTTCAATTCTTGCTACAATTAGATAGCTACATGACTCACGTATTCAGAATCTCAATTTTTTACCCGTGACTTTGTTGTAAGAAATATAAAACTGCTACATACTCTTGCTGTGGAAAAAAAAAAAAAAAAAAAAAAACAAACCAAAAAACCTCCAAACAAACAAACCTGCAACTTTGGAAAGGGCAGGTAAGCAAATCTGTGGTTAACAATTGAATTAGGATCACACCAGGAACATATAAAGGATTGTCCTGATCTTTACACGCTACTAGGAGCTAGCTGATGCTTGCTACTTTGTCAGAGAACCAGAATTCAAGTTATTCAGTCAGTTTTGTCGGTATAACAAATTTTACAGGTTGATTCTGTATGTATTATTCATTTCTGTTTGTCATTTTAAAATCTCAGGGTTTCTGTGTGGTATCACATGAGATGACTGAACTAATTTAATAGCTTCCTACTGACAGGTAGGCCCCGTATTGAAGGAGTTGAGGGGATCAGAGGGAGTTCAGCTCTTCCTCCTGCTCCTGTCTTCTCCCTGTCAGATGAACTGCCAAACACAGATAATCCCTTTTACTCCTGTGGCTATATTGCATTGCATTGCTGTGATCATCTGAACAGAAACTTCAGCAAAGCTGTGCAGTTGCAACCCAAATGATTTGGGCACAGGCGAAAAGGAAAAGCAAGACAAGAAGGATGAGGCAAGTAGCAGGTATCACTGACAAGTAAACTCCCCTGACACTGTAGTTTAAATTTTTGTACTTTTGTCCCAAGTTGTGATTTGGTTATTAGTGACTTTCCTTGCAGCCAGCAGGTCTGACTGTCTGCTCTGAAGTCTCCAATTCTATGTATATCTGAGACTGTTCAGAGTTTGTTTAATCATTTGTAGGTCCTTAGTTGGTTCTAAGGAGATAAGAGGCCATAGCAATGTCAAAAGGATTTATTGAAATACACAGAAAGAGCAAACAATCTATTCAAGCCAATAGAATGTCAACGTATGACCCACAACTAGCAAGCAGAGATTTAAATTTAAATTAATACTTCATTTCAATGGATACTTAATGCTGTAACAAAAAAATAATCAGGCCTTATCAACTGCAATCCTAAACATTGAGCAAGGGCAAAATAATCCATGTAGATTAAGAGCTTCCCTCATATTCCTGTGAAAACACAAGCACAAGCTTTCAAATGCCTGTGGCAGAGTTGGACAACTCATTCAAACAAAAAAGCCTGCTAGAGACTAGAAGCCACAACGTCTGAAGTATGTGAACTGATCTTAGCAATTGCGTGTCCTGACACACAATGTGTCTCACTCTCTCTGAGGGTAAAGTTCTTTCGCAGATCAACAAAACACCTCCTGCAAGTCCTGGAGCCAGCTATTAACCAGACTGTATCCATAAAAAAATCTATGTCATCTTTTAATTTTTTTTTCTAGAAAGGGGAAGTACCCTTGGAGGCTCAGCAGGAAGTATTAAGACGGAAAGGGTTACTCAGAGCTGTCTGAGTATTCCTTCATGTCCTCTTGTTCAGGGCCATTCAACAGTTTTGCAAACTCAGTATCTTATTCATATCAACAGTTCCTAACATGCAGAAAGTATTGGCTTGCAGTCACATGGCTTCCCACAAAAGACATTGGTTGGTTGGTTGTTGTTTTTTTTTTTTTTTATGTAAACAGTAATCACTTTAAATCACTTCAGCAGTCTAACTGCCTTGGCCATTGTAAGAAAAGGAAAGATGTTCCTAGTGCATCCCATGACAATTCTTGGGGTGTCTTAGCGCTGCATGGCACTGCAAAACCTGAGAAATCTGTATCTATACACGTACCTCACTGAATATACCTAATATAATGTACATCCAAATACAAGAGCCAGTATAGGAAAAAATACCAGTGTAAGGCAAATAAACACAGATAACTGGAGCTCAGTGCACAAGTAGGAGTAGTTTGCATTCTTGATTTCCTGTGTCCCTAAGGAAAGATATTTATCAACCATAATAAGTAGTTGCAACACATATTTGTTGTCTCCTCAATACCATTACCATCATGTTTTCAGACTCTCTTTTTTGAAGGAACAGATAAGATAATTTAATTCCTTTAGTATTCTTTTACATTTTTATGTCATTTTGGTCTCCAGAAAGAAAAGTAGCTGCTAATATTCTTCCTGGGCTACACATAATGATAAATTGTTGGGTTTGCTTGGATTACAGTATGGGGAACTATAAATCGGAGAAGAGTTTAGTGAGATTCACTATCAGGCAACAACAATATCTCTGTTTGAACCAAAAAACAAAGCTGGCAATTCCACAAAAGATGTCACTAAGATGCCTCGCTTTTTCCCTTTCTTTCTATATTTTATTTCTTCTTGTTTTCACCCAGTCAAAGCCATTGCAGTTTAAAAATGCACAGTGGTCCTATTCAGATTAGAGAAAAATCTAACATTCGTCCTGCCTGACTGTCTAGGAAAATAGTACTTGCAGTAGCAATTACAAGGCTGATTTGGGCTTTTACTCTAAGGAAAGCAAGCTAGCCCATGTCTGGTTAAATAAAGCAATGTGCTCCTTTAAAAAAAAAAAAAAAAAAAAAAGGCAAAAAATGTTATTATGCTGTAAAACTCTCTAGAAATCTTCTCTGAACACCTTAATGTGTCTCACAGCAGGCAGTGAGGAGGTAAGTGTAGGACCTAGAATAAGTTTGTCCAGACACACTTGCTGAACAAATGAATCCCTGTGAGTAGTTGGGGGAAGCAGCAGATTGCTGCACCGCTGTATCCAGCACATGGTCTGCTCTGAGGAGCCATGCTGAGTGAGATGATAAAAGCACACTTCGTCTGAGGAAGCCTATCTTGTATTCAGATGGCCTCTGCCTGACTCAAAATCTAATGAAACTTTTAGGACAAATGGCATTGGTTTCTACTAGTTAAGAATTTAGCTTCTGTGATCATTACATTCAGGCAGGGAATAAGACATGCCAAGTACTGCAAGATTTCAACCTGAGCTTGCAGCTATCACTCGTCAGACTCCAAAACTTAGAGCAGGCTTCTCCTTTGGCATTGCAGAACTTTTCCTGTGCACAAAACCCTGCTTGCCTACAATTCCTGCATACAACCAGGCACATTTTCTTTCATCTGTTGTGAATGACATGAATCTACCACTGTTTTATGAATGTTTGGCAGCTCTCTGCATCATCATCATATACGAGACAGTGGGGTGTCCTTGCTGGCAACCTGACTGCAATCATAATGCCAAAAAGGAAGACTCTGATTGCAGACATTGCCCTTGCAAGGGGCAGGAAGTTTGTGCTGGGATATAAAAGTCACATCTCAGTGAAAAATGAAACTAAAGAACAGCCAACAACAAAACATAAGTAGTCCCATCCTAAATAAAAACAGCATCTTTGTCAGAATCTGCTGGGAAAAAAAAAAAAAAAGGAACTACAAAAGATTTTGATTAAAGGAACATAAAATAGCAGGTAGCAATGGAAAAGCAGAATCTGTCAGAGAAGTGGTATTCCCATCAGCACCAAATCTGAGCTTTCTAGACAAATGAGCCTCACTTCAAGATGTTGGGCTCTTGAGAGAACATGGTGTCCAGCAACATTGTTTTCAATATTATACAAATGGGGCAGAGTTCTAAAAAATGAACAACTGCTTTGTGTACCTGAACAGAAGGCAATGAGAGCCAAATATTTTTGGAATAGCTGGTCCTAAAAATTACTTTACAAGCACTTTTACTTCTCACTTTATAAAAATTCCTGATTCTACTTCAAGCTTTTTAGCATCTAACTTTCCAGTGCTTACTGGACATCTGTGAAAGTCAATCTGCAAGGACAGCTAGTGGCCTCTTATACAAATGCTTTTAATTCTCCCACAGCTTTTAATTCTCCCACATTTTTTTATCCAAACTTTGACTCCAATAAGTCATTTCTATCATAAAGCAAATTATTTCCTCTTCAGAAAAAAAAAAAAAAAAAAAGAAGAATAAATCAGAAGTATTATAGCGTCTAGGAAGCATCACTGTCTTCCTTGCAGAGCTGGCCTGAAGCCTAGGGGAGGTCATTTCAGGGAGATCAAAGCACTTGGGACTTACAAGTAGTATTCAGAGGGGAAATAAGATGAGTGAGTCAGCTGCTTTTGAAAAAGAATACACCAGCATGGATAGGGCCATCCCCATATTTCTATAAGAAGAAGAAGCAAAAATATCTCAGTAAGGTACCAAATAGCAGTTCTCCCAACAAACAACTCTGGCAAACCACTGAAGTGAGGGCTATCCATTTAAAGAGATATTTTTTTTGTCATTGGCTATGAGGTATGACCCTAATGTAGGGTGCCAGAACTGATAGCTCCTGACTTCTAGTGAATTTTCACTCATGCAAAAATATTTTTTTCTCTCAAGGCAAACATACCATCTCACACTAACATAACTTCTGCTTCATTCTTCTTATAGCTGTAAACCAGGGTAAGATTTATTTAAAGACATAGCTACAGTATTTGATTGTAATTATCTCTAAGGCTTTTACATAGGGGACCAAAAAAATCACTGTCTTTAAGGACAGCAGGATAACTCAGTTCGAAGGTACTAGCTTGCACGGTGGGACATGTGGCTTAATTTATACATTCTGCTTACATTTTTTGGGTGACATGGAGCAAATCTTTCCAAAGTACAGTATCAAGGATCTTTACTACTGAAGTGGTAATTAAAACCATCCTGTCTTCCAGGGGAACATGGTGATAACAAAAATAGAGGTTACAATACCTTGGATACCATCATAAACACATCGCAAAAATTTAATGCTAAACAACCTAACGGGCATTTGGAATTGCTCCCTGTTCATTGGGCCAAGTGAGGTTTGATTTTAGCTTTCGCCACAAAAAAAGATACAGTGTTGCCAAAGGCAGAGCACTGCATAGGCCTCTTCAGGCAGGAGTAAAACAGCACCCCATCTTTTTGTTAAAAAAAAAAAAATCTCCAGAAACTAAAAAAGATAATTTTTCAAACAGCTTAGCTATAACTAGTTGAAGAACTAAAGACTACAAAAATGTGTTGGTGCAACTGCCTTATATAACCCTATATAAGATTGAAACTACCTTTCATTAATACAGGGGATGTATTTTTAGGGAGCATGATTCACTGCATAACTATGACAACACACTTCAAACATCTGAAAATAAACCAATATTCCTATAAACTACTTCAAAGCAAAACAAGACAGAATTCGTTTTTTTCACCATAGACATTGCAACTCAGCAGGGCCCAGGCTGTCTCAAATAATTTGGAACAACTCTCCCTGCCTTAAGACACCTGTATTTACTCTCTGTTCCTACCTGCAGGTCTCAAAACCAATGCCAAACATCCTTAGCCTATTTGTGATCTGTACCTGAAAAATTCATGAAAATAAAATTTACAGCATTCATGGTTCATCTAAAATATAATCACTTCTGCTCATTAGGAAGGAATTTTTTTTGGTCTATTTTAATGAAAACAATTACTCCTTTTGCTTGTTATGCATATGTCTGGGCACAGCAGCATGTACTCCTGGGCTTCACATTCTTGAAAACTGTCTGTGTGTCTCATCAGAAATGTGATAGAAACACGAAAATAGCTAAAGGGACAGCAAATAGCATTTAATCCTGCAAATTCACCATGCATGCCAGCAGAAGTATGAAGCCAACTGTGCAGCTCTGGGCTGGGCTTTTTGACAAATCCATCACCCTAGGGAGGAGCTCAGCCATTTCCATGCCCTTGAAGTGGAGATGCCTTGCTCCCTTCTGTTTCCTTCTGACATCGTACAAGTCAAAAATCCTTAGAACAACTCCATGCATGGCTACAGGCTTGGGGAGGTGTGGCTGGAGAGCTGTCTGGAAGAGAAGGATCTGGGGGTTCTAACTGACAAGCAGCTGAACAGGAGCCAGCAGTGTGCCCAGGTGGCCAAGAAAGCCAACGGCATCCTGGCTTGTGTCAGAAATAGTGTGACCAGCAGAAGTAGGGAGGTGACAGTCCCCCTGTACTCTGCACTGGTGAGGCCACACCTGGAGTATTGTGTCCAGTTCTGGGCACCTCAATACAAGAGAGATATCGAGGTGCTGGAGCGAGTGCAGAGGAGGGCAATGAAGCTGGTGAAGGGCCTGGAGATCAAATCCTATGAGGAGCGATTGAAGGAGCTGGGACTGTTCAGTTTGAGGAGGAGAAGGCTGAGGGGAGACCTCATCACTCTCTACAGCTACCTGAAAGGACATTGTAGAGAGGTTGGTGCTGGTCTCTTCTCACAGGTGATTAATGATAGAACAAGAGGGGATGGCTTTAAACTGCAACAGGGGAGGTTGAGACTGGACATTAGGAAATAGTTTTTTACAGAAAGAGTGGTCAGACAGTGGAATAGGCTGCCCAGGGAGGTGGTGGAGTCACCATCCCTGGATGTGTTTAAGGGTCATTTAGATGAGAAGTTGGGGGATATGGTGTAGGGGAGAACAATGTAGAGTAGGGCTGATGGTTGGACTCGATGGTCCCAAGGGTCTTTTCCAACCTGAATGATTCTGTGAATCTGTGATTTGCCAGTGTGCAGCCTTACTGTAAAACTCCCATATTTTGGATGTGTGTTATTACAGTTTGTCACTCTTTCTTGGCTAAAGGACCAAAATTTCATTATGATTATGTTACATAAATAAAAATAGATTATTTTGGGAAAGATTTTAAGGAAATCAAACAAGCACTGGTTATAGTCAACCAAAACTTCATTTGTCCAAATTTAATAACCTAGGTAACTTAAAATTACATGCCTGAACCTAAGCTTGTAACTCTACATTCAGGATAAGTACATTTCAAAGGCGATTCAGCTCATCATAAAATAAGAGTTTAATGTGAATATTCCTCTGGAGGTGCCTGTATCTCTCAAATGACGGTATAGCCTAGGGTGACTAACATGGAATTGTATGTCTAAGTTTTAGACACTTTCATTTTGGCAGATGGATCCCACCATGAGTATGATAATGTAAGGCATCTATGACAGGCACTATTAAGACAGCAACTTGGATAAAAAGAATTAAATGATAAAAATGATAAAAAGTTAAATGATACTGCAGTTCCCATTACAGCAATGTTTTTTTCCTACAATCATTTCACTACCCATCATAAATACTTCTTAGTGATATCTCCTGAAATGAAGTGCACACACACCTGGCACCACCAGCTGAGCTGTACAGCCCATAATCTTTTATGTGAAATGTCATAAGCATCAGATACAACATCTTTACAGTACCTTTTAGTATGCTATTAAGGCATAAAGAGCCTATGATACAATGTGGAAAAGATTGTGTAGCAATGTTGATGACGGCTTTTATATCCTCTGCACTTAAGCATCTTGATTTTAAACATTCATAAATAAATCTCAAAGAATCCACTAAAGAAAAGAAAAAAGGAATGTGAGTAATATATTAAATTGTCTGTAAAACATTACAGAGCATTATAACCAAACCTAGAAAACAGAGTTGTAATCCAAACCCCCAGTTCTCAAATTCAGGATGATTCTACTGCATCTAAATCTAAATCTAAAACTAGATCTAATTCTAATTCAAAATCTAAATTTAAATCTAAATCCAAATATTTCATAGTCCAAGCAAAAATGAAAAGATTGTCATATTTTCTAGTATTAATGATAACAATCTCGCTGCTGTTATTTTGAAGGGAACTGTGAGAAAATAGAATGTTATTTTGCACTATTTAATAATACCACAAAGGCCAAAAATTATCACAACTTTTGGTAGAGAGACAAGGATTTGATTTTTATTGTATATACCCATGCTAGTGGCCTCGGATAAAAAGACAAGGAACTGACACTGTTCATTTCTAAAGAAATAAAATAGTACTGATATTACTGAAGCTCAGAGTCCCGTGTCTGGAATGTTAAAATACCCAAGACACATTATTTATACAGCATACTGTGTGCAAGTGAAATCCTAGCATTGGCCCTGACACTAGACAGCTCTGACACAATTGCCAATGAAGATCTGAAGGTAGATGGATTCAACAGATATATGCAGTCTTTATCTCAAGAGAAATCTGAAAGTTCTACTTAAATTTTCCAGTCTTCATGGAATAGCTTCTATCTCCTTGGCAAGTCTGAAACATTTAAACTTTGTAACTATTAAAGCTAAATGTTCTCAAACTGGAAGAACTGCAAATCTTTCACCTGGGGCTATCAATACCATTAGAGTCTCTCTCCCTGCATAGTCTACCATCATGCAGTCCTGAAAGCAATTTGAGAAAAAGTAGGGCAAGCTGACCTAAGATTAAGAAATGGTAAATATCTGTTTTTAGGCAACTAAACTGAGCCTTTGCACTCGAATGAATTTCAGGCTAGAAAACTTAAAATGTCTCCACGTAGGTGTCTATAGATGTTTAAAATCCTATTACAGGCAATAGAGCCTAGGAAGCATTTCAATTTATGATAAAACAGACATCTAAAGGATGACTCAACTGCCTACACACTGGTTTGCAGTGGCATTTGATACATCTCGAGGTATGCATGATGTCAAATGGACCTCTGGGAGACTCTTGCCTTTCTAGAGCAGCAGCTGGAAGCCAGATGAGATTAGTGAGGATATGGGAAGTGGCATTAATGTCTCTGTGGTGTGAACGAATCATATCCATTGTAATGGTCAGCAGAATTGCTCCCCACATTTCCACCGACTACGAAGTCTCCTCCGCAGACACCACTGGGCACTAAATTTATCAGCCTAAACTGATCTATCTTAATCTAGAAATGAATTCCATCTGTCAGAACCATTCAAGGAAAAAAAGATGCCACCGTTGCATGATGCCAGTTTTCTTCTTCAATGTAGAGGCACTGAAAAAACAGTAGGCATCATGACTTCAATGTGATAGCTTGTAGGGCAAATGGTATCAAACAGAAGGAGGAAGGTGGTGTTGCCTCCCTGCATACCATCTGCAATAGCTTTTGTAGTTCTGTTGTCAATATTTTAAAGAAAAGATGGTGAAAGCTGGGGAAGGATTTCACAGAGAGCTACAAGACCTGGTCATGGTCTAGGAAACACACCTAACAAAAGGCATGGGATATATTATCATGCATTATTGTCGATATTCCCACCTGTTTACATGGAAAGAAATTTCTGTCAGTAAAAGTCTGCAAACTAGCAGGAGAATATTCAGAGAGATGCCATACTTAAAAATGAAGGACTGATAAATCCAAAGGCTTTTTTCCCTAAATAAAGAGAAACTAGCACACAGACATGGGGATTTTTTAACTCAGGTTTGCCTAGTTTTTTCATAGTGATGCCCAAGGATGACTCGTTCTGGTGCTGAACAACAGTGTTCTGCAGGAGGTCAGAGCAGAAGAGTAAATAGGAGCCCTGTAGCTGTGATACTTATGACACTAGTTGGTGGTGTTAACGCGTCAAAGTATCACCCCCCAGAAATGTCCCTGGGCTCTGCATGAGACCTCACAGATGTTGGGGAATGCACTAAGAGAGAGGAGAGAGAAGAGGCAAGGGCTGACTTTTAGAAGAGGGCAGACTGTGCCAGTTAGCACAGAGATACGTTGAGGTGCATCTTGGTGGCAATGTTTTTCCTTTCATCTTTCACAGAACATCCAACGCCCCCCCCCCCCCCCCCCCCTTCCCCAGCCATATAAGAAGTACAACTAGTAACACATCCCAGTTTTTATCACAAGAAATTGTTAATAAGATTTAATATTTTCTAGAAGGAACCTCAGGAAATGTTCCACGACTAAAAAATTGAAAACAAGCCTGTAACATTATGATAGCTCTGGCAGTGTAAAACCAAGATATTATTGAATGAAGCCCAGCAATGAGCTGTTTCTGATTAAACAGTATCATCTAGAGAAGGGTGATTTCCTCACAAACTGAGGAATTCTTTCCTTTTCTGTAGTGAAAAAAAGGTAATGAAGAACTGAACTCCCTCTCCCGTAACAGCGGTTGCAAAATTGCTCCAAATTCATGGGCATCTATGAGGGAATCAGAGGGGATTTGGGAGGAAAAACATTGTACATATAAAGTAATGTAATAATTACTAGTTTCAGCTCAACATAATTACAAATGAGCTTCCACCAGCTACTAATTATCTTCTCGGTTAAAAAGGCCATATTTTATTTAAATGAAGTGGAATGAAATGCTGGTAAAAGCTCCATACATAGTACTAATGAGAGAATGCATTGGAGGAGACGTGTTTCCCCTTTAGGTCCTTGAACTAAGGGTCATGTTTTTAAAGGCACAGGAAGAAAAAGCACACAGAAACTAAGCATCCTCTTGAGCATCTGAAACACTCAGGTCTAGTTCAGCAACAAATTTACTGCCTTTGAATGTGTAACAAACAGTACATGCAAAGAAATATAGCTAATTTGTGATAAAGCTAGTATAAAATAAAACTAATATAAAACTCAACTTTCTTGAGTTCTTTCTGAAAAAATCAAGCCCAAATAAACTTTTTGGATGGGGACTTGGATCATATCCCCCCTCATACATCTTCAGCCACCTATGCTAAATGTACTTTCAGCATTTTCTGCAGTCATGGATGTAAGTACATCTTTGCTGGGTCTCTAGATGCCTAAGTTACATGGGAGGAACATTTTGGCCAACTTCACCTAAGGAATTTACAAAATATCTCATGAATTGAAGTCAGATCTTTCCCACATATAGGAAAGCCTAAGCCCAAGGTCTCTGTCAATACAATGTTACAGTACATTTATCTGTGAAAACTAAATGACATTCATAATCATGGTTATTGGAATAAAGTCTAAGGACTAAACAGAACAAGACATGGCAACCTGCAGCCCTTGCTTAAAAGCTCCACTCTAAACAGACAAGGCAGAAAAAGGCTGAAGGAAATGATACAACATGAGAGCAGAATAGTCTGATGACACCCACCATCTGAGATGGTCCACAGTTCTCGGTTTTAAGTTAGAAGACAAAGCTCATGGAAATAGAGGATAAGGCAAGAGATATGTTGAAAAGGAAGACAAGGAAGGAAGAAGGAAGTGACTTCTATAAAATTAAATTTTAAATTTAATTTATCTATAAAGATAAAATGTGTGCAAGGAAAGAAGTTGCAAGGATCACCACTTTTTATATGCTGCAAAGTATATAGGGTTAATGATGGACTTAGTGCACAACTTGGACATAAATCCACAGTGAAATTAAAATAATGAAAGACAAAACCAGAAATACCAGAATGATCAAAGACAATGAAAATCTTGTAAGAATAGCACATCCATAAAAATATTTTTGACATTTAAATGTCAAAAAGATTTCACGACAACAACAATAGCTGTCAAGTGCAAATGCACTGAGCTTTCCATTCATCCTTCAAATAGCATTTTTATAAGTAATTTTAATATTTTTCCTTTCGCAGACAAAGGGTGTATGTTTTGTTTACAGGATTTGTCATTTATAGTCAAAATGTCATTCTTACCATAAAAGATTAACTTAGTAAGTATCACAATCATTTAAGTTTTGTTTATTATCTATTCCTAGCATGCTGGCTCTTCTCAGGATCAGGGCTACCAAGTAGATTTACAGCTGAAGACAAAAAGCCCAGCCATAAAGCCCACTAGTATGGAGCTCTCTGGAGTCACAGAATGGCAGTGGCAGTCTGCATAGGCTTGAAAACCTTGGCAAGCATCTCACAGTGCAGGCGCAATTGCTAAAAAAACCCAGACACAACTGCAGTATACAAACCTTTACATTCACACATGATCTTCTTATTATAGCATAATGAATGTACTTTATCTGTATTTGCAGCTGGTTCAGCTTACTCGTAATTATCTGGCTCATTTCTTGTACATCACACTGAATATATAAATGTAATATCCAGAGATGTAGCAGAATGATAAAAACACAAACATAATTCATACGACTAGGAAAAAAGTTGGAGGCAATATTACTGAGCTGATGAAGATTCCAAGCTGAAGAGTACAAATTTTTTTCTTTGTTGTCCGAAAGAGGAATAGACATTTGGCTTTAACCCTCCACTTTTACAGCCTGTTTTATAACACGCATGACATTGTTTTCCAGTATTTATTTATTTGAACATTAAGCACCAGATGCTGAGCACTCTCTATATATATGAAATACATACTTTTTAGTATCTCTGAAACTCAGTAAAAATAAAAGCAGGATTGTTTTTGCAGTTTCTCTAGATAGAAAACTATGCCTCTTGTGTGTGGACTACATTTCCATGTGTGATTAAAATGATAGGTGTCTTGTGGTTTATAAAACCCAACCCTATTTACTTAGCTGTGTTTTTAATTAAGTGTGCTTCGCAGTCAAACTCTCTGTGGCACTTGTATGGAGAATATTATAAAAATAAAATGAGTGACTGAATGTAATATTGGATAGGGATTGCTGAAATGCATTTTAATGTATTTAAAGCGTGCTTATAAAACATTTGTTGGACAGGCTAAAATTTCCGATTTCCTGGAGAAGAAACTTTTTTCATTATTTAGCCAGAGTGACGTATGATTAGTCGTTACAATCTACCCAGAAAAATTAAAAAACTCTTTTATGCTGCTATTTCCCTTCTGAGCTTCAGGTTGTTCTACCTTACAGCTATTTTCTTCAACCATAGCAGAACTGGTGATAAACGAGGCTCCTCTCCCTGCTTGCAGTTTTGTTATTCTGATGGCTATGTCGCAACAACAAAGGAGTCAAAGCACTGCCTGTTTGAATTCTGCATCTTTTAAAACCACATGTACATCTTACATCTGGAAACTCAAACATCCTTAAATTACTAGATGACTTCAGATAAGATATATATAATTATCTGCAAGTATATTCAGTACCTTGTGCTTTTATTGTTCTTATGCCCATGACTGGAGCATGCAGATCTTTAATTTTGATCCCGTTCAGCTAATGCCTGTACCAACACAAAACAAAAGATGGTCTCTGCCTGTAGAAGTATATGATCTCAAGAGATTACAGTGAGATACAGGGTGATGCATAGATTATGCCAGAGGGAATGATGGAGAGTAAAGTTTTTACTCTAAAAATATACATCCACTTTAGAGTGAAGTGGGCAATGACACCCAAAGTGCCTCTTTCTCTCTAGAGAATATAAAAGTAATCTGGGGATTTGAGAACCAGACATCCACCTTAGAGACATTTAAAATAAGAAGAGATGAATCTCGAAGAGTCAGAATAGCTAATTATTGTCTCTGGGAAGCACAAAGACTTAAGGAAGGCTGTTCATATAAAGAGAGCAAAAGAGTCAGTTTGTGCATATTTACATGGAGCTGATCTCCATTAGATTGACACACACCATGATACCTGGTCAAGCACTTCCCAGTAATACAATGATGCAATCAGTGATCTTTCAATGTATTTTTTTAAAATACAATTCCATTTTCTCATTATCCTCTACAGTAATAAGACTATGTTGTGTATATGGTAGAAACTTTACTAAGTTGCAGGAGCAAAATGCACAGCTACTGCTGCAGGTACTTCTTTGCTTTATGAATCAGCTTGCATGAGTCATTGCAAACCCTGTATTATACTCCAGCTGGGAGCAGTGACATCACACCTGATGCTCTTTCTGCTGGCCTCTTTCCCCTCTAAACCAGAACTTTTCTGTGTGATCCTGTATGTTTGTAGTATGTCAGCTACACAGCAGTCTGAGTCCATTCTAGACTCAGATCACTTGCTCTCCCGAATGTTGCAAGTGCAGTCAAAGACTTGCATTATGGTCTGGGATTTTCCTTTGGGAAAAGCCAAAGTTCTTGCTCATACAGTGTAAAATTATTAGGCATGGAGGGACTGATCAAGCAGAATAGGAATCACATCAGCTTCTTTGTCACCTTCTCTGTCTATCCTGGAATGCAAAAAGGGAAACAACAGCACAAATACTCCAGTAAGTGGTGAGAAGCACCTTTAGCAATCTTTTTCCCCATGTTTTTAGTAGGTTCAAGGTCCTCCTATTAGTTTCTGTATTAAAGCAGCAAAAGACATCTAGTTGAAGAAGGAAACTTTATTCTGTATTGTGATCCTAAGAAGAATCTCTACACTCATATTTTCAGTGAGCATAGTAGTCTGACAATTGAAATTACCCACTTACTGCACTTTAAATTTCCACAGTACATCCAAATAATATATGAGAAAGTGTAAAGTCATGAGGGAAATGACGTAGCTGTTGCAAAGCCACAGAGAAAAAAAAAGTAGACTACATGCTGCTAACTATAGGAAAGGTGGATATTTCTTTACATGCACTTTTATCATGTTTAATTCATTATGTAGGAACAGCCTGAGTTGCTTACATGTTCTTTGGCTGTGTACAAATCTTCAGATTTTGAAATGGAAAGTAGTTTTATTTGGTGCATCATGCTGTCTTGTGAACAAAGCAGTGAACTTTGACAATATTAAATTTTGTGCCTAATGAGGGCTGGGGGGCACCTACAGAAATGAATGTTCAGTTTGGAGGTAGAGACAGGGAGTGCTCTGCCTTTTTCCCCTTGATGAACAAGGGGATGCCAGTCAAAAGGAAGCACAGTCTTTGAAGGATAAACTTCTGCTCTACCAACTGCATTCTTCTCTCAGCATATAGGCAGGAATATAATTTTCAAGGATCATAAGGAATATAAATTTAATCTTTTATTATCTTGCTCTGTACATCCTAGGTAATTGTTGCACTTGGATTTGGACAGAATTCAAGGGATTGTGAATGGGTGAATCTTCTGCAATTTTTTGTCAATGTTGCATTACCCGTGAAAACAAAGCATCCCACCCAGTCACAAGAAATGCTGAAAGCAAGCATAGTAATATTCTGGTTTGGGAAAAGTACTCTCATTACAGGTTGTAAATGGCACAATATTGATGAGCTATGCAAAGGCTATTACTTATATTCTCAGCTGATAGAAATTGTGACTGTTGCACTGAGCAGAGCTGGACAGAACAAGGTTTACAAGAACTCGGAGTCTGTTCTGTGATGACATTCTTTAACTATTGATCATGAAATTAAACCTCATTTTTAGGCATCCCACAATAAGCGGTTAAACATTCCTGACGCCAGAGATTTACAGGTACTATAGTGGTAAAATCCACACTGAAATGTCAACATAGCACAGATATTTCTAACTCCTTAGTTTCTTTCACTGTTGAACTTTGAGGAAGAGCTAGCTACAGTATATGACATATAACATCCCTACTTCTTAAGGCTGTTTTTTCATTACTAATTATAACATACAAGTACCAGTCTCTGGCACATATAAAAACAATAATGAGATATAAAGCTCAATATTATTGATTTTGTTTTCTCTGTCTTTATCAGTTCTCTATAAATTACATCACTTATAGGATAATCTAATAAATAGGGGGGGGGGAGAAAATAATTTTATCAGTTCATTTCTCATGTGTAATTTAGGGACAGGAATCAGAATTGCTTTTGCTTGGTGTCTGGGAACACTTGTGTGTTGATGCCTCCACTGCTGACATCTCACCACTGCTAATGGTGTCACCATTGATGGAGAGGAGCAGCTCTGCAACCTCCCGAAGCGATGGTTGGACAATGGTGCCGAACATAGTGTCTTTGTAACCAGCTCAGTCATCCCTGGGGCTGGAGAGCGAGGGGAATGTGACAGAAAGGGCAGTTTGGATGGAATAGTGAGAAAGTTGGGAACAATTGACTGTGATTTTTAAGGCAGGTGATCTAAAACAGAAAAAATAGAAATTACTTACCTCCTTCCTGCTGCAAGGAGCATGTGCAGAAAGCTTCCTCCCTTCTGTCCCCTTCCCCTTTAGAAAAACTCAGCCGCCATTTGCCTCTGTTTGTCTGAGCTCAGCTGCCAGACCAGAGACTCCAGCTGGGCATTGTATATTCTGCAGCCTTAGTGAGACTGAGCAACTCCAGACATGCTGCCTGTCTCCCTCTTGATAGCAAGTGACACTGCCTGTCCATCAGCCACACTCCCCAAGTGTGACTTTGTCAGTCTGCCTTCATTGCACACCCACTTACAATCAATCTGCTGGGTATATGTATGATATTATTGTACAGTTACAGCATTGAGTATGTTTTATATATTCACCCAGTTTATTTCATCTTCTCTTCCTACAAAATTATATATATCCTCTTAATTCAATATAGGCAAAATCATTCTATTTCTCTCTGTTCTTCAGCTTCATTTCTGGTGCTGGTATTTATCTTGTCAAGCACAAGTAACAAAACACATTTACTAGCTGCAGTTGCAAGAATTGTAAGTGGGTTTCTTGCTTTCCTTAATTTCATCAAGCCAGGAGGCTTGGTAGTACCATCATAACAGGAATTTGTAGTGACACAACACTGAAACAACTCCTGCATCAATTTATTTGTATCAGGGCAGAAGTTTTTCAGTGTGAAAGAATCCCAGGGGAAATCAGGAGGAATACTGAGCAGATAGACAGAGAAAAAAGAGCTGTATCACGTACTGATTCCAAGGCACTTTGCTGAAATACGAGCTACTTTTTGCACGCAAGGGAACTGTGCTGAGAAATACCTTTATGAGTCCATTGATTCTCTCACTGATTTGATAAAAACAGAACAAAAAATTACATTTGGTGTCTGATTCTTCAAACTCTTATGCAGCTGCTTAATTACAGGTGTTTGCAATAGACCTGGTGGCTCAAGCTTAGGTATGTGTTAAGTAGTTGCAGTGGTAAGATTGCAGGTGCATAAAGCTAGCTTCTTAAAATATGCCACAAGAAGTGGGGTCAGTCCATCCATGAGACTATTATGATCAAAGTCCTTGAATCAATCTTATGATATTTAATCAATAAGTATAAAACACATGCTTTTTGAAGCATGAGGGCCCACATACTAGGAAAAGCTTGAATGGTTGTTTCATATAGAGAAAACTTAAGATATCCAAAATCCAAACAGTGAAAGACAAGGACACAAGAATCAAAGCAGGACTTTGCTGGTTTTTTTCAAAGTAAAAATCAATTGTAGGATACATCTGTGAGGACCACAAGATCACAAAATATATTGGATTTAGATGCTAGACAGCTATAAAATCTTTCTTAAATGTATGGACATCCCAGGGCTTCTTATTCACAACAGTCTCTTTAGTGCCTATTTTTTCCTTTTCTCTGCAACAAAATAAGACTAGAAAAAGCCAAAAAGCTATAACGTCATCCCTGCTAGTACTGCAGCATAATGACCTAAAATTGAATAGATTATCTTAAACTGAAACATTTTTTGGCATCATAACACACCCATTATGGGATATTTGGTTACCATAGAAATACAAGTAATAAATGAGGCACTGTCACTAAATCATGGAACCTGAAATAAATACAGACATCAGAAACATAACCTCATGTGTTACACTAAAGGACCAACCTTACTGACACATCACTGTTTAGAATATAAACTATAACTTTACTGATTCTGCAAATCTGAAAGACAGACTGTGCCTATATGTCATTCAAACAAAAAAAAATTAGTCTTCATTGTTTGAAAATAAAAGAAAGTGTGAAGTTTTAAGAACTTGCTGTTACGCTTTGCTGCTCACCCATGTTAAACAGATATTCTTAAACAAGAACAGTACTGCCTAAAGGGTAGTATTTAACAAAGAGGGCAGAACTACAGCAGCTATTACAACACTTAGGCAGAAACTGTAACTGCTAGAAGTAGGTATTTTTCTGAGTTTTAAGGTTAAATACCATCCTGTTATTCTTTTTCCCCAAGGTAAATAAGCAGGAGCTGCCTTATCTGTCAAACAGTTTTGTCAACAACTATGAAAACAATTCTATACTCTTGAGCCCATTAAAAAAGCTCAGCCACTACTGCCACTATCCAAAAGGTGAAAAGCATAGGTAGCCTCTATGAAGGTCTGTGTAGTGAAGCAAGGGTATGTGTATTTGTGTTTTTTCTTTCCCTCACACATGCAAATTTAGCATCAGCACCCACACGAACAAACTTAAAAGTCTGAATCTTCAACAAACACGCAAACACACAAAGCCAACCCTTTTGACTCTAATAACATCTTCCATTCTCAGCTTGCCCTTCTCATCCCTCCTTCTTCCTTCTCTTCCCTGTTTTTCCTCCTAGTATTCCTCACACACAGACTTGCCTACTTTAATAAAGAGGAGGCGTGCCAGTGTGAATTTAAAACTTTCTTGTAAATATTTCCACTCCAGTAATTCTGAACATATTTGCTTGGAATTAAGTTCTTCATTTCTGCATATGTTGCCAGTTAGGGAACACAATGTCCTACCAGCTAAAGTTTATTACAACAGTGTGAAGTATAAATACCATAACTAGGGAAAGAGAATGAAGAATAAGGAAGGATGCAATCTAATAACTTCATTATTTACCAAAGGTTTAGCAGTCTGACACCAACTGCACAACAGTTATATGAAAATCAGTAGTATACATGTTAGACAACAGGTGAGGTCCAAGGATGGGGCTATGAGACACAGAGCATTTATTACATACATTGGCTGGTCTCTGGACCATGTCTGGTCTCAAGGTGATTGACAGCTTTATCGGGACACTTGAGAAGAAGATTGGATTTGAGCTGTTGCATTTGCAGGACTAGACAATCAGTATCTATGGTAGAATTTAGGAAATATTTGTTTCTGTATTGTAGTTATACTTCAGCCACCTTTCACTAAAGAAGCTAAAAGCAGTATGTTCATATTCCCTGTTTCTGATTCTAATATTACAGTGTTATAAGAGCAATTAAGAGACAATTACTTTCCTGTAAAGCTGATAATTATAATCTCATCTTCCCTCCTACCCCTGAAATATGACAACCGTTGCCATGTCTCCACCTTGCAGGCAAAAAGGAAGCAAAATGTCTGTAAAATGCAACCTAATTCCTTTCTCAACAATGGGAGTTTTACAGAACAAGAGATGCCAGCAAGCAGCTGAAATAAGAAATGTTGCAAGTGGCACTCTCCACACAGGAAACAGTGATGCAGTAAGAAAAGGTGAATTTCTATTGTGTGCCTTGTGTTTGTCATACTTACCCTTCTCCCACCAAGATGAGTGGAGAAAACTGTTGGGCATTTTCAACAGGGTTGTATAAATCCTTCCATAAGCCTTCAACAGAACATCCCCACCAGAGAATGGGTTCCTCATGCCAGCTGTCAGGTCTCTTTGGTAACTGTGTTTCAGTCTACGCCTGGGTTATGCTGCACACGTAAGCTCCTGCTGCCCAGAGAACTGAAGTGCCTCTCACCTGGAGCAGTTGCCCAGAACTTGCCAACCCTCCAGAAGCTGCCTAGACTTTAGCAATGTGCATCATGGCAGCTATCTTTCCCTCGGGCATGTCAGGAAGCCAGAAGCTCTTAATTTTGCAGTACTGTTCAGACTGGCTAACTGTAACCTCATAAGGCATTTAAGATCTACTAAAGCACTGCTTTAAATGCAGTACCAACACAAAGGGGTACTGCTTTAGTTCTCTTACAAATGAGTTGTCATTAAGTCCTCTTAGCACAACACTTTCACAGAGAAAGTCTTATACCTTACCATCCCTCCTCTTGTTTACACTGAATGAGTCTGAAACGTCTAACTCTGGTTAGAGAGACCAGAAAGGCTGCATTTGTTCATCTTCTCTTGTGTATCTGATGTTAGTCCACTGCAGAAAGAGGGGAAAAGGACAAATTGTACTAAGTCTAGCTGGATTGGTGTTAATTTTCTTAATAGCAGCCCATTTTGGATTTCTGAAAAAAGCAGCGTTGATAAGGCACAGGTGCTTTAGCCATTGCTGAGCAGTGCTTATCATCATCAAGGGTTTTTTTTTCCCCTCTCTGTCCCACAGCGAGTAGGCTATGGGTGCACAGGAAGCTGGGAGGGGACACAGCCAGGACAGCTGACCTCAACTAACCAAATGGATATTCCATGCTTTATAATGTTATGCTCAGAGGTAAAATCTCAGGAAAAGGAGGAGGATGCAGGGACATTCATGGTTATGGCAGATGTCTTCCCAAGTAACCATTACACATGCTGAGGCACAACTTCCTGGGAAGTGGCTAAACATCTGCCTACCAATGGGAAGTAGTGAGTTGTTGGGATTCTAGAGGACTTTCTGCGAGAGAATGGACATGTGAGCAATCCTGCGTGAGAACAAGACTGATAAGAGCCTCAGCCTGAGCAAGAATGCGATAAGGATGTGACCCTGAATGAGGGGGGAGAAACTCAACGAGACAAACAACCCCCGGAAGGGGTTGGGATGGAAGAGGAAGTTACACAAGGCAGGAAGCCTGGCAAGGCTGATGTGGCACCTTTTATCCAACCATAAGAAGGTTTAAAGCGCGGGCTAAGTTAACTGTCCAATCTTGAGGACTTGTACTGCATGTTACTCACGTGTGTGGGAGAACATTATAAAAGGGCTTTCTTAGTTGTAATAAACGGGCATTGCTTGATCACATTGGTCGTGTGCGTGCTCAGCTCTCCCACAGTGAATGAATGCCCTATTTTGTTTCACTTGTGTACACAGCTTTGCTTCACCTATTAAATTGTTTCGATCTCAAGCAGAGAGTCTTTTTGCTCTTGCTCTTCTGATTCTCTCCCCCATTCCACTGGAGTGGGAGTGAGCAAGTGACCGGGTGGGGGCCAGGATCAACCCACCACAAGAATACAGAAAAGGGAGACAAAACTGAGGCCCTGAGATGACATTTTTTTTTTATTTCTTAATGAGAGGAGGCAAATCCCAAGACTGTAAAGGGTGGGTGACAGCCACGTTAAAAGCAGGCTGTGTTTCATGAGTAGCATCAAAGGTGACTTCCACCATATTTTTCTATGGCTGAATAGCAACTGAAATGAGACTAGTCTTCTCCTATGAAACAGGATTTAAAAACTTTGTGATTTTCCACTTCAGAAGTCTTAGAAATATTTCTATATTTTGTAAAGGATATTCTGAATTATTGATGCAGTATCCTTTTGGCAATGTTCTTAATGGTTTTTTTTAATACTGTAAAAAAACTCTCTGTGGTCAGATTCTTCTTCAGCAAATTAAAGAAAGAAGTAGGCTTATAGTTCACCTAATGAATATACATAAAGCTTCTCTTCATGTCTATAAAATCAAATTGTGCTGAAAGATCATGTTTTAAAACATTTGACTTTTCTCTCTGTTGATTGAAAGAAAATCCTTTACAAATTGACTGTTATCCTACTGTGATATCCTTACGTGATAACATGTAAGTAATTCTGGTCATTTTAGTATTAAAACAACAAGTACGTTATCGACTGCTTGTGTAAAAGTTTTTACACAAAAAGCATTTGTAATCTGCGGAACCCAATTACTATTTCCAAGCACTGAGGACTGCAAGACAAGAAGGCACTGCTAAGTGGTGCAAGGCAGGAGTGGCGCAGGTCTCGATGGGCAGAGGCAGCCCCATACAGGCATTTCTCTGAGGCCTCCCACTCTTGCTGCTGCCTGGAGCCTGGGGAAGGCAAAGGGGAACAGAATAGGGAAGGAGAAGGGACCAGAAGCAATTTGAAATGTTAAAAATGCAAATCCAAGACCCGGGATCATATTTTCTGAATTTGGTAACTGTGTTTATACTGTAGGCTATTTCTTCAGGTGGATGGGTATACATGGAGATACCTTCTTGACTTCACCAAAGACTGTAGTCGGGAGCATTCAACAGCTTAAAAATTCCTTGCCTGCTGTTCCCAGATCAATTGCTTTTGCCCAGTTTCTTTGAGAAGCTGGCTACATTGCAGCAATAAATTTCACCGGCTGGATGGGGAAAAAATGGACTATTCCTTCCGCACCAAAAATACAAATGAGCACAGTTATGTCACAGAGGCAAGACAAGAGGGAAGAACACACTCATTCTTCATATTTCTATGTACCTAAATACATCATAGCTTTTCATACAAAAATCTCTCATAGATTCTGTTTATTAATTACAAACAGCACAGTAAAAAATACTGGCTGTAGGCTGCCATCTGCCGTTTTGTGTAATGAAAGGTCACTTGCAAGCAGATTTTATCACAGTATATTGCCACTGTAAGCAGTATGACAAATCCTCTCCCATGGCAGGCTGGGGGCATCCCATTTCTGTCAGTGGCAGCTGATGAAGTTTCTGGAAACAGTGGGTTTTCCAAATCTGACTTACTGCTCCCCAGAACTCTTTAAAACATACAACTTTGCACAGATATTGCTTCTCTTTTAATACTAATTTAAAATGAATATGCTTTGATGCTTACTGTCAGGTTATGAATCTTTCAGCCACACAAATACACCCACACATGTGCAATCCCCATGGAAGCCACACTAATAGGCAAAGTCTAATTTTTGTAGAACTTCATGTCCTGTGTACAACTTGCACATTGTTTTCTTGCAGAAGGATTATAGTTTTATATTTATCAGATGGCATGCCCTGAAGGCTCTCCATCTGTTTTTTGGGGCTCTTAACATCACTTAATGACTTATTACAGCTCAGAACACAAACATTTTATTGGGTGCAAGTGCAGCATGTAAATTTAATGAACCTGTGTCGATGAGGAGATATGTGTTCTCTTATTTAGCTGGCATTTATGTTAACATGTGCAAGACAAGTGCTCATAGAAAGTTCCAGAAATAAAAGACAGGCTTGTGTGAATCAGTAACATTTCTGCCATTGATTTCAATGAGTTCAGGATTTCAGCTCATATATCTTGGTCTTGGTGGATAAATTCCCAAGTCTTCAATGAGCTCCACATGTACAGACTTTCAGACTACAGATAGTGCTGTTAGTTTTGCAAGGGAAAGTAAGGGACATGAAACTCTCTCCATACTGATCATATTCTCAGAAAAAGGCTCTAGTGATCATTTCAGTATGCAGTGTGTACCTCCATCTTGTGGTGGTTATTGTTTCAGAAATAATACTATTAATACTTCATCTGTGAGAGATGACTGATCAACATGATCTCATCTAAATCATTTACCAGTTTTTAAAAGGTCTCATGAATCCTTATTACAAGCAATTTTAAACTTTCTTTGTTCCAAAAGATACATGGCGCAATAACAGACTACCTAATGTGCCAACAACGAAGTTGAATTTTGCAATATTTGAGCATCACATTCATGACACTGTAATCAAGAGGATATTGTCAGGATTAACAGACCTTACACTAACTTACTTTTATGTTCCCTGCAGCCCTTTGCAGAATGGATGCAATTCTTCATAATGTGAAAAGGGCTTTGCTTGTTTGTTTGCTTGTGAGTTTTAATGGATCTCAGTGGAAAGTAGAGAGGTATGTGGTATTATGTATGTATGTTCATTCATAAGTACATAATTTCTGCGAGAAAGAGAAGAGGGGTTTAAAATGAAGTTTTTGGAAGCTAAGAGTATTGTGAAATTTCCTGAGCCTTGCTGTTTACACCCAGTAAGAATCTTCAACAGCTTAAGCAAAATTTGTTGGAACCACCTTCTTAATTCTGTTGTCTCAAAACCACTGAATTTGTTAAAATTTCACATGACTCTTCTCAATTGTTCTCAGCTGACAGGAGCCTCCTGAAGTTCAGCAAAAAGGCAAATGCAGAGTCCTGTACATAGGATGGAACAATCCCATGCAGCAGAGCAGGCTGGGGCCCAGCTGTCCAGAGAGCAGCTTTACAGGAAAGGACCCAGAGATTCTGGTGGTTGGTATGAACATGAGACACCAATGCACATTCACAGCAGACCAAAGTGTCCTGGAATATATTAGCAGAAGTTTAGATAGAAGGTTGAGGGAAGAGATTATATTCAGAATTGTGAGACCACATCTGAAGTGCTGTGTCCAGTTTTGGGCTTCACAGTAGAAGACAAACAAGGACATACTGGAACAAATGTAGCAGAGGCCCCCAAGTGGGTTTGAGGCTGGATAACATGATGTACAAGGAGATCATGCAAGGTCTGGGCCTATTCAGCCTGAAGAAGAGAAATCTATTAGTGAGGTGATCTTACTGCTGTGAACACCACCAGATGGGAAGCTGTAAAGTGGAGTCAGATTTTCCTTGAAGGTGCACAGTTATAGAATGAGAAGCAACAAACATGAATTGGAACACAGAAAAATCTGAATAGCTATAAAGAAAAAGGTTTTTACTATGAGAGTGGTCAAATACTGGAACAGGTTGTCTCAAGAGGCTGTGGGATCTCCATCCCTAGAAATACATAGAAGCCAACTGGATGAGGCTCTGAGCAAACCCTGACTGTTTAGATCAGGGGATTTGGATGACACACCTCCAGAAGATGCTTTCTGGCCTGTCTGACTCTCACTTTTAGTTTCTGAAGACTTTCCTTGTTCACACAGCAGTAACAGCATGCTACAGAAATTCTCTAGTGTCTCTCAGGCACTTCAGCAGCTGAGGAAGAAACAGCAGGTGACATTGGAACAGAATATTTGCTTGGAGACGTCAAATCCATCAGTTCTGTGTGCAATGAGACAATTGCTACCAATGCACCTTTATAAAATGTTTGCTTCTTTTTTGTGTGTTGAGGAAACAGCTACCTTTCTGTTATTTAAATGCTGTTCTTGGACATCATCTGTAAATGGTTTTGCCAGTCTAACAGCAGAACAAGAATATGAGCTGTCACATTAGCAGATAGCATGAACTGTTAGTATTTTCCAGTTAATGGAAAGCAATTAAGAAACTCCCCTTGTCACTCCAATAGGGATGATCTGTTGTTAATCATACACAAATCTCACCTTAGATAGATAAACAGAAATATCATTTCTAATTAGAAGACACCCATTAGCAATTCTGGTGGCATGTTTTATAAAAATCAGTAGCTCTCACTGAATCTGGTCCATGCATCTGAGTCTGGTCTGTGCATCAATTAGGCTGGCCTAAAGTGCATTCTACTTTTCCTGGCCCATGAAGATGTGGGGAAGGGAATTTTTGGTAACCTACTGAGTTATTTCCTTTCAGTCTGTGGAAGAGGAGAGTTTGAGGGGCATCATGAGGACTTTTATCTCTAAAAAAACAAGATTGAAAATTATAGTTTTCAGTATCTGTTCTCTTCTGTCAACTCTGGCACTTCGATTGCCATCAGGATAAACAAAAAGCAGTCCTCTGTTACAGTGCAGTAATGTATGCAAAAATGCACTAATATAAGACTGAATGTTATTACAAAGTAATTTCTATATTCAAATATCTAGCTTTGTATGTCCTTTTTTAAATTAAATGTTTTTATCACAGCTAATGAAAATGCTAAGTAAAATATCTCACATTTGTCTTCATGATAAATCAAATCCTAGTTTTATTTTTAATACCTAGGACTCTTCAGACTGATGTACCCAGCATCTCAACTGACAGTCAATGGATTTATCTGTTAAGTCCTGGGATAAACAACTTAATTTGTATTTTTCATGGAAACTCCATTGGTGCCATTCTCAGTAGTCTAAAGTAGATTTTAAGATGACCTCTGTTGGAAAAACTCACAGATTACAGATAATGAGAGGATTATTTTTTTTCATTTCACTTCCTAGAATTCAAAATTAAGGATTATAATTTAAAATCAGTTAATTGAGAAAACATATGAAACCATGTATCAATGCCTGTAATTGGCACATGTAATGACGGCTCCATGAATAATGTATGATCAACAGTGATTGCTAATCATATTTGGAATCTCTTAAATGTAGCTCTGACTTCATTTGGTCTGAAATTGGAGGAAAGCAGTAAAATTTATGAACCATGAAGCACTGCAGTTTCTTGTTGTGTATACAGGCTTCAAAAGGTATAAGAGTGCATTCAATCAGTCTTTATTTATAAAAGAAATGTTAACTCCTCTGAGAAAAAAACACAGAACTTGGGACTTACATTTGGAGTATTTTTCATTGAAGAAATAGTATAATAAAGATAGATACTTATTTCAGGCATATCTTCGGTCTCTATTTCAGAACTTCTGAGTTCTGCCTTGATTGTTGGCTATCTTCTCAAGTAACTATGTCTAACAAATATTTGGTTTCTATGTATACAGAGAGGAAACACCAGAGAGGTGACACCAGAAACATTATTTTTTATATATTGTAAGCCTTTCAGATTTTGGTAGCCTTCAGTCCTGTAAAAGTGTCTCAAGTATCCAACAGACTACTGATCTCTCAGCCTCTTAAATCACTAGTTCTTAGTCCCAGAAGAACAATGATAAGAACAACAACAAAAAAGCCCCAACCAACCAACCAACCAAACCCCCTGAAAAACAGAGTTGAAAGCTTCTAGGCAGCATATAAGAAAACTGGTAATTTTCCAAGCTCTCCCATTGTCTCCTATGTGAGTAAGGTGTCTGGCAGCAAACACTACTTTGATCTCCTGAGGGAGAGGGCCTTCTCCATAAATCATGATGGCAAGAGTAAAAGGGAAGCAGTGCATTCCTTTGATACTTTGCCATGCACAGCTTCTGGTCTGGATGTTTATAAAAGTAACCTTCCCCAAACACACTGAGATGTAGCTCCCCAGCTTTTGGATTAGGAGCCCTGTGTTAAGATGCTGTTCTCATCACCATGGCATGTGGTAACTTAACCTCTTTAAGGAATGGAAGCATGTTTGATCTGAATATTTGAATGGCTGTATGCTTATCTGCTTCCTTTTTTCTCTGATGCCTTTTGTCACAGGTGTAGATCTTTTTCTCATCCTGAGTTTACTTCTCTATTGCTATACAGCTCCCCTGCACCTTGCAGTTGCCTTAGTTGGGAGAAAACAAGCTGTCAGCACAGCCACAGGAAGCCTGTTGACAGGGGAAAGGCATGTCTACTTCTTTGTGTCATGAGGAGCCGAGACAACATTTTATGTATGTTCATCGTATTAAAAGCAAGGTGAGACAGTTACTTTGAAAAGCAGAAAGGACAGTTCAGGAGGTATATGACAGGATTAATATGATGCATAAAGGCCACAGACATGGGATGCATCTGGTGAAAACCAGGAGTGATATGATTCTAGGACAGAAACAAATATCATGATATTTAACTGAGAAAAAAAGCAAAGTATGAGAAAAAGGGAAGAGGTAAAATACAAGAACTGGAGCATCAGCATTACTACCATGATATTTTGTCAAAAACAAAGTGGTAAATAAGGGAACTGGCAGTTTCTCAAGGGTATCTAATACCAAGATTTCTTGGTGATGTCTTTCAAGGAGAAGCACAAACGCTTAGGCACTTCAAAAGTAATGTAACACAGACGAACAAGATATGGATATTAACGTAAGGCAAACAGATACATGATTTCAGAAGGGAAAGTCAGGTCATTTAAAGGCAGGTGGAAAAAAAAGAAGGAAAAAAACTCCACAAAGCAGTGCTTTTAGGTAAATTGGCTTTCACAGCTGACCTTTTCCTCCTGTCCCTGTAGTAAATGCACTTAACTTCCTGAAGTCAAGCACTTAACTTCTGCCACTTTGCTGACTGCTCCCTACTACTCTTTGGCTTCTTTCAGCATTCACAGTTCTCACATTTCATGCAAAACATATCTGCCTGTCTATCTATCTATACATACACACAGACACATAGAAACACAGAGTCAACATCCTTGCTCTTTGGCCTGATCTTTTGTTACTTGCCTCTGAATTCTGCTTCTCTGATCTGTCACTTACAGTTCAAGTCACTTGACCTGATAACTTCTGTTCCTTTACGCCTTCTCCACCAGGGATGATCAATCAGTAATTCTCTCTCATCTAGATTAATCTTTGCAGTTAGGATCCTCTACACATTGATATATCTATCCTCTCTAGGACAACATCAACCAAACATTGTATGGAAGAAAAGTGAAGAAGTTGGAAATCTTAGATATTTTTTCTTTTAATTGCATTCTAATTCTTTTTTGTCTAGATAGAGATAATTTTTTTGGTAGAGGGATAGCAAACTTATTTTTTTGTATGGCAGCTATCACTTTGACAGTGGCATTGCAAGCAAATTGCAAATGGAAAAAACATACAGTTTGCTCCAGAAAGCTGGTGGGGTGTATAAGGGAAATTGAAGATGTGGTTTTTCCCTACACATTTAAAGTGATAAAAGAGATGGACTTAATTCTCACCAAGAGAGAAGAAGGTCAGACCACTCTACAGAAAACTATTAAAGGGTATCAGGAGAGGCTCCAAGATCAATAGATATTTAAAGGGTAGCCACTGTATGAGATAAATGTTTTTGGAAGAGAAAATAGCATAAAGAAAGAATGCATGCTAGTGGAAAGTTGACTGTAGCTTAAACAAGAACAACAAAAAACCCCAACAAAAAACAGGGTCCACGTGCTTCTGGCACCTTGCAGATATTTGCCCAAGTCAGTAGGAGTTCTGACTGCGTGCATAATTTTTGCTGATTTTGCTATTAAACATACAGCTGAAAACCATTTCCCTGACTTATTTACAGAACTGTAACAGGGAAAAAAAGGGTTTTCTTTTCTAACTTACTTTGTAAGAGTATCATTTGTCAAGCAAACAATGACATGAAAAACGTACAGAAATGCCAGTCGGACAGCAGTATTTAACCTATTCATTGCTTACAAAATATGTTTATTTTGTCTCCATGTGTACTAGTTCATTAAAATTGTCTCTTTCTTGTAAGCAGTATAATTGTACCAGTATGGAAATACCAGGCTGACCTTTCAGTCCTGCTGTAATCATGACCTTAGCTATTCCATTCAGGCAGAAAAACTGTCTCAGGGACTGTATCTGCAAATGCATCAGCAGGAGGTTTTTGTCTTTTATAGCTGTCAGAAAACATACTGGGATATTCCATTTGCTGAATAAAAAAGACGATGCTTCAGTGAGAAAGACTTATGAAAACTATCGCAGCAAAACAAGAAAGTGAGGAGCATCTGGAATAAGCACAAAGCAAGAACAGCT